>NC_091739.1:14375000-15000000 GCF_030179905.1 Drosophila bipectinata
CATTTTACACTCTTAAGTTTGCGCAGAATCGGTAGCTAAGTAGAGTATCCAGCAGGTCTACTAACACACTCTAGAACTCTAACTAATGGTGTCGGTTACTCTAATACCCTAGCATATGTACCTACTTTTAGGTGGAAATTTATTCAGCGTGAGGCGGGGCTGTGGGTGGGCCGGGAAAACCTGGGGGCCGCGTGTGGAAATGATTGATTCACTGTCCCATGATTACGCCTCGGCTAAGAGCTCCGACCAGCTTTCGGTTCTCTCTTTTTCGCTTCTGCTCACTGTTGGCAATTAATATTAAACATGGCAATTCAATTGGCCAACAAACACGCACGCAGGAGTGGGGAGCAGTGGGATCTGGGCCTCGGTTAGGCTTGGACGCCTCGTTGGCCAGGCTCCCTATCCCCTTTTCCCTATCGGCCCTATCAGATCGACAAGTCTGGGGTAGAACACGATCTTGGATACACTTTAAATGGCACTTGCTTCTTGTATAAAATATATCTTTTGAAAATAGGGCATCTGCTAGTCGTTGTGATCTCCTTGCTTGAGATAGTCAGTGCCGAACGCGAACATCAAAGCCCCCAGAGCCACTGAAGGCGTTTATTCCAGCCTGTTGTTTGGGACCTTTTGATGCGAGGTTATCAATCAGTCTTGTCTCGAGCAGCTACTTCTTAAAATCCAATTACACACGTGAACAAGGGTATCCAAGGGGACTGGGGACAGGGGACAAGTAGAGGCGGACCAGGGTCTGATCAGCGCGGGTCTCTTTTTGTTTTTTTTTTGTGTAATACTTTGCCAAGTCGGGCCACTCAAATTACATACATTGTTGCCGACGAATTGAGGCGAAAAATTGCCAGGCATCAGGGCATCAGCCAAGTTGAGCCACCCAGATGCCCCAGCTCGATCTGTTGGAGCTGGCTCCCACTTATTATTTATATTCAATTGATAATCTTGTGCAAATCGGTAGCTAAATATTGGCACAGGCGCAACAAGTGGGCAGCTACTTTGCGGTAATGCACAGGAAGAAATCACAAAGACTGGATAGACTTTTGTAATATTTTTAGGGCCTAGGCATAATAAATACTCTTAGATAGCTTTTATTAAATATTCTCAAAAATAAATATAGATATCCCGAATAATAAATCAAAACCTAAAAGTCTCAGATTTACCTCCTCAGTGTACGATCTGCTATCCCATCTCCCAGATCCACGATCTTCACTTTCTGGGTGGGCAGCACTTTTGGCACTTGCCGATAAGCCAAGATAGGCCAGCTACCGACTATGGGGATTGAACGGATTATGGCCATCACTTGAGGAGGTGGAGGAGGTGTGGTTTAGGCCAGAGGAACTCTCTTCCTGCTGGACTGACACTGAACGCTGCGTTTTCGGCATTCATGGAGCCGCGGGAGATAATTAAATAGCGGCTCTAATAGAATTAAATGCCGTGTTTGCATTTCAAAATCCGCAACGTGCCAAAATACAATGGCCAACGGGCTAACACCCCCTCTGACCACCCTTACCCCAAGCCCTCCCTATATGTGTGTGTGTACACCTGGCCGGCAAAAAATGTCAATTTGGACAAGTTTTGATAATTGCAGGTCCCTTAGTTGCTATCTTAGTACGAGTGTATGTGTGTGTTGCTACTGTGCGGCACGTTGCACGTTGCTGGCTGGACGTTGCATGTGGCCATGTTGCATGTAGCATGTTGCAGTTAATAATTATTGAAATGTGCGGCCTGCCAGGAGCTGTGCTATGCTCCTTGCGCTTCCTGCGCGATGTCCGTCCGTTTGTCCGCCTGTCCGTCCGCCAGTCCGCCAGTCCGCTTGTCCGCCTTTCCGTCCGTCAGTGGCTGCATGCTTCGTTACCTTTTAGCCTGGCCAAAAGGCTAACAATGCTTGCATTTTCCCACCTTTTTCACATAACTTTTTCCCTCTCTCTCCTTCTGACTTTGTTTTGTGTTTTTATGGCTTTTTCTGTTTTTTGTTTTGTATGTTTGTTAGTGGTGGCAGGGTAAACAAGTCGGCCACTTGGCCAACTCGTTACCAACCCCTCCTCCACCCTCTATCCTCCCAGCAGTCCTCGATTTGCGATGTCGAAGTTGTTGCCACTTTGGACGCGCGGTCCGGCCTCCGTCGGCCGGCTCCCCTGTAATAAATTCATATTCAAATTGTTAATTGAATATTATTTGTTAAATTTGCAAGCATTAAATGTAAATGTCAGCGGCGGATGTCCGACGCAGGGGGGCGTGGCCAGTCGGGGGCGAGCGGCTCCTTATTTCGCTTTTTATGATTGCTTGCATAATTTTGCAGCCGGTGTTCGCGCTTAATTGAATTTATGCGATTTTAATGGGACTTGTAAGGTGGAATTGAAGAAATTCACACGATATAGCCAAAGGATTATTAAATCCTTTTAAACCAGAGACTAGCAAAAGTCGGTCACTGTTTCAATGGCCACCAAAAAAGGGTCCCCAATGGGGTTTTAAATTCGGCAAACAAAAGGCGGCAGAAAAAATGTGCCAGATACGATTGAGCCTGTGTGAGTATCGTGAATATCCTGGCACTTATTCGTTGTTCGCTGGTCGTTGTCCTTGTCGTTGTTTCTCTGCAATTTCCATAATTCATATTCATAGACATAACACAACAACAGATACAGATACCAGGTATGGGGAAAGTCCAGACAAACAAACGACAGCACCTGCAATACGGACAAAATGTCCGTAAAAAGCTTCACAAAAAAAATGCAAAAATTTCACATATGCTGACTAGGTTGATGGAAAGAGTGGAGAAAGAGAAATGGAGAAAAGTGTCGCACCACAGTCATGCATAAATTATAGAATCCCTTGGACGAATTCTACCATTAATCTGATGAGCTTCAAATCACGAGTAAATTAGGCTAGAGTATCTGAGAGATACTCGCATGCCTCTCACATCCGCAACGTGCCGGCAATTTGATTTTACACACTTCGAAATTATTAACTGGGGAGCACTTTGTGTGTGTGGCAAGTGTAAGTGGCAGTACGACCAGAAACAGTTCATAAAACGGCAGCAGGACACTTTCGTTTTTACCGTTGGCATTTGCAGCATCTGCAAAGGGGGAGGACATCCTGGCTGGGGTTGCAAGGACATCCTGGCATCCTGGCATGTGTCGCCCTGCTAGGTAATGGACATTTGGTCTGGCCACAACTCGATGCTGGCTGGACGTTCTGGGGCAGGTTTCAATTAATGAATTAGTAATTTCGGCTTCATTGCCGTAATGAACACTTTGGGGGCGTAAAAGGGACATGAGGCTGAGATAGAGTTGTCCTAATTATAAGGACCTAAGCTAACACAACTCATAAGTATTGGCTTTTAAAAGTTTGTAGTAACCAAGCAAGTCCTAAAAGCTTAAAAGCACTCTTTAAACGCCATTTAGTGGCTCCTCCTGTGATTGCAGGTCATAACAAATGGCGTAATGTAGCATTTCACTTGGCCATTAAAACGAATGTATCTCCAAGTGAATATCCGTCTGTTTGCTCAACTCTGCGGCTAATGAATGGTTGCGTCTGGCGGATAGATAGGTGGATAGATGGAGCCACCTCTTTGGGGAGTTGTGAGCTGAACAGTATTTGCTTAATCGACCGCCATTAGCCACTGCGATGAGTTACCAAGTCCAAACACTGGGTCCCGGAACCCTGTCTTATCGGCACTGTATCTCCGTGGAATTTACATCCGTATCTTTTGGCCCCTCCTTCGTTTTGCGATCCCGCGTTGCTGTAGGTATGCAATTAGTCAATTAATTTGAAAATTTATTAACCGCCAAAAAGCAATTTGCTCCAGATCGGCCAAAAAAACAAAAAAAAACAAAAACACACGAGGAGGCAAGACGAAAAAAAGCGAAAATCGAAGATCGCGAAATGCCGGCGGTAAACTGGCCATGATCTTGGTGGCGATTCAATATCTTGGCCAGGCAGATCCACAAGATCCGATCGAGGCGTTGGTCAGCGGACAAATGAATGAAGGCTAAAGGTTGCAGAACTTTCAGCGAGTCGTTTGAATAAGAAGGGATTCTGGAGTCGAAAATCGGGTTGTGCCCCGTGCGCTCCCCTCTATTGTGAAAAAGTAGTGCAGATAATTTATGGGTTCAGCGGCAACGGCAGCGGAAGTGCGTGTGTATCTGAGAGATACGAATCGCAGCTACTGATTTTCTAGGTCAAAAAGCAGATTCAAAGTCCACAAAAGTAAGGCAACCGCGGAATAAATGACTTTTGTGCATGTCGCGGACTGCTTGCCGTCGGCTTGGCTTCAGACCATAAATTAGTCGTGTTTGGAAAACGTTTGTTGCCCAAATAGTCATCCTCATCCACCTCTCTCTTTCTCACCACTCTTTGTGTCTCACTCTTTTGGGGTTATGATTAATAATGCTCGTGGTAGAAAAAAACCTGCTTTTGGCGGCCATCATGATCAGCTGATCGCAGAACCCGAAAACGTCATGACAGCTCAGTGTCTGTCAGTCGAATGAAATGTATCTCATAGATACGAAATATGTCAGAATCAGGTGTGCTGAGTATGTGTGTGTGTGTGTGTGTGAGTGGGTGTCACTGTGAACCCATTTTGAAATGCCAAAGATGCAAAATGTAAGGGAGAAAACCCATCTGCTGGCTGGCTCAGCGCACAGGTATGCCGCCTCTCTCTCTCATTTCTCTCTCACCTGGCCGCTCTCTTTGGCTCACCTGGTGATCGATCATCTTTTGGCTCAGCCGGTTTTGGCCGATTCTCATGAGGAACTAATTTATGGGCTCTCTCCGGAGTGAATCTCACCTCTATTCGAATTGGAATTACTGCACGAGGAGCTAGCTCGTATACGATATTCGAGGCTGCTAATGGGAATCTGATTAGATATACGCGTTAAGACGTTGTTTTTTTATCCAGGTAGATATCAGGTAAGGGCTGCGAATAAGAGATTTATTTGAGAATCAGCTGTAGTTGAGATACTTTTGGAGTGGTTAGCTTTTGAAAGGTATTAGAAATTATGATTTTGTAAAATATGAATATGTAGAGTAAAAAATACTAAAACTATTTCCACTGAATCTCTAAAGTATATAATCTAGATTCTAGACAATAAGAAATAGTTTCAAAACTCTTACTCTAAAAATCTCTAAATCCCCCACCAAATCGATGACAAAGTCACGTTCACAAAATGTCCCTGCAGTTCACTGGAATTCCAGATTGCCCACCGCAGTGTGTAAACGAATCAGAACCTTTGACTTCCCTGTAATCTCAATTGATGATCTATTAACGAGTCCCCATAAAAATTATGCAACTTCCCCGCTGCAGCAACAAAATGGATGCCACCCCACCTCCTGAGCGAGCATTCGTGCAACAACCAGCAACAACAATTGAGCCAGAATGCCATTTCCTTTGTCAGCTCGGGGCCATAAATCCTGAGCATATTAACATGGACGTACGATGAAAGTGCCAGCCAAATATGTCATTGTCAGTTGGGTTTTGGCCATGCCACCGCAGAGGGGATGGGGAGAGGGGGGGAACAGGGACTGGAAATGGGATTGAGAATGGTTAAGAGACGCCTCTGCGGCTGCCGTGTGCGAGTGTATTGACACCTGAGCTACCCAAACATTCGAGACTGGAGGAGGCTGGAAAAGAAAGTTAGGGCTATCGGTTTTCAAAATAGAACAGAACAGGTAGGTGGCCCAAGACCAAGCCCAAGGAATACTTTCGGCCATAAATCACCGATCGAACCTGGGCCTGATAACTGGCCAAAAGTCGAACGCCAAGCCAAGTATTTTTGGGCCCTGTTTATCGCACTCGATGCGATGCGTTGTGATGCATTTGGAATTGGTCAAAAGTATTTTTTCTGTATTTATGCGCAACTTTGTTGGGTTGTGTCTGTGACACAAACACAAAACATGACCAAAATTTTTGGGCGTGAGCTCACACACTCTTCCAACAGAAAAGGACAGAGAGATTCAGAGAGAGAGAGAGAGACAACGTCATGACAGCGTCCATAAATCTCTGTAACATGACACTTTTGGCAATGGAAATAAAATATGGCATACGCCGCACCAAAATGTCGCACCAAAAACCCTGGCATTTAGTTTGTATATTTTTTTGACAAAGCCTTCATTATATTTTGACCCACTGTGCCATGCGATCTCGGACACTGTATTCAGCTAATTACAAATGAAATTACAATGGTCAGCTATACGTGTACGCACACCGCCCCCTCACTTCCAACCGATCCTCGGAGGCTTCAGTTGCTGCTGCTGCTTTTCGCTGCCGGCCAAGTGTCACTTGCTGCTGTCATTTTCGTTTCGTTTTCATGTGTCACTTGGCAGGCCGGTTCCCTCCGGACCCCAACAGGCCCCTTTTGAGCTCCTCCAGACCCCTTTCCTTCCCAGACCCCGTTTAAGCCCAGTCCTTGTCCTTGTAATAAAGCAAAACGGCTGCGCATGCGCGCAAGTCACTCAGCAACAATGCACAGAGAGGAGAGCTTGTGGCAAAAGGAACTTAGACTTTATTTTGTAAATAATAACTAAATACTAAGGTTTAAGGTTTTAGATTAAATCTTAATAAACCAACTACTTAAATTGGAATCTAAAAGGTAAACTACGACCTTTTTTCTCTCCCTGTACTTTAACCAAAGCCTCAGCCTCTGTCAGATTTTGTGAGTGTCACTTGGACTTCTTTGTATTGTGGTTGTTGGTGTTGGAAGTCACGGGCCTTAAAGCTCGGATCCGGGCCCTGAAACTCTTGGGTCTTGGGTGTTATCTGTCCCGTCGACCGTCTTCAGTTTCGGCCCGGTTCAGTTGCATCGTCCGGTTGGGTTCTGAATCGAGACCTGAATCTGTATCTGTATCTCTTTTGAATTCCAGCAGAAAACACGCGAAATGCGCGCCTCGGCGTATAAAACTGTTAACTAACTCAATTTTGTAGCTGTCAGTTTGGTTAAGGGGGGCTGCAGAGTTCAGCACGGGTTAATGAGTTGTTGTTGTGTGTTGTTGCTGGTTGATGGTGGCTGGTTGCTGGTGTTATGGCCAATGTTGTTGTTGCTTTTCCTGTTTCTTGCCGCTTACACATGTCACAACAAATTGCCAGCCGTTGAGCTCTCCGGCCGGGCCATAAACAAATCACTTGACCCGCTTGAGGCGCAAATTTCGCCAGCTAGATTCAGGGCACAAAATTATCTGTATCTTTCGGATGCCTTCGGTTCGGAGCACGTGTGACACGAACCGGACTCACGGATGCACGCGCACATGTCTGTCACACAAATGTCACTTAAAGTTGCAAACGCGGCGGACGCTCAGCAATTTCATAATTTAATGGGGCAGAGCGGGGGTGGGGCTGTGGAGAGATGGGGAATGCGAAAAGCGAGTGGTGTCACTTATTATTCTAAAAGCGTTCCAACAAGAAGCCAGGATTGCACAGAAATAAATTATAGTTTTAATGAGGTATGAAAATTGTATTTTAAAAATATTTAAAAAATTAAAAAAAACTTTAATGATAATTATTTAATAAAATAACTAATAAGGAAGCTGGTTTCATATAAGTTATATTCATTCAAGGGTTATATTTTTCATTGTGGATTAAATAAAACCCACAGAGGAAGCACAAAAGTTGACAATTCAATCATTGTGGGTCTCGGGACTCCCAGAGGCGCCACTGCAGCTGGAAGTGCTGGGCTATCTAATATATGTATATAGAAAATAGTTAGTTGTATGTAGTTTTGCCTTCCCCAACTATACATTATTCTTTTGTTTGTTTGTGTCACTTGGCAGCTTCTGGAGGACAGAAAGGGTTGGCCAGTGGCAGGGAGACGTTGACAACGGCAACAATGGCAGCCACAACAGTAAAAAGGGGGAAGAAAAGGCGCACCACGCGGTAGCACAAACACACACACAGTGCTCAGTAGTATGTGTTAGCCAGCAAAACTTGGGGCCATAAATTCTCAACGGATCACATAAATCACATTCAAGTGAAGCTTAACACACGCGCCCAAGTAGAAGACGCACAACCACACACCCCAGAGTACTTTATTCATGTCCCTATGCTAGTGTGTGTGATACCGTTATAATGAGAATTCGTAGGGTTAAAAAGTGCACCACCTAGGGGTCAGGAAAGGTTAAGCTTAGGAGCATAGGAGAACACATTCTAGGAATTCCCACAAAAGTTTCTGGCCAAATTAACTAAACGGTTAAAGCAACAATTGCAAATTGGCAACAAATTCACAGATCATAAACTGCTCTGCACAAGCAACACGAGGTGGCACAACAATTTCAGCTCCACTTTCATCTGCAACTTCCACTTCCTCGGGTGCCCCTGCCATCCTGCCACCCGTGCCACCCTGCCACAGCATCATTTCATTTGAGGAACTTTGCCATTTGAACTTGACATTTAGCACACGGTTCGAGGGGACTTCTTTGCAAAACAATTGCAGGCCAAAACCAACAGACCCACAGGAGAGAGAGATGGGAACTCCACGAGCGAAAGAGACGGACGTAGAGAAAGAAAGAGGAGGGAAATGCACTTTTGGCATTCCTCGACTGCCTGGGAATGCCGTCACAGACAAGCACACAGGGAAACAGTTGCAGGGGTTTCCAGCAAGGAGCGAGGAGCGGAAGGGATGAAGCAACCCCCTGCCGAGCACATGCCCCGGCAGAGAGAGAGACAGCTAGAGAGAGAGAAAGGGAGAGAGAGGGTGGGTCCGGCCGAGACAGGCGGCCATTGCAGCACCTGTCGGCCATGCGGCAGAGTCGCGTGCTCGCCGCTTTATTTGCTTCCCGGATTTTACGCCATTAACAATATGGTTCGGTGGCACACACCCCTTCCATATCCTGTCGTCCTGTGGGAAGTGTCCTTTAAAGTAGCAACAACTTCGTATGAGAAATAGAAAGAGGTAAAGTAATGTGTGATGGCACTTGCTTATAAATTAACCCATTGCCAGTCGCAAAATATTGCCTGTTAATTGATCAATGTGTATGCAACACAGAGTGCTGTTGCAGTTGCACTGCCAGTTGTTACTGTCTGTGTCAGTGTGGGTGGGTGTGTACTATGCGGCTAAAATTTAATTAGATTCCGTATTAGCTGCAACCTTATCAGCTGCCTGTGAGGGCCAACACGCACATGGGATTTATGGCCATTGAAATACAATTGCAAAATTAACTGTCAAAGGGTGCGACCCCACCGTCAATGCACTCCCAGTGGCAGGCCATATGTTTCCCAGCCATGAATGTGGCCTGAAGTGTGGACCATATACCTTTTATTAAAAAAGGTTAGCTTATACATCCTCTCTTTTTTCAAACCTTTTCTTTTGGCCAACACCAAAAGTTGCCAATACCCAAAATCCATTGGCCAAAACCCAGTCCAGCCCACTGCTGCACTCCCCTGCCAGCCCATGAGCGCATCCCACCGCTGTTTGCGCTAAACGAGCTTTGCATATTTACTGTACTAGCAGCAGACATTTTACGATATATTGAGAATTATTTGCAATATATTTTGCAACGGGCAACAGCAGCAGCAACAAGGACGACAAATGTTCCACCGACAGCAACAACAGCAATACCAGCAACAACAAGTGCAGTGTTCAGTGGAAATGCAGGCAGAGAAAGCTTCTAATTCCGGCACTGAAACCATAAGTCTTTGTCGCAT
Organism: Drosophila bipectinata; assembly: GCF_030179905.1. Lineage (NCBI taxonomy): Eukaryota > Metazoa > Arthropoda > Insecta > Diptera > Drosophilidae > Drosophila > Drosophila bipectinata. The sequence continues at coordinate 14,384,641 of NC_091739.1, forward strand.
TCTACACATACATAGACTCTGAACTCACACACAGATACTCACAAAAGAGGGACTGGCAGGCAGACATTGTGCGTCCTGGCATTTCAGCAACTACTCCACTCCGAGTTATTGGAGGTCCTGCAGGTCCTAGGCCTGGGATCGGGACTGGAACTCGGGACCATAACTCCAGTTCGATATTCGAAACTTATTTTTCTGTTTTTAAAGATTTTGTTTAATTTACGAAAATTTGCATAAGATACAATTGCACTTGCCCCTCCTTTGGATTCTTTTTCGGGTCTGAAGAGTCTGGGCCTTAGCAGTCTGTAAATTTGTGCGAAAATTGAGCCAAAGTTCAGATCCAGAAAAGGGAAAAGCAAAAGCCAGAGCCAGAGAGCAACAAACGTTTTTTTTTGTGCACATTTTATTGCCATGGCCTGGACTAAATTTGAATTCAGCTCAAATTGAAAGTTCACAAGCGCACACACACACCCATGTAGCAACATCCCCGACATACATATAGAGTGTATACAGTCCGGGACACACCGATATTTATGCCTTTTCGAATGCAGCTCAACTCAGCTTTAATTTAAATGGATTTCTCTGCCGGCGACCCTGGCAGACATATGGCAGCATTTGCAATTTTCCCCTCTCTCCTTGGGGGGGCGGACCCGGAGGAGGCAATGGATGGCGGCGGGTCAGTCTCCATGGGCCGGCACTTCCACCGGCCACTGTCCATTCTCCACTGACTGTTGAGGATTGATTGTGCTTGTTGATATTTTGTCAAATAACGCAAATAAATACACAATTACACACTCAAGTGAATCCGAGGCTGGACGAGGCTCGAGGGTAGGTAGTCCTTCAAGGCTGGGGGCGGAGGACGGAGGGCGGAGGCGGCCAGGAGTCATGGGGTTAAACCGAGCATGGACGTGCTCTCTGTGTGTTATCCTTGTTTAAAGGATTTTCATTTGTTTAAATGTGCTTTATCGAAAATGGCCAAAAGGCCGCTGGCCATTGTTGGTGTTGCCTCAACTTCTGGGTCCCATGTTGCCACAACAAATTTATTTTTAAGGCACAGTGGAAAGGCACAGACAGTTATTAATAGGTTAATTATAAAATTTATAATATATTAGAAAAATTTACAAAATTATCTAAAATTAAGAAAGCAAGATAGGCCTAATTTCTAGCTGACTAATCGAGCTCTTAAGCTCCCCTAGAATTGATAGTTCTACCAAAACCTCTAGTTTTATTATAAAAAATACTTTGATAAAAATAATATATTATTTATTTCAACCTCTTTGTAAATGACCCCACTATAACCCCAACTTGTGACTCGCCATCGCTTGTTTTTGCCTCCGGCGCTGTTTTGGTTGGGCTTTTTTTCGGCGCACGCCCGTAAATTCCAATGTAAAATGTTGCATTTATCTTGTAAAAATAATAAATCCTGGCAAAGGGACTTTACTCTCGCACGCTTGGCAGCCCAGCCCAGTAACAGATTGTGCCGCCCCATCGAAGGGATGCGATCGCAAATGGTTCGAGATGGGCCCAGATAATAGCACCGGGGAGTGGGTCGGATTTGGACATTGTTAATGGGCCAGATGGGTAAAGAGACGTAAATTTGCCTAATTTTATTAACCGTCAATCGAAGTGACTTGGAGTGGTGGTTGTGGCGAGTGATGGCTAAAAGGGTGAAAAGCCGGAAAAGTCCCGACAAAAAAATTAGTCAACACTCGGGCCATTAATTTATTTTTATTTATTGGCTGCCGGTTTCATTGGCGCGCATTTATTCCAATTCGAAAATCCTGAACTGCTCTGCGATAAATTTAGTTAAATGTGAAAATTGTGTTTCGGTTGCAGCTTCCACTGCACTCAGTTCACATACCAGCAGCACACACATGAACTTGCAGTGCGCACATGCACATGCCGAGGATTTTCATTATAAAATATTGGGCGGGCAGGCGACTGTCGCAAAAGAGTTTGCAATTTATTTAAAAATAAAAGTATCTAAAAGCATGACAAATAGTGTGAGATATGTTTTTGCGCACTGCAGCAGGCTGATGCCCTCCCCCTCCTCCCTCTCATCCATCCACTGCCACTCTGTCCCACCCTTCTGCGACATATGATGGGGCGCCGCTGATTTATTTGCATACAAAAGCGCAGCAGACAGAAAAAAAATCCCTCGCCCTGGTACCTCCCCTCGTCGCTTTTTCAAGCTACGCCCATTTTTGACGCCAACGAAGTCGCGTCGATTGAGTTGGCTGCCAACAGTCGGGGGGGATAAAAAAAAACAAGGGCCTTTGGGTGGCTGTGGAATGCCGTCAGAGTTCATGAAAAATACATTCAAAATCAAAAATCAAAATGGGAGTGAACTAAAATGAAAGTTGGCGGCTCGCTGTGTCACAGAACATATTTCAAAATGAGTTTCATTGCACCTGAAATTGTTATTCTTAATGGACATAACATTTCACAAGCCTTAGTAAGCAATTTTAAATGCATATTCAGCAAAAATGCCTATAAAAATAGAGTAAACGATTAACGATCAGGGGGATCCAAAATATGGCAAACTGGATGTCTATAACTTTGCCATGAAACATCATACTCCTAAAGGGAATACCTTAATAGATTTGTATTTTAATTCTTTTCCAATCTCCATCAAAACCTACAAAAAATTTTTGGATCCATTTTTTGTCGTATTTTTTAGGGAAGCTCCCTTAAAAACATGGTGGAGTGTTAGGGAACCAAATTAAGGCCCACGGGAATTCCATATCTTTCCCAATACTTATCCGATTCTTGAACGGAATACATTAAATGATTCCTAGATCGATTTTCCGTCAATCTGCATCAAAATCTAGGAACGAATTATTTTTTAGGTTTTTTGTCAAATTTTCTAAAGGGTCCCCTTCAAAATTTCGAAAATGTATGGAAGGAACTATATGAGCTTCACCGATGCCTATATCTTCGCCAAAATTGATCCGATTCTAGAGCGGAATACCTTGAAAGAATTGTGAATCGATTCTCCATCAATCTACGTCAAAATCTAGAAACAAATGATTTTTTAGATTTTTCGTCAAATTTTCTGGGGGGTCCCCTTCAAAATTTCGAAAATGTATGGAAGCGACTATATGAGCCACACCGATGCCTGTATCTTTGCCAATATTGATCCGATTCTTGAACGGAATACCTTGAAAGAATTGTGGATTGATTCTTCATCAATCTACGTCAAAATCTAGAAACAAATGATTTTTTAGATTTTTCGTCAAATTTTTTGGGGGGTCCCCTTCAAAATTTCGAAAATGTATGGAAGCGACTATATGAGCCACACCGATGCCTGTATCTTTGCCAATATTGATCTGATTCTTGAACGGAATACATTGAAAGAACTGTGGATTGATTCTCCATCAATCTGCATCAAAATCTTGAAACAAAATATTTTTTAGATTTTTTGTCAAATTTTCTGGAGGGTCCCCTTCCTCCTCTTTGTAAAATAAGGTGAAATAGGTACTGCGAATATGAATATTCTTCACAGAAAAGTGTCTATCCCTGTCAATATTTACCTTAAAATCCATTTAAACGGCTTTATCGTGTTAAACTAACAATATTTTAATGGATGAAGTGTAAGGAAAGACTACTCCACCTCAAGCTGCCACAAAATTTCCCGTATAATACCACCCACACCCACCAACATCCACACCACACCCACCTCCACCTGCGTTGTTTGTCTTTCGCTCAATTCATCATTTGGCAACATTTTGCAGCGCCAAGTTGCATTTAGTTGTTATTTATGCAAATTTTACATGCTTCAACTTTTCGCCAAGTGCGTCGTGTCGTTTCCGATTATTTAAAACTTTACTAGATTGCCGTGCCACGGGATAGCCCAGGTGAGATGAGGTGCGGGTGGAGCGGGACGGGACGTCTCCTTTTTAATGCGCACACCTGACGCGCTCCAGCCTCCAGTCCTCCGCCTCCTTCGGGGAACTCCTTGGGCCTGGAGGATTAGGGTCTGCTCCTCGTGCATAATTTTGTGCGCTGCTGTTGAGGCAAATAAATTCTTGAGACGGCTAAAGTTATTAGATTAGCATTAGAGCTCAGAGGGGAGAAGATGAGGAGGTGGGAGCTAGAAGGCATAGCAGTCCCTGGGATGAGCTTAGAATTATGATTTACTTCGGGTTATTTACATGCGCATAAACGAAATGCCTCAAGCTGCTCAAAATGCGAGAATTTATGAAAAACTTGGCTCAGTGCGTAGGGAGTCAGGTTGCTTTTATAGTTCCAGCCGCCAATTTAGACAATTTTTATTTTTTATGCTTTTTTTTAAACAAAAAAGTGGAAATTTTCATCCTCAAATAATGAAATATATACAATGCATTATATATTGTTATAACTTTATCTATTTATTTGTTAAATTTTATACAAAACTAACATTATTTAACTGCAATCAAATGTTACTTATTCCCTAACTTTAGTTATTATATTAGTTAACTAACTTATCTTATGTTTATCTTTTTAATACCCTATTTTAGCACCTTTATTTCCATTTAATTTATTCTTAGTTTATTATAGTTTTTTATTCAGTTTTTTTACTAACATCCACCCGAGGCATTTGTAGTCCCTGACCTTCATAACTAAACATCATCTTCTTTCTGATTTTCAGGTAAGAGATACTCAGAATCTCTTGCGGGCTCACTTCTACCAGACTGGCTAGGTAAGTCGATGTTCTTTTTGTATATTTTTTGTGTACCCTTAGCTTATAGTTTTCACCCATGATTTGTTTTGTATTTTTGTAATAAATCCCGATTTCAATTTTGACATTTTTGTATACGTTGCAAAGCCATTTTTAGTTTTTTTGATGAAACTTTTGAAACTCACTTCTGATTTTGTGATTGCCAAAGTCCCCCATTCCGAACCTCAGACAGATTTTTCGAAAACCACAAACACAAAACTCAACCCAGCCCCTTCCGCTCCACATCTCCAAGAATCTTTCCAACAAAAAAATAAATACAAACCAAAAAGACTCTTTTTGAATCGAGCTTCTTTGATTTTTGCGTTGATTTTTTTGCGTTTGGTTGTTGTTGCTGTTGTTGATGTTGCAACATCATCACATCATCATCATCTTGATCATCCCCGTTTGTCTTCATTTTGTGTCAGTCAAAGGAAGCGTCTCCTGCCAGAGTTCGAGAGGTAAAGCGAAAATTTTCAAATTCCAATAAATCTCTGTAAGTTTTGTGTTGTACGCCTATACTCCCTAGAACCCCAACTATACTCCTCTAGAATTTACTGAATGTCTGTATCTATGTACATACCAACTACGAACACAAATATCTCGGTGTCCTGTCATAGTTCAGCATGTGCATGTGCCCCAAAATACAAGCTGCCGGCCGGCCAGTAGCCGTTGGCCAAATAAATTTAACCACTCTGTACATATAATATGTGAAATTATCAGCTCATAAAATTTGCCAAAACAATTGCCAATTATTCAGTTTGTCAACTCGAACCCGACACTCACTCACTCACACACTCACTGATTTCCAACACATACACTTGAAAGGAAGGAAAGGGTTTTCCTTGGTGCGACTGGAGCAATTAAAGCCACCCACAGAAACCGCCCAGCCAGGAGGAAAAGTATCACTTGGCACGCAAAGAAAATCAGCGAGAAAATTGGTGATGCCTGGCTGCGAATTTTACAAAGCGTATCATTTTGTTAGCAGTTTTTCAGCAGGTTGCACTTGACAAGAATCGCCCCGGAGCACGCCAGTGCTCTGTACAGTGGAGCCGGGTACAGTGCTACCTCCTCCGCATACCCAATTAAACACACATTTCATTTACTCTGGTTCACCATGCCCGTTTAGGCACTCGAATCGCTGTTAATTTCTGTTTTTAGTTATGTTAACCAAACACTCGACAGACAACAAACATCCAAAGGGTCCTTGGGAAGGATATATGTATTCAATATATGTGCATGCTCTGCAGTTTTCTATATGTTTATGGGCAATTTATACAATCGAATAAATTACCAGGGCAAACATAAACAAAACTTCCTTCCACTGAGTGCCATTTGCCAATCGTAATCAATTCCTGTCTATAAAAAAAGGGACACAGAGTCCTGTCGCCAACATCGGTATCTGTAGCTCGTATCCCGTATCCGTATCCGCCCCTTGAGAACCACCCTACCAGCCCTCACCCACGCATAAATATTTATCTGAAATGTTGAAATCTTCAACTGTAGAAAACGTAAAATCCATTAGAAAATTAATAAAGTCTATGGCGGAAAATGTATTCCTACGAATGCGGTTTTCCACTCTGTTTTCCCCGCCTCCCGAATCCTTGTTGTTTTTTTTTCCTTTCCACCCATACCCATCCTTGGGCGGCTCATTTTTTGTCATATAGAGAAAATTTGTGGCTGTTTTTTGAGGGGAAAGTGTGTATTATGCCGACGCTAATAGAATAAAGTCCAATCGATTACAGTAATGTCTGGAAAATGTATCTGTCTGTTCCTTTTTTCCCGAGCTGGTAGCAATCCATTAGGCCAGTTAGGGGAGGGGCTAACCATTAAGTAATAAGTGATCTGGTTGTAATGAGACTTGTATCGAAAACAATACGATCAATCAGCGAAAAAGATAATGTATGCTTGGCCCACCTGGTACCTGGTTCACAGCTTTGGCATCAATTATTTCATAGATTTTCCTAAAAGATACATATTGATTTTTAATAACCCAACAAATATACACGAGATATGTAAATGGGCACCCTTGCTGTCTGGGGCTTTGATCGTTTTGTTGGCCAGATGTTTGCACACACTTTGGAGTTGGCTTCATTATCATTCGGGCGGGGTCTATTTATAATCAGCGCGGGAGAGGGGAGGGAGCCTGAGTGGAGCAAATGTCTCGACGAGATCGACGCGTCGGCGCCCCCCGGCTGCCACTCACGCACACACGGCGGCCCAGCGAATGGCACGCAATTCACAATAATAACATAATAATGTGCAATAAAGTATCTTAATTTGTTGAATTGTTGATAAACTTTGGCGCCACTTTGCGGATAAACATGAAACAAAGCAATTGGAAAACGCTCAGCCCAGCGATGAACTGTTCCATTTGCTCTATTTCGAATACGAGTATCTCTGAAATTGGCCAAGATATTCGGCAGGCCACACTCTATCAGTAGTGTAAAAGTTTTCCCTGGCAATTCCAATGCCATTTCCGGTATGTTCTAGTGCAATTATCAGTTCGCTTGACTCCGTGACATCGGCAGGTGAGTGTGGGGGTCAAGTAAACACACTCAGGTAGGGACAAATTCCAACTGCAGCAAGTTGAATTATCTGCAGCTCTCACACACACACGACGTGTGAGTGCATTTCCCTTTCTGGTCGTTGGCCGTGTCCTCTTAATTGGCCCAGCGAGAGAGACTTGGCAAATTAGTTAATTGGCGGCCAGCTCACTTTGAACCGCTGGTCGACGATGTATCTTACAGATGCAGAGATACAAAGGGAAATACGACTACAATTCCTAAGAGGAAATTAGCTCAGTTTAGTTTTCTTTTAAAATATATACACTACTTTTCAATAAATTTTATTTTATTATTTTTTTTTTAACAAAACTTTAAAAGCCACTCTCGCTAACCGGTTAATCCATCTTCTTGGGGCAAGGACATTCAAACATATAAAATTGGCAACCTTCCTTTTGTTTCTTTCAACAATCATCGTTTGAAAAAGCCGCATTCTAACCATAATAATAGCACTTAATATACTTCTTTCTTGTATGTGTATACTTTTTTCTCACACCGGTTATTTTTACTTTGTTTACCTTGTTCTTTCTTTTCTGGCTATAACCGAACTTTACTTTCCTTAAAAATAAACAAAGAACACTCTAATACTCATTATAATAATTAAAACACTTAAAAATATCAACTAAACTTGAACTCTTTGCATGATTTCTTAAGTAGAGAATTACAAAGTCGTTAAATAATCATAAAACTTGTTTAATTAATAATATTTTTTATGTGCCTTGCCATTGAGCTTCAGATTAATGATTTGTGGCTATTGTCTTTGAATAATAATTTTTGGAATTAACCGAGACAACAGTATTACCATTAATATGCCAAACGACTGCCATTCGATTCGCAGGCAATTAAAACAACACCCGGCCGTCAGGTGAACAACCAAATTCCAGTGCGGTATTTCGGTACGGTTTTTATCGATTTTTGGTAGCCATTAGATTTCGCACAGTTACCCATATTTTCCGCCATTTAGAAAACTCCCCCAAAAATGGTAGAGATCCGGGATGACACCCCACCCACTAGCCCGGCCTGGCCTGGCCTGAAGGCAATGTGGCAGCAGATATTTTTCTTGTTCTTTTGCCAGCTCAGCAGATGAATGCGTATAATTTTCGGTTTGATTTATGCGCGTTGACCCCGCTTTGGGCCACCTTAGTAGCACACATGGCCAAAACCCTCCCATTCCTTCGGGCAACCTCAGATTTGTTATGGCTTCGAGCAGAGAGCTACTGATGCTGTTACTTACACTGAGAAAAATTTCTATCTATCATAAGATGCTTTCAGGGGATATATTATATTTATTTAATATATATTCCTTGTAAAGATATTTAATTTCTCTCTCTGCTGATGCTCCTGCCTTTATCGCTCCAAATGCTAAACGCAGGCCATCCATTTCTGCCTCGGATTGTGGGGCGGGCTTTATTACATTAGGCGTTCGTAAAGTAAAAATTGTGCCACTTTCTCAAAAACACGCACAGCACAATAAGTGGGTGTGTACGGCCTTCCCGCTTTCCATTCAACCTGCTGCGGGAAACTGCCGAAAAAAAAGGCACCCGGAAAATGCCAGAAGGTGGCGACCGTTTTTGGGGGGCAGGACCCAAATGTGCTTGGCTGTTCGCTTTTGTTTGGGGCGCCCTGCTTTTGCTTACATAATCAGTCATGTTATCCTTGTTTCGCATGCCATACAAACACACATTAGGATACACAGGACGACACAGAGACATGGAAGAGAATTATTTATTTATGTCGCTGTCCTCAGGCAGATATCATTTTTATATTTCTATTGCGTGTGGACTTCTGAAAGGGTTAAGAGGGGAGCTGGCTCAAAAATCGGCCAACAAATGCGCATATTTTGTAGAACATGTTTTCAAAATGATTATATTATTTGGAGGTTTTTAACCTTAAAGATGATATGACAAAATCAATGTGGTTAAAGGTAAAGTATTTTCAAAATATAACAGAGCCAATCAACCCTTTAAAAGGGGTGGCCAAACCCTTAGTACTTTGATGGTATATCCGTCTTCTTCTATCATATGGCACACTTTTAAGGATATCTTATAAAGATCTTTATCTTGAGAAATAATACTAATATTTATTTTAATTTATTTAATATTTATGTATATCTTAGACCTTATTTTTCTTTCGGTTGTATCCCCATTTACTGCCACTCTCACGCATCCTGGCCCTGTTGGCTCTCTTATTTCCATTCCCCTGACTTTGCTTTTGGCCAGAAAACAACAATAACAAAAACCTGAAACTACATAACTGTGTTTTTGGCTTTCCGCACCGAATTCCTTTTGCCATTGATAAATGGCTTTCTACTCGGAGTTTGTTGATTTTATTGCTCTCCGGGTCTCCTGGTATCCTGGCTTCCCGAATTTCCGAATTTCTGCCCTGCTCAGCTCAGCTCTCGCGCTTTCAGCCACGTTTGTCCTTTCGCATTCGCATTCGCCGTCGGCGAAATTTTTGTTTGTTTCCACTTGCCTTGCGCCGGCTTTCTCCTCGAGTTCCTTTTTTTTCTGCTTGCTCAACGGAATCTGGGCTATTTATTCACCCAATTTCTATTTTTTTGTGCCTTTCGCTCGCACATTTATCATTGTGCCTTCAGTTGCACAGACACACACAAACACATACAGGAACAGGGTTCCACCCACCATCAGCACCGTACACTTGCAAAAATCTGTGACCTTATTTCGAGGCTCTTGGCATTTGCCGCAAAGTCTCGGCTCTATAATCAGCCATATTTTATTAATCATAATTGCCTTTATTATTTTTTGTGTCTTTGGGTGCCGTCGCATCAAAGCCAAATAGGGCAGGCCCCTATAGAGGTGCGGCAGATGTTTGATTTTCTACAGATTTTATATGGTTAGATGTTTGAGATCGGCTGGGGGAACTATCGGCGGGTTTCATACTCTCAAGATAACTCAAATGCTTTGACATTGAACAGTTTAGTTGTATTTTTCCTAAAGCATCGCATCTCCTGGGAACCATTTTAGCAGGAAAAATTCCGTTGATAAAATAGTTTGTTTATAAATAAAAATATTTATAAATTGTCGCAGCTGATGTGTGACAGTTGCTACATAATCTTTATAAACTGAAGACTCATTGAGAATGCTTCGTGTGTTTCCACCTCAGCGAACTCATAAATAAACAACTCCCAGCGTCGGCGGATTTGTGCGATTTTATTTTTTATTTTTATTTCTGCCATACGCATGTTTAAATCCCCACCGCTCCCCCTGGATCACCATCGCGATGATGACGCTTTTGTGCGTGTTGGGAACCCAAAAACAAAAATCAAAATAGCTTCGAAGGCTTGGCCGCCGCCACAAACCAACAGACAAACATACAAACACATTTTTTTGGGGTTTCTTTTTTGGGGAACGAGTTGAGAATTGAGAGTGGAGTGTAGTTCATTCAGCAGTGCCATCTGTCGGCCATCGGCGGCACTAGAAAAGGGCAAAAGGCAACGGAGCGGATGAGCAATCGAGCTTTTGAGGCTCAAAGACAAGCTTACGGGATCGGTTTCGGCCAGGCCAAAACACTCTGCAGCAAAACACACATTTACAAAACGCCGCATCCTCTTATGGCTATGTTGAGATACAATACTTCGGATCCGGAATTAAAATGCATCGCATGCCCCCACGCACGGGTGGAAAAACACTCGTTTTGATGAGGTGTCGACTGTAATTTAAACAACAACCACAACTGAGGGGGCTGTCGAAAATCAAAAACGGAATTTCAATTGCCGATTATATAATGGACTCTCCCTGGCATTTTGAGCGCCTATTCCCAGTGGAATGACCCATATACGGGAATTTGGGAGCCAATAATGATGGAGCATGAGTGCGAGTGGTTTATGGCCGGCGAAAGCACTCAAGTGCTGGGGCTGGGAGCCCGCTCTCCCGATATACCCGTATATCTGGGTATCTTCGAGTTCTCGAGTTCTGAGTCGTTTTCACCGGCTCATAAATAAATCGATGAGCACTCGAGTCGCTTCTTGGCATCGCGGGTTCGCCAAATGCTTAATTTTATTGATTGGTTTTGCCGCTTTTTTTTTTTTGTTGGATTATTTGAAAAGTTAATGAAGGAGCTCACTTGCACTCAATCTTTAGCCCAAACTCTCTCCCATTTCTCTCGCGGAATCCAAGGCGATAAATTGTGCAGCCCTCGTAAAACATGCGACTTTGGGGCCTGCAGCTGAGTAATATCCTTTTATTTTGCGGAACATGCGCAAAAACCAAAGCTAACGATACCGAAACAAGAAGAAGAAGAAGCCGTCGCGTCGCGTGTGTAGAAAATTAAATTTATATTTTTATTTAGAATTTATTGTTCGAATTTAAGGTAGCACAGGATTAGCCAAAAAGTGTGGATAAAAACGAGAACAAAAACCGAAAACGATTCGCACATAAATCGTTGGGTAGAAGACGTGCTTAATACTTTTAATGCGCATTTCTCGACATTTGCAAAACAAAGCGAATGGTTTATGGCCGAAAATTATTGACTTATTGTGGCTCGTAAATCGCGCGTAGATACACTGCAAAAATTCCAACACAAAGTAAGCTTTGGGCCGATTGTTGTATGTTATAACGAACTTGTTGACAAGCGATTTTTAATGCGACCGATAATTAAGATGTGAAGTGCCGCCGATATTATTTAAAAAAAAATATTTATTAATTGCCACGCGAGAGAGAGTGAACCTTAGAATTTCCCCTCCACACGCACGCACACACACATGTGCAGTGAACTTCTCAACGGCTGCTGATTTATTTCCCATAAGTCAAAGCAGGCGAGCATATAAACGACCCGGGACAGAACGGGAGGGCACTAGGGCTGGCGAGAGAGCTTGCGAAGACGGGGCTGGGTTATTTGTCTTGCGGCACCGCCATTATTCATTCTGCTCTCTTGCGCTCTCCCGTTCATTCATTCACTCTCATGGCGAGCGTATGCGTGTGTGTGTGTGTGTGAGAATGGCGCTCTCGCTCTCACTGTGATTTTAATGGCCGCTCTGAAGTGTTTATAGTTGGCACACAAATATTCGCAAAGTGGCATTTCTTATGGCCGTCTCTCTCCGCCCGCCCCCTTTTTAGCTGGCTCGCTCTCCTCTCTCTCTTTCACTCATCTTATTCCCAGTGTTTTTGTTGGTTTTCCCAGAGTTTTCCTGTTGCACTGCACTTGGCGTTTTCTTGTTGCCTTTTGGCTTTTCTTGCTTTTCTTGGCAGCAGCTGAAAAACCGCGCCACAATTGGCAAAGCGTCGTTGCTTCGGCTTCCTCTTCCTTTTGGAGGGGGGGAGACCTGCCACCCTTTCCTTTCCTGCTCCATCCATCCGCTTTCTTGGCAAAAAGAGTTGTTTTAAAAATTGTTTACGACCGCATTGCTGACGCTGTTCATTTTCCCCTCGGAAAAACTCAGACTCGCTTCCATCTCCGTTCTTCCCTAGCTTCCCCTGATTAATAGTTTTATTTATTTTTAGCGCTCATCTTCCAAGTCCAAAGTCGTTTTTGTCGCTTTTCTCGCTTTTGTTGTCGTCGCCGCTGGAATTTATGATTCTTTATTAAAATGCTGTATTTCTCTCGTTTCCCTTTTTAAACATTTTTTTCTTTATTTATCAGTTAAACCAAATTTTTTGTTTTTATCAAATTTCTGTCACATTTCGCTGATTTATCGGGCCCCACAATTTATTGTTCGATGTTGTTCCCAAAGACCTTAATGAAGTGGCCGGCGGAGAAAATAAATAACGAACACTATTCATGGGTCTGCCAGAAGTGTTAATTGGTTCGGAAAAATATATTTATGGACATGGGACCTTGATGGATTTTAGTCGGCGGGTATTCGAATTTGTAAAAATATACATTTTAATGCCTTAATCGCTGGGGAATTATAAAAAGAAACGGGGTAAATGCCAGATTATATGCTTTGGAGGTTATTTAGAGGTTCATGGAACTTTCATATCTCTCCATTTCGATTGCATTTCCCCAATACCCAGAGGCACTTATTTATCTGTAGCTGTTGACAAAGTCGGGTTGTTCCAAGTCCTTAAAACAAAAAAAAAAAAACAAGAGAAGCCAGAAGACACGACTTGGGGTGACCCCGCTGACCCCTTGCGGCCAATATGTGAGAACTCTGGAGTTCCAGCTGGGCCTTCTCCAATCGTGTCCTCGAAAAAGATCATGACAAGATTTTCGTGCCTGCTAAGGAGAATGAGAAATGTTTCGCCGCGAATTTGGGATTTCGGCGGGAAATCGTTGTAAATTCTCCAGCAGCACGAACTCGAACTCGACCAGACCCGAAAACAATCGTTAGACTTATCCTTGACTTATGGCATTGTCTTTTCTTAAAAGAAACTGTTTTTTAAGGCAAAACATGAGATCAACACATGAGAAACATTAAAAAATCATTCGAGTTGAGATCATTAACTTTTTAGCCAACGTCAAGGTCGGTGTTTTTCCACCCAAAAGTATCATCTTCAGCCTTGGAAGTGCTAGGGAGAGAAATGTGTGCAATTTTTTTACGAGGCCATAAAAAGTGCAATGTTAAGTGTCGGCGGTGCTGCTAATTTGGCCTTCCGTTGAAAATGCAGGATGCTGCGAGACAGACTGCAGGACACACTGTGCCTCGACCTATGTCCTTTTTAGGTGGCATTTAGGTAGATGGACCAGTGCATTTGGCAGTTTTTTATGGGCCCACTGGCAGTTGGCAGCCGTGAGGAAAAAAAAACATTCAAATAACAAGAAAAGGAAAAGTCAAATAGCAGATAGCAGCAGGTAAGTGCGGCAAATTGCATTCACACTCGGGCTCTCTCACCTGATGAGTTCTGAAAGGACTTGCCGGAGGTTTAGTTTCAAAAGTGAAGAAAGTCCCTACAGTTCTAGAGCTAATACCAAAAATTCTGGACAAGATCTCGAGGCTTGTAGAGAAAAAAAGCCAATTAAGTAAGGCGCAATTCGAGTGGAATTCTTATCAGATTTCTAATTAATTTATTTCTGCCTCGTCTGCCCAACTACTGCCGCCCCACTCCGCCCCCTGTCTAATTCCTGAGTCGACAAAAATGTCCACAGTCCAGGTGGGGGAAAAGGGGTCCCAGGACGGACTGGCGGGCCGGTGGACGGATGGCTGACTTCCTGACTCTTGTCAGAGTTTTCTGATTAAATCAGTCATAGAAACGACAAAAGGAGAAGGGAGACCAGGAGACACGGCGACAAATGAAAAACCTTTAGACCAAATCAAATATTTGCCTTGGCCTGGCCAGGACGGTAGACCAGGCATTTAACCGTTAGTTTTGTGGCCATATTATGCAAAAAAAAAAAAAAAACCGAGCCGAAAAAAAATACAATGTACAAAGACCACCAGCAGTCGAAGCCACGAAGTCAGGGGAAAAAGTAAGCTGAAGCCAAACACGAAACAGTTAACAGAGAAGGGGGTCTAAAGGCCCAAACGGACGTACAAGGAAAAAGCCATCGTCATCGGCAATTCAAACATATGCACGCCTCTGCCTCGGCCTCAGTTGGCTGCTCTGCCCGCTGCTTAGTTAGCCTCATTTAGAAAACGTTTGTTATGCAATGCCAACATTTGTATTCGAAAATGTTTTTTATTCAGTTGTTGACTTTTTTTTCGTCCGCTTTGCTGGTTAGCTGGTTGGCTGTTACCGAGCTGAGTTAAGTTGGCCTAAATGGCCTGGGACTGGGCTCTGGGGTCCGGAGACCCGAAGACCGAGGACCGGAGACCGGGCCTTAAAATCCAACTCGAGGAGATGGCTATACCGATGGCGACGACATGGCTTTGTGCCGACTTCAGCTGGTTTTCCTTCTTGACGGTTTTTTTTTTCTACCACCCATCCCCCTCCTTAAGACCCCTCCCCACTTACCACTTACCACTCGCGAATCGCGCTCGAGTTTGAATTTTAAATGCAATCATTTCCTTTGCCGCAGCAGTCAGCAACCCATGGTGTAAGGACTTCGTGATTTTCGCCATGATTGTTTAAGCCACGTTAAAAGCCAGCCATGTCCAGCTAACGAACTGTATACCAATTCGTGACAAACTTGTACTCACCTTTCGCTCAGTGTAGACTGAGGCCTCTCTGATCTCAATCGCTGCACGCCCGCAGAATTTCCACAAAAATTCGAAAACAAAAGTTTCGAAGCAGTTTGATTTATGCGTCGAGCAATTTATAAAGATGTCGACTGCAAGACTGCTTTTTCGTTTTTTGTATTTATATTATTTCCATTTTATACATTTCAATCCAAGTAGATACGAATATATAAGGGCTCCACGTTTCTCGGGGACTACCTGAAACCCATCAGCGGCTCCATCAGCCAACCGAGATAACAAAAAAATTCAGAAATTCGAGTTTTCGAGTTTTGTTTTTTTCGTGGTCCCCGCCGGTCCCTGTCAACCCAATTCAAATTGTGTACAAAATCGTGAGATGCATAATTAAAATTTATTTGTTATAATCATGCCAGGAATCCGGCAATTGAGTTGTCCGGCCAGAGGGTGAGTGTCGCAAAGCGTTTTAATCGAAAAGTTTAAAAAAATACAAGTGTTTGAGTAGCTGAATTAATTATTGTTTATTTCAATCTAATTGGCTTTGATTAGCACTGCAACGACCGATTCGAGGGCAAGTGGTGCAGTTTATAGCCTATTTTTAGACAACCTATCGATCTTGGCGCCAATGGCCGGTGGGGGGCGGATGGAGGGGCGTTGCCAATCTGTCGCCGACTTGCGAGTCAAGTGGTCAGGGCTGCTGCCATTTTCGGTTGCGATGCGAAAAACTTTACAACGGCAATTAAAAGTAATTACCAAAGCCATTAACGCAGCAGCAGCAGCTACAAGATACCTTAAACGGAAAAATGCCAACTTAAGAAAAAATCTAAAAAAAAAACTGAATAAAAGAGATAAAAAAAGTGCACGTAATTTATTTGTCATCCATCGGCTGGCAATAAGTCAGACAATCACAAAAATGCTGTCAACATTAAGACATGTGAATACGAATACATTTGCAGCAGCAACAGCAGCAGCAACTGCAACTGCAACAGCAACAGTAACAACATTGTTGTTGCAATGGCGACAAACGATGGAGACGACGTCGCCAGCATTTCAAGATTTATGGACGTGTAACCTGTTTCTTTAATTGCACATTTGCAGCCCCAAACGACGACAAAAGCAACAGCAACAGTAACTGAAGCAGCAGCAGCAACATCAGCAGCAACAGCAACAAAAAAACGTGAAAAATGAATTAAATAAAACTGCATACAAAGCAAACGAAACGATTTGAAAATGAACTGAAAACAGTAGCAAAAAACAGTCGCAAAAAGCGCTGATTTAATTCGCCTTCTTTTTATTTTCCAGTCCGATGTTTGTTCCTGAAGTTGCTGCTTGGTTGCCTTAAATGTGGCTAAAATAAAGGTCTCTGCTCGTCAACGAGCTGGTAGCCATTTTTGGGCTCCTTACGGATGCAGCTGCAACATCGTTAGCAACTCTCCAAATACGTGAATGCAATTCATCATTAAATTCTATGGCCTGGCCCGAGAGATAGAGGTCTTTAGATCAGCGTTTAATCCATTTAAAGGCCAACTTTGCTCATACAAATAATTACATACATCAGCTAATTTCGTAATTCTTTGGACAACAATACAACAGCCTCTCAGATCCCAAAACTCAATGAAAACTTGCCCGGCAAACAACAATATCCCAATAGCTGTTTCGAGTTTTCATGTTTTTGTCGAATTAAAATTTGCAACAAGGCACGTCGCGCCAAAGTTTGCTGCCGCTGCCACTGCCGCTGATTCTGATTCTGATTCTGAGGACCCTATCCTTGATCCCCATAACCCGCCCCCCAGTCCATGACTGGTGGTGCACTCCTTGTGCCGGCGCTTGCTTAGTTATTCATGTACATTTGTATCCTGCGCATAAAATTGCGGCTGCGGCTGCTGTGCGGAAAGGCAGCAGACAAATAGTAATGAAAACTCTTCTCGGCTGCCAGGACACTATTTCTTCTTCTGCTTGTTTCTCTATCTATAAGTGTCTGAGTCTGTGTGTATGCCCCTTTTGTTGCAAGAGGCAGCGGCAACATTTCGACGTAATGTAAACTAATTAAAATTCAAAAGCCATAAACAGATTTTGCCAATAAAACTTTGCTGGCTAAATATTTTTTGCACACAACCCAGCCGAGGGGTGGGGAAAAAGGGGAAGTGCCTGGGGAAAACAAAGAAAACTTTTCACCAAAAAACCCGACCCCGAAGAGGGAAGAAGGATTTTCTTGCCTCAAGTTAAACTTTCAGCCTTAAAGTTTCAAGTCGCATCTCAAAGATACATTCCCACTCGTTTTTGTTGGCATTGTGTGCTTCGAGATGTATAGATACGACTGCAGATAGATGTATCTGTATCTGTATCTGTATCCATGTGCCTTTCTGTTGGGGATGCAGCTCGAGTGCAGGAAGTGAAACGTAGGAAGTGTGGCCAACAACATTTTATACTCGAGCGCATAATATTCATATGCAGGCCATAAAAAACTTTGGCAGCTCAACGAGAGATCTTCTTCCGACGTACCGACATCCCCGCCCCTCAGCACGCCCCTCAGCCAGAGACAAGGTACAGTGGGCACTGACTTAAAGGATACCAGTGCTCTTAAGAAGGACCTAAGCTTTAAAAGTATCTTATTCTCATTCTTGTTAGTTGGTCTTTCTTCTAAGGTCATTTATTTGATTTTTATTAAAACCCTACTAGTTAACCCTTTTTGGCCCATTGTTGGCCAGACATTTGTGCAATATACGATAGCCAAGTCGAGTTAAGAGCCAAGCCGCCCCCACCCACGCCCCCTGGTGTCCCGATTTTTGTTGCTGTTGTTGGCTGTTGAACAATTGAAGTTCGCCGGCACAAATATATAAAAAAAAAAAAGTGAGCAAGAACCGTAGATACATATACTTGGAGAGAGATAGTCTCAGCTGATGGTGGTGCTTGGTAGTGTCGAGCGGTGAGTGCCTCGGTGGTGGCGGTGGTGCAACGCCTCCATTTGCAAACTGTGGGCAAAAGTTGGCAAACGGGAGCGGCAGAAGCTTAACTTAACTTTGCTTTTACTGCGATAAAATGAAAATTGCACACGCGCCATAAATAAGGATTCTCGAAAGGATAATTTATAAAACTTTGCTCACAAGCGTTTTACTTATGAGAAGCGAGCGACGCCAGACAACGTACTCCACACCTGAAGAGGGGATTGGGGATAGTAGGGCATGTCCCTCAACAGAGAGAAAAATATGGAAATGTGTCTAAGAATCTTTTTAAAAAATATGAAAAAATAAATAACGATTTTTATGAATTACTATGTAATTTATTTAATTTTTAATATTAATTTTAAAAATATCTTACCGTGTATTATGGCTAGAATATCATTGCACTTTCTATGCATTTTCTCTGCCTGTGCCCAGAGCTAGTGAAGTTTGTAAATTCCACAGGACTTGCGACTGTGACGTATATACGAGTACCTGACCCGCCCTTTGAACCCCCCTTAGACAGCCACCCCCCCCTTAGACATGGAAGAGCTGACCTCGGCCACCTCTGAAATGGCCGAAAATTGCCGAAATGACCAAAAATTCCGGAATCTGTCGGCCTGGGACACTCTGGCATTGTAATCGATGTGCGAAATAAACAACAGCGGACATAATTATCGAGTTATCGCGCAACGCCTTGCTGCGGGTGTTCCTAACCCCACACACACACTCACACACTCACACACGCACCCAGCTCCCAGCTTAACCCTCTGCTGCCCCCACTGGGGGTTCAAAATGAATGGAGCTAAGCCCGCACCGAAAATGTTCGTTACGACGGCAACGCATCGATATTTATGATGTCATGGATTTTATTGTTTCCTGCTGCAAAATATTCATATGCGCACAGTGCTGGCCAAGAGTCCTTCCTGGCCCGAAAGCGTCCAACCCCCCTCTTGGCCCCACTGGTGACCCCCACACGGAAACAGTAAAATGACCATCAGCAGTACAGGATGTAAATTTTGCAGTAAAACGAGGCAACGCACAAGGATATGAATGGAGGCGAGAACGAGTTGGGGGCCTTGAAAGTGGGTGGGTGGATCGGTGGGTGGCCTGGGCTATTGACGTTGGCGATAAGGCGCAAAACAGAGAGAGAGAGAGTGGAAGAGACGAAGTAAGAGAAAGAGAGTGAGGGTAGAGATCCAGCGATAGTCCGGCAGGATGTTCATAGCCAAATTTGAGCAGGTCGTGGCCTTTTTTCTGCTCATCCTCTAGGTCAGAGGGCAATAAAATGTTGCCGATATTATTTCGCTGTTGCTGCTGTTCTATTTTTTTTTTTATTTGTTGCCTCCTTTGTTGCCTATTGCCAAGTTTGATGGGGTCCAGCAGCATCGGCATCAGTTAAGCTCCCAGCGGCCAACACCAACATCGGAAGTTGCACATATGCCTCCGACCCGGTCCAATGATGCGGGCTCTCTGGTGTTGGCTAGCTGTTGTTTTTGCCCTATTGTTGTTGGTTTTTTTTTGTATATCTCTTGTTTTTGTTGCTGCTGCACTTGAGTTATGCGCATAGATTGAAAATCGGCGATAACCGAAAAAGAATCGCACGAACTGCAGCAACAAACAAACACACGCTTTGCAATTGTTTGCTGTTTCTTTGGGATTTTCGATGGACGGCTGCGGATGAGGGGGATTATCAGAAGAGTGGGGGTCGAGGTGCCGGGACAGGGTGTGCCCCATCACTGGGGGGCGTGGCCACACGAAGTTTGTGGCGCGTGATGCAACACGCCATTATAAAGTTATTAAAAGTTAACAAAAAGATACCAAAAGGCAGGTGGAACGGCTTAATTAGCCAAAGAGAGGGGGTAAAATTGGGCATTATGGCCAGAACCACTAACTATAGTTACTCATAAGTAGCCAGAACATAGAAGCCATGCCACAAAAACTTTAAAAATCAATACAAAAATGCTTCAAAAATGAAACACTCTGCCACAATGCAGAAATTGTTTATGAGATTAAGCTCGTAAACTGTGAAAATGCATTTTAATTGAAGTGCAGCTTTGGGACTTAATAATATTTCGATTTTTGCCACCGTCCGGGTCGTCCAATTGTTGCAGCCCAGCTCCACACAGTGGCTGATAGTAAATTCTCCAATATCGGGCCACAAAAAAGGAGTCTGTTGGAAATAAAGCGAAGGGCCCTGGACAATGGCGTTGATTGTTTGAACTCGATGGATGTTTTTTTCCCATCATAAAGAGTATATTATTTTTTTCCTTTATAGATACAGGCAATAAATTGTTGGGGATTTATGTTGGAACAAAAAGTATAAATTACTTTTCACAGATTAATTAACAGTAGAGTTTTACAAGCGATGGCTTAGATTAAGGTCGACTAATTTGTATTTCCCCTTAAAGGACACACCGGATATGACACTCAAGATGCCGCGGAAGTGCTTTCAGACAAAACACTCTAATTGTCCTGGGTACTGGGTTCTGGTTACTTGGTCCTTGGAGCTGGCGGGGGTCTGCGAGCGCGACCTCATAAATACGACATGTTTTGCATGAATTTGAAATGAAATGTTGTCTGTACCGAAAATACAGCAGAAACAAAGCATTTAATTTGTATGGAATCCATCAGCGATCCTTTGTCTTGTTTAGCACTATAAAAAAATAAAGTTAAAAAAAAAACAGGGAAAAGAGCCAGACAAGTGAAAGAGGAAACCGCCTTGCCGCTTTCATGGCTTTGTTCAAAATTACCATCAAGTTGACAGTTCTATGGCGCGTTGACAGTTCACACACACACACTGCTACACACTCACACATCTACTAGACACACACACATACTCTGCCACATATGTAAATGCCACCAACTCGTTGGCTCATTCTTGTGGAAAATGTTTTTCTGCTCGTCGAGGAAAACCGCAAAACGGAAGGAAGGAACTACTGGCCAAACGAAACGAAATGAAGAATGTGTTGGCCAGAAAGAAAAAAAAAGTGCATAGAGGAAGGGTAGAAAAAGCAACTTGAAAATGCAAATAAATGTAAGTTTTTTTCCATTTTTTTTTTTAGTCCTTTCACGTCACGAATTCGTCACCGTCCACGTGAAGTGTCCCCCCATCTTCGGGGAGTCGAGGAGTTTTTTTTTTTGTACCAGTCGACTATTATTTCTGCCGTTGGCATTTAAAGTGTCACATTTATATGGGATTTTTATACGGTCCTGGCCACGCAAATGTGTGAAATTTTGTCGCGCCTGGGTTGGAATTTTAAAACCCACCAGTCCCCCAGTCCCACCCCCAGAGTCATCTTCAATTTATGATTGTGGCGGATAAAAGTCACTCAGGTGTTGAGATACAATGCCACTCATTGTCACCTAAGAAATTTTTGGATTTATGTCTGTCGGGTCGTAATTGCTTTTTATCCTAAAAGTTAAAAGGTTTAAACGAGTGACTTAAAACAGGATGTGTCTTCTTCTAGTACTTTTTTGATAATCCCCCAGAGGCCTTATCTCTGGAGAGTGACTTGTTCAAACTCCAATTACAACCACGGATTTTTCCTTTAAAATCATGAGAAAAGGAAACAACATGGAAACATCCTTGATCCTTGTCTTTGGGCAACATGGCTGCCATAACTCAAGGGCGGCACACAAATGTCGCTATTTTCGGTCGAGTGCCGAGTGCCCTACCCACCACTTCTCCTTCGAATGTCTCACTAACTAGCGCATATGCGCACATTTCCCTCAAACCATCGACTAAGTACCCTTGAAGCCATGTACACCATGTTCCAATCATAAATCATAATCCAATATGGAGTGCAGAGTGCAGAGGGCCCTCCCATCCCCGAAACTCATGCCCTACAACAATTCACATGAAATATGCATTAAAATCGCCTACCAATTGGTAAAATAAAACCCGATCAGTTCTGGCAACCAAACCCATATCCGTGTCCATATCCATAGTTTTCCATGGAAATTCATTTGCAATTGACACTGTACAATCGTATTAGTTTTCTTTTTTCCTATTTTTGGGGATGTAAGTGCTAATTGCCGTAAATCAGAGGAGGATTTCCACTGTCTGGCAAGTACATGTACCTCTGGTCAGTTTTCTAATCGCTTGGCAAGCTCTTATTTGAATATCCGTATGCTCTGCGGTTGCTGGCCCCCAACTATCTCTGGCCAAAAAGTATTAGCCAAACATTCTCAAAAACTAAACATAAATTGCCATTGTGATCCTTGGGTTGGCATGCGAGTGAGCCAAAAGACATTTCAATGGGTTGGAGGATTTCGTTGGAGGATTAAGAGACTGCTCACACGATTATTATGCAATATTATGCACTTTCCGCTTCGATCATTTCCCAGGCCCATAAACAAGCTTGGCAATAGTTCGATGACATGGGAGCTGGGATCGGGCTCAAGATTTAAAAGTAAAAATAGCTCCTTATTCATTTTCGATACACGAAGTAGCAGCAGCCAGTTCTCAGTTTTCAGCTCTTAGCTCCCAGATGCAGGGGCCCATTCCCATTTCCATTTCCATTCCTATTCCCGGAACGTGCAATGGCAGCTCGCATGTTGCATGTTGCATGTTGCACCGCGTGTGTTGCTTTATTTGCATACGACGCAGCAGCGATGGTGGCTGTTTGGTGGTGGTGGTGGCAGACAGATGGTGCAGATTGTTTTCGGTTGTGGGTGAACTCGAGTTAAATGCAAATTTCCAAGGAGCCGATGGAGAAATTCAGACTTAAGGAGCTGCCTGAAAGTTTCGCAGATTGTATGTATAACCGAGTCTTAAAGACCCCCGAAGTAAAGCACTCTAAGTCGTCTTTGTTTAGGCCTACTTTAAGGCAGAACCTCTCTGTAGGAAGAACCTTTCCCATATGGAAGCTCCATCTCCAATCGCTTCTCCCTCCTATTCAGAGTTCGAATCGCTGTCAGACTTGCCAAAAGATTGCCTTTTGAGATATGCCCACAATAAAACACACAAATAAAACTTGCAAACCTGCAGCAACTGCGACTCACCTTTGCCTGCCCCTTGTACCTATTCCTGCCCCAATCCTCTTGCCCCCTTTACCCCATTCTGACTGTTTTTTTTTGTCTGAGTGTTTTGGCTTCTTGGTTGCGTTTTCGTCTTCCAGCTCCAGGTCTTCGGTTGGCGGCAAACCTTTTGTTTATTTTATTATCTTTGGCTATTTGGCTGGTCCGTGTGCTGCTGCCCCAGAGCCTGCCCCCGCTGCAGCATCTGCTCTTCTTTTGTATATGGAGTGTGGCGAAAACGCTTAAAACGAAATTTATTTAGTCGGCCCAGGCGGAGGTCGCGCGAGATTCGCAATGCGACAAAAATGCGACTAAAAATAAAGCAAACACTACCACTACCCAGCACCGAGATGCCGGCGTTCGGGAAAACTAAAAATAAAATAGAAATAGAAAGGCGTTGCCGAAAATTAATTTTGTTTCGAGAACATATATTGTGTATTGGGTGAAAGCAATTTCGCGGGCTTAAAATAGACAGATTCAGGAATCAGAATCAGAATCTCAATCCGAATCAAAATCGGATTCAGGATCGGATTCGGGAATCGGAATCAGCTGCCAAATCCAATTTTATGATGGCGCACAGACATTTGCATAAATGTTTTCGGGATGGCCGATGGGTGATGGCGGAGAGAGAGATGGCAGCTGGGCAGGACGAACGAGATGGGGCATACAACGACGCAGCATGTGGCAGCCTTGTTGATGTTGTCCATTCGCGGGGGGAGGCTGTGGACATTGCAGTGCATTGCATTGCATGTTGGCCGTGTTTTGCAATTCTCGCATGCAACAGCAAACAGCACGCGAAGACAGATTAGAAACGGGCCAACATCCAGCAGCGGGGGGGCGGTCAAAAGGGGGGGCAGGACCAGGGGGCAGGGCGTCTGGACCGTCTGTTATCATTGCACAAACACAGCGGGCAGCTACAGCAGCAAAGTTTGTTGGCTGCCACGCGAAATGGAAAGCGTCCATTGCATCTAAGCCATGAATTGAATACCGAATGGATAGCTCCTCTGATCCGATCCGAAATGGAATCAGAGAGGGCACTCCACACTCAACATCTTCTATATTTTGTAGATCAAAAAAATATATTCCATTTAGAAGTAGTGCTATACTGGCTTTCTTAAAGTCAGCCCTTAAGTTTAGAGTCTAAACGATTTTAAATTTATTGCCGACAGCCGTGCATCTTCTTCAATTATATCCAAGAACAGGTATGGTCTGAAGTAGCTCCCTGACTGCAATAATGTTAATTTTTTGCAACTATTTGGCTGCCAAGTCGGAAGGCAGCCGCCATGTTGCAGCAGCAACAGCAGTGGCCACCGAAAAGGGTTTAATTTCATTTCGAGTTTCGCGTTCGCGTTCCAGGTCCCAGTGCCCCATCTGTCCCGTCCCTTCAGTCCTTGAGTGTGTGCTTATGCAGGAGCAGGAGCTCCTCGTTTGGTGTTGCTGTTGCCTTTGCTCTGTTATCTGCGAAACTCCATTAGAAAGGCAAAGGAAGCAAATGGCGCAGCTAACGAAGGCAAACACAAAGGAGCCATGGCTTTGCTGCCAGCCGGGAAACGGGCAACAAAAAAAGTAAAAAAAATAAAATAAAACGAACAACGTCGCTTAACGACTTTAAAGAAAAATTAAAAACATCCCAAAAGGAATACATCTTCGCGGTGCCGCATACATCGAGATTGGGGACTTGGAATGGGAACTGGAACCCCGATGTTGCTTCTCCTTGCTTTTGCCAGCCTGCTCCTCTGCCCCTTGATGTTGCATGTTGTCCATCCAACATACAGTATCCCATCCAGCATCCACCATCCAGCATCCCATCCTTCTGTCCCTCTGTCCGTGCTCAACATTGTTAGTGGCTCTCGAATTTATTTTAACGAACTAGTTTGGTCACTTCATACAACATTTTTTTTGCGCCGGATTCCTGTGCGCCGCGCCGGTCTCGGCTGCATTTGCTTCGGGTTATAAAATATATTCGCCTTATATAAATAAATAAATTGGTAAATGGCGTTTGGCATTGGAAGCCCGACTAGTATCCTCGGATGTCGACTGTCGACTCTGTTGCCTTTGCTGATGCGATGATAAATGCGACAAAAACCTGTCGCAGTTCCCTCCAACCGACCGACCAGCAGCAAATTGAATTTATTTGCTCGCAAATGTCGCCGGCCAATGGCCAAAACGGCCAAAACGGGAACAACATCGGGCTGAAACTAAAAGCCAAAACAGGCAGGCCAAAGCAGGGAAGAATATCTAAAAGAGTGGCTGCCTTTTATGGCTCACAGCCGCTCGGTTTGGTTGGGTTTTCGACTTGTCTGATTGCCAGCAATGTCGAGTATTTGGCGGATGCTGGCCGATGGTCGATGCCCGGTCGATGAGAAAAACTGGACATTGGGGAGCAGAGATCATTGTCTGGCGACTGGGGAATTGTCAATCATCGCGGAAGTATGCGGGTTCCAATGAAGACAAAACTCATCCAAATATATAAGGAAATCTTTTCCTATTCTATGTATTTCTATCCCCAAACTGACAACATTCCGCGTTTCCTCTTAACTAGCTGCTAAGCTTGCCACATGAATATAAAAAGTATCTACTCATTATGTTGTTATATAATGCACCCGAAACATGAGATAAACGAAACGGAACCACTTTTCTTTCTGGCCCTTTTTTTGGACCTTTTTTGTGGCTGCTGCATGATGAGCAGCATCAGCAGCAAATAAAAAGCAACAATATCGCACCCCAAAATGCTTAACGAGCAAAGCAGGCACTTGCAAAATGCTCCTCAAACGCAAACCAAGAACAGAGAAGAATTATTTACTTCAAATTCCGAGTGCAACATAGAATTCGTGCAGCGGCAGCAACATGCAATGCACGGCAGCAACATGTTACCCAAAGGGACCCAGTGGGGTGGCTGGCCGGGAGGGGAATTGGAAGGGGAGCAGGGTAGCATTGCTGCAACAGCAACAGCAGCAGCAGCAGCTAAAACGCCGATAAAAGCAACGATGGCAGTTCAGCTTCGTTTGCTGCTCAGGCGGCCATGTTGCTGATTGCCATTGCCCGTTGCCGTTGTATGTTGCTGTGTTGCTGCTGCAGCGGCAACTCATTGCAAATGCAGCCTTTCTCAAGACTTGCTTTTCGCCGGCGACGTACGGCCAGCATCATTACTTCCATTCAAGCTGTTTGGCTTGGCGTGTACATAAAAAAATTCAGCACAACAACAAAAAAATCGCAAAAAATAAAAAAAGGCGAAAAAATTCACAAAAAAAAGGAGAAAAAGAAAGAACGCTGCATGCCGGCCCGAACCTTAAGCATTTTGGACAATGCGACTGGGCAGCAGGAATTGTTGCCATTGCATGTTGCTGCCGTGGTTGCTGTTGCTGCTGTTGCAGCTCCCAAATAAAGCAAACGCATTGCGAATTCCTCTTGGCCGGGCCAAGAGCTGGCAGACTTTTTTTTTGTTTGCGCTCTGCCCGCTGCCTTTTAATGATTTAAAATTCCATTTTAAGAATTTTATACTTAATGATGTGTTTTGCGTTGTATAGCATCGTGGTCCGTTGTCTTCCCCCTGGGTCCTGGCCGCCTCTGGCAAATGGCGATTGTCGTCGTCGTCGTCGTCTCTGCTTTTGATCTAAACGCTGCGTGCTTTTCGTAAATTGCTTTTCGTTGTCGTCGTTTGGGCCCTGGCTCTTACCTTTTGTGGAAGCCGCATGAAATGTGTGCGAGTTTCTTCTTTTTTGTTAAAAAAAAAAAACACAAGAATACCTAAAGAGGGAATAAATAAATGCAATTGCAATTCGAAAGCATGAAATCGCAGCAACCAAAATATTTGAAATGAGATTTATGATCCATTCTGCTTTCATCCCAACAGGTTGTAAATCATACATAGTCCTATTTTTTTGCAACTGTTGCTAAATTTTAGAAAATTCTATTGACGCATGCAAATTTCACGGCGCACCGCCCGCTGGCTTTGTTTTTGCGACAATTTCCCGGAGGCAGGTACGGAAAATTCCCCCTCGCCGCCGGCGGCCAAGTGCGTGCGGAAATATGAATTTTCATAATTTTCGCACAGTTTGCGGTTGGCAAAAAAAAAAAAAAGAAAAAAGGTCGACTTCTGAACTGTCATAAAACAGCTGCAGCGAATATTTCAAATCTCTTTGTTCGTCCTGTTCCGATAAAAACCGGAGAACAATGACAGGAGGCAGGATTCCAGGTTGGAGGGTTTTTCCTTGGACTTTTTGTGAAATATTTAGAAAGTGCGTTACATGCCCATGAGCCAGTGATTTATGCTTGGCCCTAAAAAAAAAGAAAACATTGAATTCGATTCAGTAGGTCACAGTTCAGTGGCAAAGGTGTCCTCCGGCCGGCCGGCAGGACATAAGGGTGTGTCGTGGTCCCCTTGGAGCCTGGCGAGTGGAGCTCCAGTTGGAGGCATAAAAATTCAATTATCACTTAATAACAAGAGGAAAATGGAAATTGCGTGCCGCGCTGCACAGTGGCAGTTGCACAGTTACACAGTGTTATTGCCACCGGGCAGTTGCAATTGCAGGTGGCAGGCTGCCGGCCGCTGTTGCAACATTTGCACTTTGCGTTATTAACAGAAAGGTCGTTAAGGCATTTTAACTTACTTTACACATTTACGCGGGTGTATTTCCATTTTCATTTTTAATTATTTCATTTTGTGCAATTACACAAAAGTTGGCAAGAGTTGTGCTTGAAATCTTCTGTGCTTCTGTGAGAAATGGCTTTGCAACTAATTGAAACGGTAACCATAAGAATTCTTCTTAAAGTTTGCATGAGTAGTGCGAGTAGCCTTTGATTCCTTCCCCAACTAAACCATATTCTTTTCTTCTCCATTCTAGGTAAGTGTCAAAGACATAGTATCCCTAAAATCCAAAACAAAAATGACATTGACAAAGTGAGTAGATAAATAGAATAATAAAAAGCGTTTTCGAAGATGTCCTGGAAGGACTAGCAGCACCACCAGCACTAACAGGACGACAGTGGGAGAAAAAACAATTTTCCGGATTAGCAGATGATGTGAAACAGAAATTGGAAAAATTACTCATGCGTGCTGGGTGAACACACACTCACCCACAAGCATATCCTGACAATATATCCTGGCAAAGCCCAAAAGCAGAAAAACTTGCAAATTTCAGACATCCCCCGAAATCCAGAAGCCAGCTCAACGCCCCCATTTAAATTTATTTGCCCAAGTTTACTTTTCCACAGCCCGAAATCAAATCCAATCAATAAGTATCTTAAATAAATTCATGGCGCCCACACACCCTTACCCACACTCTGCCACTTAGCTACCTCATTTTTTGTAATGCTAAATAAATTTATTTGCTAATGTAGTTTCTCAGAGCTCTCTCCCTTCTGCCTTCTGGTTTTTTCTCTAGAGAAGTGCAGCCGAGCAGAGAACGAGAAAAAGGGGAGTCGGTTGGCAAAAAAAAAAAAAGATACGAAAAAGAAACGTTGGTACTTGTTAGTTTTATCTGCATATCATTGAGATAAATTTTGGTGCCGATCAACTGTCTGTCTCTTTCTCAGCCTCTGACTGGCGAACTCCCCCTCTCTTTCACGACCGTCGGCTGCCGTGTGGCGGTATCGGCAAAAAAAGCCGCTGATTTGCATACGAAAGTAATTTGATGTCTTGCGAGGAAAACTCACAAGCACACATACGTATAGCCGCCCTTTTCCGGGAGCGGGAAGTGGGTTGGTTAGTCGTAGGACACGTCATGGGCTACATATCCGAACTAGGAGAAATAGAAACCAGAAGGAATAGGATTAAATATCAAACTAGTTCTTAAGTTAGGATTATAAAACACATAGTTCCTGGACAATTACTGGATGAATCATTATAGAAAGATTTATGTTTGTACCCCGACTAGATTTATTTTCCATCCAAGCGATAGTTTTCCGACGTTTCCTAATTTGATTTCTGGAGAATTTTCAATTAACCGATTGTCAGCTTAGCCACCCCTATGCGATTTATTTGGCTGAGTAGGAGGGGTTGAAGGGGTCATGAGTGTGCCGAGGGTGGGGGTGGCTTGTGGGAGCACCATTTTGCGAGGCCATAATGGTCGCGGCCATTGTAAAATGGCCGCCACAGAGGGAAAATTTAAATTGAAATTTCCCAAAACTCTCGCCGGCCGTGCTCACATAGTTTTATAGTTGTTTGGTCAGTGCATATGTAGATTTTCAGCTGACCTGACAAAAGGACACCCACCCATCTAGCCCACGCCCATCCATTCCTCCCACTGCCCGATGACCCGGCGCTGGATTTATAGTCCTGCAAAATTCCTGACACTTAATTGTCTGCGTTTAATGAATGAATAAATGCCCTGGGGGCATCCATGTTCCCGCCCACTAGCCGCCACTCGGGGGCCCACTCACAATATTTATCGCTGCAGCGCCATGGCAGCCATTAGCTCTCGATTATTATTAGTTTTGATTCGATTTTTCCATTTTTGACTCTCAGTTTTTAATTGAATTTTAATGAATTTAATGTGCCGCACGGTGTGGCAGGCATTTCACATTTATTCGCAAGCCATTTAAATAAAAATAATGCGTTGTGCCAGAGTTAATCAAAGTGCGCTTGATTATTTTCGCTAAATTAAATTTTAATCATATTTCGTTGGGAGTTTATGGGGCTCTGTACATGCAACACTTTGCACGCTCGTTTAATTAGTTTACACTGCTCTACAAATTTTTGGGAAATGTCGTTCTACCTTTTTGTGCCACCCAACTGTCCCACCACGTCCCCCCTCCCAGTCCCGTCACCCAGCAAACGACAAACGTTTTATTTTCGTTATCTTTTTGCCGCAGGCAGCTGCAAATGCCACGCAAATTAAACATGCTACCTTTTTTCTGGTCCTTCCCTTGGCATTTGGTTGGTCCTTTTCATTCTTTATTTTTTTTTTTGAGTCTCCCTGTTGTTGTTGCTCGCCCGGTTGCCTTGCCTACTGATTTTTTACCTTTTAGCCGGTTGACAAAGTGCTATTTTTTTTATTTTTTGGTTCGAGCCCTGCTTTATTTTCTTACGTTTTTTTTTTCTGGCTTTGGCTTTTTGGGGGCCTGCCCGAGGGTGGGAGGGTGGCATCCGGTTATTAAACACCCACTTATTACCTCTTTTTATTTACATATTCATGCGGCGCACTCCGCGCTACCGGCCTTAATTGGCAGCCTTCTTATTTGGCCACGTAAATTTTCCCGGACTCCTTGCAACCTGAGCCTCTGCCTCTGCTGCTGACTCTTGCTAATCGCATCATAAATATTCAGTGTGCCTCGGTTTGGTTTTTGATTCCAGTTCCAGTTTTCACACCCTCGGGCGTTCGGGGCGTTTAACGTGTTTTATGTGCGAGTGTGTGTTGGCCAGAAACAGAAATTGTTGCATACTGCGCGGCGCACGCATGTGAGAAAGGGTTTCGCTCCTCAGCATCCTCCTCCATCCAGTTACCAGGATGCTGAGCCGACCGGACCCAGGGCATAAATAATTTCACTAAATTACGCCACATGGAGCTGAGAGCGAGGAGCGGGGAATTTTAAAGGAATCAGTGGCAGGGGCAGGGTGAAACGCGAGCAGCCTGTAAATAATATTTTGAAGCAAAAGTTTGTTGAACTTCCCCGTGGCGGCTGCGGGTCCCGCTGCTCGGAAATTAATTGCTTAATTAGTTACGGCCAAACACTTTGAAATATGGCCGACATCGGTTCACGACTCTCAACTGCTCATAATTGCTCTATTAAATGGGCTTACACTTGGTTCCCTTGGTACTCGGGAGGATTTTTTTGTGTTCCCCCCCTTTTGATTTTTGTCGAATTTTTCGGCCAGCAGCTAATGGCCAGAGACAAGTCGAGCCGGCTTTAAAGCCCTTTCGTTGGCCGACTAAGTTATTGGACGACTTTGCCATTAGCCGGGCCATATATTCTATATGGTTCCATACTCTCGGGCTCTGCAACAAAAACATGTTTTATGTCGCCCCTAATGACCCCGGACCAGAGCCGGAGACCGACCGACGGAGTCTCGAGATTCGAGACCCGCACTTAATCGCTTTGAATTGCAAAAGCAAATAATGTGCAAAAAAGCATAAGGATAAAGGATAAACCAAAGCGTCGCCAATGCCATGTGTTTGAGTGTGTGTGTGTGTGTGTGACTGTCCTGGCGGATCCTTTTGGATGGCGTCTTTGTCGGCTCACCACCCCCAAAGGCGAGCCAGTGAGCCACCGAACCACTGCGGCGGCGACCACTGCAGAATGACGCCATTATTTTGACAAATTTTTTGGCAATCCCCAGTGTTGTTGTTCCCTCGGCTTTTAGATGCGACTGCTGTCAGCTTTTGTTGGTTTTTAAATTGCATGCAATAATTCAATTTTATGTTTCCGCAAAAAACTTTATCATTTTTATTGGCGCGCAAACTTTTTCCTCATCTCATGGATTAGCAGGGCCATTTGGGAGGTCAAGAGTTCTGTTGCCAAAGACTTTGCATGCCCCATAAATTTATTGCTAAATAAATATTTAAAGAGATCGCAGTCTTTTTATTTTTTTTATTTTATTTATAACTTTTTCCACCTTCAATTAGAAAGTATAAACAACAATTGCTTATTTTGTGAAATTATTTGTTGGGTAGAGATACAAAAATTGTTGTGCAGTTTCGAACAAATGAAAACAATTTCAACTATTCCGAGTTGATGGCAAACTTTGTTCAATGGAGCAAAAATATTCCGACTCGCCTGTGGCGCCACAAAACTGTCCCCCATTGTTGTGGATGCTGCTCGGGGTTGGCTGCTGCTGCTGGCTGTTTGGCTTTCGGTTTGTGGCAGGCAGATAACAAATATTTGCAGGAAACCCCGAGACCCTTAATTAGTGTAAAGAAGGCCCTGCCCCGGCCCACACACCTCGATATCCACTCATAAAATGCGAGCAAGGAAGCAATTTATCAAAGTTTTGTTGCTTAATTGTCGTTTTGTGCGGGAGAAAGTTTAGAGGGAGGTCCTTTGGCGAGCTTGAAGTGCCGGCAAGTCCTGGGCCGTGGGCGTGCTCGGTTCATTTGGCCGGCACCCTCTCCCTCTCCAAAAGCCAAGGACTGCTCGAGGAGTGTAATTATCCTGATAAATGTGCGGCCACGAGCTTGAGAGCTGAGTTGGAGAAGAGAAGCTCAGATCCCCATCATCATTATCGATTTTGCCTGCTGGCTGTGCAGTTCTCGAGATATTTTCCACATCATAAATATATAAGTACGCAAAGTACGGAGGACGGCTCGCTGGCTGAGTAAACACACGGGTCCGGGCCGTAGCCCGTCACATTTATAACAATTTAAAATTGCTCGAAAAAATGGCAATAAAATCCCACAGACAAACGAAATTACGTGACCAATGTGTTTTATTACGATTTTATTGCGAAAATGCCAAGAAGAAGTCAGGTTCGTGTGGCACAGTGGCCGGGGATTGGGACGGAGGCGGGGGCGGTGGCGGTGGCAACCGCAAATATGAAACTGCGTCTGGGTGGAGCGGCAGCAGATTATTTATCTTTCGGCTGAAATCGGCACAGAAGCAAAAGATGGTAAAAACAGGAGCAGGCAGGGCGCAGGACAGTTGCCGCAGAGGAGCGGCAAGTGGCAGTGCCAGAGCACGTGAGCTGGCGTCGAGGGTTGCTCGGAAAGTTGGCCGCGATTTATGCCCATTCTTCACGGCGCTACGCCGCATCAGGTTAATGCACAATTTATGAGGAAAAACACGGCTGAGAGAAAGAGGAAAAAAAAGGAAGTCATAGTCTTTAATTGGATCTCCATTTGACAAAGTTCAGCTGCCTCAGCAGGTCCATCATCACACTAGAGATTTGAAACATCCCCTGGAAGAGCCACCCTGGACACTGCCACAAAAGGGGTTGGGCCTGGACTCAGCAAACCATAAATGGCCAAACACTAACGCCCCTGGTCTCATATTGGTCTATTGAAAATGTATTTTGTTGTCGACAACATTTTATTAAGTAATTTGCATAAATTTTCGGGCCATATGCTGAAACAGTTTAGAAAAGGGTGGACAATAAAAGGGGTAATTAAGGCAGGGTTAGTAGCCTTTCTCCCATCCATGTCTTGATGGATGACTTTCAATATTTCTGATTAAAACGCTCCAATTGCCGGGCACTCTGCCATTTTTATTTTATTCTCGCCTTTAGCCCTTCACTGCAATCCATCCTGGATAATGGTCGGAGCTGCCATGTTGTCCGTACTCCCAGTCGTATATTGATTAAAGGTAGGGAGGATAAATTGCGACTGAGCCAGGGTAATGTATAAAATGTAATTTTCAACAAATTATAGCAATTTTTATGCTTATAGAAAAGCTAGAGCCCAGGCTGACTGACTGGCCTGGCATTCAACTTGCAATTTGCTGCACTCGCTAACCCTAAAGGGTAAAGAGCGATTACTTTTATTATTCAGCCGGACCATGGACGGTGGTGGACTGGTGTGCCGGAGGGGCTCGTCCAACCAGAGAGCACGGCAGGTCAATTCCCTTCAAATCGCCAACTGATTGATGGGTGCCTATGCAATATATATGTTTCGTAAATTGCACAGATATTATTATAATGCAAACTGTATTATTACAGGACAGGAATGTCCTCCCGCTCACTCTGGCTTATTTCCCCTTTCCGAATCGGACCGTCCGTCTGTATTATTTTCTGTTCATCCTTCTCTGTCGTAAATCGCCCGAAACTGTCCACAGTTCTTAACTCATTTGAACTGGCCAGGCGATGAAAGAGCCAGGGCATAACGCGCGACGTTTATTGGCTGCGTCTGGCCATTTATTTCACTCCTATGATCGCTGGCGGAAGCCATTAAAGCCGGCTACCTGCCCCGGCAAACCGGTTTCCGCTCCTCTTTCGGGCACCATGGCAACCAGGCCCAGACCAGGCTGAAAGGCAATTCATCAGCTGCATCTTGGCTGCATCGTTTTGGCGACCCATTAGAGCGTCGCTTTTCGACCACGTGGCCCCTCCACGTCCACGTCCACGTTCGCGGGTTAATCATATGCGCAAGTGCCAAACAAATGCCGGCAGAAACTGAAAACTGAAAACCAAATATGGCTAAGAGGAAAAAAACAGCACAAAGTACAACCTGTTTGGCCAGTCTTTAGCCTTGCAGTCTGTGTGTGGTCTCGGCCATGTCTATGAGCCACCATACCACATCTCCCAGCTCCCAGCGATCTGCGGGCCTAAGCACAGTCATTAGTTTAATTGCACTGTTTATGGAGGAGCATTGGCAAGCAGGTTGCTCCTCAACCCGGCTGCGCCGGCCAAGCAGGAGGCGGCTTATTAACATTTCGCATGCCGCGCGTCCATTCCGATGCCGTTGTTTGGCTTGTATTGTGTTGTTTTAAATTAAATTAAATTTAACATCGGTTAATAGAAAATTTATGCGCCGGCTGGCCAAGAAATGGTGTTGTAATTAATGGAAATTGACGGCTGCCTTTAAGTTTAAGAAAGTTCTGCCATGATGGGAAATGTGTGAGAGACTTGAGACTTCAAGAGAGTTTTTTATTAAAAATCTTAAATAAGTTTTTGCAAATATTCTTAAACAATAGCCTAGAATTATTTTAATCTTTGGCTTAAAATCAAAAGAAAGTCTACAAATTGCATTTAATGTTAACAATCAATTTTGGCCGTCTTATCGGTAAAGTGCAGCTGCCACGGATTCTTTTAACAGCAAAACATTTAGAAGCAAATAATTCCAAAACATACTTAAAATCAATTTACTTAATAACCGGGCAATTTAAGTGGACCGGCCAGGGTTTGCGACGCATGTGCAACTAAACATGTTGCATGCCGGCTGCTCAATTCATTTTGGCATGCGAATAATAATTTGCAGCCAAAGCAGAACAATGGCCGCAAAGCGTTGCACTTGTAAAGACGGCAAAAAAAGTACACACAACAAAACAAGAATTACAGCAGGAACGAGGAGAGTGCACGCTTAATAATAGTTGTTCCAACACATACCAAAAAGCAAGCCTCCTCCTAGCCGGCGGGTAATCGTTTTACTCACCCGGCCTGGCCCGTCCCGGCCTGGCCAACTGGGAAACTGGCAACGAGGCAAGAGCGGTCAGTAAGCAATTTGAAGGCGCACACCAGCAACACCAACAAAGCAACAGCAACAACTGGCCAAAACAAATCAACAGCAACGGCAACCTGCTGACCACTTGCAAAGCATGCTTTTTATTATTTTATGCACAGGGGAAAATATATAAAAAAAATTAAGAAGTTATATCTTTAAATTAAGGAAACTTAGGCCAAATAATTGCAACCAAAATTGTTAAAATTCTCGTTTGATTCCACAAAACAGCCAATACAGGTTACTAATATAACTTCAACAAAAAAGTAGAGCCTCTTTAATATTCTTTTCAAAATCAATACTATTTCTTAACTTAATAAATATATTAAATATTTTATAAACATTTATTTACGGTGTGTTGGATGGTCATTGAATTTTCGTTCCTGTTTTCACGCGCCCAGGAGCGTGTCCCTGTTTCTGTCCCTGTCCCTGTTGCTCTACCAACTCCTTGGCCTGTTCTTGGCCATGGCCCGTGTTCGCATGCAACAACTATCCGGCCAAGGAAGCGAAAATATGCAATGTCGGACTAAATTGTCCAATCCCCCCAGCCTCGTGTAACCCCAGCTCCTAAAAGAAGGCAAGTGCAATCAACTCTGCCTCCGGGTCTCGGCGTGCATAATTCGCCGTTGCAGTTGCTTGTTGCTTAAATTGCAAATTTATAATAAATAGAAGGCTGCTCGGGGAGAAGGCTCTTCTCCAATCAATTGGCCAGTGGATTAGCCAAATGGGTGGGTGAAAAACACGCATTTCATTATTTTTAGAGCCTTTACTTACCTGAAGGTATCGCCTCTGCCTCCCCAGCACTTAATTTAATTGTTTATTTGATTGCGAGGCGGTTTAACAAGATGTTTTGATTTATTTTGGAGGGGCTATCCAATCCTCCAACTAATTAAATGGGAAATGAAGACTAAGCCACTAAAATGGGATTTGTTTCAGGGAACCAATTTGTCAAAACCACTTGGCGCTTTTTGCTGTCTCTGTAGTTGGTTTTTCTGCAGAATCATTTGAATTTTAGGACCAAGTTTGTTTTGTGGCTATTTCATTGCATATATTTTGTATAATACGAGAGCAACAACCACTGCATAAATGCCAAAAAATATATATCCACATGGTATGGTGTGTGTGTCTGGTTGCAGAAATTTGTGTGTGGAGAGATAAAAGTGGCAGGGCAACTTGTCATAATAAATTCGTAGCTAGAGCTACGCTGGCCTGGCTTTTGCCTTTTTTATTTATGCGCTTTTCATAAAACACAATAGCTTTTGTTTAATAACGCTGCGATTTATTTTTTCTGCAATATATATATATATATATACACGTTTTTTTTGTGAATTCAGCAGTATCGTTGGAGTGCAACAACATTGGGGCTTAATGAAGCCAGAGCAGACAATTTCATGGGCATCGATTTTTAACTCTTTTTGTTTCAATTTTTCCTTTCTGATTTCTGATTTTTTTGCAATTAATAATTTGCATAAATTTATGTTCGCTTTAATAATCTGTTAACTACGAAACAAAGCCGATGCGATTGCATGCGGCAAATGATCAGTAGCCATAGCATGGCCTGACCAAAAGCAAAAAGTTTATCAATGACTGCACAGGCCCACAAATAACCATCGTCCGGCGATGCAAATAAACTGCAACACTGTTTAGAGCCCAGGACTCCCCGGGCCCAACTTTTTGGCCCGTTCTGGCCTGGCCCAAAACAATGTGCAGCATTCAAATGATTAAAACAGCTCCAAAATGCGGCAGCCACAGCCCAGCTCAGCCAACAACAATGCCAACAAAAACAAGCCATGGCCCAAACAAGAGCCCAACAGCAACACCAAAAACAACAACTGGCCAGCAACAAGAGTACGAGTGAGTGAGTGTGTGTATGTGTGCGCCACGTTAATCTTTGAAAATCCGAGTGCTGTATGCGGTATTATGCGAAAATTTATCTGATTTAACACCTAATATACAATAACTTAATATGCAGTGTGCTCTGGCACTTGCACGAGCGGCAACGGCAACGGCACCGCACCGTCCCAGGCCTGCAGTCATCCACCAAAGCCAAAGCCAGCCCCAGACTCCAGCACGCCCCCTTCTACTTCAGCATCGCCATCCTTTGATCATGGCCACAAAACACTAGACCAGGCACTGTGTGCTCTATGTGGCTAAAAATGATTTATTTTTCAGGGTTTTTTGTGGGAGAGGAATCTAAAAAATAATAATTAGGAAATAGTTATAGAACTTCTAAGTCCTAAATATATTATATAATTTAGTATATGTTAATCTTACATTATATAAAGATTAAAAGATTGCCCTTTAGGACTTTATTGCTCATAAAAGTATGCTACACTTTTTTTGAGTAGCCTTCAAGAACCTTCTATTTACAAAAGTATAATATTTTTACCTTTTAAAATGATGTATTTGTCCCACTGTTATATAGGAACTGCAAACTGCAATGCTCAGCGTCCATTTTGCGCCCAAAAAAGCTCCAACAATTGCGGCTGGACTTACTCCTCCTCTCCCACTGCCCCACGCAAATGAACCCAGACTCCACCATAGGCAGGCGAACACATATGCACATTGCAGGGACCTCCAACCCGTCTAACCCTTTATACCACCCCCCCAAAACCCTCACCCATGTAGCCTTCCCCCTACAGCGCCCCTGTGCGTTTCGAATGCTGGGCTCTCTGGTATGCGGCGTTTGGAAAATGTGAATATGAACTGCATAAATCTTCCAGGGCGGCACTCTTTGCCACTGCGCCTAAACCCCCACTGCTCTCTCCCGCTTATAGCCATTTTAAGCCCCACCACCCCGCTCACATAGTCCTCTTGCAAGGCTTTACGGCTTTTCAGCTTCGGCTCGAAATGCAAACTGAGAAAAAAATAGCAGGCAGCCCGCTGGCGCTGAAGCGAGTCGGTGCCTAGTCCTAGTCCTTGTAGTGCACTGCGAGAAAATATTTATAGCTTAGGATTCCAATTTGAAATTGTATAGCTCATATCAAGCATCTTTGAGTTAAGGATTACAATTCTGTATCTCTGAACTTCAAAAACATTTGTCAAATTATATTTTTCAGTGCACTGCACACATATTCCCGGTCCGGCCGGCCAAGATATATGGCCATAGGTAGTTGGAGCGCAAATGCGAATAGAATGTGGCGGCATCAAAGTTCAGCTCACTTACTCACCCGGTGATGATGGCCGGAAACAGGGGCGCGGCAGCCGGGTGGGAGCCTGGAGGGAGGGCAGGCTAAAAGGACTCGCTGGGAGCTGCAGCGTTTTAGTTTGCTGCAGTTTTATGCCTCAAATTGGGCGAGAGGGGGGTGTATGGAGGGTAAGGTCTGGCCGGGTCATAACTCTCATATTATTATGCATTCATATCGCCATTTTAATCACACTCGCACACGCACCGGGGGATGGGGGGATAGCTATGAGCGATATGGGATTAAGGGGATTTGCGATTGCCTCTCGATTGACCATTCGAGCCGGACGACTTACGACCTGTGAATGGAGAGGTTCAATTTTAAACACAAATAGGTTTTCAGAGGGGCTCCTATAGAAGAGCTTTAAGTGTCAGGCCTTCTTCGATTTAATTTCCCCCTTTTATAATAATGGCAATCAGTTTTCCACACCATTTCCATCTCCCCGGCATATGTCGCAACTTTGTGTGCCAAAATCTATATAATTTGTAGCTAAACAAATTCCAGCAGCGCTCCCAGCAGCACCCACTTCGGTGTGTGTGTATGGTGGAAGTAACACTTTGAGGCCCCCCCAATGATTTATTACCCAATTTTACTGCCATGTTTTCTTAATTTCGCATTCGACATTTCCCTTGCACCTCCGTCAGCCATGCGCAGAGCTCCGCCTTAGCACCACCACCCCTACCCCGAGCCCAAGGACATGCCACCCGAAACACCACCACCACCCTTCGTGTACCGCTAGATGGTGGATTGTAACTCAACGAAATAAAATAAAACACGCACCAAAGCACATTCATCCCTCGAGAAATATCGCTTATTTGGTCGGTAATAATTCTTGGCCTGTGTTCCAGGCCCAAAAACCCACCCCTCCGCCTTGTCAGCCCCCACCTCCCCCTTGAATACGTGGCGGGTAAAACAAAAGGAATGCTGCCAGGCGGCAGCATCTTTTGCTGCTTCTTCTGGTTCAGCTACTGCTGGTCCTCTTCATCCTGTTCCTTGAAATGCTGCTTCTTGCCACGTGCGTGAGGCCCAAGGACGAGGGGGGAGGACGGTTGGCAGGAGGCGTGCCATGCCCCAAGGAAAGGAGAAAGTTTTGTGCGGGCAGCTAACGCAACTTGAGCAAGACGCATGGCCCTAGGATAAAGGGCACTGAGAAAAATAAGGATAAGAGATTAAAAAAGAAAATATAATAGGTTTAGAAAAGGATAATATTAAAGGATATTATTAATAAAAGTATAATCAACCACCTAGAAATAGATCATTGTAAACTTATAGGTCAAAATTTTTTTAGCACTATTTCCTGTATTTCCTTAAATCATACTCTTAGATATCCTAATTTTCTCCTGTGCAAGGACTCTTTTTTCCACTAGCCAAAGGTGAACTCGCCACAAAGAAAACCGGGATAGAGAGAGTGTGGCAAGGAAAGCGGAATAAAGAATAGGGGAGAGAGCAAATTTTTCTCTCGTAGACACTTTTTACGAAATATTTCATCGAAATGTGTCCCTGGTGTAACATTTAATATTAAAGGTGGGCGGCTGCGGTGGGTGGGCCAGACGGGTGGGAAAAAGGGGCTGGCAGCGAGTGGGCTTTGTGGGCGGGGACTCCTTATAAATTAGCTTTATTCTCCAAGACATTTTGTTGCTTATAAAGCAGGGCCAGGAGAAAGTTTACAAAATGAACCGAACCAGGCAGGAGACTCTCAGACTCCGACTCGAACCAAAAAAATGAAAAGGGAAAACTCGTTGGAAAAAGAATAGAGACTCCGGGAGAAGAGAATAGAAGACCAGGAAAAGAAAAGAAAGGGCGGCCAAATGAAGCGGACCCGCAGACGCAAAGAAAAGCGGTCTCTTTTCTGAAAAGTTGAACCAATAAATCACAAGTTAATTACAAGCGCGTATTAACTCAAGGCAGTGCAGCAGTCGCCACCCACTCTTCCACCCATTGAACCACCCTCCCATTGAACCATTCCCGCCCCCAATGGGCTACAAATTTCATAATTATATTTTATGCGATTTATTTGTTCCTCGTTGTCATGTCTGTTTGCCCAAAGATAATGCCAGGCTGCGACTTCCCCCAAGTTTTCTTGAGACTCCCTCGGCCCCCGTCTACCGCAATCATGTAGTCATGTGTTGAACCATTATAATTGCCGAACTTTTCTTCGAGTGGAGGGGGACTGTGAGAAGCAACCAATGCGGGCTCTGAATCTTTCGAACCCTCCTCGTCTGCCAAATATAATAACACCCCTCGATATTAATTATGATTATTAATTTTATTAGATGCGCATCTGCAACATAAGATCGTAAGATCCATCAGAAGTTGCTCAATATTCATGGGTTTGTAGCCTCTGCAATGGTTTGTTTCTACTTTATAGGATTACCAGCAATTCTTAAATATTCAAAAGCAAATCCAACTTAATTTTCAATGGTGGTTAAATAAAAATAAACGCAATCACCCCTCTGTTTAGAGGGATCACCCCCCTCAATTAAAAGTGTATATATTTAATTTGATGGTCTATTTACCATATTCATGATGTCACTTCTATGGCATCACACTCATAACTTGCAAAACTTTTCTTCTTTATATTTTTCTTTATAATTTTCTCCCTCTAGTTGTGTATATATTTTTTTTTTGGTGGAAAAGTTTTGACTTGGCCAAATGGCTCTTGGCGAGCATTGGCAGCTGCTGAAGACGAATCGGGGCGGTATTTTCACTTTGTAAGACAAAAGTTTTCATTGCCCTCTTAAGATTGCGTGTCTTATTTTCCTTTGTTTCTCTTTGCTGGTCTGTTTACTGTTTTTTATTTACCTTGAGAGTGTTTTGCAATGTAATTTGCATATTTCCAGCCCACGCCATCCATCTAAGCGCCCTCGCCATTTATTCATTAATTCAAAGTCCTGCGACATAAATTAGTTAAGTTGGACTCGCAGTTCGTAATTGGCGGGTGTTTCGTTCGAGAATTTTAATGTGGATTCCCTGGAGGGAACTGACATCTTGTTCTTTTCCTTTTTGTATACATTGTTGCTGTTTTTTCGGGTGGCTTGGAGTGGTGGCTTGGAGTTTCTAGCATAAGCTGCGGTTTCTTTCGACTGGTGGGCCGGGTACCAACAATTGAAGCTCCGGCGAGGGCGGTGGTGCCAAGTCAAGTAGAAAAATACTCGTACAATGCAATAATACAGCAACAAGAAAACAGAAAACAGACAACGGCAAAAAATTGGGAAAAGAAAAACCAAACCGAACCAAGCCAGGCCAACCAAAAAAAAAAGGCAACCAACATTGTAAAATGAAACAACGGGCGTGAGCATGAAAAGCGAACGGCCTGGGTTGGTTGAGCAAAGTTTTCCTATGGTTTTACTTTACGTTTTTTTTTCATTTACAATTTTTTTATTTTTTGTTTGTAGTCAGGCCCCCCTGCCCCAGCCGATACCACGTTTTGTTTGGGCCTGCAACAATCTTGAACATTTTGGCGCTGTCTTTTGCCGGCCAGAACCGGAGGAGAATGGCAATGGAGAATGTGGGCCGCAGGCGGAAACACCCAATACAAGTCACAGCTGGATTTATGTCATGCCTTTAATTGGCTGCTGTGCCGATGTCGAACTCGAGTTTCAGGGACCTCCGATTCAGTACCAGCCAGCCTCTTAGTCCTCCTGCTCCTGCTCTGGCTCTTCCTCCTGAATAGCAACAATTCTGCCTTCATCCATTAGCTGGAAAATCGAGTTTTGTTTTCTGTTTTTTATTTTTTTTTTGTTTCCTTTCTCAGGGTTTGGGCTTGGGGGAGGCTAAAAAACACAAGTGGCAATATTTCTGGCGGAGTCTGGGTATCCGGGATTCCGGGCAGCAATTAAAATGAAATTTTTCTGCCCGCCGCCATCTTCGGGTCTTTGCGATGGCAATTAAAAACGAATTTTGCGCGGCTTCATTAGGCTTCGAGTTGCGAGTGGCGGAATGGCGGCGGATTTGGAAGGCGGTGGCAAGTTGCCAGCTTAAATATTCATATGAGCCTGGATTCAAATCTAAGGCGGCATGAGGAATGATATCCAGATACGGCCACAGTCGCAGCTACAGATACGTAGCCCATCAAGTGCCAGCTGTTGCGGGGGCCATTGGGCGCATTCAAATTAAATTCAATAAATTTTTTACTCATATTTTGTCGGTATTTTTTTTTTCTGTGCCGCCTCGCAGTTGCAAAAGTCAAACGACGAGCATCGAACGAAATATCAACACTTGCCCCGGCCAGTTGCCGGTTGCCAATGGCAAGGGTTAGGGCGGGAAGGGGGGTGGTAGCACTTGAGGCCCAGAAGCCTCAGTCTGGGACCCCACTTGGAATTTATGCGCTCCGGCGACAACATATGGTCACGTAAATTCATGCGACAATATACGATATGATGTCACACACACATGACTCGGTGCTTTATTTTTTATGCAAAGCGTTGTAGGGATTTTTTTTGCTCTGTTTTGGTTTTCTGCTCTCCTTATTTTTAATATGTGAGAAGAGACTTGGAGCTGCTGGAGGGAGGAGAAGGACTGGGTCTGATTTACGACAGACAGCCGGCCGCCATACGCTTAAGTTAATAAGCGTGCCGGCCGGAAAGGGATACTACCATTTATTCCAAAGATAGGTTATCTTTCTTATATTATTAAGAAACTTTGAATATCCTGGTTATCCTAGTACAGGGTATACCCCGCGTCAATTGTGACAATATTGTGCACTATTTCGAACCGCAGTCTCACCTCTTTGCCTCCAGCCAGCTATTGGTGGGAAGTTATGGCCCGCCCTGCAGCGTTTGGCAGAGTGTGAAATTGGCAAAGAGCAAAATGAAAAACTTTTGGCCAAGCTCGCCCCAAAAAGGGGCAGAAAAAGTGGTAGGATAGATAGTGGAAGGGGCAAGGAAAGTTCACAGTTGTGGCCAGCCAGTCAGCCAGCCAGCCAGGCATCCAGCCATCCAGTCAGCCTGCTTGCCAAGTTCATAATTTCCCAAGAAGATTTCACAAAATATTAGTTAAACAAAACATAAACCAAAACCT
Organism: Drosophila bipectinata; assembly: GCF_030179905.1. NCBI lineage: Eukaryota > Metazoa > Arthropoda > Insecta > Diptera > Drosophilidae > Drosophila > Drosophila bipectinata. The sequence continues at coordinate 14,428,178 of NC_091739.1, forward strand.
TGCAGACGTTTGTGCATACAAACGTGGGCTAAATCACCTAAAAGCATGCAACATAATTCACAAGACGCCAGCTCCTTGGCTTCACACACACTCGTACACACTCCCACTTGAGGATACATAGCAGCATCCCAAGAAGCGACGAAGCTTAACGTTTCCGTTTCCTCAGAGCACCACTCCAACACCACCCACTCGCCGCCCACTTTTAATGGCCCCGAGTTCAGTTTTCGGCAGTTTGGGGATCGTCTTTTGCATGTGCAAGCTAAGTGAATCGGGCACAGGCTTCCAAGGATACACGCATGGGAGAAATCACTTGAAGAAATATTAAAAATAACGAATTTATAAAAATATTCAGAGAGATCTATAGGAAGAGGTCCAGGCAACTCATTTTGTTGTTGGTATTTGATTTTCTAAATCTTAAACATTTTTTAAATCTAACTAATTTCTTCGAGTGTGGCAAAACAAGAAGCTAGGTTGACATTAGCGGGCACGGCGCACAACGAAACCCAATTAGAAGGAAGATATACGACACCAGAGCGAGGCGACGAAACAACATGGAAAATGGAGACCCTCGACGCAAGTGGGGCCATCTTGGATGCTCCGAGCCCCCAGCTTTAGCTCCTTGAACTCTTCCTGCTACTTCTCCTAGCCCAGTCTCCATCTCCTGTTCCTGGACTCTCAACAATGAAGCGTGTAATTACAAGCGTAAACGGCAGCCAAAGACGCGTTGGGTGGGTGGTGGACCAAAAATCACACGACAAGAGCCATTTTTTGAAAAGGGTTGCCCTGAGTTATGGCCCTGATGGCGGTGGTGGTGGTGGTGGTCTCCGGTTCCCCGGTTCTCCGGTGGTTCAGAGGGCAAGGTGGCACATACTCGTACGTACGCGACGCAGTGCATAATTACTTTACAAGTTCATTATAAACGATCATAAATCTATGAGGAGCCATGGAGCCGGTCGACGACTTACAATGGAAATGGAAATTTCAACCTTAGCACTTTCTTTCCTAGCTTTCACCCAAGCTCCGGCTCCTGCCCTGCTCCAGCCCCGGCTATATCCCAGTTGGGCCGTAAATTCTTTTGTCTGAGGGATGGGCGAAACAATGGCAAGTAATTCACTTGCGAAAATGTTATTGATTACGAAACAGGATGGCAACAACTGCGCCACCCGGACAACTGCATCCCCGAGTGCCAAGTACCATGGGATGCAAAAAATCAGAGGAAACAAAAAATAAATTATTTTAAGAAGGGATATAGAAAAAAAGTTTGATTGTCATTCAGAAATTAATTTAAATTTTTTTCTTAAGATTTTAGAAGATTGAGAGTCTTGAAAAATGCCTTGAAACCTCTTTAGAATATTTTTAAAATTTGTAGTATCTTTTTCATTAACTCTTGTAGTCCACTGTATAGCCCATGTCCTGCACCTTTGCTTGTTTTTGTTGATTTTGCGCAAAAGCAATTTGGGCATAAATCTTTCCAACGACAAACTCGCCGCCTCACACGCACATGCTCACACAGACGACGACTGCAGCGCGCCAGGATTCGAAATCCTGGAACAGAATCGGTGGATGGTATGGGCTGGGCATATGGGTTTCACTGCTGCTGCAACTTTGGAATTAACTGTTAGTTTCACACGTTCTAGCAGCAGTGCAGGACTTGGCCAAAAGGAGAAATAAGCGAACAGCCAGTGAGGCAAAAAGAAAAGGAATTGTTGCTCCTAACTTTCACTTTTCGTCCGGCGAGGAGAGGAGAAAAAAGAAGCTGGCTGGGAGCAGCTGGTGTGACCCCAAAAGGCCGAACTCAAAACCCGAACCAAAAAATTCGACACCGCACTCCGAATGAGTGTAGCCACCCCACCCTCCTGTCTTGGCCATTTCAGACTTCTCTTGCACAGTTTTGGACCATAAGTTTGTCGTTTAGTTGGGGAGGCGAATAAAAATAAAAACTTCAAGTGCCAATTATGTGTGAAATTCCGACACTTTTCGCTTGTTTACTTTTATGCGCCCTTAATGAAGTTTCAGCTGCACACTGCCGCTTTCTCCCGCTGCCACATGTGTGTGGGTGGTGGAGGGCGTGTTGCCTGTGGGGCGTGAAATGCGAATCGGGTACAGGGAGACTACCCCGGAAGTTGGTTTAATTAATTAGCCAAAGGTGAGCAGTCTGAAATTTAACTAGGGATTGTATTATGATGAGGGCCGACGGTAGGGATATACTCAGATCTCCTCCCTCCCCTCAATTAAACCGAAAATGCAATTAAAAACACATTCAATACGATTGTCTTAACTGATGGCTCGAAGAAGAAAGAGGCCGCTTTAAAGCAGAGTCACAAACGAGTGGGTGTGTCGGATCAGAAGGGCGCACTCGCATGCAATTAAAAGATACTGATGCCAGCGAGATACCCAGATACAGATACACAAAATGGCACTGCAGCCGCCTGCCGATTGCCGATTGGCATCTGGGAGCTTCTTAGCTCCGCCACTCCAAAAAGGAAAATCATAAACAATTTGAGTCACAGTCTTATCAGCGAGGCGGCCATTTTACCAATTTATTCCATTCGGCGACGGGGAATCGCTATTTAGATTTGACACTTGGCGCTGATTTTTATTGGCCCGTTTTTCGGGTGAAGAGCGGAAATGTTGCACATTTCCGTTCCCGAAACGGCCATAACTTCCATCGATAATTAACCGGGGACGGGACTATGACGTCAGATACATTGAACCGTGAGTCTATGCTGGGCTGTGCGTTTTTAGTTTTTGTCTAATGAGCTCTGAAATCGTGAAAATATTGTCCGCTGTCGATGTTCTCCGCAGATATGAAACAGCTTGACATCCCGCCATTTATTTATTTATACGAGAGTTGTCCGAGCCATGTCCGGATTCTGTGCTTTTGGCGGGTTAACCCAGACACTGGCCCCCATCCACAGAAATCCCCCATTGAACAGCTTCATCTTCATAGTCACGCTCTGCTCACATCTTTCTCAAATGGCTGTGCTTGTGCTTCGCATCTGAACTGTTAAAATTTCAGTCCGAGTATCTGTATCTGTATCTCTCAATCTCCATCGATGCGTTCCGCCAGCTGTCGCTGTTTTGTATCTGTAGCTGTATATGTATCTGTGTATCCGTGCCCCTGTCTCAGTCTGAAGATGAAACTGGAAATGGAAATAGAACTTGAAACGGAGCCAAAATAGAGTCGTTGATTATTTTAATGATGACGCCGAGGTTAAAGCACGATGGGAAGGCGTTCCGCACTCTCACACACTTGAAGAAAAAAGCCCCTACATAGGGTTTGGTGGGACAAGTATGTCTGTAAATATGGAAATGGCGTGCCGCGTTCACATGTATATTTTATTTTGTATTTGCTTTTCTGGAAAGAAAGGGGTTCGACCTAGAGGGGGCTAGAGCCTAGGACCAGGGAGGGGCGTTCCCATCGCTCATTAATTGAGCTATTAAGATAAACCCACATCAAATGCCACGTTCAGCTCCAACGCGTAATGGGCTATGGAACTCCGGCCAGCCACTCCGCGATCTCGGGGCACTGGGTCAGTCAGGCAGAGTTGGTGTGCCAATGATGGCATTATTATACAATTCACATACCGAATAGAGACAATAACCAGTCGAATGTATTCATTCATATACAAATTGACTTTTAATTGCCGTGACATGGCAGCCAAAAAAGCATTCGTTATTTGTTAGAAATGAAAGCGAAATGATAGAGACTTGACATCACAAAGAAGCGGAACACATAATACAGAGTGGTTTAAATCACAAAATGATTATAAAAGAGGTTCTATAGTTGTTGAATTAATTTTTATTTTTATTTTTCCTGCCCCTTGCTTACCAAGACACCCCGACTTAAATTGGAAGCTCAACGGATCCAGTCGTAACTCAAAACTTAAAACATGCCATGGACCCCTGAGTGGTATGATCGCTCTCTGGTCACTGGCCCTGAATCGAAGCTACCTGTTGCAGCAGCAGCAGCAGGAACAGGAACAGCTACTGCGAGTATCTTGAAGCTTGCAACTTGCCGTGGCAATGAATTATTTTAATGACGAGAGAGCCCCTTTCGATGGTCCTGCTACGTATGCGTAAGAAACGCCGCCATATCCATATCCAGATCCAGTCCGACTGGAAACCAGTTTCTCGGGGCCTCCGTTCCATTTCTCAGATCATCAGACAGCCATTCAACGTTGCGCTTTCAAGCACCAAATTACCAAAAAAAAAAATTACAAAAATAAGAAAACATGAAAAAAAAATAATAAAGTAAGCAGACTTGTGCGTGAGGCTGAAGACTGTTCGTTAAGCGGATTTTATCGAAGATCTTCCACAAATTTCACCAAAGGTGCTTTTTCCCTTTTCCACCTTTTTTTTTGGCCACAATTACGCGGCATCGCAATTTGGGAGGCTGTACGCGCCACGAATTCCACGATCCGATTTGAATCGATTGCTCATGTAAGGAATGCCACTTGCCACATCATTTTCAGACCCGAAAAGATCTCAATTTGAAATTGTTCCATCCTGTTCCGAATTCAGATTCAGTTACCATTTCCCAGGCTCGGAAAAGCAATTAGAAACTGATTGCCTAGGTGGTGCCTGAGAAAAATTGAAAATTCACTTCCTGGCTGCGACAGACATAAGATACTGCCCAAGTTGGGGGTGCACACCCTAAACGTGTATCTCAAAATTTGATAACCACAGCAGCTGCAGTTGCAGGTTGCAGGATACTACGACTATACATATGTGTGTGTGTCTACATGAGTATCTCTAAGATTGCGTTCGTGTTCGTGTTGGCAATTGCAACTCAATTGCGCATTTGCCACCGCAAGCATCAATATCTGGGCACAGGCACAGGCATAGGCATAGGGGCCATAATCACGTCTGGGCAGAGATCTAAGGAAGCAGAGCCCCGGCCCCCTCGGAAGCTGAAGCCGAAACTCCTCCCATGACAGTTCCCATGACTCCCTGCGGCCAATTTAATTGACAGATTTAGTGTTGCCCGATTGGCAGTGCGGAAAATTAGTTTTCTGTCTCCCGGAGCCGAGGCTGACTTTCTGTGGCTTTCTTGTGCCAAGTCGCCTTTAATTGTTTTATAGACACTCGAATCCGGAATCCGGAATCCGTAGGCCATGTACCTACTCTATACCTATGTACATTCGTATATAGACAAGTGGATGGGGGTGTGCGAGTGGGTGTGTGTGCGTACATCATCGCCGGGAAGGTGAAACACGCCCCTGACAAACACGCACGAAAATAGATTTAATTAAATTGCGAATAAAATGCGTGAGTTTTGGGAGAGAGCCCGGGGTGGACACACAGAGACACACATGTGTGTGCCGTATCCAATTAATCGATGGCCAATCGATTTCTCTTCAGCTTTTGCCCAAAAAGGGTTCCTGTGGCCATGTCCTTTCTGGGTTTCTGGGAAAAAAACAGAAGGGAATTAATTTCCGGTTATAAATGATGTCCGCAAATCAAGCAGCCGAAAGTTTTACTTCATTCTATGCCCCAACTTCGGTTCCTGGTAATCGAGCCACATCTAAATATTGTATCTTACAGATACCGGGAAATAGAGAGGACCCTAGCATCTCAGAAATTCCAGGTGGAGTATGGCGGCTCCCCCCATGCCAATGCTCCCTGGAATCCCATCTAGATAGCACGTGACGATGACAAAAACAAAACATAAATTAGAAAGAGTAAGATGCCCCCGATGAGGGGGATAGGGGGCTGTTCTAAGAGGGGGGAGGGAGCTAGCCGAAAAACAAAATCGAATTAAATATAAGTAGTTGTCGCACACACACACTCTCGCAATCCGAAAATGTATCTGTGAGTTGGTGTATATAAATAGTTATAATAGAAGCATAGATCACACGTTGTGCCGCATGCAACATGGAGTCGGCGTCACCTGGAGATTTATTGCCGCTTGCAACGCTCCCGCCTCGGGGTGAGTCAGAGTCCCGCGAGGCGGAAAGAGACGAAGCTATAGCTAGGCGCACATGGAAAAGGGAGGGCAATAATACGTATAGGTATATCGCTCCGTTTCGGTTCAAAGTTCGCTGCAAATGGGAAACACGTAAACTGTCAAAACTTTAAATCCCTGAGGAATTTAAGTTAAAAAATATAACACGTACTGGTGGGGACTTCGGGGCACAGCTGCGCTGCCGACTTTTCCCCAAAAAAAAAAAAAACCCCGGAGACGGGGAGGACAAAACCTTGAAAATGTGTCTTCAGGAAAGACTCCATGGAAGGCTCCATGGAAAACCAACTGGAACAGAATAAATATTCGGAAAAAAGATTTCCTCCACTGCCCGAGCAGTACTCCACCACCATCCATCCTCATTTCCTCCCTTCCAGGCTTTGGGTTCGTTTAAATTATCTACGAATTTCGCGCCTTGCCATACAAAGTTTTATTGTGAACGCCCGTCCACCCGCCTGCTACCTCCCGCCCCCCTGTATAGTACATACCAGCATTTAAATTATGTACTTAGAAATACACAAAAATTTTCCAAAAGTCTACAAAAGAAAATGGCACAGCAGAGCAGAGCAGAGCACAGCAGGACGCAGATGAAGAAGAAGGCCCGAAGCCCGAGGAGGAGCGAGCCAGCAAAATGAATTTCGCACTTTTTCGCATAATAAATTTTGAAACTTGGCCAGCACTGGAAAAAAATCTAAACGGGCTGGCAGAAGCAAAAAAAAAAATCATGCCAAAGTTTTGTAAAAAGTTTATTTTTGCATATACAACGCTTAGGGGTGGAGGGTGAAAGGGATTCTGAGGGATTTGGGATGGCGAGCGAGCATGGAAGGAAAAATAGTCGGCCGCCGAGTGACAAATTCCATTTAAAATTGCCAAGAAAAGCTCGTGTACTCCTCAAGGCGCAAGGAGACTTGCCCGCCCCTGGCTGGCAACTCCTAAATAAAATGGAACTTTGGCCAAATCTCAGCGTGATGTATTTCCAGGGATTTAAGTTAATCAGCAAACAGGTTTAAGGCCAAAATGAATTTATTTATGCTTTATTCGGGGCGAGTTGGACTCAGAGAAGGAATAAAAATAATGGTACTTGGAATTCATGGTGCAATCATCGCTGTTTATTAAAAATTCTCAAAAACAAATTAAATAAATACTGTTGGCCAAAAAAGCCATTATGACGACAAATTTTATGTCGTCAACTGTCAGTGGCCAATTTTCTCGCACATTAAATTGCTGTTCTATAATTTTGGGAATGCATTTTAAAAATAAGCCCCTCATTATACACGCGTATGTATGTATCTGCAGATATACTAGATGATAATTTCTTTGTTTCGTCCTGGCCATATTATATCCGTATCGTTTTTATTGTCTATAAAATTTTTTCGCCATTTATTTAACACACAGACACACACACCGCCCACACAATTGCAAATTCATGCGATGTGTGTGTGAGTCTGTGCGAGTGAAAGATAAATGCGTTTTCACTTTATGACTTTCGTGTCGGCATAAATTTGTTAATACCTTTAGGCCAAATTTATAACATAATAAATGCTCATAATATTTAACTTAACATTTTGCCCAGGCCCAGTACCAGGGCCAGCTTCAGGTTCAGATTCAGGCCCAGGTCCAGGCCAGAGAGAAAGACTCGTTGGCCAAAATGCGAAAGTTAACATGGTTGTGGATATGTGGCTGTGTGGACTCTGATAATATCAGGGCATCGTCTGGTTGTGATGCTGATGCTTCTTCGACGTGGCCCAGGCATATGGAGCGAAAGAGCCAGGCCGATTGCATTTGCACACACGAAATTGAGTTATTGCACTTGAAGGCAAATTAAACTTCATAAATATTTAAAATCAGAGATTAAACACGGCATTGTGCTGCCCTGTCTGTGACTCTCAGGTTGCCAATTAAACGGGCATTATCTGGCATAACTGCAATTTAAGTAGCAACTCTTCCAATCTCCCATACTCAAGCCGAATACTCGCACGTTTCTCCATTTCATTTTAATGTTGCAGTTGCTGCTTGCTTGTTGCTGGTTGTCGGTTGCTCGTTGCTGGTTGCACGTTGCTGGTTGCTGGTTGCAATGACAGCAGCAACATTGCCGGTGCAACGGCGGCAAACGATCAATTTAAAGTAACGATCTCGAAGCCGCAGAAACAAAAAACCGCAAATGGCCGATACTCGTAAAAATGAAATGTATTTTTTTGCTTGAGATTTCCTTTCCTTTCCTTGACTTTGCTGCAATTCCAGAGCATGGACGAATGTTCCTGCCTACGTTCAAGCTGCTTGATGATCGCCGCAACAAAAAATGAGAATTTATATTTACGACTTTGGCCAAAACAAGACCGCAACAGAGCAAACAAATGCCGTCCGAGTGTCTTGTTGCCATTTTTCAATTTAATTTTCTAGATGAAAGCCTCAATATAAATATTATTAAGTGGGGAACGCTTTTGACTTGCATCTACTACTTTGTCAATGTTGGATATTTGGTTTTTATTTTATTGAAAAATTTATCAAAGAAAGCCCCTTATTAAATTATACATTTTTTTTTAAATATTTCTCAGGTACAAATGGTCTGCGAAGACGCGGCCGACAGACGTACACCCGCTACCAGACCCTCGAGCTGGAGAAGGAGTTCCACACGAATCACTATCTGACCCGCAGACGGAGAATCGAGATGGCGCACGCGCTCTGCCTGACGGAGCGGCAGATCAAGATCTGGTTCCAGAACCGGCGGATGAAGTTGAAGAAGGAGATCCAGGCGATCAAGGAGCTGAACGAGCAGGAGAAGCAGGCGCAGGCCCAGAAGGCGGCGGCGGCAGCGGCTGCGGCGGCGGCGGTCCAGGGCGGCCATTTAGACGGCAATTAGGCGGGAATTTAGACGAAATTCTGAACGGAATACAAAGCAGCAAAGCACTATATTGTAACAAATGAACTATTTACTTAAATGAATAATATTTAAATATTTTGATGGTACTTGTGCGAATACGACATACGAATCTTAACCTAAATCGAACCTAATGGAATTATTTCAAGCGTTTGAGAAGCAACCGAAAATACGTAATGAAAATGAAAATACAAACTAATTAACTAGGCTAAGTAAATGAAAGTAGTGGAAAGTGCGCAGAATATAAACTAAATAGATGTAAACAATGAAAAAAAAAACACATACAAAAATCTAATTTAGTTTCAAGCAAAGAAATGGAAAAATTCGCAAGCGTAAGATTTATGTTAAAGAAATAAAAAAGAAAAAAATAGTAGAGAGTTGACTCGAAATCGAACCCTCTGTCCTGCCCCTTTGTTGCTTACTGCTATGTTTAAAATTTTAATTAATTTTACAATTTCGCAAAATACTCAAAAACTAAATGATATATGATAAAAACAAATGTTAAACGCAAGCAAAATTCTGTTGATATGAATTTTTGAATTAAAAAAAAACAAACAGTTTTAAACCAATTTAAGATACGTAAAGAAAACACGATGAAAAAATTATGAAACTTTAACTTTAATATAAATAGAATTTGTTAGCAAAGTAAACATATTACGAAAATGATGAGTAAACTATGGGAGGATCGAATATTTGAATGTGTATAGTTTTTGCTTATAAAATAACATAATGCAATTTTAGTTAACTCTGTTTATTTTTAAACGAATTTGTTTAGTTCTCGCCCAAACGACTAAAGTGAAGCTGTTTCTTTAAGTAATGTGTAGTGTGTTTACATTTTAAATTAAATTAATGATTAATTTTATTATTATTATTATGTTTAGTTTAATGACAAAGCGTTTATGAGATTATCTGACAGAAGCGATGCGAAAAGATGGACGACAAATCGTTTGCTCCGGCAAACGCAAATAAATTATTGGTTTTAAAAAAATCTAAAAAAAACAAAAAAAAAAAAACAAAAGTTGACGAATTCATTTATTTGTGTTATTATTTTATTCTGCCATTGTAAATTAGCGTCATGAGTTGTTTGCGAGTTTGTTTTTAGAGAGAATGCATGCGAAATTGCTTTTGATCTCGTTCCGTTAAATGATCGTAAGTTGTACGCTCTAGAGAGGATACTTACGCATACCCATACCGATAAATATAACGATACCAATATATAGTTTAGTGGATGTGGATCCAACGAGCTGTGCTCGCACCTGGTCGCAGGACCCGCCTCCTGCGCCATCACTTCATCCTTCAGTTGAGTTTCCGAACTTAGCCCAGTTAGGGGGCCATCCGACACGATGCCCTGCACAAGATGTATACGTAACTAGAGCCTAAGATTCGAATATAGATATACATATTTATAAATCTTGATATATATTTATGTATTTATATATGGAAATCGCGTAAAAACGGAGAAACAATAAGGAGTAATATCTGCGAAACGGAGACAGATGCAAATACGTAAATAAGAATAAGTTAAATGTTATAGATTTTAAACGCAAGTGCAGATGCTATCGCAGATGCCATCGGAATACGTTACTGTATACATACACTGAAACAAAAAACGAAAATCGAAATCTATGAGAAAATTAAGGACGAGGCAGAAGGAGTCGAGTGGATCGAGAGGGGTATTCCCCGCCACCGCAAACCAAGAATAGACGCTAAAATACAATACTTAAAAATTTAAATGTGGATTATCGTAGCAACAGATATACGTAAATAGAGACAGTAAATCGCGAGCAGAATCGGAGGACGTCTTGCATATAGTACTACATCCTACCACTTACCTACTACTTACCTACGTAATACCATTGCTAGTGGCTTTTACTTTCCGACCCGATCGGCTATCAGCTGGCAGCTAATCGCGATCGAGAATACTATTTTTCCTAAATACGTAATTTCCATCAGACCTACAGATACTTTGCAGCTACATTTTCTACTCGTATTAACTTTTCCCCCTCCTCCTGGCCCCATCCCAAAGAGCGATCGATCGACCGCCTTTTAGGATCCCCGCAAGCTCCGTTAATACTTAATCTTTGTAACTCTAATTTAAAGCCATTCTATGTTAGCTCCGTAAGTTGTAAATTATCAATATAAACTATACGTAAAAGAACAAACACAAAAAAACAAACAGCAACCAGTGAGAATGTGGAAAATGAAACAAATAAATTAAACAAAATGATTTAAACAATTTAAAAAATGTCTTTGCTTTTCAATTGTGGTGGAAAATGGAAAAAGATTTCAGAATATTACAAAGTTACTTCGAAGCGAAAAAAATTATACCTGACATACTTAATTAATTTTTTTACATTTAAATTAATAAATTTGATTTTGATTTAATGATTTTCATTTTAGGTTTCCCAATTATTTTAGTTCTTCATTTTGATTTTTAAATTGTTTTTTTTTTGCTGGTATTTCGACTGGTATTTTTTGGTCAATTCAAATTTTCCCGCTCAAGTTCTGTTAACAGAACGTTTCCTCTGTTAAATTTTTAACATTACATTACATTTGAATCTACATTTTACTTGACACGTGTAAAATGTCAAAAGAGTAAAATTGTGTTGCACAACGTTTACAGCTGAAAAGGCGGGCATTTTTGAAGTTCTTTAAAGATTTATTTTTACATTTGGGCTTAAGACTAATGGTCTTTTATTATTATAAGGCTTGTCATCATTGTTTCGTCACATTTTTAAATCTGTTGGATTCTTTCTATGTCTTGAGTGGAAATATCTCTAAAGGGAATCGGTTTTCCTAAGAAAAATATTACTCCTGTGAATACTTTAACTTTTCTAATAAATATCAGATTGTTAAAAGGAAAACCTTCATTTATTTTACAGACTTGAAAAATATCTAAAAAATATGATTTATTTTGAATAGATTTTTCACAAAATCTTCCACTGTATGGAAGAAGAATACTTCCATACTTCCTTCCCGGCAGAGACCCGGTCTCTTTTAAAACGTGTTTTGAGATTGTTATTATAAGATCCAGCTTAAAAACTCATCAACATTTGTCAGTTCACTTGGTGAGCTCGGCCGGACTGGTTCTAACTCGGAGCATCGTCATCTGATCGGTTGTTTTCAGTACGCATTTATTTAATGCATATTTATGCGATTGTTTTCTAATATTTCGGGTGTGCACCACAAGTGTGAATACAATGAAACTGAAAGTGTTTGTATCAAATCTATTCCTCCTAAGCGTCTTCTCCACGAGGCTATCAAGAAGTGAGTAAAGTTCAAAATGATAATAAAGTCGGCTGAAAATAAACATGTACTATACATGGGCCAAGAAAGTATGTAGTGTGTATGCTATATACTATAGATACTGCGCTTCGCGAGAACCTCAAAACGAGATTTCAGCCGGTTCATCTTGAAACCGCGCAATGCATTCCCTCTCAGGGAGAATCTCCAGGGGAGAATCCGAGAATTAAATGAGAACCTGATCCGAGCTGGTGTTTACGGAACTGATTTAAAGGTGATATACATAGTTGCCGGTAGAATTCAACAGCTGACTTGGACTGCGACTTATCAAAAGGGAGGTTTCTCGGAAACCCGATTAGTGAATCATAAATAGAGTCTTGTGGCTTTGATTTGTTTATTTTTGATTTGAATAATAGAGCCTCGTTTATTAAATACAGCACTGGCCGAATGCGGAGTCCTTGAGGTTGAGTGCGACAATGGGAGCTGTATCCCCCTGTATCAGCGCTGCAATGGCGTGAAAAACTGTCCGGATGGATCCGACGAAACCGCAAATTTGTGCATTTCCCAGGCGCATTACTGCACCAAGCCGTACTTCCAGTGCACCTACGGAGCCTGTGTCATTGGAACGGCGCCCTGCAATGGGATCCAGGAGTGTGCCGACAACTCGGATGAGACCCGGATGCGCTGCGATAGCGCGGACGACCTGCGTCAATACTATCGCTTGCTCCAAGGTAATTGCCAGTGAGTATCATCAGCGGGGTAATTCCACTAAAACCACTTAAGTTAACATAACATTAATTTTAGGGAAAACGAGATCAAGTGTCCTTCCGGAATTTGCATTGACAAAAGTGTTCTGTGCGATGGGAAGGATGACTGCGGCGATGGCACTGGCTTTGACGAATCCGTGGATCTGTGTGGCCACATGGAGTGTCCCGGGTATTCGTTCAAGTGCGGCACTGGGAGCTGCATATCAAGTAAACTTATCTGCAACGGTGAAAACGATTGCTTTGACGGATCCGACGAAGCTCCAAGGTTGTGCAACACCACCACCCAACCATCCAGGCCTGCCACGGTGACAACGGTTGTAGGTCCATCTACGAAACCAGGCTGCACCTTGCCGGCGGGTGATGAACGACCAATTACCAAGGACAAACAAAATCGGATTCTCACGGATCCCGTACCCCGCGGATTCGTGACTTTCTCCTGTCAAACGGGCTATGTCCTCGAAGGAGATGAAACCGGGTATTGTTCCGTAAAATCTTGGAGTAACGAGGTCCCAAGATGTGTGAGTGAGTATGGGTCGTTGCTTCCCCAAATACAAGTTTTATTAATTTCGTACTTCAATAGAATATTGCAGCAACAAGAATAACGAACTATTCGGATACTCCACGACGCCCAGATGTACCCTTGGCGGGCAGTTGGTGGATTGTGGCAAACAGTTTCACAAACCCGGCACGGAGGTCACCTTCACTTGCAAAATCGGGTTCAATAGGCCCCACTTCCCGAACACCATGCGATGCGAGAAGGGCGGGCGGTGGAGCGGCGGACGGACACCCTGCATCCAGGATTGCGGCGAAATAGCCACGCCCATTAAACCGTTCGTCTTCAACGGCGTCACGGTCAACAATACGGTGGTGCCGTGGCATGTGGGCTTGTATGTGTGGCACAACGAAAAGGATTACCACTTCCAGTGCGGTGGGTCGTTGCTCACTCCGGATCTGGTCATAACGGCGGCCCACTGTGTCTATGATGAGGGTACGCGTAACGCCTACAGTACGGACACTTTCAAAATAGTGGCTGCCAAGTTCTATCGCAACTACAATCAAATAAGCACCGACGTGCGCAGAGATGTGAAAGTCATCGAAATTGCTAGGTGAGTACATCGTTTAAGAAGTCCTATGAATGGATTCAACCATAAAGCAATTCCAACAGGGACTACAATGGCCGGGCGGCGAACTATTTCAAGGACTTGGCTCTCCTCAGCCTAGAAACGCCATTCGAGTTCTCCGACCTCATCCGTCCCATTTGCGTAAATTTTGAAAACTTTGCGGAAAAGGAGAGTATCAACAACCATGTTCCCGGGCGATTTGCCGGCTGGAGCATCGAGGACGATCACAAGTTGCAATTCGTGACGGCGACGTCCGAGGCCAACTCGAAGTGCAAAGAGGCCCTGCAGGACATCCAGGCGGACAAGTTCTGCATCTTCACACACGGAAAGTCCCTGGCCTGCCAGGGTGACAGTGGCGGCGGATTCACGGCGAAGGTGAAGACTGACTACTTTGCAAGGAACGCCTATCGGCATCACATCCGCGGAGTGATCAGCAATGCACCCAATGCGGATCAGTGTGCCCACAGCCTCACCGTGATGACCAATATCCAGCACTTCGAGGACATGATCCTGCTGGCGATGGATAAAAGCAGGACCAGAGCCTGAGGCCCGACTTAAGAGCTGTCTTGTGATTTACCTACGAATACAAATTTAGGACGTGCCAATACGAATTTATCTTAAGATTTAAATAAAAGTAGTCCCAAAACATAGGAGTATTTGGGAAAGAAGTACTCCATCTTTTCGAAATATTTTGATAGGTTTTATTCCAAGATTACTCATCTTCTAGGATGATCATATGATCAAGTTTGATTAGTTTTTCGTTTTAGCAGACTCGCGTATGTTAAACTTTGGAACCCGATCCTTTCTGGCCAATATTTTGTTGGAGTTATCCTCAATGTTAATGGCACTAATGATCAGATTAACGCGTCTTTCAATAACTCCAATAAAGAGCTTCACGTTGTGGACGGTTAGGAATGTTTTGGTGCTCAACACATTCAGGATGGGCGCATCATCGCATGCCAGTTGTCTGCAAATATTTATTAAAGTATCAAATAGTATAGAGTTTAAAATGAATCTCACCTGAATATATCCTCAATGCCCTTCAGCAGTTGCTCCAATCGGATGCTTAAGGTGCGCTTCCTTTCGCGAGTTTCCTCAGCCAACTGCTCGATCCGATCTCGTTCGGCGTTCAAATAGTCCAGAGCCTCAGTTTTAAGCTTAAGTTCCTTTTCAGTCTGTTCCGACTTCTGGCGTTCTGTGGAGATAAAATGTATATCGCCTGATCCTCAAAAAACCCCTTCCTTTGCCAAAGCTCACCAATTTCGTCGGTCAACTCCTGCGTGGAATCGTTAAGGACCTCCACTTCGTGACTCAGCTCGTTTACATAGTTGAAAAGCGCAAAGTTCTCGTCCTCTTGGCGTTTAAACTGTGCCACCAGGCGCTCGGCATCCTCCTCGCCGTAAAGTATTTTAATCTTTTCAATAATGTCCTTGTATTCGGTGAGCTGTCGCTCATAGGTCTCCTTTTGACTCTGCTTTTTGTCCAGCTCACGCTGCTCCAACTCCGGGTTAAGCCGCTTCTGGCCCTTTATATCGAAGAACTTTTGGAGCTTGGAGTCGTGTTCCAAGCGGCGTTGCATCTCGCGCATCTCCTGGATGTGCATCACCTTGTCGTTCTCGTTGCGATCCTTCAGCACAGACAGCTTGTTGCAGAGTTCCTCCCGTTGGTCAAAGGCCAACGTCGACTGGTCGATCAGGTCCATTATGAACTTTTTTCCCTCGTTGAACTGCCCTACCATCGACTGCCACATATCGTTGAAGTTTGCCCTATCAATAGCCGTGATAGAGATTTTATGAAACCTTTTTGTTATGTGGCCTACTCACCGATCCTGCAGCATATGATTAATAGCGTCCCGCATCTTGCTGTTTTCAGTTAGAACATCGCTGCACTTTTTATTGACCACATCGAGCCGGTTCTCCAGCTTCACAACACTTTTCTGCACCTTACAGATAGTGTCCTTGTAGCAGTTGTCCGGCACTTCGTTGCGACGCAGTGCATCAATCTCCTTCTCCATTTTCCTGATGTGGCCTTCCAGCTCCCAAAGATTGGTCCTCTCATTTTGGAGCACCCTTTGAAGGTCGGTCTGCTGGTTCTGAAGTGCGCCAAGTTGCCTCTCCTTCTGCAAGGACCAGAAACGTTTTCTAATGGTAATAATTAAATTATAATTGTAGAGTTATTATGGATAATGTGTACATTAGTGTTCTTGCGGGCGTGAGTGCCGCCCTCGAGAGTCTTTATTTCCTCCTTTAGTTTTTGGTGCTCGACTTGCAGAACGTTAATCATGTGGTTTTGCTTCTTCAACCGCTTGGCCTTCTCCTCAAGGAGACCACGAAGGTCCAGCTGGAGTCCCCGATGCTGACGCTGGAGCCTCAACAGCTCCGCATTGGCCAACTGGTCAAGTTCGTTTTGATCTGCCATGGTCGCTCCGTTCTTAGACCTTGCCGTTCGAATCAGATTTGAATCTATTGTTTTCGGCAACTAAACAACTTTGTTGGTCAGTTGGTATCCTGGCAACCGTTTTTTGCGGCTCTTTGTCCTTAGTCGTCTAACCTATAAGCACTCATACCAATTTATGTTGGTTCCCCTAATTTTCCCACTCAATTTTAATCGGCCAACCCAAAAGCGACTTTCCTCCTCATTCCAAACATTGCTTTAATATCGTCTTAAATTTTTCGAATTTTTTCCTAGGGGTACCCCTACAAAAATTTGGGTTTTCCTCATTTCCCCGATTTTGCTCCCTCCGATGGCCATAGCTCTGCCAATTTGTATCCGATCAGGAAATAAAGTACCATTTTGTAATCAGGAAACCCAGAAGCGTCTTTCCTAATTTAAAACATTGCTTAAATATCGTTTTGAAATTTTTCGAATTTTTTCCAAGGGGTACCCCTACAAAAATGTGGGTTTTCCCCATTTTCCCACTTTTGCTCCCTCCGATGGCCATAGCTCTGCCAATTTGTATCCGATCACGAAATAAAGTACCATTTTGTAATCAGGAAACACAGAGGCGTCTTTCCTCATTTAAAACATTGCTTAAATATCGTTTTGAAATTTTTCGAATTTTTTCCAAGGGGTACCCCTACAAAAATGTGGGTTTTCCTCATTTTCCCTTTTTCCCCACTTTTGCTCCCTCCGATGGCCATAGCTCTGCCAATTTGTATCCGATCACGAAATAAAGTACCATTTTGTAATCAGGAAACCCAGAAGCGCCTTTCCTCATTCAAAACATTGCTGACATATCGTTTTGAAATTTTTCGAATTTTTTCCAAGGGGTACCCCTACAAAAATGTGGGTTTTCCTCATTTCCCCACTTTTGCTCCCTCCGATGGCCATAGCTCTGCCAATTTGTATCCGATCATGAAATAAAGTACCATTTTGTAATCAGCAAACCCAGAAGCGCCTTTCCTCATTCAAAACATTGCTTAAATATCGTTTTGAAATTTTTCGAATTTTTTTTTACAGATCCTCCATGGAAAGTACAAAGAAACAAGAAAGTAAGCCACTTTTCAAACTGCTCCAAAAGCCGGGCAATTTTTGTTTTGGCTTTTGTTCCTTAAACGTCTAAATAGTTCTCTTATACACGGCTGTGTAGTTTATGGCGGTAAAATAACGATTTTTTAAATTTCTGTTTAAGCTTTTTCGGTCTATCGAAAGTCTATCGATTATGTGACTAAGTCAGAAAACATACACATGTACGGATGACTAATCAGCTCATGTTATAGGCAACGTTCAACAACGCTGGTCGACTTAAGGTGTAAATAAATAATAAAACATGTCGCACCGGTATTTTTGTGGATACAATCCCCCGCCACCGAATTTTAAAACGTTCTTTTTGCCGAAATACGAGGACCGTCTTAAGCGACTTCCCAACTTTGGAAAAATGCGCGAAGAATGGGAAATCCAGAAACGGCCTCTGCTTATAATGCTCCATTTATTTGCGGATAACTTTGGAGCTTTGGAAAAATGGATGGATCTTGCATATCGACTGGCGGGTCCCGACAGTATAGGGCCAGAGATGGACTTCTACGTGGACGACTTGTGGGCCTGCTACATATTCAACGAGGATGATTTTAGCTTTCATCGCGGCGATGAAGGCACATCCGTGGACTCATCTCCTCTGATATACGGAGTAACGTCTTTGGGTGAAGTGCATTTCTTTGGAGGTTTCGATGGACCCACGATACCCAGCTTGGAAACGCTAGGTGACTTCTGCCGGCGGGTGATTAAAGGAGATCTCGAGGAGCCCACAACATGTGGTTCCACTATTACGGAAATTGACTTGGCCGACTGGAACGAGATGATCTACTCAGTGGATGAGGACATAGCTGTGTGCTTCTATAACTCTCAGCAGAACGGAACAACAGTGAATGATAGTCTGATGCAGAATCTGGAACGCCTCGATAGCCATTTAAAGCAGGAGTCAGTGCGTCTGTACAAATTGGACCTGCGAGGAGGAAGTGCGCCCAAAAAGTTCAGCGTTGAAACCGTTCCTGCTCTATTTTTCCTACCGAGACTCCAGAAGACTAATCCCATAAAGTGCAAGTATGAGCTGGGGCAATGGTCTATGCTGAGATTCGTGGCCGAAAATGCCAGCAAAGAGCTTAATTATTATAATCGAAGGGGGCATCGGCGACTCCATGCAGAGTTGCTGGCCCATATGAAGGAGTTCTTTCACACCAATATTGATAAAGCGTAGGGTAACATTAATTCTATCGATAATCTACAACTACGAGCGACGTTCCTTACGACTATTGTGAGTCGAGATAAAAATATAGTATAAATATGACTCATAATAAAGAACTTTTTCAGTTGACCAGTTACCTACCAAGTATAAGCACAGTCTACTAAAATGTCACGTTTTATTTACGAATTCGCACGGTTTATACCCGATGATTTTTTGTGGGAAAAAAGTAGTTATTTGGATAAATTGGAGGATCGTTTCAAGCGTATTGATGAAAAGATGAAGCGGGAATTTGCAACCAAAAGACGTCCCCTACTACTAATGTTTCACACCCATGGTCCTATGGATCTTTTCCAAAAGTGGACGGATGTGGCATATGAACTGGCAGATCCAAACAATTTGGGAAAAGAAATGGACTTTTACGTGGATAACTATGTCCACCATCTTAAAAAACAGACATCTTTTATACGTGGAAGTGATGGATGCACGTCGGATAGAGCTCCACTCATATACGGAGTAACTAGTCAGGGCGAAATGCACTTCTTTGATCGGATCGGGGAACCGGAGGAACCCAACAAGGATGCGCTACTTGACTTCTGTCAGATGGTGATTAATGGAGTCCGAACATATCCTAATGTCGAGGATATTGACATGACCCGCTGGAACGAGATTATCAACTCATCGAACGAGGACGTAGTTATATTTTTTTACCACGGTGGCTTTGAACCTTTTATGGAATCTTTTTATCGTTTGGGTGTTCTTTTGAAGAAGGATTCAGTAAGACTGTACACAATGAATCTTGATAGAGGTGGGGTTCCCATAAATTTCCCCGAAGTGGAAGGCGATTGGGATATGTTTTTCGTAAAGAGAGGTCAAAGGGACAATCCGGTGCCCTACCACAGAGTGGACCTATATACATGGTCAATGTTAAAATTTGTAGCCAAACACTCCGAAAATGAACTTCTTTTTTGTGATGAAAATGGGGTACTACGTATGCATGGCGAATTATTGGAATGTCTAGAATCGACTTTGTATATCTATGACTCTACCGACACTAGTTTTTCCCATCGCATCCTTCTTTATTTTTTATTGATGTATAAATATATTTATAATGGAGATGGTTATACCAGAATAGAGAGATAATATTTTTAAATTTGCCGCATTTATGAAGGTTGCTTTTTTCCATTATCGATGTAAAGATAGTGTGTTTTATCGGTTTGGGTGTTTGGGAATTCAATAAAGAAATAATAATAACTAAAACAAATAAAAAAGAATTATGTTTAAACTAAGAAGGGAAACAGACCAATACGCTTTATATCTGGACCACAGAAAACTTATAAACGAGGCCTATAAAGAGTTCCAAGTCAGGCCAGAACTTTTCCAGTTTGAAACAAAGAAATCGCATAAGGAGCTTGGCTCAAAAAAGCGTAAAAGAAAAGCAAACGACGAGGACTCCCTATCTCAGCCTGATCCTCAAATCGTAGAGTACTTGGACCTCTTACCCGAGCCGCCTCCTATAGGGGAGGCCAAGCCTTTGGCCAAATGCTGGGAATGTGCCTACACCCTGCCGCAGCTTCATGGAGCCAACAAGAGCGGCCGGATGCAGCGGTTCCAGTACCAGGAGGACGTGTATCTAATCCCAGATAGAGCCTGCTTCTACAACCACAATGTGGACCAGCTGCTTACCCTTCTACCCCAACTTCTGCCTGCCTACGACCTGATTGTGATG
Organism: Drosophila bipectinata; assembly: GCF_030179905.1. NCBI lineage: Eukaryota > Metazoa > Arthropoda > Insecta > Diptera > Drosophilidae > Drosophila > Drosophila bipectinata. The sequence continues at coordinate 14,448,559 of NC_091739.1, forward strand.
GATCCCCCATGGAGGAACAAGTATATTCGGCGGTTGAAGAAAGCCAAAAAAGAGCTGGGCTATGCCATGATGGACACCGACCAGCTGGCACTTATGCCGCTATCCAAACTCATCCATCCGCGATCACTGGTTGCCATATGGTGCACCAATTCTGGTCAACATCAGACGGCTCTAGAGCAGCAGCTGCTCCCAAGGTGGAATCTTCGGCTTGTGCACAAGTTGCGATGGTACAAGCTAAACACTGACCACCAACTGATTACTTCGCCTCAGGCGGATCTTACCCAGAAGCAACCCTACGAAATGTTATACGTGGCCTGTCATGTTAATGCTGCAATGGATTATGGAGGGAATCTACAAAAAACCCAGCTCCTCATGAACATACCCAGCATAGTTCACTCTCATAAGCCACCTTTGTTGGACTGGTTGCGGGAGCACATAGTTCTGGATGAGGGTCAAAAGGAGCCCAATTGCCTGGAACTATTTGCCCGCTATCTGCAGCCTCAGTTCACTTCAATCGGAATGGAGGTACTCAAACTAATGGACGAACGACTGTACATTGTCTGAAGAATCTTAAAATGCTGAGGCAGTTCCGATATTCCGATCGAGACCGTACATTATTATGATATTATGATTGATTATTATTATTATTATTATTGAGTTTTAACAATTTTATTTGTGTACTGTTAATGAGAGAAAATGCAGCAGAATTTTGTGTTTTGGCGGACGGGGCGAATTTCGTCCAGAACTAAATGTTAAACATTTAAGGGTGGCGTGTGTGTGGATTTTGTGTTCTTTTTTTTCGTAGTTTTTGTTAAATTAAGTATTAAAGGATAGTAAGCATTATTAATACACGTGGTTCGTGGCAGGATCTACTCCTGGCCCTGGGCCATGGCGGCCGGGTTAGTTGGCTCATTACCGCCGCGCTTCTTCGACCCAGAGACGATGTCATCGATACGCAGCAGCAGGATGGCTGTCTCGACGGCGGTCTTGTAGGTCTGCAGCTTCACGGCCAGCGGCTCCCAGATGTTCTTAACGTTCATGTCCACAATCTCACCAGACTCACCATCGATGCCCCAGGCGCAGACACCATCTCCGGTATGAGAAGCATGCTTGGCACGCAAAGCGGTCAGGGCTCGAATGGTGTTGGCACCGCAGTTCTGGGCCAGGGTACGGGGGATAATCTCCAGGGCGTGGGCTACGGCTGTGTAGGGTCCCTTGACCTGTTTACGGGACAGCAACTGAGAGACAGCCATCTCCACGGCTCCGCCGCCGGGAACCAGACGCGGCTCCAACACCAGGTTGCGAGCCACATGCAGGGCGTCCTGCAGGTTGCGCTCCGTCTCATTGAGGATGTCCTTGCTGGCGCCGCGCAACAGAATGGTGCAAGCCTTAGGATCCTTGCACTGTGTCACAAAGGTGAAATAATCATCACCAATCTTCTTAATCTCGAACAGACCAGCTCCAGTGCCGACGTCCTTCTCAGTCAACTCCTCTGTGCGGTTAACAATGGTAGCTCCACAGGCGCGGGCGATGCGCAGGTTGTCCGTTTTGCGCAGACGACGGATGGCGGTGATGCCAGCCTTTAGCAGATAGTGCTGGGCCAGATCTGAGACTCCCTTCTCGGTGAACACCAAGTCAGGCTTAACGGCAATGATATCCGCGCAGATGCGCTGGACGAACTCTTCCTCAATCTGCAGCATGCGGGTGAAGTCCTGCTCCCCGATGATCTCCACGTTGGTCTGACTCTCGCCCTTCTTGTACTCCAGAGAGCAGTCGAGCAGCACGATGCGCGGGTTCTCAATATAGCGCCGCATCTTGGGGTGGGTCACATCCTTGTTAATCATCACACCCTTGAGCACAGTCGACTCTTCGATAGCGCCGCCGGGAATCTTCTCAACCTTGGCATAGCTATTTTCAAAAAAATATTAAATGGGAACATATTACAGCATTAGTGGGCTTCTTACCGCTTAATGTCAACCTCCAGACGACCATTCTCGTTCAGCGTCACTGTTTCCACGGCGTCGAGGGCGATTTTCACAGCCAGATCGGACCACTTGCCGATGAATTTGGTGCCAACGCAGGCCTTGACCACCTCGGCCATTTTGGCCTTGTCCTTAACATCCAGCAGCACGCTTAGATCGCTCTGCAGATGGCCAACAATGTCCTCGAGAGCCTCGCGGTAGGCACGAATGATCACAGTGGGGTGGATCTGCTGCTGGAGGAAGGGCTCAGCAGCGGCGAGCATCTCGCCGGCCAACACGATGACCGAGGTGGTGCCGTCACCTACCTCTTCGTCCTGTGTGCGAGCAATCTCGATCATGCTCTTGGCTGCCGGGTGCTGCACGGTGATCTCGCGGAGGATTGCATTTCCGTCGTTGGTCATCACAATGCCGCCCATCGGGTCCATCAGCATCTTCAACATGGCCTGGGGCCCCAAGCAGGTGCGGATCACATCAGCGATGGCCTGTTTCAAGACAAAAAGGTTTTCCAATTAGCAGATGGTCGCAGAGCAAACCTAAACTCCCAGACATGTGAGTCACTCACACACACTCATACCTTTCCGGCTTGAATGTTCTCCAACTGCACTTTGCGGCCCGATTCGCGCTTCGTATTTTGGCCTGCGGGCAAAAAAGTTTACTGATTTGGCGTCCTGCCACAAGGAATTTTCATACTCACTCAACACGAGTATTGGCTGCTGTCCACCGAACATGGTTTGTGCTCTTTAATATATTTCTTGACGGAAAACAAAACTCGTGCAGGCGCTGCCGCTTTTCAAAGAATGTGAGGTTAGGGCGCCGATGACACACGTTCTGGAAGATTCGATAGCCAGGTCTAGTCAGCTGATTGGTGTCTGAACAATAGGGCCTCCACAATCCAACAAAGTTCACAGAAGAATATAAATTGTTTTAGTAAAGTCGGTTTTGAGGTAAAAACCCTTGATTTAAGTCAGTCCCTAAAAATAATTGCGTTATCGAAAGTCAATCGAATTTATTTAATCGTTGTCCAACATGACAAAAATCGAGTTGGCAGCTCTTAACGAGTTTAAAACAGCTGTTGCATTTTTGTTTACAAACTATTGAGGCGGCATTTTCTGCATTTCACCATAAATTGCAGAAATAATACTCCAGCTTAGCCATGGACGCCAAAAAGATATCATTTGGCTTCAGCAAGGTGGCTAAGAAGCCGATCATACTGCCCAGCAAGCAGCCGAAAGAGGAGAAAACAGTGGAACTGATAAAATGTTTGGAGGGCAAGGAAATAAAGCTTGTAACGTAAGATTAGATATATAATTATCCATATTCAATGCATTGACCAATTCACTCACCGTATTTTATAGAGAAAAGGCTGAGGCTGCACCGCTAGTAATCGAAATGCTGGGTAGCCAAAAAACTTCTTCGGCCCTGGCGAGTCTAATGAAGAGACGAGCCGTTCTATTGGGCGAAGAGGAGCCGGATCCAGAGGAGACCACGCCCGCTGCCCAGTCCATAGCTGAGGTAACGGCTGGTGCCGCTGGCGAAAATCTGGAACAACGTGCCGCTAGAGAACTCCTTGCCGCGACTCAAAACAACCCGGGCGAAGGCTTAGATGGCCAGAAGCTTGTACTACCAGCCCTGAAGGCAGATGAACTACCTCTGGATGGCGCTAAAGAGGCCACACTCGATGACTATGATAACGTGCCCATCCAACAATTTGGCTTGGCCATGCTGCGGGGTATGGGCTGGGTGGATCCACCGCCAAAAAAGAAAGGTTCCGGGCCTGTGGACGACGCGCCATTCTTGCGGCCCAAGGGAATGGGACTGGGCGCCGACAAAGCTTTGAAACCGAAAACATTGTTGGTGCAGCCAGAGAAAAATGAGGTTCTAGAAATCAAGAAGCAAGCATATGTTCGAATCCTGGGCGGGAAACAGAAGGACCAGTATGGACAAATCGAAGGCTTTGATGATCATGCTGGGAGAGTAATTGTGAAAATGGCTATAGGTGGAGCCAAGGAAGCGTTCAATGAGTTCCTATGTCAACCCGTTTCGCGCAAGGAATATGCACAGTACGGCAAGTGCATAAGTAAGTTGACGACTGGATATATTTTATTTATAAAGTAATTATAATTCTAATTTTAATTGCAGATACGGCAAAGTATGAGGAGTTCAAAAAGCAGGAGAATGAGCATGGACAGATAATAGTTAAGCATGAGAAACCAGCAGATAGAAAGGATAGAGATCGCAAGGAGGAGAGCAAATCCTATAGAGATACCGATCGAGATCGAAAAAGTTATAAAACAGAGGAAGGTAGATCCTATAAGGAGGAGGACCGAAGAAGGCACAAGGAGGAAGATCGAAAACATTACAAGGACGAGGATAGAAAGTCTAGCCGCGAAGAAGATCGTAAACCATATAGAGATAACGATAGAAAGTCATACAGAGAAGAGGACCGAAAACTCTATAAATCAGAAAACCGTAGCGAAAGACAATACAAAGATGAGAAAAAATCTCCAAAAGAAGAACCACGAGACAGTCAGAAATATACGCTAGCCCGAAACAGTAGTTCTTCCACATCGAAGCGAGAAGACCGACGACGTTCTCCTAGCCCTAGAAGCAGTAGACGTCCAAAAAGCAGCTCAGACGAAGCCGAGGACACTGGCGAGTCCACCGAAAGCGACTCCGACTCCGCGTATGAACGCCAAAAGCATAAAAAGTCCTCAAGTAGAAAGTCAAGAAAACACTCAAAGAAGTCCAAGAGCAAATCACGCCGGGCAGACAGAGATTCCAGCTCAGATAGCAAGGATAGCCAAGATGACGACCATCGCCGCCGGCACTCCAGCAAGCACAAAAAGAAAACAAAGAAGAGCAAGCACGCCAGGTCTCGATCCCGGTCGCGATCACGCGGCAGGGGTAGATAGTTAATACTTGGATATTTCATCTATTCAGTTGAAATCTTTTATTTAAATATAGTCCATTAAACGCTTAAGTTCTTTTGTATCTTACTCGGGATTATCATAAATTTCAATTAACTCACAAAATAATCACAAAAATGTCTTTTGTTGCGCTTTCCTTTTCTCTCTCCGTACAAATCGCCCCGAGATTTCTTTGCTTTTACATGGTAAAACTTAGGAGTAGAATGGATGAGGGGGATTTGCTAGTGATTCAATGAAAATACCTTCATTATAATGCTGCACTTATATTATACGATATTACATAGTTGAAATGCAATGCTCAAAATTTGAATTTAGTAAATGGTGTTCTTTTGTATATGCGCTGTGCATGATGGCAAGTAGATGACTTAGGTATCGTTCTATTTTTGGTCAAATGAGGTGAGTTTAAAATGTTTCCTTATGTTTGAGGCATGAATATCTTGGATCTTTTTTACTGCATCTTCCGCTTTCCGCACTGGATCTTCTCATTGATAATTGTTGAGACTTTTTGGGTGATGGCTTTGAAGACGTCCTTGTCCTGCAATCCGGGCCACATGGCGATCAGCAAAGTGGCCAGATACATCAGCAAAAGATTGTTGATGATGGCCCCGACCCAGGCGAGAGCCAAGAGTCCCAAGCTAATGATGATCACAAACTAAAAGAATATTTCGTATTAGGTATCTGAGTCATAGTCTCCTTGTTCCAGCACATACCACTGTGGACTTGCGCTCCTTGAAGAGGTACTCGTACCACATAACTAGGTTCGCCTTAAGGCTGCACACCTGACCGCAAACATCCTCGAACTTTGCCTCCTGGTCGCCATCCCAGTTGATGCCGCCGAACAGTAGCCGGGAAATTGTCGGGAACACGTAGTCTAGCACGATTCTCAGCAGGGCCAGCAGCGAAAGGAGAGTAATCAGGGAGAGGTCTAGGTACCAGAGCACCAGGAACAACACGCTGATTCCTCCAAACACTACCCCGGCGTAGTACTGCTTCTCCCAGGTAAGCACACCGTAAGCACCCACGATTGCCGTCCGAAAAGGTTCCAGGTCGTGCTTTAGCTTGTTGAGAGCACGCTTCTGCAAGGGAAACAGAAAAAGTCACTCGGGTGCAAAGTTTTTCGCAAATGGCGACGCCGTATTATAGCAGCCGGGGCATCATATTCTGCTTACCTGATCTACCTGCGAAGCCGTCATTCTAATTTTTCTTTGTTACTGCCAATAAACACTGTTCTAGAGTTCGTTTCAGAAGAATTTGTTGTCTCAGGTTTCGGGAATTTGTAGTTTTCAGTTTTGTGTCGCAGCTAAAATTGATTTTTCGCTGGTGTTCAATTTGTTGTCAGAGTGACCATGTGTCAGACAGTGGGCGGATCCCTTAAAAAGCTCTGGCAGCGCTGGTATTTTCCAAGGCAACTTGACGGTCTCACTAGGCTTTTATAGGTCTGGCAACTCTATCAATAAACTTGAGCTTTCAAATCAGATGCAGGATCAAATATTAAATTGAGATATAAAAGCCCTCCACCCTTTACGTTATTGATTCAAAGAATTTACTCATTTTTTTAAGTTTTATTTTTCACTCAAGCTTGCAGAAGATTCTTGGTTGACATTCGGTTCACTAGTACATGTATTAATTAGTTTAACTAATGCTAATTATAATCTTGCTGATCTAGTACGTGTAATTAAAATGAATTTGGTTTATCTGTAAAAAGCGCTTGTCGTAAAATAAAATGGAATAATATCATTTTGCACTGCAGTTTTCAATAGTTTATTTCTTGATTCCATATATCCTTTATATATTTATCATGTCTAACGATTGCTTCAGAACTCAATTGCTAAATATACATACATCAATATATGTGATCTGTTTTTATTTTTTGAGTATCTTGGTATTCGGAGTTCACATTAAATAAACTACATTTACATTATATTTATCTGACGATTAAATTTATGAAAAATATGGATTCTTAATATTTGTTTGTGTCTTTTTTTTGGTGTAAATAGCGTGTGGCGCGATGTCCTTTATAGGTAATATTATATTTCTTAATGTCTCTCAAAGCGGAACGTATGTATGTTTGGGTACGGCGCGATATAAATATAATCTCTGTTTAGCTTTTAGTTTAGCAATGAGTTAATTCTGCTTCTGAATTGTATGGAGTGTTGTATGCAGTTCTCAAATCTTTCCCACCGAAGCACTGGACTCTGGTTCATGTAAGAACTCTGCCATTTGCACTTTCGTTAGTTTTCAATTTTTATTGGTTTTCCATACACATTTAGTATATATTTTGAGTAAATTTGTATAAAGGTTAAGGTAATGCGTTTATCTTTAGTAAGGCACTAGTTACACGTTAAGACGCCGCTTAACGTGTAACTACTGACTACGACACAAATTGCGATTGCAATTTGCGGTTCCCTTCTAAATACAAATAATTATTTATATTCATTCATCGATCCGGAACGACTCTTTAAAGCTTACGTGTACATTTCATTAGCGTATTCATTTCTAGATTTCATACATTTCTCTTAGCAACTACGGCACTGCACTGCTATCCACTCCTTCGAAACGAAACTAAACTAAACCACCTACTAAAGATAAAGACTGCCGGAATGGCCCGGTCCGATCATCGGACCCGGGAACTAGCGACTACGTGAAGCGACAACTGCCACAACGGGGTCTGAGCTTGGTGAGTGTTGGTGGTAAGAGGTTGGAATAGTGTGTACTGGTAGGCTGATAGTTTTCTTAAATGTTTCTGTTTTTTGGGGAAGGGATAGTACATTTCAGTGTTCGACTCGACTTAACGCTCGATCTGGCTGGATACGCTAGTTACAATGTCTAACCTAAAAGTACATGGCATTAGATTGGGGGAGAGACAGAGAGAAATAGAAAGAGATTGGTATTTGGTTAGCAATGGGGTTGTTCTAGTTTCGGACTACAAACTAAGTTTTGTTTCTACATACAAAGTTTAAAATGCAACGGGGGAAATTTAGTTCGTTTTGCTGGTAGCATCTTGTAGCTTTGTTCTTGTTCTGTATGCAGGTTAAAATTTATTTATCAAAATCCATTCAGTGATGCATGTAGTGTCCTGTGAGTGATTTTTTGAATAACAGGATATATATGTCGTGTGTGTGTGTATGCAGTAGTTTGTATTTGTAGTCGACGGCAGTAGTTCGAAACTTATTTCGCATTGGACTAACCTAGTTTGCAGTTGCAACTCTTGCCCCAAATCGCGGGTGTGCAGGCAAGTGTGTTCAATACTTTGATTTCTTGGGGGGATTACATGCATAGCGGGCTAAGAACTAAGTGCAGGATGGCGTTCCATTCAATTCGATTCGACCGCACCCTATCTTGTCTGACCCTGATATAGTTCTGAGCTTACAATGTTCGCTCAAGATTCGCAGACAAGGATGCTGCCGGGCTTAATACTTAGGTTCAAATGAAAAACTTTCAGTTTATTATAAAATTTTCACACTTTTTCGAATCTTAAAATGATTTTCGTATTACATGTTCGTATGTACTTATGTGTGTGTGTGTGTTGTGATTTTCTCGTAATTTTAAATTTAATTTTAATGTTATGTTTAGTGTAGTGTAGGCGTTGGCGTACGAGTATGAGAGTATGTGATGCGCTTAATGCTTCTGCTTCGACATCTACTTAAGATAACTCACATCATAAATCATAAATTAGACCATTAACTAAAACAAGCAATTCACATAAAAAAAATGTACACTTAAAATCATAAACACAATCGGATATTCCGTGCTTGCAATTCAATTCGTCGACATGGGCAGACGGTCAAAACTTAAAACATAGCGAGCTGACGATTCTACCAGTATAGGTTGAACATAAAATTATAAACTTTTACACTCTGTTCTATATGTTTCATATAATACATAAGGCCTTTGAAGGGAATTGAGTCAAATCTTAAAAATAAATGGATTTCTTCCTCGTCGTTATCTTAATTACTCTGACCAGCTTCGGAATTAAAACGTGGTCTATGCTAATGCAAATCCGGCAGTCAGTTGTCTGCATGCGTGTATATGCTTCAATATGTGTGTGTGTTTGTGGGCGGGTGTACATGGGCGTGGGCGTGGCATGTTGGAATGATGATAGTTCCTTGTGACACATATATTACAGATACAGATTTCATGGTTTTCGATCAATATCAACAAGCTGGTGCTGATTAATGCATCCCTTTTCGGATGTCACATTAGTCTAATGCTGATTTTGAGAGATTTTCTGGTTGTTTTTCTTGAGTTCTTGAGAAGGCGACTGTTGTCTTTTGTTGTTTCTGTAGTACTTTTGTTGATGTTCTGTGTCTGATTTGCATTTTGCTTTGGATTGTGTTTGTTTATACATATCGGATGCGTTTAGTTTAAGAGCTTTGCTACTGTTATCATTATGAGGTTGGCCAAGGTGATGCAAATGGTTGATTCTGTCAGATAGCTACCTCCGCTGACGACCACGTCCTTCTCCTCCAGGATCGGATAGTCGATGACATGAATGATTCCGTTGGTGCACTCCACATCTGGCCGGTAGACGTTGATCTTCTTGTGGTTCCAGGTAATCACATAGCCTGCAATAGGAATGGACACATATTAGAACAAGATTCTATTAACTTAGACCAAGTTTTATGCATATTCGATGGGTGGCTAATGCTAGTGGAACGCCCGATGTGAGAGAGCTATGTATGGGCATGGTTATGGCCAGGTCGGGAACTTTGTGGGCGGTGCAATTGGTGGGTTTGACAAACGACAGCACTCACCAGTCCATTCGTGACTAGCATACTCATCATGTAGATCTTTCGATTGGAAAACGGTACGGTTACGGTTAGATTTTGTTAGGCACAAGGCGAGAAATTTAGTTCGAAAGTTGTAGAAAAATATGTTGTACGGTTAGTAATACAGCTCGATAGGTGAGGACCAATAGAATCAAGTCAATTTTAAATGAATCGAATCGAATTGAATTGAAAAGAGAAGCAGCTGATTTCTAAAACATCGATGGCATATACTTACGTCCATTCTCCTCCTCCACGCGAATCTTTAGCGAGTCGCGGAATGTGGGCAGGATGACGCTGCCGCTCTCCTGCGAGTATTGCACGAGATCCTTCATGGTGTAGACGCGATCCGCAATGGCCAAGTGCCGCTCCAGAATGGACTTGGACTAGTTTCGATATATAAACGGTCAGTCGTGCATCAGACAAACTTGAAGCCAAAAACTTACATGATAGGAAAAGTCGGGCATGAACAGCTTCTTGTGAGCTGATGGGTAGTCCAGCTCGGTCTTCTGCCAGCCCTTGTCGCGGGGCACGAAGTAGGTGAAGAGGCGCTGCGTGTTGTTCAGCTGGTCGTTGAAGTGCGAGAACTCACCCATCTTGTAGGTGTCACTGTTGGGATTAATGTATTTAATTTTCGGCTTCTTCCATATTCCGATCATTCTTACCTCATCATGGGATCGGACTCCAGTTTTCCGAGAACAGTGGTGTATGGCACACCCAAAACATGATCGATGATGTGGACATAGCCGTTGGTCTGGGCCACGTCAGCTTGGATAACGGTGGCATTAACACCGCCACCCTCGACCGTGATGACGGCATCCGATCCCTCGCCGCGGACGTTGAAGTACAGGAAAGTGTTGTTGTTGACTGTGGGTACCTGGGCAATCTGTCCCCATCCGAAAAAAAGCTGGTAAGTATCCTTCTAGAAAGCTATGACTTCATTTAAGAACTTACCAAATTGGCATTCTTCTGCCGGATCTTCTCCACGTTCAAGCGGTCCTTGATGATGTGCATGTTCAAGATTTGCCTCAACTTTTTGCGATCTCTGCAAAGTGAAGGCATTTTAAAGGAATGTAAAGTATTAAAATGGGTTCAGAACTTACCCCAGAAGATTATTAATTTTGGATGAGTTCCAAGCCTCATTGCTGGGGGCCAGAATAGTGACCTCGGATAGGTTGTTGATGTCGTCCAGGACTGCTCCTCCATTGTCCATGATTACTTCATAGAACTTGCGCAGTGCGCCGTTCTCCGAGTTCTCCTTCAAAAAATAATTCGAAAATATTAATTAAAATTATCAATAACTATTATCTGTTTTATGTTCTAAAAGTAAAAAATAAAATTTAGCTTGGGATGTAAGGATACGCAAAAGCTGTGTTTTTTTGTTGTTTCTTTAGGCGCTCGATACGTTTACTAAAAATCAATACAACTAAGGATTTATCCGATCATAGGGTAAACCAATCATATAGGAAGGGAGATGGTTACTCTAGCCAATTTAGGGTGAGAATGATATAAGGTTGTCAAATATCTCCCTTCCGCTTTTTTGCTCTTTATTCAATGCTTTATAAAAAGTGTTACAGTGATCCGATTTAGTTGAAATATGCGCCGTTTTGTTCGATAATCCGTTTCCATCTAGACGGCAACTTCATAATACCTCCCTCGTAGAAGCCCCCCTCCTTATTTGCGAAGAACTCGGACAGCCACTTTTCACAAGCCTCTTTTGAGTTCAACTTTACACCACCAAGGGCGTTCGTCATGGACAGGAACAGGTGGTAATCACTTGGCGCTATGTCCGGGCTATATGGTGGATGCGATAAAACCTCCCATCCGAGCTCCCGTAGCTTCTGACGAGTCATCAACGAAGTGTGTGGTCTGGCGTTGTCCTGGTGGAACACTACACCCTTCCTGTTGGCCAATTCTGGACGCTTCTGGTCGATCGCCTGCTTCAAGCGGTCCAATTGTTCGCAGTAGATGGTAGAATTAAGCGTCTGGCCATATGGGAGCAGCTCATAGTGGATGATTCCCTTCCAATCCCACCAAACACACAGCAAAACCTTCCTGGCCGTCAATCCCGGCTTGGCCACTGTTTGGGACGATTCACCGGCCTTCGACCACGACCGTTTTCGTTTGATATTGTCGTATGTGATCCATTTTTCGTCGCCAGTCACCATCCGCTTCAAGAATGGGTCGAGTTCGTTCCGTTTCCGCAGCATATCGCAGGCGTTGATTCGGTCCACAAGGTTTTTTTGCGTCAAATCATGCGGCACCCAAACATCAAGCTTTTTTTTGTATCCAGCCTTCTGCAGATGGTTTAAAATGGTTTGGTGACTAACTCCCATCTCCTGGGCGATGTCACGAGAAGCCACATGCCGGTCTAACTCGATGTATTCCATGATTTGATCGGTATTTGTCGTCACAGGTCTTCCGCCGGCTGGCTTATCCATGGTGTCGTTTTCACCGGCTCTGAATCGTCGAAACCATTCCTCCGCGGTTCGAAGTGATAGAGTACCATCCCCCAAAACCCCATTAATCTCACGGAACGTTTCTCTAGCGGATTTGCCTTTAACGAAGGAAAACTTTAAAATAGCGCGAATTTCGGCGTTAGTGAACTCCATGTTTACACGTCTATAACTGGTGAACGCAATATCCAAACTAATCATGCATAGCGTCGTTTTGTAGGTTATGTCAAGACCTTTTAAATTATGTATAGTGTTGCCAGATACGAGCTCTGTAGCGCTTTGTACATAGCCGCGAAATTCAAAAGACAAAAAGGCGGAAGGGAGATATTTGACAACCTTATATATGTAGATTACTGCTTTTTGCTAAATGTAACTCTTTTTTTCATATTTCATTTGGTGATTCGATTGTGCGGTGATTGGGTTGGATGGCAATTTGATAGCAAAGCGTTGCACTGATGACTGTTGTGGTTCTGTACTTGTTCTGCTCGTTGTTGGTGTTTATTTTGTTACTTACGTTCATGAACTAAATCGGTTTAAGTTATTTAAATATTATTTAGTTGAGGCAATATATTTAAAGTTAACGCGACCAGTGTGCCAGAGTTGTTCCGCCACAGGAGAACGTTTGAAATGAAGCACAATTGAAATATATTTTATTTTCGATTCTTAAAGGCTTTGGGGAAATTAGCAGGCAGTCTTGATCCTTTATTTACACAATCATTTAACGCTATTGAACTGGCGTGCACGTTTCAGCAAATTGTCGATTACAAAATACAGAAACCCAAACTTTAACTCTAAATAATCTTAAAAGACTCGTCCAAATAAAATATTTCTGTTTCTAAATTGTAGGCCAATCGATAATACTAAGATTTTGTATCAAAAATACTTTAAACTAGTGCTGCATTTTAATAAAAGTGCATTAAAAGGTAGTTCTTGGGCCAAGCATACTCAAAACATTAAGGTTATATCGGGAAGGATGCCATGCAAATGGATTTCAAAGAAGATGCAACTCAAACGCAAATTTCAAACTAATACAAATATTGGATCAGATTACAGTTTTGTTTACCTTGAACGACTGAATACGTTAACGGATTGGTATTATTATTTATTGTCAATTTTTCGGTGCATCGGTTCAATATTAGAGCGATATGTGGTTGGGTTGTGTTTGTTGTTTTGGAAATAGTTATTCGGCATGTTGCGAGAAACAAAGGATTAGAGGTATGGATCAGTAAATTGACAAAAAGAGCGTTATACGATTAATTACAACAGAACTAGATTACAAATTTGGAAAACGAAAACACGATATGGGGCGCTGGCGATGGAGATTGCTGATTATACGCAGAAGATATAGCTACATATAGACGATTAATATTAAGACATGCTGGCTGACAGCGAGCGAGTTTGTAATGATCGATGATTGATCATTGATTGAAATGAGCGGCGATTGGGGGATCGAAGAGCGCCATTAAATTACCAATACATTCAATAGAAAACAATGAGGTTTATATGGTGTATGAAGTTCTTGTCCATTTCCGTCAGATCGAGCAAAGCGTTTTTTTTATTATTTTTATTTTTAATAATTTTTTATGCCAATTAGAATCGCTTTGCGCAACTGATTCAGTTTTTAATGCAATAACTGCCAGTGAAATGCATTTTGATAAGGAAGTCTGATTCACAGAGAAATTTACATGAAATACATTGCGTTTAGGCATTTTTTTTTGGTTTTTGGTTTTTTTGATTTTTGGCAATACTTACATTACACCCAAAATTTTTTTAAAATAAAATTTATATTTTAAAAATTATTTTAAAATAAAATTTTGCTATTGATTTTACTTAGAACCGAATCAGAATCGCATCGAATTTGTATCGATTTGGGTTTAAAATTCAGTTCTAGGTAAAACGAGTCTTTGGGTTTTTCGAAATTATTAATCATAAATGGTAGGTAGGTAGGAGGGGTTCTCAAATCTAGGTCTTGGATCGATCGTGTATCTTTACTGTATGTGTCTAAATGTGGATATCATGTGCATTTTGGTTTTGTTTAGCTTTGCCCCCAGTTGAGCGCCATGGAAATTGGAGCCTTGGAGACTACTACTCCTTAGCAGGAACTTCTTTTTTTAAGATGGGGCTCAGCTACAGGCAAAGTAAAGCCGGGTGCTCGAAATGTGTATATGTTTTTAGCTCTAGTGTTTAAGCATTCGCCGGGGCAGCTGGCAAGCGACTTAATTGGTTATATGTCATTGTTTACAGTATCTCCGGAGCTGCCTCCAGCTACTTCTCACTCTCAGTGCGTGCCGAGCCAATCAAAATGCCAAGCCTGTTCGCAAGCCGCAGGCACTATCACTGTTTCTATTTGTGTGTGTGTGGTGTGGTTCTGACCGTCTGTCAGTGTGGGTGTTGGTGTTTCTACAACTTCATTGGATGGGGCTGTTGCGACACCCCACATACCTGCAGGAATTGGGTAACCGTCGTATCGATGATCATCAGCGGTCGGTGGATTAGATGGACGACTCCGTTGCGCACTGGAATGTTGGCCTTGACGATCTCGGCCAGGACGACGCCCTCCCGGTGCTTACTATCACCCACAATCGTGTTGGACTTGACGTACACTGAAATAAAAAGGAGGTACTAATGAAGAACAAGCTCTTTCGATAGCAAAACGATCTTACTTTTTCCATTCTTTTGCTTGAAAAAGCTGACGGTAACCTTGAGAAGGTCCTCAAAGGCGGCGGAAGTCTTAGGATCGTCGTGCTGAGCGGCGGCAGTGAAGATGACAGTGTTTGGAATCATATGGCCATCAATGACCTTAGCATCCACGAGGCTGCTGCGAGCCGAGAGCTGCAGTTACAAAAGAACATTAGATCATTATAGGAAAGAATTGATGGATAAAGGCCAACCTTGAAGCCCTCGTCAACGGGAAGAAGGAAGGTGTGAGTTCCGGGAGACTTGAATACCGACTCCTTCTTGGCCAGGGTCACTTGGTTGCGGTAGGTGCGCACATTGAAGTTGTCCAGGTTGAGCTGCTCGGCCTGCTGCAGGAACTTCAGGGCGTCCGGATTGCTGATGGTGTCCGAGTCGCCAGACTTGGCGGTTAGCGGCTCCAGCACCTCATCAATGATGTGCATGACCTGTTTGGGGAAAGGGGAGAGGTAATTAATTTTAATCGGATGACTAGGTGGGTGATTGGCGGTCACTGACCTGGCGCTTTCCACCGCTGTTGGTCTCTACGCTGAGCGAGGGAATGATCCGGGCATTGTTCACAAAGATGTCGCCATTGGAGTTCTTTGTGATGTAGAGTGGCGGATTGCCAGCCATGTCCGATGACATGGTGTTGGGCAGATTCTGCTGGCTGTACGCCGCAGTTGCTGCAATTTGAAGTTGAAAATTGTTTATTATTTTAATTATTTTAAATCAGATCAGCAGTTTGGTGAGTCAACTCACTGATGTGGTAGAGCACATGGGCAGTTTTGCTCTTGTAGCGCTGGAAGGCTTCGTTGGTGGGCACAAAGATCGTGCAGCTGCGCAGCGAGAGCGTCGAGTTGGCGATGGGATTGCTTTCCAGCAGGCTGTAGAACTGCAAAGATAAAAACGGGTTCGTTACACTCATTCTCTTCGCTCTATTGCCAATATATCTTGTCGAACCATGTGAGGAGTTGGGGATTTTGGGTGGCGGTGGGCAGTGGGTGGCTTAGCTAGCTAGCGGCTTGTGGGAGGGTGAACTTCAGGGTGGCTAGACTCTGGTTGCTGGGCGGTTTTGGCAAAACGGCAACCGGCCATTTCCATAGCAACCTCAAACAAACTAATAAAATGAGGAACAACTTTATGCATGTCCTGGTTGGGACGTCTGCCCTGGACGTGGGCATGGAGGAGAAGGAAGGTTTATTGAACCAATTACATAAGTCTCGGGGGTGGGACTGTGCCCCGCCCGAGTGGATTGTGTGTCATTCAATCGAGAGCGGTATGTGAAAATGCATTTTCCAGCCACCCCCAAATAGCGACCAGCCACTGACCCTAAACCAGGCTTCGGGAGTCAGTTGCTGAGCCGGTCACCACCTGCACCACCATTCCTCTGCCACATGTGGCCGCCTTCAACCGCACACTCTGCGGCTTCCCGGCAAAGCACCGACCGACCGTTCGACCACCCGTCTGTGCACCACGCCCC
Source organism: Drosophila bipectinata (assembly GCF_030179905.1). Taxonomy (NCBI): domain Eukaryota; kingdom Metazoa; phylum Arthropoda; class Insecta; order Diptera; family Drosophilidae; genus Drosophila; species Drosophila bipectinata. The sequence goes on from NC_091739.1 coordinate 14,464,846, forward strand.
GCTGCACATTCTCAGCCAGCTTTATGAGGTCCTGTAGCTGTATAATTGTGTATTTGTGTGTGTGGGTGCAACGAGTCCTTTCGAGGACAACACCTTTTTCTGTGCCCTCTTTTAAAACGCTCGCTGCGTGTTTGTGTTTTCGTTTGCCCAGCATGAGTCATGGCAATTTGGCTTTAAAAGTCGGTCCTTTCCCTTTCCCTTTTTAGAATTTCATTTTCCCTGCCGGATTCACATATCTATACTCTGGCATCGCCAATACACGGCAAGAAAAAGTAGACAATACTTCATAGATACTATGGTTTTTATTCTATCAAACTATATTTTTACTTTAATTAATTAAAACCTTATTTATTCTAATATTGAAATTAAAAAATGTATTTCAGAGTATTTCCCCCAGTGTTTTATATATTTTTTTTAGGTGCTCTCTATATATATTTTTTTGTTGGTAACTTGAGACCGTCAGTTGTCGAGGTGGTTGGCGTGGTTGTCCTTTTCGTGGACATTCAAGTCGACCTGGCTTTGTTCTTATCCCGTCTCCTGTTTTCTGGCCCTAACTGGCCGGTTTCTATTACGCTCTCGAAATGTTTTCGCTTATCTGGCAGGATACAGTGCCCTGCTGCTAAGTGGGGTATTAGGGACTGGAAGTGGCATATGTCAAAGGTTGATATGGGATACGATACAGTCAGGTACAATGGTTTCCCTCAAAGAGCGCTACAGATTCGAGGGAAACTAAATTGAATAGAAAGTGTATGGACACAGAGAAACAAGTTATATCGATCGGAAAACATTTCTGTTTATTTTTTTTTAATAAAATTGAAACACTTTCACTTGGAAGCCATTTTTCATTGCCCATCTGTCAGCATCCTCTGCCAATTCCACCCCCTTGGGAGTTACAAAGAAGCCTTTGACAATTAGATGCAATTACTTTTCATAAATTTTCGTTATCGGATGCTTTGCATGAATGATGAAAAGCCACCCATATCCTAACGAGTTTCCGGCTCTATTGGCACACCATCGCGATAAGCCGAAAAGGGGGAGTTCCCAGGGGAGTCTTTTCCAGAGGCTTGGCCATTCGGCTGTAATTGTTAGAGTATTATCCTGTCATCGATAAACAGATTCCCATCTCCGCCCGGGACGTCTCATTTACTATGCAAACAGTCTCCGCTTAACCGCCAAAAGTGCTCCCGGGCGGGAGGATGGGGTTTGAAGTTTACGAGTGCCCGCGGGGGTCCATTGACCCCTTTGGTCTGGCGAGACGCACCCCAAAATCAAGGGCACATGAGTCAGAGGACTAGACGGCGGAGCAAACACTACGGTTAACTAACTTAAGTCGGAATCGAGTGATATTAGAGTATGGATGTCTTTTGGGTTTTGTTTCAATAGCTTAACAGTGTTTGGTGTTGTTTTTGGTTTTGTTTTGGAGTTGCAGCTTACCCTGACTGGCATTAGACGCCTCAAGGATTTGGCAGTGCTCTGAAATGGAGAAAGAGAGGGAAGAGAAAGAAAGAAAGAGAAAGAAGAACCGCTGAGAGTTCAAACTTGTGTTGTGTTTCTTTCAATTTTTTTTCAATTTGTAGCCAAAAAATTGTACTAATCTCGTGCCTAAGCCAAAACAACTACAAAAACAAACATTATGGAGGGGGCGTGGCACTTGAGGAAATTTCATTTCCATCATCTAATGGAGCCATTAAAACTAATTAGCCAAGAGATGCCAAGCTTGGTATTCGTATTTCGGGTCTAGGGACAGAAATCGGAGAAGGAGCAGGAACAGGGGGTCGGTTGGTTCAGATCTCCCTCAGTGTGTGAGTGCATGTTGTATAAATAAATTTAGTTGGTACAAATTATATATGCATATGTATGTATGTCGGTGGTAAATTTTTGTTTTGTTTATAATTGCAGCAGCAGAAGCAGAGAACAGAAGCAAAAGCAAGAGCAGTCTTATCAAAACCCCGTCTCGAGATTCCGTTGAAACATTTCTCTTTTAATTGGCAGGAAAAAGGGGGGCCCCGGAATGGGAAGAAAGGGGACCGGCATCGCTACGAGGCCGTTTCACGCCCACGCCACGGATCCACGGATCCGTCGTCGTCGTCGTCTATGAGCATGTGGATCCATTAAGGTCAGTCGTGGCTCATTCATCGCCTCGCCTGAAATGGAGCTCGTCATATCAAATAACGCGCCTTGGCATATAGCATTGTAATCTTAAATTAAATTTAATTGAATTCGATGATGCTGCGAGTGTATGAGTATGCATTTAAGCAAGTGCACTGAGAGAAATATTCAAATCTATTATCTACTCTTGACTCTGACTTTGATACTCTAAGAAATAATAAACTCAATCATGTACTATATTTCGTATCAGATAGCAATGATATGTTAGATGATCTTTCTACTGGGGACTGGGTTTTTTTTTACAGTGTATGGGTATAAGTCAGCCTAGACAGAGTTCAGTCAGCCTCCCCCACTCAGTCAGCTGCAGTTGCATCAGTCAAAGGTTAAAAATTAAAATTAATAAAACGAAGAAGACGTTGACGCACGACAGGAAGTGGGGGTCGATTGCAGGTCAACCGATGCCCAGGCCCGCACATGGTCGGCATGCTCTCAAAATTCATTCATGTAAATTAATTCTAAAATAAATATTCCAAGCCTTTGATACCTTTGAGGAAATTACTGGGTTTTGAGGCTCTGAGGGATTAGCAGGGAGGTGGTATCATCAGATCGGTTGGAAACCATCTCTCTCCTCCCGATTTCCCGGTGATCCGCCAAGCAAAACCACAAGCCGTAAGCCGCAAACCAAGACGGTCTCAACCTATATTTATCTAACCCATCAGTGCAGGCATACTTGTAATGAGAAAAAGAGGGCCGACTCGGCCTAAGAAGATGCGGATACCCTACGAAAACAATTTTATCTTGATCCCTGTCCAATTTGGGAGGATTTCTTTAAGCGTGAACTTGACTTACAAGATAAGGCAATAAATTCTCATTGACTTGAGAACCCATGGAGGGCTAGCTAGCGGGGGAGATAATAAATTGCAAACTATGCGAATTTGATAGGGGATCGGATATTATTTTAGCCATACATGTATGTTTTATGGGAAAAAATTTACATAATCAACGAAAGATTGTATTCTGCCCCGGACTAGAATATCAATCCACCCTGAACAGCGTTAGTACGCGACCGGAAATGTTTTCCCTCAAAGCGTGGCAAGTCACCATACCCTAACCCGGAGTAAGGGTGCAAATGAGCAGGCCCGAAACCCCCTCCTTCCTCAAATGGCTCGCTCTGAATCGTCTATGCAACTTCCCTGAGACCCCGCCGGTTCAGAGACACTTGCAACAAGACTACAGCAATTACCACCGACTGTGGCACTCTTTCTGGCTGTTTGTCGCACGCTTTCTTTTTGGCTTTTGGCTGGGAGGTACTTCTACAAATAGTTTCAAAATTGCACACAAATAAAGGTGGTTCTCTCTAACCTGACCCGGCTGTATTAATTATATTTTTTATTAATTAAGAAAGGGAAAACATACGGTGTTCTGACAACCCCTTTGATCCATCACCCCCTTAACGCGCCCATGTGTGGACAACACATGTTGTTCTTGTTATTTCAGCCGCGTACCTTTGTTGGCTTCAGACTTTTTATTTATTTTTTTACTTTTTAATGTACTTTTCTATGTGTGGAGGTTTTTTATATTTGGCACTTGTGTGTGGCAGCGTGTGAAGGTGTAAAGAGCCAAACTAAATATAAAACTGTTATGCTCGGTGGACGTTAACGGGCAGCGTTTGTCTGCTGCGGGTTCCACCGACTTCTCTTTAATTTATGTGGTTTTCCATTTTTACATAACAGGCTCCGCCATGCATACCAAATGCGTCCAATGTGGAGTTCACTCCCGGCCAAAAACCAGGAGGAGCATGAGACAAGCCAGCATCGATTTTTCGCAGCACCCACAACAAGTGAGAGATGGTGGCTCAAAGGTCAAGGACGATGCTACCTGTGCCCAAATGCGGGCGCCCTGAGCCATCTATCCGTCCCTCTTGCGCAGGCTCCTTTTCCGGCCTCCGGTACCCTCTGTCCCCTCCACCCACTCGCAGGCTCTGTCAAGGCTTTTCCTTTCAAGGCCAGCGCAAAAGTGTCGATTTCGCTACACTGTCGAACTTTGCTAAACTTTTCTCTCGGGGATTGGAGGTTCCCATACCTTTATCTGAAATGACTAACTGGTGAGAGAGATCTTAAAGTAACACTTTCAAGTATAGTTTCTTTGATGAGAAATGGCTATATACAGGCTCTGAGAACTAAATAAAAATTCAATGTATGGGTCATGCAGGCTATTCTTTTGCCCCCAACTGTACAAGGGCATCCATAGAATGGCTTGTGTGTGGACTCCAACGATTCTGCTTCTGTTTTCTTCTTCTTCTCCATCCCCCCATTCCCCCCAAGCTCTCCTGCCTACATATATGGGCCATATACAGTGGCGGGGCTTGACTCACCTGCGAGAGTTCCGAGTCATCGCGCAATTTGTCCGCCAGGTCGGCGGCGGCGGTGGCTGCGCTCGCGGCGCATAGCAGCACCAGAAGCAGCGCTGCTTTGGCGAACATTCTTTGAGCAGCAAACGACAATCGACTAGCAGGCTACTGCAGGTGACAAACGGCAACTAACACCTGTTCTGGGCGGCGCAGCGAGGGGGTGGCAGTATTTTGTTATTGCAGCGGGTCACTCGCTAGTGATTAAGATCTGCAAGTTAAATGCAAAGTGTTGGGATACAAAACATTGATTCACAAATGCCTGAAAAAAAAGAAGAGTTCTTCTGCCTTGAGGTCACCGTTTTACTTTTTTTTTCACAATTGGCCACCCAGGGCAATACCGTTATGTCACATAGCACAAACACACAAAAACAGAAGCTTATTGTGCATTATTTTTGTCCCGTTTGCTGTGTTTAATTATTATGCGCATTCCAAATCCGCGGTCTCTGCTACTGCGGGGCACTTTTTTTTAATTTTTTTTTCTTTTTTATTGTTTTTTCCTCTTCTTCAAATCTTAACTTTTCGGAAGCAGCCTCGGCGTCTTTTTTTTTTTTCTTGGAAAGCCAAGTCGCGGTTTGGCTCTACACAGAATTATGCAATGTTGCAATTTTCAAACAGGGGGGAGCTCTTTTCTTTTCTTTCACAAGCCGGGGTCAGCGCGGGCTAATCAATACGAGAAATTATACCTTGGCAGGCACCTATTTAGAGTTATTTTCTATGCACAGTATGGATTTTCTCCGCTCGCAGGAGGTGGAGGGGGAGAGCAGTACACACCAGTCTGAATTAGAACCGTTTTGGTCGGGTTGTTTTTGGTGAGTGTAGAGCGTTTGCTGGGAAACAAGTTTTCGTCTCAGCGAATCGACTACCAAACGAAGCTCGGATCAGAATTCTTTGGAATTTTGGGAATTACCAGGAAGGGTCACTTTTTGGTATTTTCCTCCACATTATCCAACACTAGCAGTATTTATTCGATATTTTTTTCTCTGGCAGCACTGTCTCAAGGCGCTTTGGGACGGTGTTGCCAGAAAAAAAATCTTTACCGCCAAATTCAAAAAATTTAAAATCATCTATAAATTTGCCTTCAATTCAAAACCTTTAATATCAATTGAATGCCCTCAAAACATAATTATTGTACATTAAAATGTTTTTCTTAACTGCAAAGTTATTCTAAACTAACGTTGGGATGCTGTTTCTGACACTGACTTTAAGTTTCCAATCTTTTCGTTTGATTTTCGAACTTAAAATAAATTCGAAACTAACTTGAGCAGAGTCCGTATCGTTAAATAAGCCAAGTAAATCAGCAACGCCTGCGCTAACCGGTGAATGACGTGAAACCTGCCAAGAAAAAGTCATTAAAAAAATACTAGTTGATCTTTTGAGAGCCAACTTACATTCGTAATCTTTTCTGGCCTTGGATGTAAGATTGTGTTGTGGGAGGCTCCTTTCCCAAGTACAGGCGCATTCCACACAGGGCCCTACTAAAGTACTGATCCCAATCCAGGTGCAACATGTCAAAGTTGAAAATGGTTTGGTCTTCGCGGGACATGCTCTGCCACAGCCGCTCCTTATTGGCCATTTCGAATTTCCAGCTCCGGCAGGAGAACGGGCCCAGCACCTTTATGGTCGTGTGTATTTTCTCGTAGATCTTGCCCAGACGAGGCTTTCGTCCACTTATTTTCAGGGCCAGATCAATAAAGTAGCCGGGTACAGTGTGGAGAAGGAATGCCGCTAGAGAAAATAGCCACGGACACCTGATGCATAGCAGGAAGGGATACCATATCATGTTCGTTACGGGGTAATTAGACCCATATTTTAGGGCCTTTGCCCTGAAATCCCCATAAGTCAATAGGTTTCCCTCGCTCGGGGCAAAATTGTAGATTGGAGGCGTAGAGGGATTTTGTTGGGAGGCCTTTTTCTGGGCAGTTTCCCGGGCAAGGGCCAGTGCCATGTTGGCACAGTAGTCCACCGGCACAACACTGTTTTGTTGCTTTACGTCCAACAGGACCACGCGGAGCACTCCATAGGCGACGCCATAGGTAATGGCGATTGGTCCATACAAATTATCGATCCATCCGGATGTGGGTTCTTTGAAGCTGGCAATGACTGGAAAAGTAAAAACAAGAACCTTTGACATTACTATGTAATAAGTGCACTGAAAGAACTTTGGAGTTGCAGTATCTAATGGACTCCCAATGGTATGCTAATGTAGGCATGGCACGGAATATTCCACAAAGGTTTTTCACCCGAGAATAGAACGATTTTGCAATGCAAATGGAGGTATTTTGCGTTATTTTGAGGAAAACTAACTTACTGATGGCAGGTCGAAAGATGCAGATCGGCAGATTTTCCGCTTCTCGTAGGACCACATCCTCCCCAAGCGCCTTCGTATAAGTGTAGGAGTTTGGAAACGGGCCCAGCAGATCAGTGGTCATCTCGTCTATTTCATCACTGCTCTTTTTTTCGAAAAGGGATAAGACCTGGTCTGAGGAGCGAGTCAGCAGCTCCGTGTGGAACCTTTCCTCAATGTAATCCGCCACGCAGTTGGAAAAGGCAGTGGAGACATGGACATAGGACTGTAGGTTTCTCATCTCTTTGGCCAGTTGGATCATCAATCGGGTGGCTCGCGTGTTGATGGCCAGTGCCACATGAAGGCTTTGATTGAACCGCACGGTGGCTGCTCCATGGATAACGATCTGCACCTCAGAGGTGAGCAGTTTACGGTCCTCTTCACTGATCCCCAAATCCGGTTCAATGCAGTCGCCTGCGATGGCACGGACCTTGTCGAAAGCCGTGGGCTTAGCGTCTAGTAGAGGTTGAAAAACCTTTCGAGAAGCCAGCATTGAGTAGTCTGTTAGTGTGCCTCTATAAATTAACTCACAAGATCCTTTTGCCAAAGCGATACTCGATCCTGAACTTCCCGACCTCGCTTAGGCCTGATCAGTACATAGATCCGTTTAACGTCTGTGCTACGCAACAGTTTCTCGATGATTACTAAAATAATTGTTAATTTAAATTTCAAGCTTATTATTTAATAATTTATTGTCCCATTCAAAGTACCTTTTCCCACAAATCCAGTGGCACCCGTGATAAAAATGACCTTTTCTCTATAAAAACTTTGGATATCGGTCTCCATTATAGCTTGCACCGAAGTTTTCGATTGGAAGGGAGAAGTAGAAATAAAAGAATTTCCAGCTTTTTTCCCCTATTTATTTGTTTTCGACAGTCAAGACTCGATAATCAATACTTTGATTATAAAACGCGAGACTGTGAAAGATATTTACTTGCCGTGAACCGAAAACATATATATCTATGGTTTATTCCCTGTACCTTGCATTTGGTTGCTATTGCGAAAAAGTGAGGCAATAGGTCACTGGACTGCGTCAAGTGCAGAAAATGTATGCAAAATAATTGGAAATTCAAGCTTGTTGCCTAATCAGTCGTCGCGACGAGTTAGTCGTTGATTCCTGCGCAAAATTATACTTCAAAAGTCTTTACTTTATTTGGTCGCAACTTTTATTTATGTTAAAATCAACACCTTATCAAATAAATCCCATAAATCCAACCAGAAGCCACAACAATATTCCAAAGATGCAACAAAGTACGGTCATCAAGCTGTAGTGCAAGAACTTTAACCTGTTGGATGGAGCGTAAGGTTATACCATATTTTTTGTAAATTACTAAAAAAACTTACTTTTTTAGTAAGCGGCGACCCCGCTGAATAGACTCTTCAGTCGGCTCTTCCTTTGCCAGGTAAAACCTCATGCCTTTAATGCCTTTATCAAAGTAGTCTCTCCAGTCCACACTATTCATATCGAAGTCGTATAATCTTCGATCTTCCGGGGACATCAGGGATAGAAGCTGCTCCGAGTTCTTGATGTCAAAGTAAAAATCATTTTGCAAAAAATATGTCAAATGGGCCAAGCCGGAATGAAGCTTTGTGTAAATTTTTCCCAATCTCGGTTTTCTTCCGGAAATTTTTAGTCCCAGGTCGAAGAAGTACCCGGGAAGAGTATGATAGAAGAATGCGAAAATAGAAAAGAGCCGTGGTGAGGGGATATTAATGCAGAATGGATACCAAATCATTTTAGTCATTGGCAATTTGTCGCGATAGTTTAGTCCAATTTCGGCTATGTCCGATGAAAACAGATCATTTCTTTCAGTGGGTGCGAGAGCGTATATAGGAAGGTGGTCCTTTGGGTTTCTGGGGATCTTTGCATACATGTTAGCAGTGTGCCACAAGGATGCCAATATCAAATTGGCACAAAAGTCAACTGGAACGATATTACCACGATGGTTCCTTTTGAAGTTGGTCAGTCGCAGGACACCGCGTCCAGAACCAAAGCCGATTGCTGTTGGCCCGTACAAGTTGTCTATGAACCCAGCTACTGGGTCCTTCCAAGTGGCAGTTACTGAAGAATCATACAAAATATAGTAAAAACTAAAATCCTGAAATCACTTACTTATAGCAGGTCGAAAAACGCTAATAGGAAGACCTTCCGATTCCCTAAGTACTACGTCCTCTGCCAAGGCCTTTGTATAAGTATAGGTATTCGGAAATGAGCCTTTTAGGGCCGATTCCATGCCATCCAGAACTTGGGGGCTAACTAACTCGCTCATAGCCAAAACCTTGTCTGACCCACAGGTTAGGTGTTCCGGATAAAAGATTTCCTTGACCCGAAAGATGACACAGTTTGAGAACGTTGTAGAAACGTGCGAATATGCGACTAACTGCTTCATGTCCCTAGCCAGTTGGAGAATCAGCCGGGAGGCACGAGTGTTGATTGCCAGCGCCACATGCAGCGGTTCATTGAATCGAACGGTGGCTGCTCCATGGATTACGATCTGCACTTCAGAGGTAAGGATTCTTCGGTCCCCTTCACTGAGCCCCAAATCCGGTGCCAAGCAGTTTCCAGCAACGGCTAGCACTCGATCGAATGCCGAAGGTTTGGTATCCAGAAGAGTTTTGAAAAACTTTGGAATACATTGGTGTGAAAATAAATTCTCTATTAAATCGGGTGCAACTTACTGGATCACTCTGCCAAATCTCAACACGCTCCTTGATGTCCTTGCCACGTTTCTCCCTTGTCAGGGAATATATTTTCTTTACCTCTGTGGTTCGCAATAGTTTCTCGATTACCACTAAATGATTAAGATAAATTAGTAATAATATTTATTGTTTTTGGTAATGGTAAATGGTAATGATAACTTTGTACAAAGAACCTTTTCCTAAAAATCCTGTGCCGCCAGTTATAAAAACGGTCTTGTTCCTAAAAAATCCTTGGATTTCGGTTTCCATGCTCTAGATTTTCGTGTTATCCGGTTTTTGTGGTGTTTTCAAAGCGAAACTCACGTACTGAACTAATGGTCGTCTATTTATATACTCCATATTAACTTAGTGTACAGTAGGTACACCGATAAAGAAAAGGTGTTAAACGGAATGTTAAACCCAAAAAGCTTTAAACAGAAATTAAGTATCACAAAAGGGATATTTAGCTAATAATATTGTTTCATTAAATGCTTAAATTTTGTTGTTTTACTGTAAAAGCTTCGGTTCTATGTTTAATTGAAATACGAAACTTATGCAAATTCATTGGGTCTTGAAGAGTATGCCTCTGGAACCTCGATTAGAATTTGTTTTCTGCTAATAATTGCCTTGTCTATAGTAGCCTTGAAAATACGTTGAATGCATTAAAGAACTTATATAACGGAAATAAATTTGCTTTCTTAGAAACATCCATATTTATAACTGCCGAGTAAATATAAATATTTCTATATTTCAATATTTTTATGAAATATTTTGTGTCTCTGACAGATATTACAGATATTAGATCAAGGGTTGCCCAAACTCTTATCAATTAATGTAAGAAACTGCCTATGAAAACATACTTAGGACATGCACTTCAAGCGTTTGAATTAAAAATTGAATGTCACATTCGAAAACATATAAGTATGTACATGTATGTGCATTTGATTCAACAACTCATTAGGAATTCCCTCAGGAATTCATTAAAGTACGTTCGGTTTATGCAGTTGGTACTTTATGGATTTTTCAATAATTAAATAACAAAGTCAAACTATTTTACACATATTCATTTCTTTGGATTGGTAACAAGTCATTTTTATAAGATATACAGCTTAATCAAGAACCATAAAAGATATCCAGCTAAGAACACAAGAACCGTCACTAGGCTGTAGTGAGCCACTTTAAGCCTTAAATAAATAAAAAGGAAAATATTTTTATTATGAATACTTTAGATGATCGTTACTCACTTCCATAGCAGTCGCTGGCCTTGAGTTATAGACTCCGGGGTATTGGGTTCCTTTGCTAGGTAGGTTCTCATACCCCTAAGAGCCTGGCTCCAATAATCGTTCCAGTTCAGACTCTCCATGTCAAATTCGTAGATGGTCTTTTCTTCTGGCGACAACTGGTCCCTGAGTCTATTCGTGTTGTCCATTTCAAAATGAAAAGTGTTGCTTGTGAAATATCGAGTTGTAAATATGTTTTCGTGAATCACGCTGTAGAGCTTGACCAATCGGGGCTTTTTCCCCGAAAGTCGCAGGTACAGATCGAAGACATGAGCGGGCAAAACATGAACAAAGAAGGCAACCAGGGAGTAGAGTGTTGGTGAGGGGACATTGAACACGCAGGGATACCAGATCATCTGGGTCAGTGGAATTTTTTCACGTTGGGACAATGAAAAACGTATTAGATCGTCGTTTAGAAACATGTTCTTGCCGGGTCCAAATGCGTAAATTTTAGGTGGCACATCGGCAGTATTCCTGGGCAGTACTTTCTTGTCTTTTGCAGTCTGCCAAATGCTGGCAAGTGCTGCATTGGCTGCGTAGTCACCTGGCACCATGGTGTTGAACGCCTTTCTGTTGCAGCACATCATTCGTAGAACACCAAAGGCGACTCCATACATCATGCCAATTGGTCCATAGAGGTTATCTATCCACCCAACTAATGGCTCCTTGTAAGTGGCAATTACTAGAGAAACAATAACAGATTCAGAACACAGAAATATTAATACAGCACTTACTTATGGCAGGTCGATAAATGCTGACTGGTAGGCTACCAGCTTCTTTAAGGACTACATCTTCTGCCAAGGCTTTGGTGTAGGTATAGGTATTTTTAAAATCGCCCCTCAAAGCTGGCTCCATGCCGTCTAGAACTTGCTCGCTAACCAGCTCACTCAAAGCCAGAACCTTATCCGATCCACAGGTTAACAGCTCCGGGTAAAACTTCTCCTCGATGCGGAGTAACACACTGTTGGAGTAGGCTGTGGAAACATGCAAATATGCAACCAGCTTCTTCATTTCCTTGGCCAGTTGGAGCATCAACCGGGTGGCACGAGTATTTATCGCTAGCGCGATATGAAGATCTTCGGTAAATTTCACAGTAGCTGCGCCGTGAATTACTACCTCCACTTCAGAGGCCAGGATCCTTCTGTCCTGCTCACTTATTCCCAAATCAGCCTCGGAGCAGTCCCCAGCTATAGGATAAACTCGTTGCAGGGCATCGGGTTTCGATCGCAACAGGACTTCAAAAACCTGAAGTTATTAATTTTTTATCGTTATTAATGTACTTCGATACAATATCACTTACTGGATCAGTTTTCCACACTTTTAGTCGATCCTCAATATTCTGACCACGTTTGCTCCTAACCATGGAGTATATTCGTTTAACTTCGGTGGATCGCAAAAGTTTCTCGATAAGCACTAAAATAAGTATAGGTCACATTGTTTTCAAAATAACTTATTGTGTGTATACATTTTCCCAAAAAACCAGTCGCACCCGTCAGGAAAATTACTTTATCCTTATAAAAACCACGCATATCACAATCCATTTTGGGTCCTTCGGGTTTATTTCCTTCGAGTAATTCCTTTCGAAAAGTTTTCAAATATCTTCAAGTATATCGTTCTAGCACAACGTACAAGTTAGTTCCTTCTAAGTTTAATTTTTGTCTCTACGACCTTTTTATAGGCAGTTCTGTTGCGGAACTAAACACTTGATTATTCAAAGATCGATATAAATATGTGCATTTTATTCAATGTCTCATGAATGCAGTGAAAGTTCTAATGCAAGCTCAGACTGTTGCTATAGAAGACGTAAATCCTGCTGTTCTTCCCTCCATTTTTCACTTTATATACATCTTTTATATGGCAGCTAGAGAATATAGACGGCTGATCCTAATGAAATTCGGGGATCGAATCGATTGGAAAAAAATAGAATTTGTTCTATAGAATTCTAGAATAGAATATGAATGAAACTTGGTATGTCGTATTATTTTGTAAAAAAGAACAGAGTCCTAAAATAGAATCCATCCCCGGAAGCAACCGTATTCACGGGATCAAGACATCCCTTATTATGAAATTTAAAAACTGAGAACTTAAAGAAATCCGTGGGATAGTTTACTACGTAAATCCGATTCAAAACGGTGTCAACAGATTGAAAGATAACAAACTGTCCTCGAGGAAAATTCTTATTGGTCATATTGAGATCCTCCTCATTTTTATTATTGCATTCAATAGTACTCGTTTACCCACCCACTTAAGGGACAAAAAAGTGGAAAAATTTTGGTATGGTAATAAGACTGACAGTTTTTAGGGTATTCAAATTGTATCGAGAAAATCTTTATTACTAAAAACACAAAGGATAAATTAACAAAATCGGAATAATTTGCGAACAAACCATCTTTTACAATAGGAATAAAATATAATATTACAGAAATAGTTTAATAAGGGACCATAAGAGATAACCAGCTATGTAGGCAAGAACTGTAATCAGGATATCGTTAGCAAGTTTAAATCTATAGAAATAAAAAAAGATTAGTATTGTATTGTTAAATAAACCTGTTTCATGTAAATCATTACTCACTTCCATAGCAATCTTTTGGCTTGAGTTAAAGACTCCGTGGTATTGGGATCTTTTCCTAGGTACATTCTCATACCTCTTGAAGCCTGTTTCCAATAATCATTCCAGTTGAGACTCTCCATGTCAAACTCGAATTTGGTCCTTTCTTCCATTGAAATTTGGTTTCTGAGCTGATTGGTACTTTTCATGTCAAAATAAAAAGTGTTTTCTGTAAAATATCGCATTAAAGATATATTTTCGTGAATCGTTTTATAGAGTTTGATCAAACTGGGCTTTTTTCCCGAAAGTCGCAGGCCTATATCGAAAACATAGCCGGGAAGAATGTGGAGAAAGAAAGCCGTCAAGGAGTACATTGTCGGAGAACGAACATTGAACACCATGGGACACCAGATCATTTTGTTCATTGGGATTTCATCAAGTAGCTTCATTCCATAATCAATATAATGGGCGTTTCGCAACATATTATTTCCAGATCCAAACGCGTAAATCTTAGGTGGAACATCGTCGGGATTCCTGGGATTCGCTAGTTTTCTATCCTTTGCAGTTTGCCAAATGCTAGCGAGTCCTGCATTGCCAGCGTAGTCCACCGGCACTAGGCTACTTAAAACCTTTCTGTCTATGCTGGTGACTCGAAGGACTCCAAAGGCGATTCCGAACATCATGCCAATTGGTCCATAGAGGTTATCTATCCATCCAACTAATGGCTCCTTGTAGGTGGGAAGAACTGAAAGAAAAAATTTAATTCACAACCAGCAACAATTTATGTTGGTTTCTTACTAAAGGAAGGTCGAAATATGCTGACCGGGAGACTACCAGCTTCTTTGAGGATGACGTCTTCTGCCAAGGCTTTGGTATAGGTATAGGTATTGGGAAAGTCCCCTCTTAGAGCGGGCTCCATGCCGTCCAGTACTTGGTCGCTGACCAGCTCACTCAAAGCCAGGACCTTCTCCGACCCACAGGTTAACAGCTCTGGGTAAAACTTCTCTTCGATGCGGAACAACACGCTGTTGGAGTAGGCTGTGGAAACATGCAAATATGCAACCAGCTTCTTCATATCCTTGGCCAGTTGGAGCATCAACCGGGTGGCACGAGTATTTATTGCCAGAGCGACATGAAGGGGCTCCGAAAATCGCACAGTGGCTGCTCCATGGATTACTACCTGTACCTCTGAAGCCAGGATCTTTCTATCATGCTCACTGATTCCCAAGTCTGGCTCTCTGCAATCTCCAGCGATGGGATGAACTCGTTGTAGTGCATCAGGCTTCGAGCGCAATAATACTTCAAAAATCTGAAGTTTTGAATAATTTGTTTATTTAAAAGGTCTTTACGGGCTGATGACACTTACTGGATCTGCCTGCCATATTTTCAGCCGATGCTGAATATTCTGACCACGTTTGCTCCTAACCATGGTATATATTTCCTTGACATCGGTAGACCGCAACAGTTTCTCAATAATCACTAGAGTGTACATATTAGTGATTATTCACTAGAGTGTACATACATATTAGTGTACATATAATGATTATAGTCACCTTTTCCCAAAAAACCGGTGGCACCCGTCAGGAAAATTACTTTATCCTTATAAAAACCACGAATATCACAATCCATCTTCGGGTTTATTTCCTTCAAGTATATCGTTCTAGCACAACGTACAAGTTAGTTCCTTCTAAGTGTCATTTTTGTTTCTACAACCTTTTTATAGTCATTTCTGTTGCGGAACTAAACGATTAATTATTCAAAGATCGTTATGAATATGTGCATTTTATTCAATGTCTCATGAATGCAGTGAAAGTTCTAATGGTGCCCTCCTGCTATTGTGCCCTTTATTTTCCACTATATATAAATATTTTATATGGCAGCTAGAGAATAAAGACGGCCGATCCTAATGAAATTCGGGGATTCGACTCGTCTACTCACTCACCTTAGAGACAACAAAGGGGAAAAATTATTGTATGGGAATAAGACTGGCTGTTTTAGGGTATTCCAATTGTTTCATATCGAGAAAATCTTAATTACGGATTTCTTTATTACTAAGAACAACCATCTTTTACAATAGGATTAAAATATAAAATTAAAAATATAGTTTAATAAGGGTCCATAAGAGATGTACTAAGGCAATTTCGAACATCATGCTAATTGGTCCATAGAGGTTATCTATCCATCTAACCAATGGCTCCTTGTAGGTGGAAATAACTGAAAGAAAAAATTTATGTCTGAATTTATGTGTGGAAACCTGCAAATATGCAACCAGCTTCTTTATATCCTTTAGCTCAATAAAAGCCCGTATTTCTTTGATCACTACCCCCATTAATTAATTCAGTTTTCTGAAGGTGAAAGTAGTTTCAAAAAAGCTTTTCGGGTATCGATATCGGTTTTATGCAATGTGGTATTTTTAAAGCCAAACCTAAATTCAGAACGAGCTACTAGTCAATTTGAATGTAAAAAGATTTTAAAATTTTAGCTTGGAAGCTTTTAGACAATGGAATGTGAATGTGTTAATGGAATGTTTCCTATTAATTTATGCATTTATTTTTGTTGTAAGGTTTTGTAGTTCTTCTGTTGACATTAAAGAAAGTCAAAAGGATATACTCTCAAAGTCATCCCATGATAAATAAACTATAATTCTCCTCTTAAAAAGGTCTTTAATTGTTTTACTTTTGAAGTTTTACATTAACATATGTTTTCCTATAAAAATCACAGTAAAATGTCAAAATTATCTTTCTATTTATTTGTTGACAATAAAATTAATTAAAAAAAAGTTTAGTCAAGAACCATAAAAGATATCCAGCTAAGAATGCAAAAACTGCAACTAGGCTGTAGTGAGCAATTTTCAATCTGTAGAAAGGGAAAAATATTTGCATTAAATACACTTTAAGTGATCTTAACTCACTTCCAAAGGCGTCGTTTAGCTTGAGTTATAAACTCCGTGGTATTGGGATCTTTTCCTAGGTAGACTCTCATACCATATAAAGCCTGGCTCCAATAACCCTTCCAGTTTAGACTCTCCATGTCAAAGTCGTAGATGATCCTTTCTTCAGATGAAATCTTGTCCATCAGTCGATTCGTATTTTCCATTTCAAAATGGAATGTGTTGTTTATGAAATATCGAGTTGTATATATGTTTTCGTGAATCGTTTTGTAGAGCTTAATCAATCGGGGCTTTTTCCCCGAAAGTCGCAGGACCAGATCGAAGACATGAGCAGGCAAAACGTGCATGAAGAAGGCGACCAGGGGGTAGAGTGTTGGAGAGGGAACATTAAAAATGAAAGGATACCAAATCATCTGGGTCAAAGGGATTTTTTCACGAAAGCTCATTGAATAGTTAATACAATCTTCAATTCGTAACATGTTATTGCCGGATCCAAATGCGTAAATCTTAGGTGGAACATCGACGGAATTAATGGGAACCTTTTTCGTATCCTTGGCCGTTCTCCAACTGCAGGCAAGTGCTACATTGGCTGCGTAGTCCACTGGCACCATGCTATTAAGTGCATTTTTGTTAAAGCTCGCCACTCGAAGAACGCCTAAGGCGATTCCGTACATCATCCCAATTGGTCCATACAGGTTATCTATCCATCCAACTAATGGCTCTTTGTAGGTGGGAATTACTGGAAAAAAAACAATAAATGTCGGAACCCAGCAGTACGTATTTGGTTTCTTACTAAAGGAAGGTCGAAATATGCTGACCGGTAGACTACCAGCTTCTTTGAGGATGACATCTTCTGCCAAGGCTTTGGTGTAGGTATAGGTATTGGGAAAGTCGCCCCTTAGAGCGGGCTCCATGCCGTCCAGTACTTGGTCGCTGACCAGCTCACTCAAAGCCAGGACCTTCTCCGACCCACAGGTCAACAGCTCCGGGTAAAACTTCTCCTCGATGCGAAACAACACGCTGTTGGAGTAGGCTGTGGAAACATGCAAATATGCAACCAGCTTCTTCATTTCCTTGGCCAGTTGGAGCATCAACCGGGTGGCACGAGTATTTATTGCCAGAGCGACATGAAGGGGCTCCGAAAATCGCACAGTGGCTGCTCCATGGATTACTACCTGTACCTCTGAAGCCAGGATCTTTCTATCCTGCTCACTTATTCCCAAATCTGGCTGGCTGCAGTCCCCTGCGATGGGATGAACTCGTTGCAGGGCATCGGGCTGCGACCTCAACAGAACTTCAAAAATCTGAAGTTTTAAATAATTTGGTTATTTAAAAAGTCTTCACGGGCTGATAACACTTACTGGATCTGCTTGCCATATTTTCAGCCGATCCTGAATATTCTGACCACGTTTGCTCCTAACCATGGTATATATTTCCTTGACATCGGTAGACCGCAAAAGTTTCTCAATAATCACTAGAGTGTACATATTAGTGATTATTCACTAGAGTGTACATACATATTAGTGTACATATAATGATTATAGTCACCTTTTCCCAAAAAACCGGTGGCACCCGTCAGGAAAATTACTTTATCCTTATAAAAACCACGAATATCACTATCCATTTTGGGTCCTTCGAGTTTTTTTCCTTCGAGTAATTCCTTTCGAAAAGTTTTCAAATGTCTTTAAGTTTATCGTTCTAGCACAACGTACAAGTTAGTTCCTTCTAAGTGTCATTTTTGTTTCTAAAAGCTTTTTATAGTCATTTCTGTTGCGGAACTAAACAATTAATTATTCAAAGATTGATATAAATATGTGCATTTTATTCAATGTCTCATGAATGCAGTGAAAGTACTAATGCAAGCTCAGACTGTTGCTATAGAAGACGTAAATCCTGCTGTTCTTCCCTCCATTTTTCAATTTATATAAATATTTTATATGGCAGCTAGAGAATAAAGACGGCCGATCCTAATTAAAATTCGGTGATCGAATTAATTGAAAAAAATAGAATGTTAGCCACTTATTATGAAATTTGGTATAGCCCCCAATGGTACTCGTCGTGGGTAACCCACCTTAGGACAATAAGGGGGAAAAATTATGGTATGGGAATAAGACTGGCTGTTTTTAGGGTATTCAAATTGTCTCATATCGAGAAAATCTTTATTACGGATATCTTTATTACTAAGAACACAAATGATTAATTAACACAATCGGAATAATTTGGGAATGAACCATCTTTTACAATAGGATTAAAATAAAAAATTAAAAAAAAATAGTTTATTAAGGGACCATAAGAGATAACCAGCTATGTACTAAGGCAATTTCGAACATCATGCCAATTGGTCCATAGAGGTTATCTATCCATCTAACTAATGGCTCCTTGTAGGTGGGAACAACTGAAAGAAAAAATTTATGTCAGAATTTATGTGTTACTACAGGAAGATCGAAATCTTCTTTGAGAATAATAGTTTCTTGAGAGTACCAGCTTCTTTGAGAATAATATCTTCTGCCAAGGCTTTGGTGTAGGTAGTACCTACTAGGTACATATATGTATTTCTAAATTCGCACCTCAAAGCTGGCTCTATGCCGTTCAGTACTTGATCGCTAACCAGCTCACTCAAAGCCAGGACCTTCTCCTCGATGCGGAATATCACGCTGTTGGATTAGGCTGTGAAAACATGCAAATATGCAACCAGCTTCTTTATATCCTTGGCCAGTTGGAGCATCAACCGGGTGGCAAGAGTTTTTATTGCCAGGGCGACATGAAGGGGGCTCAATAAAAGCCCGTATTTCTTTGATAACTATTCCCATTTATTAATTCTCCTCTTAAAAAGACCTTTAATTGTTTTACTTTTATAGTTTTACATTAATATATGTTTTCTTATAAAAATCACAGTAAAATGTCAAGACCATCTTTCTATTTATGGGTTAATAACAAAATTATTTAAAAAAAAGTTTAGTCAAGAACCATAAAAGATATCCAGCTATGAATGCAAAAACTGCAACTAGGCTGTAGTGAGCAATTTTTAATCTGTAGAAAGGGAAAAATATTTGCATTAAATACACTTTAAGTGATCCTAACTCACTTCCAAAGGCGTCGTTTAGCTTGAGTTATAGACTCCGTGGTATTGGGTTCTTTTACTAGGTAGACTCTCATACCATTTGTAGCCTGGCTCCAATATTCCTTCCAGTTTAGACTCTCCATGTCAAAATCGTAGATGATCCTTTCTTCAGATGAAATCTGGTCCCTGAGTCTATTCGTATTTTCCATTTCAAAATGGAATGTGTTGTTTGTGAAATATCGAGTTGTATATATGTTTTTGTGAATCGTTCTGTAGAGTTTGATCAATCGGGGCTTCTTTCCCGAAAGTCGCAGGAGCAAATCAAAGATATGTCCGGGCAGAATGTGCACTAAGAAGGCGACCAGGGGGTAGAGTGTTGGTGAGGGAACATTGAAAATGAAGGGATACCAAATCATCTGGGTCAGAGGGATTCTTTCACGAAAGCTCATTGAATAGTTAATACAATCTTCAATTCGTAACAAGTTATTGCCGGATCCAAATGCGTAAATCTTAGGTGGAACATCGACGGAATTAATGGGCACCTTTTTCGTATCCTTGGCCGTTGTCCAACTGCAGGCAAGTGCTACATTGGCTGCGTAGTCCACTGGCACCATGCTATTAAGTGCATTTTTGTTAAAGCTCACCACTCGAAGAACGCCAAAGCCGATTCCGTACATCATCCCAATTGGTCCATACAGGTTGTCTATCCAACCAACTAATGGCTCTTTGCAGGTGGGAATTACTGGAAAAAAAACAAAAAATGTCGGAACCCAGCAATACGTATTTGGTTTCTTACTAAAGGAAGGTCGAAATATGCTGACCGGTAGGCTACCAGCTTCTTGGAGGATGACATCTTCTGCCAAGGCTTTGGTGTAGGTATAGGTATTGGGAAAGTCGCCCCTTAGAGCGGGCTCCATGCCGTCCAGTACTTGGTCGCTGACCAGCTCACTCAAAGCCAGGACCTTCTCCGACCCACAGGTCAACAGCTCCGGGTAAAACTTCTCTTCGATGCGGAACAACACGCTGTTGGAGTAGGCAGTGGAAACATGCAAATATGCAACCAGCTTCTTCATTTCCTTGGCCAGTTGGAGCATCAACCGGGTGGCACGAGTATTTATTGCCAGGGCGACATGAAGGGGCTCTGAAAATCGCACAGTGGCTGCTCCATGGATTACTACCTGTACTTCTGAAGCCAGGATCCTTCTATCCTGTTCACTAATTCCCAAATCTGGCTCGCTGGAGTCCCCCGCGATGGGATGAACTCGTTGCAGAGCATCGTGCTGCGACCTCAACAGAACTTCGAAAATCTAAAGTTTAAAACAAGGTTATAGGTTATTGGTCCGTACGGGGCAATTTTTATGTCTGCATTTGGTGCCACTTACTGGATCCGCTTTCCATATTTTTAGGCGATCCTCAATATTCTGACCACGTTTGCTCCTAACCATGGTATATATTTTCTTGACATCGGAAGACCGCAAAAGTTTCTCAATAATCACTAAAGTATATAGTATATGTATGTATATTTACAGTCCAATTTTTTTTATAAGTTAATTCATAAGTATAAGATTGGTTACTAACCTTTTCCTAAAAAACCGGTGCCCCCTGTCAAAAAAACCACCTTATCCTTATAAAATCCTCGAATATCACAATCCATTCTGAGTTCCTTGTAGTTTTTCCAATGTAAATGTTCAATTTCTAGACTAAGAAAGACACGAACTATCACAACGTTAAGGATATTTACTTCTAAGTGTAATTTTTGTTTTGGAAACCTTTTTATAGGAGTTGCATTTCTGGTGCGAAACAAACAGCTTGAATATTCAAATGTCAATACATATGTGCATTTCTTTGAATTCATGAATGCAGGCAGTTTATAAATTTTATCACGTTTTTCTATCACGTCCGATCCCTTTGAAACTATAAATTATTTAAGATCAGAATATATGCAAATACAATAACCAAATTTTATTCCTCTTTGCAGTGTATCATCTAGTACAGGTATATGTACATTTTTACCAAACATGAGTATAATACCAATTTTAAAATTGGGAGCTAGTTAGGTATTGTGGCAAGAGGCGCATGCAAGTAAATTTGTAGAAAGCTGTTGAGATGTACTAAAGGACTTCGTGTCGATCACTAAATTGGATTGATTTACTTTTCTCATCTTTTGATTCAGATAACTCAAGGTGAAAAAAACCCAAGCTTCTATCTTCAAAATTCTTCAGGGGTTTTCCCCTATATGGCCCACAGTGATGCCTATATCTTCCACAACTCTCATCCGATTCTCAAGCGGAGTACCTTAAACGATTTCTAAATCGATTTGCCACCATTCTACATCAAAGTCCTAAGAAGAAATATTGTTTAGATTTTTTGTCCATTTTTGGGGATTTTGGGTGAAAATGGTGTTTTCCCCTATAGGTTTCCCCCCATCCGATTCTCAAGCGGAGTACCTTAAACGATTTCTAAATCGATTTGCCACCATTCTACATCAAAACCCTGAGACGAAATATTTTTTCGATTTTTTGTCAATTTTTGGTGATGAAAATGGAGGTCCCTTGAAAATGGTGTTTTTCCCCTATAGGGCCCACAGTGATGGCTATATCTTCCACAATTCTCATCCGATTCTCAAGCGGAGTACCTTAAACGATTTCTAAATCGATTTGCCACCATTCTACATCAAAGTCCTGAGAAGAAATATTGTTTAGATTTTTTGTCCATTTTTGGGGATTTTGGGTGAAAATGGTGTTTTCCCCTATAGGTTTTCCCCCATCCGATTCTCAAGCGGAGTACCTTAAACGATTTCTAAATCGATTTGCCACCATTCTACATCAAAACCCTGAGACGAAATATTTTTTCGATTTTTTGTCAATTTTTGGTGATGGGGTCCCTTGAAAATGGTGTTTTCCCCTATAGGGCCCACAGTGATGGCTATATCTTCCACAATTCTCATCCGATTCTCAAGCGGAGTACCTTAAACGATTTCTAAATCGATTTGCCACCATTCTACATCAAAGTCCTGAGAAGAAATATTTTTTAGATTTTTTGTTCATTTTTGGTGATGGGGTCCCTTGAAAATGGTGTTTTCCCCTATAGGGCCCACAGTGATGGCTATATCTTCCACAATTCTCATCCGAATCTCAAGCGGAGTACCTTAAACGATTCTAATTCGATTTTCCACCATTCCATATCAAACCCTTTAAAATGTACGTTTTATCTATTAAACTGAAAATAAAAAAGCTTTAATGACCGTTCTATTTGATGTCTTTTGGTTGGTTAATAACAAAATGTTTTAAAAAAATAGTTTAAACAAGAACCATAAAATATATCCAGCTGTTAACGCAAGAACTGCCACTAGGCTGTAGTGAGCCATTTTCAATCTAAAGAAATTGGAAAATATTTGCATTAAGTACACTTTGGGTAATTGTTACTCACTTCCATAGTAGTCGCTGGGCTTGAGTTATAGACTCCATGGTATTGGGTTCTTTTCCTAGGTAGACTCTCATACCATTTAGAGCTTGGCTCCAATAATCCTTCCAGTTCAGACTCTCCATGTCAAATTCGTAGATGGTTTTTTCTTCTGACGACAACTGGTCCCTGAGTCTATTCGTGTTGTCCATTTCAAAATGAAAAGTGTTGCTTGTGAAATATCGAGTTGTATATATGTTTTTGTGAATCGTTCTGTAGAGTTTGATCAATCGGGGCTTCTTTCCCGAAAGTCGCAGGAGCAAATCAAAGATATGTCCGGGCAGAATGTGCACTAAGAAGGCGACCAGAGAGTATAGTATTGGTGAGGGAACATTGAAAATGAAAGGATACCAAATCATCTGGGTCAGAGGGATTTTTTCTCGAAGTCCCATTGAATAATTTATATAGTCTTTGTTCCGTAACATGTTCTTGCTGGATCCAAATGCGTAAATCTTAGGTGGAACATCGATGGAATTTCTTAGCGTTATTTGCTTGTCCATTGAAGCTTTACAAACGGTGGCAAGTGCTACATTGGCTGCGTAGTCCACCGGCACCATGCTACTGAGCGCATTTTCTTTGAAGCTCACCACTCGAAGAACGCCAAAGGCGATTCCGTACATCATCCCAATTGGTCCATAAAGGTTGTCTATCCATCCAACTAATGGCTCTTTGTAGGTGGGAATAACTGGAAGAAACAATAAATGTCGCAATCCAGCAGTACGTATTTGGTTTCTTACTAAAGGAAGGTCGAAATATGCTGACCGGTAGGCTACCAGCTTCTTTGAGGATGACATCTTCTGCCAAGGCTTTGGTGTAGGTATAGGTATTGGGAAAGTCGCCCCTTAGAGCGGGCTCCATGCCGTCCAGTACTTGGTCGCTGACCAGCTCACTCAAAGCCAGGACCTTCTCCGACCCACAGGTCAACAGCTCCGGGTAAAACTTCTCTTCGATGCGGAACAACACGCTGTTGGAGTAGGCAGTGGAAACATGCAAATATGCAACCAGCTTCTTCATTTCCTTGGCCAGTTGGAGCATCAACCGGGTGGCACGAGTATTTATTGCCAGGGCGACATGAAGGGGCTCTGAAAATCGCACAGTGGCTGCTCCATGGATTACTACCTGTACCTCTGAAGTCAGGATCCTTTTATCCTGCTCACTAATTCCCAAATCTGGCTCGCTGCAGTCCCCAGCGATGGGATGAACTCGTTGCATGGCATCGGGCTTCGACCGCAACAATACTTCAAAAATCTGAAGTTTTGAATCATTTTGTTATTTGTAAGATCTTTACGTCATGACCTTGATGACACTTACTGGATCTGCTTGCCACATTTTCAGCCGATCCTCAATATTCCGACCACGTTTGCTCCTAACCATGGTATATATTTCCTTGACATCGGTAGACCGCAAAAGTTTTTCAATAATGACTAAAATATATATGTACATGTAAAAGACCACTATTTTTTTAATTGGGTATGGTGTGGTTATTAACCTTTTCCCAAAAAACCGGTGGCACCCGTCAGGAAAACCACCTTATCCTTATAAAAGCCACGAATGTCACACACCATTATGGGTCCTTGATTGTTATTTTTTTAAGGGATTTCCTTTGAAAAGTTCCAAGCCTAGAAAGCCACGGACTAGCACAATGTAAAAGTTATTCGCTTCTATCTGTCACGGTTGTTTTGACACACTTTTTATAGGAAATGAGTTTCAGAGGCGGAAAAAAACTCTTTAATATTCAAATGTCAACATGTGAATTTCTTTGTATAATTCATGAATGAAGTCCTCTTCATTAGGGAATGTGTGACATTAAATCCCTTTTAAAAATATCAACTATTTAAAATCAACATAGGTATGTATGCAAAAAATTTAAATTTTGTTCCCTTTTTTGTTCGCCGCGTAGGTGACGAACAGCACCCATAGTGTATACGTTTTTCGGCAATTCTTTTGACAATTATATTGGTAACACAGTGCGACAGTGATTTGGAACTTTTGAAGAGACCTAGTTGGAATTGTTCACTAGGTCGAGTATAGTATAAAACCATGTTTGAATTTTTTCAAACACCCTCAAAATCTTGATTTTGATTGGAAAAAACGGTTTTTTTTGTTTCTGAATTGATTCTGAATAAAACAAGACCAATTTCATTAGGAAATTATGAAAATTGGTGAAGTTATAACGATTTTCCCAAAATTTTAAAATCGGTTAAAAATTACGCGATAAAAACCGGTTTTTCCAAATAAATCAAGATTTTGAGGGTGTTTGAAAATGTCAAACATGGTTTTATACCATACTCGACCTAATGAACAATTCCTACTAGGTCTCTTCAAAAGTTCTTCCAATTTTTCTCTTTTTGTCGCACTGTGTAATTAAGTAAAAGTTTTGAACAAACATGTAACACAAGCTTTATAATTGTGCTAATTATGTAGTTTTCATTAAACTTGTCTTCATTACTTTCATTGAACTTGATGACTAGCCCCGAAATTGATGAAAATAAAGTATAATTTTCTCTTAATGATATAAAACGTAAATGCACTCATGCACATATTTATTAGAAATTGTTTCTTTCATTTATAAAATGTATTAAAATTTAACTATAAGTTTCATCAACCAAAATAAAATAAATCCTGCTACCCAGCAAAGAAGGATCATCAGAGAATAATGGATTATCTTGAGTCTGCAAAAAGGATTTTCTTTTTCAATATTTTATGATTATGTTTTAATACAATTGCTTTATACCTTTCTGATAACTGAAGTCCTTGGGATAGTGACAAGGCAGTTGGGGCTTCCTTGCCCAAATAGAGACGCATGCCCAAGAGAGCATTCCGGAAGTACGCCTGCCAGTCCAGCCTATCCATGTCAAAGGCGTACATCCTGCGGTCCTCCTCGGACATTAGCTCGCGTAGATGATCGGTGTTGCGCATATCAAACACCCAGGAGTTTTTTGAGAATGGTCCTAGGACACTAAGCATCTTATGAACCCTCCTGTAAATGTTCAAAAGTCGAGGTTTTCGGCCTCTTAGTCGGAGCACAATGTCAATGAAATAGCCGGGAATGGTGTGCAGAAAAAAGGTTGCTATAGGGAAAAACCGAGGACTAGACAGGCAGACGATGAACGGATACCAGAGCGTCCTTGTCAAAGGACACTGTTGACGGCCGTCGAGAGCGTATTCGATAAAGTCCCCGTGACTGAGCTTGTTCCCGTCATCGACGGATAATTGGTAGATCGGCGTCTCCTTCTGCCTCCTACCCTTCTGATTTTCATCGATGGTTTTCCAGGCACAGGCAATTGTCAAGTTGGCGCAGTAGTCCACAGGCACTAGGCTCGCCTGGGCATCCTTGTTAATTAGGGCCACCCGGAGCACCCCCTTGGCCACTCCGTATAGAATGGCGATCGGTCCGTACATGTTGTCTATCCAGCCGGTGACGGGCTCCTTGTGAGTTGCAATGACTTTTTAAATAATTTCAGAAAGATCCTTGGAATAAGAAAAAAGATTGCTTACTGATTGCCGGTCTAAAGATGCATACGGGTAGGTCGCACGCCTCCCTCAGAATGATATCCTCAGCCAGGGCCTTTGTGTAAGTGTAGGTGTTGGGAAACTGCCCAACCAAAGCCGGCTCCATCTGATCAAGCACTTCATCACTCACCATCTCGCTAATGGCCAGAACCTTGTCCGAGGTGCAGGTCAAGTGCTCGGGATAGAACTTCTCTTCGACGTGCAACAAAACACAGTTAGAAAACGCGGTTGAGATGTGCAAAAAGACTTCAAGTTGCTTCATTTCCTTGGCCAGGTGGATCATTGACCGCGTGGCACGAGTATTAATGGCCAAAGCCACGTGTAGGGGTTCGTTAAACCGGACTGTAGCAGCCCCATGAATCACGATCTGCACTTCGGCTGCCAGCAGTCTTCTGTCAATCTCTCGAATACCCAGGTTTGAGTCCCGGCAGTCTCCGAATATGGGGGAAATACGTTGTAGGGCCTCTGGTTTGGATTTAAGTAACACTCCGAAGATCTATTTGCGATTTAAAGGATTAGTGTCCGATGGTTTTCTTTATTTAAAACGTACCGGATCTTTGGACCAAGCAGCCATGCGCTCCTGAATATCTACTCCCCGTTTGGGTCTAACCAGTACATAAATTCGCTTCACTTCGGTGGTGCGCAGAATCTTTTCAATAACAACTGAAATCACAGATGGATGAAATCACAGTTTAAAACATTGCGATCTTTAATTTGGACTTAAAATCAAAGTCCACATCCCGCGTTTCTGCAAGTACGAACCTTTTCCCAAAAACCCTGTGGCTCCTGTTAGGAATATTGTTTTGCTCCTAAAGCAATTTTGTATATCCGACTCCATTTTGGCTACTTTAATCCGTTCAAAGAGTAAAGACGACAGCTATCCAGTAAAAAATGACCGCGGTTTTGCCGAAATTTAAAAAATGTATGAGGCACCCGAAATTTTGTGGTTTTATTTATACCCTTAATGAGCTGGAATCGTCGAAATTTAGTCCCAGTGCCCAGGGCTGGCAAATTGAGAACAAAGCTTTGCGCAGTAAATTATTAAAGTTGTTTTTTTAATGGAGAGAGTAGAATAAACCTGCTCTTTCGAATACCATGAAATAAATATATATATTTCAATTCGAAAACTGCATCCCTGGTGCGTGGATTTTAATTTGCTAAACAAATTCGGTTGACGGAAGGTTCGAAGGCGGATTAATTCTCATTCGACCGGGTAATTATATATGCAATTGGCAGTTCAATCACAGCAAATTACAAGTAAATAGGTATTTCAATTATCAGTAAGACATTAAGGTTTAATTTTATATTAAGAATAGACCTTTCTTAAAGAATATTTAAGAATTGAGTGATTTGAGGCAAAGTTTAGGTAATATATTAATAATAATAATAATTAATTTTTATTTTAACAATTTTAACGAGAAGCGAGGAGATTTTTAAATTTATTACATTATTTATATGATGTTTTTGTAGCATAATTTTAAGCGTTTGTTAACATAAAAGTAACAGACCACGTACAGACTGTTAGGGCGCATACACACTCTGTGGCTAGTTTTAGAAAATAAAGCTTAGTAGCTGGAAATCAAGGTTTAAATAAACTCTTACCAATAAATCTTCAATAAAAAACCCAATCCCAAGTTTGTAGGAGCTCAAAAAATATCATCGAACGGGAGCTCCCAAGTCTGGCAACTTTATTTACAACAGTGTTGAAGGTCGAAGAAAAAATCGATAGTTAGAATCGATTTACTAACATCGACATCGAGCAGATTGTATAATTTTTTTCCCCCAAAAGTTCTGTTTGGCATGGCTTGTGCTCGGAAACTTCTTCAAAGTTTTGTCATGCATAACTCACCTGCCGTGACCCGGTGCATCGCCATGTCAGCTACCCGCCGCGCGGAGGAGGCCGTTGAGAAGCTGAAGGAGAGCAATCCCTATTACTCCAAGTACGCTGACAAGATATCCAAGCTACAACAAACTTCGGCGGAGGAGTTCCTAGACCGCGTCGAGCGAGTGGTGAACCCCATAAAGGATGGCAAGAGCCAGGCCAGGTAGGCAGATGCAACAAAAGTCCGGGTTTCATTTATTATATGCATATACCTATCATGATTTGCAGGACCTACTCTGAGCTGTTGAACCCCAAAACCAAGTTGGATGAGCAGAAAGCTGAGCTGCCACACAAGAAGCTAACAGACATCATGAAGCTGGAGTTGATTGCCGACAAAAGCGCCGAAGAGATTTCTCAGATCTGGCTCGAATACCACAAGACTAAGGAAGTGCTGGCGGCAACGTTGAGCACCTCCCAGTACGAAACCTTGATGGCGAGGGCAAAGGAGTACCCAGTTTTCTTGTTGCCCCTGCCACGCAGCGAGGGCTTTGAGTTCATCATGCTGCAGTTTGCAGCTAACACAGTACATTTCACCCCTCTACTGGCCTATCAGGTCCACCACGAGAACGCTCCCGAATGCCTGACGCTGGTGCATTATACCGAGGAGCAGGAAAAGGGCGTAGTCCTAATGCGTGGCGAGTACGACAACAAGGTGCTTACCGCCCAGGAGGCGCAGTGCTTGGCCAACGAGCTGCAGATGTTTTACCTGAAGGCAGACGAAAGTAAGCTGCGATTGCTGGAGACCTTCACACGAAAGCCGGACGAGTTCAAACACATGGATCTCATCAAGGAAGTGGAAAACATCCAGCTGGGCTAGGCCCTGAAATTGTTGTCAAAATATAGCCATTAAACAAAAACCTACTCTTATTAAAGCTTTAACGTTGAGAATAGAGGATTTTTTTATGGTAATGGAGAATATATGTATCATAGATAATGAAAAACTCAGGATCCTGTTAAGCTTTTGAGGCAAATATTTTTATAGGTTTTGGAAAGGTCCATATACTAACCCTCGGCTTGCTCTAGATGTTGACTTTTACGAGACAATGGGAATGGGAATCGTGGGTCCCGTCGCTGCACTCACTGCATTTGCTTTCGAAGGCACCGTATGCTCCTCCTACTTCTGGGGCTACATCACCGAAACCGATACCAGGTTGGGGTCGAGTGGATTTTATCCCTTTGGACCTTTGAACAGTATGCAGATCTTTTGAAGAAACGAAACGGTTAGTGTATTATTTCAAAGTCCTTGGACACTGACATTTTTGTCAAACCAAAGCGAAATCATATACAACACAAACACGTTACCAGTTTATTACTCCAATTTCACAAAGGCAGGGAAAATGGAACACTTCGATAGGGCGATGGAGGGCATTGGTAAATGATTGTCCAAAATCCAATTCCATTTTAATAACCCCACGAATGGCACAGGCTTTGGCAAGGTACATGTGTTCGTTATAGTGACTCTCGGCCTGATTCAAATGCTAACCGTTCCGGAAACCATGGGGATGGGGATCGTCGGCCCCGCATCGGTGTGTGATTTTCGTCTGAGTCAAGTACAGCTGGCTGTGTTGAACTCAGCTGCCTTTATGGGCATCATCTGCTCCAACTACTTCTGGGGCTACGTCACCGATAAGAGAGGGCGTCGCTGGACCCTCCAGCGAACACTTGTCCTGAGCACCTTATGCTCACTCACCTCCATGTTTATGGTTGACTTCCACGGCTTCTTCCTTATGAGATTTTTAACTGGAGTTTTGTAAGTAACTCATACTTCGTAATTATTTGACTATGATCCTATCTTTCCGGATAAGCGTGGCTGGACCGGGCATTGTGGCGCCCACCTATCTGTCCGAGTTTTTCCCTAGACGTCTAGTGTCCACTGTCATCACCCACATGTACATGTTCACCGGCTTTGCTATTATGTATTGCCCATTGATGGCCACTCTCTTTCTCAAAACGAGCCTCGGGGAGATGGAAGTTCCTATTGCTGGAGATCTTGTCCTGCGGTCCTGGCGCCTATTGGGCTGCTCATACGTCTTGCCGGGTCTTATTTCCTTTGTCCTGCTGCTGTTTATTCCAGAAAGCCCAAAGTTCTACTTTATGATGGGCCAGATGCAAAAGGGACTGGGAGTGATGCAGTGGATTAGTAGGAGAAACACCGGTCGGGCCCTTACCCCGGAGCAAATTGTTTGGTTGCACCATTTCAGAGCCCATTGCCAAGTAAAGCGCCAGAAGACTGATGAACACCTACTGAGATCGATGCTAAACGACGCAATGCCCTTGTTCCGGACCCCGTATATGGCTACCTTAATCGGTGCCTGCTGTATTATGTTTCTGCTGGGCATGGTGTGAGTTTATAAGAATCTAAATGGAGTTACCGGTTTAAAGTGCTTCCTACTCCGCAGAGCCAATGGCTTTGGGATTTGGTTCACGGCCATGCGGAATCGCTATATTATGCGAAAAGGTAATAAGGACCACATGTCCTTCTGCCAGGTAATTTTTGTACCCGATATAGGTTTAGTGTTGGAGCCCGAAAATGACGTTTATGCGGTAAGGTACTAATAGGGAATATGCTTTAAAATGATTGATTCTGTTCTTGTGTGGACCAGATTTGCAACGATGACTTCAAGAGCTTTTACGAAGCAGTCTACATGGGTGCCATCAATGTCCTGCTGTACAACGTTTGCTGGCTCTTGCTGTTTAAGGTGCCCCAGAGCATGATTTTAACCATCTTCCTCTTGGGCGCTTCAACCTGCGGCTTCATCTTGATTGTTTCGATGAATTTTTGGGTGCAACTCATCTCGTATATCCTGCTTCTGAGCTTACCCATGGTAGTAATGGGCCTACTAGGTAGCGCTCTCTTAAGAACTATACCCACCTACCTACGTGCCAAGGCGATGTGCATCTGCTTGATGTGGTCTCGTGTTGGAGCAATTGTGGGGGCAATTGCCACTGGCAACTTCATCCATGTACAGTGTGAGCCATTCATATTGATGATTGCCATTTTGCCTTTGGGTAAGATATTTATTGACTTATTAATAATGGGTACCATGGGTACTTACATACCTATTTGGTTGATATCTAAAAACTATCAACTTTTTACTTATATTTGTTACCTTTCAAAAAATATAATTAAAATATCTCTTTACAGTCGCCGTCGGTATTTCAAGTTTTTTGCCACTTTAAAGGGTAAGCTGTTTTATTAATCCAATTTTGTTTTCTAAACTTACCATATTTTAGAATCAATTCAATTAATAAGTCACAAATCATATATGTAAATATTCCATTAAGTAAACTGCGAAATCGTAGCTCAAGGGACTTCATAACATTATTAATGTCTGTACAAAGTATTTAAAATAAAAAAATTAAGAAATTCATTTTCTTTGGGCTACACAGAAGTGTTAATGGATTAGGAGTGGTTGGCACTGACATTTTTGTCAAAAATAGCGAAAACACACGAAAAAAATTCTCAATTAGGTAGCAATCTACTACAAGGACACGGAGGATGGAAAATTTTGATCGAGTCATGGAGCAGATCGGTAACTAACAATCCTTAATCTACTTAAAACTTTTAAATAACGACAATCGGACAGGATTCGGCAAGGTGCATCTGTTCGCCCTGCTGACTCTCGGCCTGCTCCAGATGCTGACCTTTACGGAAACAATGGGCATGTCGGGTGTAGTCGCTCCAGCATCAGTGTGTGATATGCGTATGACACAGATGCAAATGGCTGCATTGACGGCCGCCACCTTAATGGGCATCATTTGTTCCTCTTACTTCTGGGGCTACATCACCGACAAGAAGGGACGACGCTGGACTCTGTTGCGGACAATCACCATGAGCACCGTGTGCTCGATTACCTCGATGTTTATGGTCAACTTCCCCTGCTTCTTCCTTATGAGATTTTTTACTGGAGTTTTGTAAGTATGAGGTTTATGGATAGTAGCGTATTGCGGACTTTCCTACCTCGGACTAGTGTGGCAGGTCCAAGCTTCGTAGCGGTCACCTACCTGTCCGAGTTCTTCCCCAGGGCGCTCCTGTCTCGTGTCATCACCCATATGTTCATGTTCACCGGCTTTGCCATGATGTTTTGCCCAGGAATGGCGACACTTTTTCTCACGTCAGGACATATTGATTTTGAGGTGCAATTAGTGGGCAGTCTGGTCTGGCGGCCCTGGCGAATGTTGGGCTGCGTTTACGTCTTGCCCGGAATAATTGCCTTAATCCTGCTACTGTTTATGCCAGAGAGCCCCAAGTTCCTCTTCATGATCGGTGACACCCATAAGGGTCTAAAAGTGGTGGAGTGGATCTCTATGAAAAACACTGGGCGTCCTCTTACACCAGAGCAAATTGTCCAGCTACACAGTTTTCAGAACTTTGCGCAGGTAAAGCGTCAAAAGTCGGATCAACATATCCTACGGGCGATGGTGAGTGACGCGATGCCCTTGTTCCGGAAACCCTATTTAGGGAATTTGATAAGCGCCTGCTTGGTTATGTTTATCTCGGGCATGATGTGAGTGTTTTGGGTTAAAAATTGGGAACTTGTTGGATTTGTTGCGTGCACTCACCCCTTCCTCAATACCGCAGAACCAACGGCCTAGGAATTTGGTACACAGCCATGCGGAATCGCGCCAACATGCGCAGAGGTGACAAGAGTGGCATGTCCTTATGCCAGATACTT
Organism: Drosophila bipectinata; assembly: GCF_030179905.1. NCBI lineage: Eukaryota > Metazoa > Arthropoda > Insecta > Diptera > Drosophilidae > Drosophila > Drosophila bipectinata. Next base: position 14,497,700 of record NC_091739.1, read on the forward strand.
TTCGTACCCGACCTGGGCTTGATTTTGGAGCCCGAAAAAGACCTTGAAGTGGTAGGCAACTCCTTCCAAATAAGTAAATACATACATAACTAAAACCCATGAAATTTTAATATTAATAAGTAGAATAACCACTGTTTTATAATGCTCCTTGTCTTAAATAGATCTGCAACGACGATTTCAAGGGCTTCAACGACTCTTTCGTTATGGGCGCCCTCAACGTTTTGATGTACAATCTTTGCTGGTTGTTGCTTTGTAAAGTCCCCAGAAGGTGGATTTTTATAGTCAGCATCCTGATCACCTCGACGAGCGGGTGCTTGTTGGTCTTCGTGCTGACCAGTTGGCTGCAGCTCGTCACATGCATCCTGCTTTTGGGCTTGCCTGGGGTGGTACTAAGTTTGCTAGGTGGCGCTCTTCTGGAGGACGTGCCCACCTACCTTCGCGCCAAGGCAATGTGCATCTGCCTGATGTGGGCTCGGTGTGGCGCAGTGGTGGGCACAATTACAACCGGAATGTTCATCCATCACTACTGCGCGCAATATCTGTTACTGATCTCCATCATGCCCCTGGGTAAGATATTTATTAAAACTTATTTGCTTTATCAGAAGCTAATGTGGACTAATTCCACAAGCTTTATATATCCACATCAGTGGCGGATTTAACAGGTGGGCAAAGGCGCGCTTGCCCACTGGGCCCCCCCGACGAAAGGCTTTCAGGGCCCCTAGTGCTGAAAGTTACACCTTCGATTTCTTTTCCACAAATCTGCATCAAAATCTGGGAACAAAATATTTTAAAGATTTTTTGTCAAATTTTCTGGGCTGTCCTCTTCAAAATGTGCAAAATGCATGGGGAGCCCCATATGACCCACTGCGAAGGCCATATCTTAGGAAATATTTATCCGATTCTTGAGCGGAATACTTTAAACGATTTGTGGATCGATTCTTCATAAATCTTCATCAAAATCTGGGAACAAAATATTTTTAAGATTTTTTGTCAAATTTTCTGTCCCCTTCAAAATGTGCAAAATGCATGGGGAGCCCCATATGACCCACTGCGAAGGCCATATCTTAGGAAATATTTATCCGATTCTTGAGCGGAATACTTTAAACGATTTGTGGATCGATTCTCCATAAATCTGCATCAAAATCTGGGAACAAAATATTTTTAAGATTTTTTGTCAAATTTTCTGTCCCCTTCAAAATGTGCAAAATGCATGGGGAGCCCCATATGACCCACTGCGAAGGCCATATCTTAGGAAATATTTATCCGATTCTTGAGCGGAATACTTTAAACGATTTGTGGATCGATTCTCCATAAATCTGCATCAAAATCTGGGAACAAAATATTTTTAAGATTTTTTGTCAAATTTTCTGGGCTGTCCCCTTCAAAATGTGCAAAATGCATGGGGAGCCCCATATGACCCACTGCGAAGGCCATATCTTAGGAAATATTCATCCGATTCTTGAACGGAATACCTTTAACGATTTGTAGATCGATTCTCCATAAATCTGCATCAAAATCTGGGAACAAAATATTTTTAAGATTTTTTGTCAAATTTTCTGGGCTGTCCCCTTCAAAATGTGCAAAATGCATGGGGAGCCCCATATGACCCACTGCGAAGGCCATATCTTAGGAAATATTCATCCGATTCTTGAACGGAATACCTTAAACGATTTGTGGATCGATTCTTCATAAATCTGCATCAAAATCTGGGAACAAAATATTTTTAAGACTTTTTGTCAAATTTTCTGGGCTGTCCCCTTCAAAATGTGCAGAATGCATGGGGAGCCCCATATGACCCACTGCGAAGGCCATATCTTAGGAAATATTCGTCCGATTCTTGAGCGGAATACTTTAAACGATTTGTGGATCGATCCTCCATAAATCTGCATCAAAATCTGGGAACAAAATATTTTAAAGATTTATTGTCAAAGTTTTTGGGCTGTCCCCTTCAAAATGTGCAAAATGCATGGGGAGCCCCATATGACCCACTGCGAAGGCCATATCTTAGGAAATATTCATCCGATTCTTGAACGGAATACCTTAAACGATTTGTGGATCGATTCTTCATAAATCTGCATCAAAATTTGGGAACAAAATATTTTAAAGATTTTTTGTCAAATTTTCTGGGCTGTCCCCTTTAAAATGTGCAAAATGCATGGGGAGCCCCACATGACCCACTGCGAAGGCCATATCTTAGGAAATATTCATCCGATTCTTGAACGGAATACCTTAAACGATTTGTGGATCGATTCTTCATAAATCTGCATCAAAATCTGGGAACAAAATATTTTTAAGATTTTTTGTCAAATTTTCTGGGCTGTCCCCTTCAAAATGTGCAAAATGCATGGGGAGCCCCATATGACCCACTGCGAAGGCCATATCTTAGGAAATATTCATCCGATTCTTGAGCGGAATACTTTAAACGATTTGTGGATCGATCCTCCATAAATCTGCATCAAAATCTGGGAACAAAATATTTTAAAGATTTTTTGTCAAATTTTTTGGGCTGTCCCCTTCAAAATGTGCAAAATGCATGGGGAGCCCCATATGACCCACTGCGAAGGCCATATCTTAGGAAATATTCATCCGATTCTTGAACGGAATACCTTAAACGATTTGTGGATCGATTCTTCATAAATCTGCATCAAAATTTGGGAACAAAATATTTTAAAGATTTTTTGTCAAATTTTCTGGGCTGTCCCCTTCAAAATGTGCAAAATGCATGGGGAGCCCCATATGACCCACTGCGAAGGCCATATCTTAGGAAATATTCATCCGATTCTTGAACGGAATACCTTAAACGATTTGTGGATCGATTCTTCATAAATCTGCATCAAAATCTGGGAACAAAATATTTTTAAGACTTTTTGTCAAATTTTCTGGGCTGTCCCCTTCAAAATGTGCAGAATGCATGGGGAGCCCCATATGACCCACTGCGAAGGCCATATCTTAGGAAATATTCATCCGATTCTTGAGCGGAATACTTTAAACGATTTGTGGATCGATCCTCCATAAATCTGCATCAAAATCTGGGAACAAAATATTTTAAAGATTTTTTGTCAAATTTTTTGGGCTGTCCCCTTCAAAATGTGCAAAATGCATGGGGAGCCCCATATGACCCACTGCGAAGGCCATATCTTAGGAAATATTCATCCGATTCTTGAACGGAATACCTTAAACGATTTGTGGATCGATTCTTCATAAATCTGCATCAAAATTTGGGAACAAAATATTTTAAAGATTTTTTGTCAAATTTTCTGGGCTGTCCCCTTCAAAATGTGCAAAATGCATGGGGAGCCCCATATGACCCACTGCGAAGGCCATATCTTAGGAAATATTCATCCGATTCTTGAACGGAATACCTTAAACGATTTGTGGATCGATTCTTCATAAATCTGCATCAAAATCTGGGAACAAAATATTTTTAAGATTTTTTGTCAAATTTTCTGGGCTGTCCCCTTCAAAATGTGCAAAATGCATGGGGAGCCCCATATGACCCACTGCGAAGGCCATATCTTAGGAAATATTTATCCGATTCTTGAGCGGAATACTTTAAACGATTTGTGGATCGATTCTCCGTAAATCTGCATCAAATTCTGGGAACAAAATATTTTTAAGATTTTTTGTCAAATTTTCTGGGCTGTCCCCTTCAAAATGTGCAAAATGCATGGGGAGCCCCATATGACCCACTGCGAAGGCCATATCTTAGGAAATATTTATCCGATTCTTGAGCGGAATACTTTAAACGATTTGTGGATCGATCCTCCATAAATCTGCATCAAAATATGGGAACAACATATTTTTAAGATATTTTGTCAAATTTTCTGGGCTGTCCCCTTCAAAATGTGCAAAATGCATGGGGAGCCCCATATGACCCACTGCGAAGGCCATATCTTAGGAAATATTCATCCGATTCTTGAACGGAATACCTTAAACGATTTGTGGATCGATTCTTCATAAATCTGCATCAAAATCTGGGAACAAAATATTTTTAAGATTTTTTGTCAAATTTTCTGGGCTGTACCCTTCAAAATACCCTTCAATGTACCCTGAAAAAATTTTGCCCACTGGGCCTTTATCCTTAAATCCGCCACTGATCCACTTGCAGAAATTCATTCAATCTTATAGGGACTTTACTTTAAGGATGATTATAAGGCATTGACTTTGCCAAATATACTTAGTATATTTTTTATCCGATTCTTTACCAATCTGCATGTAAATTACGAGAAAGATTTCTAAAAGAATTTGGGACAAATTTTTTGGGGGAGACTCTTCAAAAGTGGGCAAATAAATGGGACTTACAATTAAAAGTGTATGGGCTTACATTAAAGGCTATAACTTTGCCAAAATTCATCCGATTCTTACAAGGAATACCTTAATCGATTTGTGAATTTGTCACTTCTTTGTAAATATACATTAGGAAAAACATATTTTTAAATTTTTTGTCACATTTTCTGTTGGCTTTTGGCAAGTAGACGGTTTTTAAGAATTCAAAACTAAATGATGGTTCCGGAAAATAACTGCAAGAGTATATATTAGTATGTATAAGTCGGCTTCTGATAGTGGCAAAAAAGTTTACTTCCCATTTTTTATACATATATTAACAAAAAATTATTTTTAGTTGCCGCTTGCTTTGAAAGCTACTTACCGTTCAGGTTCTAAAAGATACGTTATTCTTCAAGGTGAGCTATTTTTAGAAATTAACATTACTTTTATAAATATTTTTAGAATTTTATTTTGTAATAGATGAATATGCCGAGAAGTAGACTGCAAAATCTTGACAATGACAAGCAAAAGAGAATTGCTTTTTAAAAGGAAATGTTATTTTTTTGTAGGAGAACTTAAAGTTTATGTCTTATATATACTGAACCCGAAAATTCTCCCTAGTTAAGCTTGTCCAGAGTTCGGGAACCCCAAGATTTAATGATCTATTTCAGAGAAAGGTAGGTACTATATTTAGGTAACAAGTGGAGTATAAATAAATTAAACTTAGGACTCAGCACTCAGTGACCCATACAAAAAGCTTTTATAGAGTTTATTTTTTTTTTTAATTTCATGATTCTATAATTTTAAGCCTGTATGGAAAAATTATGAATAGTGTTACTAACAAGTAAATCCCCAATTTCATCGAAAATTGAATATTTTTCGAAAAGAAACACAACTATTTGATCATTGCACTTTTTATTTATATTGTAACATCACAAAAACGATTATTTGGATATTTTTTCATTTATTTAATTAACATCAAGACTATTTAAGCATTTGTTATGCAGTTGCAACTACAAAGTACACCCCCATATAGTTAAACTATTGCCCCAAAACATAAGCTCAACAAAGGTACGTATGCTAATAATTATAAACATGAGTGTTGGACGTTGCCGTGGTCGCCTCGATTTTTCCATTAGAAGACCTCCTCCTCATCCAAGGCGCGGATCTGCCGGATACAGCTATATTTTCCGTCAATATTTAATTAGTCACTTGTTACCAATTCTCCGCCACTGTTGACACCTTTGCCCAAGTTGAAGTTATTTTCGATCTCGCGATTTCGCAGGAGTTCCATTAGATTTCCACGCTTTCCGAATCGAACTCGGGCCCTGTCTCCGTAGTAGGTGTCCAGATCCTGGAGGAATTTGTACGCATCCGCCATGGTGTTTACGTCGTTCTTGCGGGGCGGCCGGGAGTTGGAGGCCTCCACACTGCATCCGGCGGCAAGGAGGGCGACGGCCACGCAGACGATCAGAATGCAACGCATTGTGTGGCACATGGTGCTGCCGTTAATGAGAAATTCAAATCGTTTAGAAAACCTTGAAGCTAATAGTGTAAAAGCCGATCAATTTAAGTTCACGGAACCCAAGATATTTGCATACATACTGCTGTTTAAATATGTACTAGACTAGATGTTTATGAATAAATTAGAAACTGCTCTTTGATGCATTTAGTTATTTGCACTAAGAATATGCAAATACTTAAAATACTAATAATGTCTTAAACAATTTTCAATTTGCGTCGGTCTCTAAACGTAGTTTTCCAGAGGAAAAATCACCCTTGATTTGTTTTTAATATATTCGATCATAAAAAAATATGATTCAATAATTACACAATTAGTATATTGTATCGCTAGAGGTCCTATATAGGGGTCTGGGTCTTAGTAGGGCCACACTTAATAGCCAGTAATCGCATATGCTAATTTGCGGGATCTGAACTAAATGATCCGACAATCCCATTTTAATTGCCAGCGCTCATAGATGGGCGCCGGTCAATGATTTTCGGGCGGGACTGACGCAAGTGGCTAATACTTCCACTTAACCGATAATTAAGTATATTACAAGCAACTTGGCTTCTAGCAAAGGTCAAGTCGACGGCACAAAAGGATGTAGAAATGAGTCACTGTAGTTCGATCAGCGGAATAGTTCTGAGAACCGATAATGTTGTTAAACATTTGCCAGGCTAAAAGCTATAGCTGTTGATAATTGTGCAACTAACTTGGGTGACTCATCGTTTAGGGCTTATAAATCCTGAACACTGCTTACCTGGTCAAAAAGTGAGTATTTGGCAAACTGAGCGATTGAGCAACTGGACCCGGGTGGTTGTTTAATCAGCAGACGCAACCGCGAATAAATGTTGGCCAAATGCCATTGACAACAGGTATTTATAGGAGCTGCTAGCTGGAGGATATGGCCACCCACTTTTAGCCCGAAATGCCGAGCGTAGGCGAGCGGAAGTTGGAAGAACGAAGCAACCCGAACTCCGGATGAAGCCTCTAAAATATTTTCATATGCAGGCTAATTATGTCGCGAGGCTGGAACTTTTGCAGCAGCTGGAGCGGAATGGGACGTCCTCGGGTGCGTTGGTGTGGGAAATGGGGAACACGGATCGGAGATGGAAACTCGGAATGGAAATTTAAACGGAGATTGGGCCAAGCTAACAAATAGTGACAGTTGGCTAACGAGATATCTGAAATCGCGGATGGCTATCAGGAGCAGAATTATGCATGGCGGAATAAATGACAAATTTTTTGATAAGAAGGCTTAGTGCCCCAACCGGGCTGCGGCTACCCCACCTGAATGAATGAATGTGGCTAGAACTGATTTATGTGCTCAACGGCCTAGCGGGACTGCATTCCTCCTCCGTATTTCGATTCCGATTCCGCATTCGTTCCTGGCGTCAGAGTTGGCAACAGTATCATTAATTATAATATTTTGATTATTGTTTAATAACCGCGGGCTTAGAGTCTGGCGTCGCTGATTGTGCTGGGGTATTAAATGGGCTGCTCGACTTTGCATAGTTATTTAATTTGGGGTCATGCCGGTTAGGCAATCCGACTACCAATTGTTTCGATTCTGTAATCTGTTTGGCTCATATGCGGCCATTACACCAGTGCGTATACGTAATACGCTTTCCCCAACACAACGTGACATCATAGAGATCGTGTTCTTCTGGATGGTTATTAACTTAATATTTGTAATAAACGTTCTAACTAATTAGCCACAAAGCCCCATTACTTACCGGCTGGTTTTTTTGTCATCGTCTCCGTTCTCTGACCCATAGTGGGCCATTAGTGGGGTTGTTTTTGTTGCGATTATCGCTTCAATTAAACTAGTTCTCTATTTGCTTGAGTCGGGCGGAACGTTTTATATTTAAATCTAATTGGCGTCCAACATTGTTGGTTCCTCATTGTTGGTTCCCCGATCCAGCTCCAGTTTCAATTCCATTACCAGGTAGCTGATATCGAGCGCTCTTATTAATAATTGGCGATTAGTGGCTCTGGGCACTCCCCACTATGCTTGCCTTCCGTTCGGTATTTAATTATAACATCCATTTGGCGAACATGGATAAAGTCTGGCTAAAGTCCCTTAAAGCTTGGGGAAATTCAAACGAATTGCAGATTATTATTATTCCGTAATCTCCTTTTAAATGGTCTTACATTGTAAGAAAGTTTTTATATTATATATAATCTTAAACCAATAAAATGTCTTGAAAACTACAGTCGATTTCTACTATAGGCCGATTTCAAATGAATTTGGATTTATTTAGAAACGTAACGTCTTTTTTTTTAGAATTAAAGGCATGGAAAATTCTATATGGAAATAACGTGTTGTATGAGTGACATTCAGTGGCATCTTAACCTTGGCCCAATGTACGCAGATCTGTGCAATAAATTCTGGCCAGACATGCGTAATTTTTGATTAACTACCGCTTAATAGGAAGTGATTATTTTCGGCACTCAAGATGCGGAAAATTTGTTTATGGAAGCCAACGTGACGTATGAGCAATTTAACATATGCTAATAAAATTCAAAAGGTCCACCATTGTCTAGAGTCTAGAGTGTAGACTTTGTTTGCTGGTGGGGAAAAACCCCTGATCTGGTTCAAGGATGTCCAAGCTCGATTCGTGTTTCGTGATGGCAGCTGCCTGCCAAGACCGGGTCAATTCAACTGTCCAGCTTTCTAGCGGGCCCTCGTATATGCACTCCATTGTTCTGTCCGGAGCGCTTTTGTCACCTTTCCATGTGCTAATACGGCATCGTCACGAAGTTACCCGCTTCCTCGGACAATACTTTTGGGTGGAACCGGCAATAAAGTGGCACTAAAGTGACTAGTTTTCCGTACAGTTATAATTTTGAGCGTGGGGATGCCGCTTTCCGATCGCATGCCCGGGTCTTCCCCTTGCCGGGGCCCGGGTTCATGTCAGTAGGCACAAAATATTGGCACAAAATAATATTCGCATGCCAGCCCCTAATTTCGAAAGTGAGCGTTTTTTGTGAATTTTATGAGATTTTTGTGCAGTTTCGAGAACTTGCACTTGTCATTGTTTGCGTAGATTATAACAATTGAACTCTAACAAAATTCGATGATCCGCTGCCCCTTGAAGCTCGTTAGAAGTTGCCTGGGTTAAGTGGGCGATTAATGCGGAATAGTCTTGAGAGCCGTTTGCATTGTTTCTAAAGAATATATACATTTGTTTCGTTCCTCTTTTTGGGCTTTCCCGGCCTTGGAGCTGGATGGCCACCAAACAATTACCTTCCTCATTGGCAACGAAACGATAATTGTGGCTCAAAATTTCACAGCTTAATAACAAAGTTTGCAACTATTTGCGTGCCATTTTATGTTTATTTTCGTAAATCTGGCAAATATTGATCGATATTCAATGGGGTTAGTCAGATCCGTGGTATTCCACGTGAATTTTTCCATTTGTCTAGCAAAGCATTGTACGTCAGAGGAAGTTATATTTTCGTGTTTTTAAGACGTATTTGTCATTAGCATTGTTCTGACTAAAAAAGAGCTTTATTTATATGAACCATTTATTTAAAATTTTTATCGTAAACCTGAACAATTTAATTAATTTTAACCATAAACAAGTTATTGATTGTAAATTAATTTAAAACCAGATGACTGCTGAGATGTTTTGTAACAAACTCATTGAATCTATTTATTACTTTCATTTATGTCATCAATGTGGTAATAAATTTAAGGCATATTTATATTTATATAACTATGATAATATAACTGTCGTTTTATGGCAAGTTTTTATTCCAGCTCTTCGCGGAAAGCTTTTATTCGGGCCACAATCCAGATAGAAGTCGCACGCGCGTAACTTTCGGCTAAAAGCATAAAAGCTAAAAGTCTAGCCCAGAATGGGACTTTGGGATGCCCCGGGCCATAATTGCCGCCCCAGACTGCCGCTTTCCTGCTGCCATAAGCACAAACAACAATTAGCATGGAGAGCAACAAATTGCTCCATACATGCCAACTGATACTTAGTAGCGGGAACCTTAAACTCATTGTTCATTCGGGATCGCCGGATTCTGTTAAGTACGTGGTAGCAACAGTTTATACCAGCCCAGACAATTGTCGTTGGCAATAAAAAATGGAAAATGGCGAGGCTCATACAAGCGTATGACAGGAAGAGCAATTGGAGATGACATTAATGGATCTTGGCTCGGGATCGGTTTCCAGCGAATAGCAGCTAAATAGGTCAGCGCGGATGTGACAGCTTCAGATGTCTGTTCACTGGTACTATTATTAGATTTCCCGACCCCGACTTTGCGATCGGTATTGATCTGCCATTAGGAACCAGATAAATAGTGGACAGATAATTGCCAGAGCAAATCGTTATTAGCTGCTAAGAATCTGGACTGGAGATAATTGAGTCAAGAAGTGGATCTTAATTGCAAGCAAGTCTCATGCATATGAATTAATAGTTTTCAAAGGGCTCTGGCACGTGTGCGTGTATGATGTGTGCCCAAGATAAAAAGCTTTGTCTAAATAGAGTCATTTGAGCTATTAAATTTATGAAATAATAATTCTCCTGGGCCCGAGACAATGGTGAACCCCTCTAACCCAAGATAGGGGAGTTCTGGGGAGGATCATGGGGTGGGGAGTTCATAAGTAGCACCAACCAGACGATTAGTTTAGGTGGGTCGTAGTTTCATTTAATTTTGTTGGGTTCCTACGATTTTAGCCGAGCGAAGCCCGAGCAGAGACAGAGGCTTGGATGTGGACCGGTTACTGGGTATTGGGTACTGAAAAGGTTGAGATGCTAGCCGACCCGACCGACAGCGCGACTTGGATCCGAGCCCGGCTCGGATCGTGCCCAGTCGGAGATGGAGATCGGCCCAAGAGTCCATATAAAGATCCCCGCTGCAGTCGAGATCGGCGCATTAAGCTGTCAAAATTTGTGAGAATAGGAAGTGCGTGCTAGATCAGTTCGATTCGAGACAAAAACGGTGATTCTAGCCCTGGCCGAGTCACTTACAAATCCCCATTACTAAATTGCTAAATCGGATAGCAACGGACCGAAACGGAAAGGGACTTACGGGTCGCTGAAAGTAACACCTGACTTGCCAGGAATAAATCAAGCTTACTTATTATTAAATTCATATTTATATAAACGTCAAAACAAATTAAACGGGTGCTATGCAAATGCCCTCAATCCAAATCGTGCGCGACCTGTTAATAGTTTAATTTGCGGCCATAAATAATAACCAAGAATTAATTGATTTTCGTCATAAATCAATAAATAACTAAGTCACTCACTCACTAACCCCGCCTATCCGAGTGCCGAGTGCTTACCATCAGGGAGCAGTAACGATCAAATTGATTGTAGTCCGAGTCGCATATTTTCGGGGTGCTGAAATGAAACTATTTACCAACAAAAACCAGCGCAATGCAAGTGAGTACACCTGTCCAAATTGGGCCGTGCCGACCATTGTCCGCATTGGTCAAAGCCAAAATCCCATAAAAGTTGATTTGAGCCGTAGTTTCCAGCTTGCCAAGGGAAGCTGCCCCACGCGATCATAAAATAGTCAAAAACACAAAAAACTTGCACAAAAGTCAAGTCGCTCAAGTCGCCTAAATTGCTCTCAAATAGATTGCCGAAATGTGGCTGGAGTGGTGCAATGTATTTTTAAATGCCAGTTCCCCAAGCCCCCAGGCCCCCAATAAGCCAGCCCCCCAGGCATCAGGCCCCGTGCCAAAAATGCTAATCAAAAAGAGTTATAAAAAGTGTTACTAAATCTCACACACACACACCTGTTCCCAGCCGAAATTAGAATGCTAATTAAAATTGGTCTGGCTGACAGGTGGCAACACGCGTGGATATTCAATTTTATTAATGGCTGATAGCCAGCTAGCCAGGCGACCAGTTCTTCCCGAGATATTATATTCTAATCGGTTCGCGTAAAGTCCAAAGAAGTCTTTTGGCAGCACGTCAGCCAGTGGCTAAATATAGAACCGCAAAATTAAAATAAGCAGAAAACAAAAAAATATTGATCCGAAATTGTATTAATTAGTAGTCCCACGTTCTAGTGGGGGGACTCCAAATGTTTGTTTACCCCGCTTGGCAACGTTCCGGCCTGGCAATCAGTCGGTCAAAGCAGTTAACATATTTTCAAAGCCGAAATTTAGAAAAGCCGACCAGATCGCTGATTTACATAAAACTAAATGATGCTGCCAAGGGTATAGGGTTGGTTCTATTTACGAAACTGGCCATAGACGATATGTGAACGATGGCATGTAGGCCACTCGGTTAGGGTCACTTTGAATTAATTGTAATCCGCTTGTAATAGCCGTCACTCAAGTAAGTAGATCGCTAGATCGATTCGGCCAAGTCATTCCAAAGTTTAGTCTTCGGATGTACGTGTATAATATGTGTTATATATATATAGACATGAGATATGTGTATTAACGGATCTGGACGGTAGTGTAATTAAGTTTGCATAAATTAAGATTTGAAATGAATCGGTTGTGACTGAAAATGTCACGTATTACCTTACCATGAAGTTCGATGATTTCAATCAGCATAAATACGGTGGGAATACTGAAGGTGAACGCCATGATGGCCCCCCCAAACAATATAGCACTTGTAAATTTTGATAGAAGATGCTCAGTGCTAGTGTACTCTGATATCAGACCGGACGGGATGCCGATATATGACTGAACAAAGTCATCCATGACTTGCGTTTAGGGGGGGCTCTCGAGCTCTCAGAAATTCCTTTGGAACCAGCCAACTAATTTGCCGCAGTTTGCAATAAATCAATACAATCTACAGCTCAATGCTCGCTAAACAATGCAAATAACAGCTATTGTACGGGCATTAACTAAAACAGTAACAACAATGTATGTACGTACGGACATCTATACGGACGGACGGCGGGGGTATCCGTTTCAAAAGGCGAACAAATCGGATCAGGTGGTTCAGGCAGGGGATCCAGTGAATTGGGGAAGTTGTAGTAAGCCTGGTGCCGTTGCTGTTGCCGGTACCGGGGACGCTTTTTGGTGCTACATATGTATTTACTTTTCCTTATTGGCGGGCCTCTAATTGCCAGCGAGACTGCGACTTTGACTGCGACTATTTAAGGGTTTTGGGTTTTTGGTTTTGGCGATGATTAACAGCAAATAGCAACAGATGTGGGATTAATCATTAGCTAAACACAGGCAAACACAGGCCGAGCAGTCAAACGGGCAAACAAATATCGCTGTCGCATCATCATAACAACAATTAGCCAGTTAACAGCACAGCAGATCTCAGTTCGGATAGTCGCAGTCGTATCTTTCGGATACGAACGCCCCGTCGAGAGCGAATCTTGCCGGCGCAGTTAGCATATTTGCCTAATTTATTGTCGTCTGACGGAAGTCACACACACACACACACACACTCACTCCGTGTGGCAGTCGCACAGTACACCTGACGACCCCCGAAGGTGTTCCATCAGAAAAACAAAACAAATCCATTCTTGACTTCAGTGGGTCAGCGTTTTTGATGGTTTGACTTACTTGTCAAAAAAAACTCGAAATTGTGCTCAGATTTGTTTAATTTCAGGTTTTTTTGTATTTTGAATTTTTTTATTGTGCCGGCGAATTGCACCGAACTTGAACTTCAGACCGCTGCAGAGGCAGCTTAGTAACTGATATGTGTATCGTCCCCTCCCCATCCCACCGGCAGCTCGCTTGTCAGAAACAAGTTCACAGCTCACTGAATCAGCTGCTGGCGATCGAGAGGCGAGACTGAGACAAGAGACGTCTTTCATTCATGCCATGTCCATATGTCAAATATATATCTACATATATCTTTTTCTATATCCATGTCCATGTCTCATGTTCGACAAAATCTTTCAATCGACTTTTTGGGGGCTCTTGGCTTGAGCAATGCAATTGTTGCACAAGGCACACGCTCCGAATCTGTGTCCGCCAGCTGGGAGGGCTTTGTTGGCTCTGGCCACTTGGCTCGATGATTTTGGCATTGGCCACTCCATTGCACCAGAATAATTTTGAGCCGCTTTGTTAGCGACCTAATTTATGGGCGAGGCTGGGCCCATTCAAAGGCCGGGAATTTAACCAGACTTATTCAAGGCAAGGATATGTATGAGCATATAGGGCTGCACCGGAAGAAATTATTTATGCTATTTAGATGCTAGTTTGTAGATATTTATTTATTTGATTAAAACTAATAGAAGCTAATTTTGGCAGCAAAGATATCTACGATTTACTAATTTCTTAACAATAAAATAGAGATACATATGTACCTATATGGACAAGGTATATGTTGTATTCTATCTTATATGCAACAAATTTATTTTAATGATAATCCTATCCAACAATTTTTAAATAAAAAAATTTCTTACTGTGCACATCTAGTATTTGCCATCATTGGTTATATATGAATAGTTTGTTTTGATTTCTGGTTTCATCGAAGTCGTGCATAATTTGTCGTGTATCATCGCCGTTTTGTTTTGATTTTGGAGTCTTGAACCTATTACTGACATCAAAATTGACACCAAAGCGAAATTGTTAATGAGTTTATGCTGTTTGCTTTTCGATCTGAGCCGATCGACCGACCGACCGACCCATTTGGCGTTAAGCTGGAGGGGCGTGTTAGCCGCTTGACAGTTCATTGATCTTGGCGTCGTTTTCGGTTTCTATTTCCACAGAAATCGCTATTGCCCGGGCAAACAATTGATGGTGTTACTCTAACTTTTGTTTTTATTGCGGGAATTTCATTAGGCCACTTCTGCTGATAAATGGGCTAAGATTGTGAGTTTTGATTTATGGGCGAGTGAGTATCTTCGCAGCCGTAAAGTGGCCGTGATCGCTCCAAATCGGTCACAGGCATCCCACACGTGAGAGATCCGGGGGAGCCTACGATATGTAAAGCCTTTAAAATTTTTTGTGTTTTCGAGCACGGAAGTGAATTATCACACCCGCAAAGACAATAATCTTGGCGGAAGGTGAGCCTCGAGTCGGGTCGCGAGAATAAACGAGTTTGGTCGTAAAGTGAGTGATTTCACTTGAAGTAATGTGAAGCGAAGTGCAGCCTAGATTGATATGTTTCCACCGCCTCGCCCATCTTCCGCGCTTTTAATTAATATTCTAAACAAGGTCAGCCGGACTTGAATTTTATGGCTTTTCTAGGAGCGGCAGTCGTGTAAACAGACTTCAGAAACATATCTCTGTTTACAACATTCAATTCCTTATGAAACTCAAAGCCATCACTGATAACAAGAATTTAATTTTGGCCAAGAATCAACAACTCCTTTTCATAAATTTATTACTTTGTAAAAACTCATATATTTTAATTAAAACTTATTTCTTTAAAATATTCAGCCTTAAGAATTAGCATTATGCTAAAAAGTGTCTGATTTGCCAAAACCAGTTGGAAACTATAGAAATATTTTAGTAAAGACCATAAACCTTTTAATTACAGACATATTAAGTTTTTTTTCACAAAGTAGGGGTACAGTCGGTTCCCAGAACTCGTTAAATGTTTTCGAGTGCACCTGGGGTATTATAATTGCAAAATCGAAGAACGTTCATTGAACCCCTTCGGATATATTTTTGGGCATGTCATCGTCTGGCAGGCACAGCGTCATCGGTTTTTTTTTCGGGAGCTGCAACTTCTGCTCCTGCCATTGAGGTAGGTCGGATATCTCGGCCAATCTGTCCGCGATGCGGCCAAGGTCAATGGCACGTGGGGAAAAACTGGAACTGCGCCCAAAACCAGTTCAACTTCATCCGACGACGCACCAATAACTCACCCACTGATCTAATTTATTGCAGAGCTGCTGCGGAGCGCTGCTCTGGGGATGACACTGCTGTTCTTCGGATCCCTAGTCCTCATATCGGACCCGGTGCAGAGCATTCTGGATATGGTAAGTCCCCTTACAATATTCTTATTTATGTATAAGGAAGTTCGCGATTAAATTTCCGGACTAGGGGATTTTTTGGAGACAATAATCATATCTTTTTGTAAATATCTTGACAGCAATTGACTTTGAAGCCGGGTACCTTGATCTACGCCCTCTGGCTCTTCCCTCCCTTGGACGTCTACATCAACGTCTACATGTTCAACTACACGAATGTGGAGGAGTTCATGTCCGGGCGGGCCACCAAGCTGAAGGTCGAGGAGGTGGGGCCGTACGTCTACAAGGAGGTACTCAGCAATCATAACGTGACCCTCAACGAGGCCAACAACACCATCACCTACACTCCCCGCAGGGAGTACATCTTTGCCCCAGAGCGGTCCATCGGAGATCCCAAAGTAGACTCTGTCCGGGCGCCCAATATTCCCCTGATGGGCATTACCACTTTGGCCTCGGGTCTCTCGATGTTCGCCTCCCTGGGACTGGGAGCTCTGACCCGGCAACTGGAGGCTAAGCCCATGCTGAAGCTAACCGTGCACGAGTACCTGTGGGGCTACGAGGACAACCTTGTGCAGTTGGCCGCCCGGTTCGTGCCCAGCTGGATCGACTTTTCCAGTTTTGGCATCATGGAAAAGGTATGTTTTGAAATTTGTATTAAACTTTAATGGAATGACACATATATGTTAGACCCTGAGTTGGCGAAATTTATTGGTACTTTTGTTTACGAGTTTCAACAAATTTTTTGGCCAATGACGTCAATGGAAGTTTTACTTCGTCAGATACTTAAGTTTCCTAGAAATCTGTTAGAGGGTCCATAGGCCCTGAACTTTTGGCCCAAGCTCGCAGATTTCTAAAGTTTCCACTTATTTTCTATTACTCTAGCTATTTCGCGAGGGCAACGAGAGCAATGTTTTCAACATGAATTTGCCGGAGCCCAGGGACAAGTTCGGAATCAAACTGCCGGACGCTCCACGGGCTTACGCGGTGGACAGTATCAATTATGAGCGAGGCTTCAAGCGCTGGCAGTACGATGAGGAGACCAAGTAGGTTTTGTAGTCTCTAGTATACCCTTGCAGCTTGTTAACCTTAATGGTATATCTTCAGCGGTACCATGTGCAATCGGATTTGGGGCAGTCATGATGGCACTCTCTTCCCGCTGGACATGGACGAGAACGATGAGTTTTTCCTGTACCGAAGGACCTTCTGCCGCCGTTTGCATGTCAAGTTCAACCAATCGGTCACCTACAATGGCATGGATGGATTACAATTCACCATGCCCCCGGATGCTTTCGACAGCCATGTGGATGACTCGAACTCCTCGTGCTTCTGCAAAAATAACAAGTGCTTGAAGAAGGGTGTGGGAAATGTATCACCTTGCTATTACAGTAAGTAGTTTTTAGACTCCTATACTAATTTTTACTAAAGAGTGGATCCATCTCAGGCATGCCCTTGGCCATTACGTATCCGCATTTCATGCATGGAGATCCCAGCCTGCTAGAACCTTTCGAGGGCCTCAATCCGGACGAGTCCCGCTTGACCTCCTACTTTGTGGTGCAGCCAGTGAGTCAACCTCTCTAGACTTTAATCCCTCCTCAGCCAACTAAAGTACTTATTATCTCTTTAGCAACTTGGCGCGCCGATGCACGGCACCCACCTGCGGTTACAGGCCAATCAGGTGGTGGGCAAGGTGAGCTTTAACCGCGACATGACGCCCTTCGAGAACATGGTCCTGCCACTGCTCTGGGTGGACCTGAACGTCGATGAGTACTGCTGGCCCCTGCGATACCTAATCCACGGCATGAAGTGGGGCTTCCCATTGATCGAATGGGCAGCTGCCCTGGGAATGATGATGGCCGGAATCTACTACCTTTGCGCCGCTCTAATGCTCTGCTTCTGGCCATCAAGTAAACAGCAATTCCAGAAAGTGGACCAAGCGGAACTGGGCGCGACAGTGCAGGTGATCAGTTTGGGCGCCGGATTCCGAAAGACCTCCATTCCCAGCTCCTTGCAACTGGAGTCGGAGGAGCAGCACCAGCTCCTATTTGGCCCAAAAGCGTAGACCTCCGAGATGAAGTTACCTCAGACACTCAGAAAGGGACAACACTGTGATATATAGGCTTAAGATTGGGTGTAAATTATTGTGCTCATTGGAAAACAACTTAGGGAACGTCCTTGTCTACGTACTAGTTAACGGTAACGATTATTACGGCTAAAACTAGAATAAGTCTAACATTAAGCAATGTACAGTTGAGTCTCCACTCGATAAATACAGGTCAATAGTTGTTTAATCTGCGTGAAGGGTATTTAGTGGGCGGCTATCGTGTCCTCGATCCATTTCATGTAGTATGAGGTGCGGGTGTAGACGTCCGGGAAGCCCTCCAGGGCACATCCAGACCCGAAGGAGGTCACTCCCACCAGTATCCAAGGGCCGTCCCGGTTCAGTCGGCACTGCAAAGGTCCGCCTGAGTCGCCCACGCAGGTGCCACCTTCTCCATTCAGCTTTCCGGCACACAGATGTCCGCCGTGAATGTTGACGAAGCTGCCGTACGCATCCTTGCACCTGAGAACGATAAGGTAACGTGAAAAGGTCAATAAACTCGAACATCGACTCAATGGAAATAGTGAGTGTTGATATATTCTCATAAAACAATAGAGGTTTCACACTTCCATAGCTTTATGTTTGGTGTGATTCGCACCTTTTATTTATACACCATATAAGGGGGAATATACTTAAAAGGTGTTTATGTTCTTATGATTTCGCAATATTGTGTGACGCGGGGGAAACCATTTCCACTTTGTATTTATTTAACCTATTTCGGTAGTATTATGTGACCTCACCTTCCATTCTGGTGCAGGGGCACCTGTGTTTTTAGCAGCTGGTTTGAGAGGTCCCCACTGATGTTGGCCTTCCCCCAGCCGGTGGCCACGCAGTCCACAAAAACCATTTCGCGCGGCTCCTCGTTTCCCTTGTTCTTCTGCTCGGCGGAGTCCTCCGGATCCGTCCTTGGACCCAGCTTCATTAGCTTGTCATTGCGTCTCCGGGAGCGCTTCAGACTGCGCGGGGAACGCTGGGCAAGTGCCTGGCGCATCCTGTTCAGGATCTTCATGTTCATCAGCTCCCGCATGCTGGGAGCCGTCACATTTCGATAGCGCCGCCTGCTTTGGACGCTACGCAGGAAGTTGTCGATCTTTTCGGGCACATCCTCCAGCTCCAGTTGCTGGCTCAGCACATCCTCGTCAGTGGTGGATCCTGAGAGTTCCGGCTCTGCGGCTTCCGCGGCCAGCATAAAGGGTAAGCAGATGCGCCTGATGTTAGAGGCTTTGGCGATATTCGCCGGCTTGGAGAGCTTCATCAGCACCACATCGTGCCGGAAGTTATGGTAGCGATGATGCATCACTATTTTCTCGACGGGAATACGCTGCTCGTTGCCCGATTCGACGTCGCGATCGTGCTCGCCCAGCACCACCGTCCAAAGGGGGGGAATGGGTAGATTAAAGAGATCACTGGAGAAAGGATAAAGGTTAAAAAAACCCAACATATATGGAGTATATTCTTTACTTGTGAACACAGTGTGCTGCTGAGAGTATCCAGTACTGGTGGATGAGTACTGCTCCGCACCAGTGCCCTAGAAAGCCTAGGGAGGGATGGAGCAGCTCCAGCGAGGCTTGCCAGGGAAACTGGCCTTCATTGGTGGTGGCTCCGGCTATGATCCGGGGTCCACGACGGGCGGGACGACAGCCGCAGTCTATGAGGTAATTCAATTAATATTTTTATTAGATTATGATCTAAAAGTCTTTGTTCTTAGAAGAAAATAAAACATTAGGATGATGGATGGGCGGTTACTATTTTTGAGACAATTCACTTACCCGTTTCAAATTGCCTGGAAGTGGGCAGGAGAAGCAGCAGGCTCAGCCAACTCAAGGTCAAAGTGTTGGCTATTTGTGGCCGTGATGGCTTCATCATCTTGGTGACCGCTCCTCGGGCAGCTGGCGCATTTCAACCGCTCAGCTGCTCATCGCGCGCATGACTGACCCACAGCAGGCCGTATCTATGTATCTTTGTATCTCTTTATCGTCGATGCTGTATCTGTGTCCTGCTGCTGCCGGTGCGCCCAGATGCTTTTCACTTTCACGCCGACTGTCAAATAAGCGAAACGGAGGGTTTTCCGGGGACTGTTAACTGGGAACCGAGGTGGAATCGCGACTTTGGGCCAAGAGCTATTTAATTTGTCTGTTTTTTTTATTTTCTGAGGTTCGGACTCAAGTATTATAATTAACGAGGTCTTCCAGCTTTAATTTTGGTTTCTTTCCACGGCTGCGCACTAATTAGTCCGCTGGATGGGCGGCGTCGACATCGCGAAATGTGCGCAGAAGCTCGAGTTTACGTTTTAGTTAATGTTTATGTCGGGAGCCCCAACCAGAAGCTCCAATCTCCGGTCCACTCTCGATTATATAACCACTTGGCTGAGATGCTGGCTGGCTGGCTAGGCCTGCGGCGGGTTATTATTATTAACGGTCACTTAAGCTTGCTTTTCTTTTTCGTAGTCGCTGCTTTTGCTTTCCGTTTAGCGCGTGCGCATGCGCGGCAGGTATTTGGGTTTAAATGTAAATTTGGCGCCAGGTGCGAGTGCGAATCGCTGGGGACGAGCGCCAAAATGCAACTGTGCTCTGCTCGGGTTTGCCAGCAAACATTTACCGTTTACTGTTTCGTTTACAGCGCCGTCGCCGCAGCCTCAGTCTCAGCATCAGCCTCAGCCTCAGCCTCAGTTGGCGTCGACAGCGTTGTGGCATGCCCCCGCGCCAACAACAAAAGCTTTGGCAACGAAAGTGAAAAGGCAGCGAGGGGGCCGCCAAACAAAAGCCCCACAGCAGCAGCAGCAGCAGGCAGCAACATAGTTGGCAGTAGAAAAGGGTAAGTTGGTCTGGCTCACTCGAGGGAAATCATTCGCAGTTAAAAAACTACCTTTATAGTAGAGTCCATATAAGAAGACTAGACTATATAGTCTATGATGATAGTTATCCAAGTATTTAGATAAACAAACTCCTTGTGTTGTAATAGCTAAACAAAACACTAATTACAATCCTCCAGACAAATGACAGTTTGCATGCAAACCGTATTTTTGTATTAAATTTAACTCAAGCAGCAGTAAGTGCTAAATTAAGTCATACATGTGGGTCATTACCATAATTATTTATTTATTTGATTATAAATAAAATGCAATGCAACCCCTTGCTAGCGATATATTAATGGCTGAGAATTCGATTTCGATGGAGGGAATGAGCTATAAACGCTTGTTAGATAAGAGTTCGGTGCAGTTTGATATTAGAGTCGTGATGGCAATTATCTAATCTAATTTAAATGCGAACTTCGGCATATTTCAGTGGCAACCGGGCGATCTTATAACATTGGAGTGCTCCGACACGTTATGTATGATATACATTTGCAGTTAGGACCTGGTCTAATCTATATATGTAGCTTAGCTACTCATTAATTGCGGCTAGGTGAATGCCATGCCACTTTCTGTCACTGTGGCATTTGGAGTACATTTTTTACCTTATCCCAGGGCTGGTTATGTCTGCCATTTAAGTGAGTGATTAGCGGGCAGCTATTCAACGCCTGTTTCAATGTAAGATGTCAAGTGATTAGTTTAATTGCGATTAAATCTAGATTAAAATGTGCATAATTACGATCGTCCCCCGTGGCTGCTGTAAATGATTTACCGAGTGGGTTGCCCGGCCAGCCCGATCCAATGAGTTAGTCAGTAACTGAGTGAGCGAGTGAGTGAGTGAGTGAGTGTTTGTATGTGAGTGCGAGTTACTTTCGTTTTCATTACCCCACGATGCCAGCAGCAGCAGCTATATGTACTAGCAACAGCAACAACAACTTGAATTCCGTGTTGATGCACAAACTCATAAGTCATGTTGCTTGGTGCTGCCGCTGCTGCATCCAATGGGGAAGTTGTTAATGCAACATCAGAAACACCAAATCCAACAGCAGCAACACTACACTGGGGAAAACGGAGGACTATGTAGAAGAGGTGGTTACCTCTTGAGGAAGTAATAGCAGCCTTACTGCCTAAATAGAAACACACCTTTTTTTCCTCAAGTGCATCAACTACAGTTTTGTTTGTGCAGCCGATTGATCATTTAAGCCAAGACGCTGCTTTTGGCCTGTCAATTTGTTGTGGTGGGCGTTGGCATTTGGCCGGCATCGCTGTTGTTGTTCAATTAAGAGGCGCCGTGTTTTACTGGTACTTGTACATGCCCCCTGGTTGACGAAGACGGCGTCGGATAATCAAAATCAGAAAAATTCGAAAACCGAAAATCGCTTGCCCAATCAGCCCGAAAAAACTAAAAAAAAAAATATCAAGACGGCTTGAAGAAAAATTCCCCGCTCGACAGTTGGTGGGAACTTTCCCGACGCGTTGCGAAAAAAAATATATAAATACATAGATAGATTGATAGAAATAATAATAACAATAATCGTTGTATGTTTGGGAACTTAATTGAATTCGTACTGCAAACGAAAATAGTAGTAGCCGGGGTAAAAATAAATTTTTACGCATGCCTCCGATCCGATGACAATCGACGGAAGCGTTGCGGGTCAGCACGGGTTCGAAATTAGTCAGGCCAAGCAGACTGGGCACGTCGGATGGAGAGTCGGGAGAAATCGAAGTTCGGGACCTTGAATCGAGGTGGTCGAGTGCAGGGGCTGCAATTTCACTGATGCAGCGATTGCCGCTGTTATTCAATTGCAATTGCATCATAGCGAGGTAGTAGCGGCAGCAACATGTGGCCAGTGGATGCTCTGGCAGAGTTCGAGAAACTCGACAATTAGACAAATGGTAGGATGGGTGCACTGCGTCACAGCTGATCGATATCGGGCATGCAAATGCTGTAGCAGCGGCAGCAGCAGCGGCAGCATCAACAGCAGATACTTTGTGGCGTATCTTAAAGATGCGCGCATTACATTACCAACCAACAACGGGCGCTTTCCACCCGACTGGCGATCAGATGAAAACGAAAGTGCTTCAAGTGGTTAGCCAGCTGCCGTAGATGTTGCTGTTTCTGTTCGTGTTGCTGTTGCTGTTGCTGTTGCTAGTGTTGCTGTTGCTACAACCTATGTTGCTGCTTTGTATATTCGAGTCGCACGCTTGCAAGAGGCTGCTCAAATTTATCTACTACCTCCGCTGTTTTGTGTTTCCTGTATCTCCAAGTTTATGTTGGCTGCTGCTCTTGTGTTGCTTTTGCTGTATGCTCTTGCCACTGTCAGTGGCAATGGCAATGGCAATGGCTTGCCACATGCCGCAGCCTGCATGCCGCTTGCATGTGCCTCACGCCCATGCACTCCGCCCCAACAGTGCGAAATGTTTTGCTTGGCTTTGTCAAACAAAAAGCGACAGAGTTGCAGACAGGCAATTTGCCGTAGTCGATGCTCCTATAATTAATCGTCTTATTGTTATTTCATCTAAAAGTTGAGTAACTGTCAGTGGCTACAGATACAGATATCTATCCGCCTTTTACCAGAAGATTGCGCAACTAACTTGTGCCGGCACAGAAGCTCCACTGTAATTAGTTTAACAAACTTTTAACTCAAATGTAGCTGTCTAGGGTTAATGTACTTGGCATGCGGGTCACACTTTGGCCAGCCAACTGGAACCTGGATCAGAAAGTTCTCTAAAGATTTTCACTAGATTTTCTCCAGTCGAGTGGCTACTAAAGATTGAAATTATTTTAGTAATATATGTAATAACTTTGCCTTTCTTATTCTAAAATTAGACTCCCAACAACTAAAGTGATTTATTGGAAAATGAAACTTTAATATTTATGTTTTTCCATACTCAGCCGTGTCAACTACAAGGCACTCATAGCAACCGAAGCAACTAATTGTGGAGAGCCCAGCATACTTGTCAATAGACTTGAAGTACGTACGTCAGAGTATTTGCTTTTCGCTGAGCGTTTTGGGCATTTTTTACGAGCTTGCGCTGCTCGTATTTGCGCGTGTTTAATTGCAAGCAACTTAAACAATTAGTGGCTGTTAATGCAATAAATTTGAATTTACGTGCATCTGTATATTGGTTTTTCACAGCCGGAGACGATGCCGGTGCTGGTGCTGGTGCCAGTGCCGAATCGTGGTCGTGCGGAGTTTGCCCCGTGGAATGCAGGCGATCAACAGGTGTGGGAAGCCCCATAAAGGCATAATCACAGATGAGTTCCCATTTGGCTAACCAGCTTTCCTCTCCGAGTCTCAGACAATGGGACTCGGCTTAAGGTAGTACACTTTCCACAGCCAAATAATGTTGGGCTAACAAGAGCAAGGGCCTATTGTATGGCGGCTACACTAAGAGAAATATTTAAATGATGTTGCCAGGAAATTAGTCAAGACGCTTCCATACGCCCACCTTCGATCGCCCCTTTTTTTTCTGGGTGTTGTGCCTTTTGGGCACTCTGATCGGACTACTATGGCTTTCCATCCACTTCCATCAGGCCACCCAAGACGCCGTCTAATAGCGTCTCACCTGCTGCCATAACTTTGAAAATAGCGTTGGGAGCTGAGCGGCGCTATTTCTTTTTATTAATAGCAATTAGTTGGATGGCAAAAAAATAAGAAAAACCAACAAATATATGTTCGCTGCCTGGAAGTTGCGGCCTCTTGTTTGTTTAAGCTCGATTTTTTGTGTTCGTCTCGGTTATCTGTGTTTTTCATTGCTTTTCTTCTGGCCCGGCTGTTTTATGTGGCGCAAAATTTGTGGTTTCCATGTGAGATTGTTGTAAATGAACCGCAACTGCCTGTCCGAGGGGATGTGTGTACCTACATATGCTTGTCAAGCTGCAAATTATTCGGGCGAACATTTACGCGCCTTGAACTCGATTGAACCCGCCGTTCGGATTGGACAGGCGAATGCAACCGGCCCCCTGGAGATTGTCTAATCAGAGTGAGCCAGAGAAATTAAATATGAAAATTATGTCATGAAGCGTTGAGATTATGGCGCAGTGCAGATGGCACAGTCAGATAAAGACAATTACCCAACGTAAATGAGCCAAAAGAAAGATGTCAGTCGGAAAAAATGTAGGCAAATATGTATAAAAAGCTTACTCAAGAGAATTAAATCTATTTCTTAGTTGTTTTGATGGCCAATTAAAATGATTTATTACAGACTCAAGATTTGTAGAAATCCAAAGTGACTAAGATTTTCTTTTTGTGCAGAGAAACACTGGACGAACGGGTCGAATCCACAATCCACAATTGCTAATTGCATTTCGGATCGAGGCCTGTCAAATGCCAAGGCAATTGAATAAATTTTGATTTTCCAAAGAGCCAGCCGGCAATCAAGCTCCGTTGTGGGTCGTTCATAGACCCGCCCCCTCTTGGAGGGGGGGCTGGTGATAAGAAAACCCCTTCGGCTTATCAGAAGCTCTTTTGGCAAACATTTGCGGTTATCTGGTAAACGGTTTGCAGTGAAAGTGACGCAGATGGGAATGCGGCAAACGGAGAAAAAACGAAAAGTACCGCAGTTGTTGTTTAGACAAACTTCCTGACAATGTTTTGGCCCGGTCATGCCATAACCTTAGCCTAGACCTCACACATCAGCCCGCCCCATCCATCCACTCGCCGGGCCAACCAACCGCCCACCCATTGGAGGGCGAGGTCGCCAAAGATATAAATTACCATAGTCAAGTGGCCCATACTCCTTTTGGCCGGGCCGAAATATTTGGCCCAGAAGTCCTCCTGCTGACTGCTGACTGGTGGCTTTTTCATGGCTTCCGTCGTTGCCAAAATCAATGAAATTTTCAGCTTCCGCTGTCACCCTGCCCGCCAGAGATCCGAGCCAAGTGGGGATTGTAAAATTGGGCCGGCGAGGCAATAATTGTTATTATACCATCCGTTTGTCTGGTATTTACTTTGCATATGTGTTTGCATATGTGGATTGGCCAAAAGCGGCCTATATTGGCCAGAAGGGAGGATCTCTCTACTACTTTATCGTCTTTGCCAGGAAAATTTATAAATAAATCATAAAAATATTTTTTAATTTTATTATATTTTTCAATAAATAATAAACAACTATTTATTACCAATAATTCATAAATAAATATTTATGATTATAATACTGCTGCAATTTACTCAGGTCTTAGCCCTGTTTGATATTTTAAGATCTTCATAAATGCTATAAAGTCTTTATAAATCTCTTTAATTTCCCTTATCTAATCTCTTTAGTTTGTGATATTAAAGTAATGATAATTTCACTTTATATTCAAGTTTTTATCTACTGCTGACAGCATCAGATGACTGCGACTCGGAGATTTATTTATTTAATGCTTATTAAGATATATATTAAGATAGTGCTCTACCCCGTAAATATTTCAGGGCATTGAGAGTGCAGTCAGAGACAGAGTTCTAATTTCTTATTTAGTATTTTGTTTGCAATGCTTCCAGGATGTAAACAAAAAAGAATTCGGAATTTGGAATTTCGGTCGGAAGGTCAGTTTCAGGCTGTCGACATGGCTGGGTGATGGGTAGGTGGTGCAGGGTGGCGAGGGTCGAGTGGCGGGTCAAATTAAAATTCATTTTATGCGGCCTGAAGAGTGGCCTGAAAGAAAGGCCTGGCCTTATGTAAGCCCTTTGTTTGGCGGCGGGTGGGAAATGTAATAATTCCGAAATGACCCTCAAAGCACGTGGAAATAATTACGCAAGCGATTCCGCCAAAAGCAAATCGAGCCAACGGTAAGCAGTAAATTCAATTTGGCTGGCTGGCTGGCTGGTTGAAGGAAATCTGCAACTGCAGCGAAAATCTCGGGTCATCAATTTGCAATTCGATGGAAGGATGCTGGAAGCTGGGGTTTCGGTTTCCCCAACCCATTCACCGCCCACTAAAATACACGAGACAAATTCCGTTTGGCAAAACATAAATCTGGCAGCCAGCACATACAAGCTCCTGGCCAAAAAAAGGACGAGAAAGGACCAAATAAACAAACAACGGAATGAGAGAACAAACAAATAGTCTGAGATACGAATGCGAGCACAGATACAGATACAGATACAGATAGCGGGATCCAGATACTCCTGCTGCAATCGCATGCAGACATGCTGAAAACAGTGGAGGACATGTGTAATTTCTCACGTGCAACTGCGGGGTCTCTGCCACCCCCTACCCTGCCACAACCCATCCCCAATCCTCATCCCCACCTTCCCTGCCCTTTTTATATTCAGACAATGAAAAAGAGCAGCCGGGGTAAGGAGCGGAAGGACGCTAGTGGAAAACAAACAAAATGCCAAATGAAACAAACAATAAAAATTTGTGTATGTGGCAGTGGCAGGAGCATAAAAGGAAAGTGCTTAAAAAATAATAGTAAATTACACAGACGAGGGCCACGCCCACCTAGGGGCTGCCACCTCCATGCATGACAAGCTTGCGTTATTTTTAGGGGCAAGCTGATTTAATCCCCAGTTGCAACAGGAGCGCCAAACAGGCAGGAGGCAGGAGGCGGGCGTTGAAGGGTTAACGGTTTACTCACCTGTTCTGGCCTGCCCTGTGCGCCGCAATTTGCAACACCCAACCTGCACCTGGCCCAGTGGCATCTGCAACTGACTCTCCGGGCCGGGAATCTGAACCTAAGACTCGTGGCAATTAGACGGGGTAGAGTGGCTCTACGGTTCTACGGCTCGGGCTTTCGGCTAGCGGCCATTCCGGTACATTCCGAGAGAATTGAATTTCAAAAGAAACTCAGCTTTTTGGCGGATTATTTGCAATCTCGCTCTAAAATTGTTTTACTCGCAATTTACGATCTGGGAATGCATTTCGTTTCAGCTTCTACTGCTGCTGCTGCTGCTACTGCTTCCGGTTCTGATTATGCTAAATGAGATGATTTACTCGTAAGTGGACGGACGATGCGATGCCAAAATGGAATTGTGGGTGGCACAGTGCTCTGATAGAGATAGAGGCAAATGCAATTTGGTTGAAGTTGCACATGACGCATGCATTTTGCATGCACCAGCTTCTTTCAGCATGCGAAATGAGGCCAAGAATTCCGACCATTATTATAAAATACTAAAGGGCTTCTGCTGGCTTTCCTTTAAGCTTAACTTTTTGTCCTGCACTCTGTTGGGTGCAAATGGAATTTTATATGATTTCTAGAATCATTATGTCATTATTATAGCAATTTTCAGGGCACATGGTTCTCTATTTTATTTTTCATCTTCCAGACGGCTGTCAGTGTTGTCCAAAATCGGAGACTCATCCTCGGCTGAGATACAAATGTTTTCATTAAATGCGGTTTGTTTGGTGCTTTCTTTTGTCCTCCCGGCCCGAGACCCGAGCCCCAGACCCTCTTTGTTCTCGGTCGCCATTGTGGTGTCCTTTCGTTTCCGCTCCTGCCCGGCATCGCCTTCTTTCGCAGAGCAGAAACACTAAACAATACGGCAAAATTACTTAATTTCATGTTGGTCTAATCAAGTTGCCATTGCTGAGCAGGTGAGCGTCGAATGTGTGCATGTGTCTGTGTGGCAAGCACGGCATGTCCTCCACACAAAGGCGACCAGGAAGAAGGTGGTGCGTTGGACGAGGCCGGTTCTGGTCGGGGCCGGAGCCGGAGCCAGGGCGTAGTAGGCGGCCGACCCGCTTTCCCCAAATAATGTGCCCTTGCCGTGCAATGGATACACTTTAAATATTATCTAATTATTCAAAAAATTCTATAAGATAATAAATTTTAAGACAGTTTTGATATAAGGAATAGTATAGTACGATTTTTTCTGATTATATATTCAGGTTTCAGAGGTCAGATTTCTTACAGTGCACCATCTTTCCCCCTGGTGGAACCACAACGAAACGTTTAGTGGTGGCACTTATGTGAAAGGGCCAAAAAAAGAGGAAGGTGGGGGGCATGGGGGATGAGAAAAAAAAATAGAAGACGCAGACATGAAATGGAAAACCAAAAACAACATGAAATAGGTGGACAGCTAAACGCTGAGAAATGGGGCCAAACGCTAGAAGGCATTCAAGATTTGAGTTGGTCTTCAGCATGGCGGCCCAGGCTCATGTTAATTTCAAACTGTGTCAATGTCGGCTTCCGTTTCCTCCGCCACACAAAGCACACACACACACGTACACCGATGTACACCGACGTACCGTACCGTATATGAACGCCCCTGGCCACTTGAGAAGCAAACAGGTAAAAAGGCCACAAATTTAAACATTTGCCTACTCCAACACGCACCGTCGCACACAGACACAGGGACAGACATAGGCACAGACACAGATGCAGAAGCAGGACACTGAGGCAGGACACCGAAACACACACACCGGAACGAAACATTGGTAAAACGGTCATCTGCAATAAGCACCAGCTGCTGGGGGAACATCGTGGAAGTGAAACAGGCTGCACGACACCCGCTGGGACACAGCAGCAGCTCAGCCAGCTCAGCCAGCCATCACAGCGGGTCCAGGCTACCGAATGTGGGCCAGAGAGCAGGGCCTGGTCTTGAGGCGCCTGATAAATTGGCAGCGACATTTCAGCCGAAACTTGACAATTAACAGCTGGAGAATACATGAGCTTGTCGGCGAGTAGTGAGAGCGTGTGTTGATGCCGCTTTTGTGTAATTAAAAGCCGGACAGACCGACGGCAATTGTCGGGCTTAAATGCTTCTTTTTCATACCGTCGCTGTCGGTTGGTGGTCCGTTCTTGGACAAGATTGAATGCGCCACCGAAAATTATGCCGCCAAGTGGTCCTTCTGCTTTGGTAACGCTGCAGCAACGCCATCAACGACAGCAGCGACAGACGCTTCCTTTTTGGCCAAATTAACTTTAGCCAGCCTATGGATGGCTCTGTGTGTGTGTGTGTGAGTACGCTGGTATGATGGTGTGTGTGTTCAAGTTTATTGTGTGTGTGTCAAGGCTATGCTAAAAATTTGTCCAGAACATTTGCACATTTTGATTTGTTATGTTGTGGTGCACAGCGAGAAATGCATTTCCTTGGAACGATGCCACAAAGTAGGCAATGATTTTTGAAAAATCCATTTAGGCTTTTTCTGAGCTTGGTATACGAATAAGGTTAAGGGTTTTTAAGTATATCCTTAATATATAATTTTGGAAAAATGTTCTATTATCAGATTCTCATCTGTTTTGTGAAAGTCTAGAGGAAAGAAGACAATTTTTGTGATAAATGACCTGAGAACCGTCTGCTAGCCTCGAGAAGCTAAATTTTGAAAGTGCTTCTTGGAATTTAGTATAATCAAGGGAACTATTTTGTGACAAAGCTATGAAAGCCGGCATCCACCTTACCCCCCTTTTTGTTTGTCGCTCTTTTTTGGGCGCCTCGACCCCTTTGGCCTTACATTGTGGGGCCACCCGATGATAAGAAGTTCCATTTAATTACCGAAATAAAATGGAATTTACAAGAACGCTCAGCATGGAGTTTTCTGCGAGTGTCAAATCCCAAAACAAACCCATGACCAAATATGCCGCATGCTGATGCTGTGTTGTAGCTGTAGCTGTAGCTGGAGCTGAAGCCTCGGCTCGTAACAGTGCACGTGGTGGCCAAAAAATAAACTGCACACACACCATAGAACACCTCGCCACACACAGACACACTCCCAGCAGCCCATACACTGACATGTGCAGCAGCGACCTAAGCAGCAGCGGCAGAGCCGACAGCAGAGACAGTAGCGACGGCGATAAGATAAAGCCCAACGATGACAAAAAGCACCCGGAGCACCCAGACAAAGTTCTGCCTGCAACGGCGCTGGCATCGACGTCGGCGCCGGCGCAGACGCTGGCTGCGACGGATGGCACGGATGTGGAGTATAAAAGCCGCCGCCTCGGTACCAGCGAGCATCAAAAGACGGCGAGCCGCGTTGCCGAACACACGAGCCCCCAGCCCAGCACCGAGTGGAGCCCCAGAATCTGAGAACCCAGAACCCAGAGTTTTTAAGTCATAGCCTAACGGTAAAGTGAACGTGCCAGTTTGTGTGTGGTTGGTGGTATTGGTGTCTGTGTGAGTGTTTGTGCTGAGAGTTTCCGTTACAAGCCGCAAAATTTTTGAAAAACATTCAACATTTCAAAAACCGACAAAAGAACAAGCGGGCTCTAGAACAAGCCAAAAGTAACGAGCACAAGTGTCTTAAAAGAACAACAAGAGGTGCCACAGGCAGAGGGGGTGCCCAGGAGGCGGGCAGGTGATGGAAAAGTGGGGCCGGGGTTGGGGGGCTTGGTAGGCTCAACAGGAACCAGAGGCCCAGTTTTTCTTGAGTCGAGCTCTCGGCCAAGTGGGCAGATACTTTCTGAAGAAGCAGTGCTGGCGGTGGGGGAGGCCCTACTCTCGACAATTTAACAACTGGAAGAAAATTCTTACTTCTCCACCTTTCGCTGGCATAATGAATTCATTGAAGGCGTTCGCTCTCCTTCGGCTCCAAGTTTGTGGTAAAACTTTTAGACAAACAGCCAGGCATCCTCGAAGGATCCTCGTCCTTCAGCGGGGCTTGGCCGTGTTGTTTGGCCAGGCATGCGTCGGTGGCCTTAGGCCGCAGCCGCGCATTGTCTCCTCCTTGGCTTCGGCCGCAAATTAAATGTAAATTAATGCAAATTACAC
Source organism: Drosophila bipectinata (assembly GCF_030179905.1). Taxonomy (NCBI): domain Eukaryota; kingdom Metazoa; phylum Arthropoda; class Insecta; order Diptera; family Drosophilidae; genus Drosophila; species Drosophila bipectinata. The sequence continues at coordinate 14,528,920 of NC_091739.1, forward strand.
AAAATTACTGCGAGCCCAGCCGGACAATGCAACAAAAGCAGAAGGTACGCCCGGCCAGTGGACAATTCCCCGAGCTGCATCAGCAGATAAAGAGCAAACGACGACGCCACTTGCATTGTCTATTATTTTAAATTGGCTCGGCGAATTTACAGCGGAGCAGAAGTAATTAGCGACGGTTGAAAACTGTGCCACTGTCGCCCCAAAAAGAAAGATAAAAAAAAAGGGAGCCGGGGATCCGTGGAGCCCTGCAGCGGGAAACCCACTCGGGGGGGCGGACTCCAATTCGAATCGAGAATGTAAATGAAGCGAAAGCGATTGGGTCTCTGGCAGCTGGGGATTAAGCTGCAGCTGACAGCAACTTAAAACTGCTAACGAAATAAATATTCAGCTAGGCGGCCTACGATTTGCATTCCGATGCAATCGAAACAATTACAATTTTCTCACAAATTGAGTTTCCGATCGATCAATCGCCCATGTGGTCCAGGCAGGCCAGGCCAGGATGCAGCATACTTTTCAGCACTCTGCTACAGCTGTCAACTATCCCAAAGCCATGAATTTTATTCTATCATAATTTATGAGTATTTTTCGTCCTCCGCCCCTTGGCCCGTTTTGGGATTTTGCATAATAAACACATTGCAAGCCAAACAATCAACAGAACAAAAAAAAATTGAGGAATGAGTTTATGCAAATTAAATTGTGTTGATAAACGACCCATTGAACCCAGAAAAGAGGGGTGGAAGTGGGAGCTCTCTAATTTGATTGCCCAATAAATTGGGGAATCAAATCAAGCCGCTCCACATCTTGCGGCCCACTAAAATTGCAATTAAAACGTTGATGTCTTCATATTGAAATTTATAACTTTACCGAATGGGTATTTATTGTCCCTGGGAGGAAACTCATTACAGCCAGCCATATTGACTTTATTAAAAACTCGTCGCGCGGTATAACGCGTCAAAAGCGGAACTAAAGTTCCAAATGGATCTCGAGCGGAACCCAATTAACGAGCGTTCGGTGTTTGCTGGCTAATGTGGCTGTTGGCTCGTGCCACAAAAGCCGAGGCAGTCTTGTGGCTGGCAACGCGTGGCTTTTATGCACTGGCGCATGGGTATTGGTAATTAATGGGACGACGATGGGATAAATGGCCATGCCACAAACCCAAACAGTCGCGGCATGCGACATGCGGCTCACGCGGCGTATGCGTAATGTGCTTGCCGAGTGAAAGCTGGAAACGAATTGCATTCCAGAATTCAATTTGCTTGCATATTTAATTATTCATTCCGTGAATAAATATGCTTGGTTCGAAAGTGTCAATTCAGAAATTAACCATTTGTACATGTGCCATGGCTGAGGTACACTGGGGCGTATGAGTGATATTTCATTTAAATTATTTCTTCTGAGCCGATCGCTCATTATTCCTAGCATTTGAGTTATAGAACATGGAGTATATCCTCTTTTTAATAATATTATATGATTTAACGTAATAAGATAGGGAAAAGCTTTCAATTTCCACTTGCACCTCCAACAGCAAGTGGCAATGAAAGGCGATTTCGATTCATTGGCTTAAATTACAGCTGTCCTGGCATTACAGGACGTAAATGCAGCCGTCGCACCTGCAATCGCAATTGGAAATGAAAAGTGCGCCAAATTGAATTTCACACTTTTTCTGAGCCTTTGTCGAGCTTTCATCCAGTCGGGATATGTGGATTATTTTTTGCACATAAACGTTCGCTTTTTATGTATTTTCCCCATTGCCCACACGCTCACCGATTTCACCTGATTTTAATTGACGCGCACGTAGGAAATTAATGAACTGTGACAGTTCGTTTTATATGTTTTGCCCCAGGTGTATGTTCAAAGGATAAACGAAGTTGACAGCGACTGCCACATTGTGGGGCATTAATGCAAAATCCAAATTATTAATAATATTAATCTTGCAAATCATACGTCCGTACAAAATAATTGTCATCATTAATTTTATGATCAAATATTTTTAAATGAAATGTTTTATTTCGTTGGCATGTTTCCGCCAATTGGAAAAGTTAATCGATTAAACTTCATTTAAACAGGGTTATTATTAAATTTAATTCCAGCTGTCAAAAGTTTATGGCTTTGTTTTTCCTAATTATTATGCAGAGATTAATCAATAACATTTCCTAATCCAATTATGTTTGGTTCATTATTTGCATATTGCCATTAAAGTCATGCAGCCCTGTGAAGGACGCACCTTAATGCACTTTATCCTTGTATATTTAGTTTTGTGCAGCTTTGAAAGAAAGCAAAGGCATTAACAAGCCCCATACCCTCTCGCTGCTGAACATCTGCAATAATAATGGAATAATATTGGCACGAGTAAAAGATAAACACACTTACCTGCTTTTGTCCAAAAGCCTTTCTTCGGCTCGACCTCTGATGCATACTGTCTTTTTTCAATTTGCCGCTCTCGAGCATATCCAATTGGTGACTCGGAGATATTCCATTTAATTTAATTTTCTCGACAAACTGCATTTTAGCCAAAACGGGAAGCAGGGCGAGAGCTGCTTTGCTCCTACCGCCGCTGGTTCCATCAGCCATCGGCGTTTTCTTGGCCAATGGTATCCTCGCTGCCGTTGTCATGTCCATTGCATTCCACTTTCCACTTGACATCTCCTTGCTGCAATTTCCCTCTGTTGTGAAATTATGCTTTGGCTACCTTGGACGCTTCGAGCTTCAAGCTGAGCTGAATAAATGGCAGCCGGTGGGTGTGGGAGCGGTAAGGTTGGCATAGAGGATGTGGCGTCCCGAATATAAACTAAAGTAAATATTTAAGCTGTTTATGGGATGGCTATTTCGTAGCGACATGAAAAATGCCATCAAAAGTGAGGCAGAGATGCCATAATAAAAATTATGCTACATCAGAGAGTTTCCTATTTATCTAACCAAATTTTTAGGAGTTTTCTGTTTCTGAAGTAGTACGTCTTGAAGTGACACTCGCCTTCACCTTTAATCTTGAACAGTATTTCCTTTTTAGTTTCACCTTGATATTCATTCTGTGAATTTTTAAATCCCCTCTAAGCAGTGCCAATTTTTTATTTTCTCTTGAAATACTTTGCACAAAAGTAGTAATTTTGATGGGGTCGCTGGGCGGCAGTTAGCAAACACGAAGGCTTTCAGCACTGGCTGGCATTGGCCCGGCAATGGCCTAGCCAAGTCTTTTGATGTTTGGGCCCTGTTTAGGGCGTTTGCTGCTGTCGCTGCCGCTGCCGCTGCTACTGCTGCCAAGATACATTCCACAATGTATGCATCGTTCTGTCTAATTTAGCACATGGCCCTGCCTTGCATCTAGCTTTTGATTGAAGGTTAAATGAGCCATGAGCCACGCATATACATAGCCAGGGGCGGATAGGGGCGCGGCAGTGCCTGCATTTGTGTCGCATTTAGCTTGCCACTAGGTCCCGCCCACCGCTCCTCCTCGGTCTTGGTCCTCTTTCCTCCGGGATGCATTTGCATTGCGCGCAGCCCCTACTTTCGCATCCTTAGACATCCTTAGTCTTGTTTTATTTCCTTTGCCTGAATTAGCTGGCATAAACTAAGCCAGTCAACTAGAGCAAACCCGATCCGATTCCCCGCCTCTGTTGCTACTGTTGCTCCTGGCTGAGCAGCTGAAGCAGCTAGTTTTGTCAGCTTTTGTATTTTCGTTGGCTTCGGTTTCCTTGAATGTTATTTTTACGAGGCAGCTGCACAACCCCTAATTGAGGAGCTTTAAATTTAAACGCAGTATCGTTTCGGAATACACTTCATTTGCCCTTTTTTTTGTTTCGTTCATACTATTTGCCATGCCATGGAATCCTTACCATCCCGCCTCCAGCCACCTCTCGTCCTGTATGTCAGTGTCCCTGTGTAATTGTGTATTTCGCTTTTATGTATTGTGTTGTCATTGCAGTTCCCCATTTCCGTTCAGCGTGCCAGCGGAGAGCCAATAAAACCACAATAAGGAAAACGCCCCGAAATAAAGAAAAACAACACAACAATGTCGATCTCCGATTTCCGCAAAAAGAAGCTGCTCTTCCTGTTCAATGTATTCTTTGGTAAGTATTTATCCTTCCCAGGCAATAATGGAAAATGATGGATGGTCCTGCGAAAGAGGAGTTGCTAAAGACAAACGCTGCACGAGCTGTCGATTTTATGGTCTGCATCTGAGTTATTGGCAGGGAATTGCGTTTTTGTGGCTCATTTTTCTGAAGTGCTTGGGGCGAGCTGAGAAAACTTTGATTAGATTGCACCCGATTGGTCTAAGGGTTCTCTTCCGAAAGGATTAAACAAATTTTCAGATCCCCAGAGTTTAGTGCGATGAGTTTCCTTTTATAGCCATAAAGTGTGCCACCGATATCAGCATGCAGCTCTTGACTTAATCTCCATCTGCGGTGTGCAGACAAGCGGCTTTCATCGCGTATACGTAATATGCCAAGTGCTCGAAATCCACTTAAATGCGTCGAGCATTTCCCGCTGCATGTTTAATGCCCTGCCAATGTCACTGTGTTTCGAAGTCAAATAAAACTTGGCAATTTAAAATTGAATTAAAACAACACGCACTGCAAATGCAAATGAGAATGAGAATGCCGCCGAAGGAAAGTTTAAGTCGAGCACTCGAGGAGTGCGCTCTGTGTGCAAAGGTTAAGTGCTTTTCAATTATGACTAATTCACCGGTGCGGTTGCTTGGGGGCTGGCTCATCCTACCACTCCTTGTCCTCTAAGTTGGCTCTTTGCCCGTATTTTGACGGCAGCTGGTCAGGCAATAACAAAAGAGCATAGTCGGAAAAAAGAATGTCATAAAACGCAAGCGCCAAGCACTTGACACTGGCACTGAAGTGGCCGTTTGCACACCGTTGCAAATGATAATGACACGCCGGCATGGCCGAAAGCCAAGTGTTTTTTTGGTGGTGTTTGGGGGGGGGGAGGGAGAGGTGATTGTGCCCCGTGGGAGGTCATCCCTTTAGGCCGTAGAATTTGGTTGATGTTGGGTCGCTTGGCCACCGGAACTAGGTCCCAGCTTGCCACGAAATCCGTTTAGCCTGCTCACATTGTTCATCGCTCTTTTTCGTCTTTTCGCCTGTTTTCCGGGCTTTGCTGTTTGGTTTCTGGCCCGAACTGACCAATGCAAACAATGCGGGACAAAAACATACAATTTACGCTGACTGCGCCGCTCTCAATTGGCCCGAAAACCGAAACCAACACAACAACTAACACAACAACTATAATGCGTATGGCAACAGATGTGAACCAAAGCGGCGAAATCGACGTTAAGGACTTCGAGCTGGCCATCGAGGTAAGTGGAGCGGAAGCGCTGAAGCACCGAAAAATTTGAATGTATATATTTTTTGAAAAAGAGCAAGTTGCCAGCGAAAAATGCTGGCAATGCCACCAATAAATATGCAGCACTTACATCAACTGGCAACCGACAGTAGTGAAAACAAAAACAGTGCTCAAATGCTGGAAATGTTTTTTGGTGATTTGCATGCAGTTTTCCCTTGGCAATCGAGTCAAAATGATAACTCAATTTTCTGCCCTCGTGTCGATGTATAGGTATGTGCTGACTGTTATTGTTTCAACTTTTTCCAGCGCGTTTGCAAGCTGCGCGGCTGGGCGAAGGACACGCCGAAGAACAAGGAGACCTACGACGTGATGATGGCAATCTGGACTGGGCTGCGATCGAAGGCCGACAAGGATAACGACGGGCAGGTGAGTTGGCGCGCCCAACTATATAACCATCTATATCTCACAGTGACACACCTGCCTCCCACCATCTCCTCCGCCACCATGTCCAGTTGTAAATTCGAACCGAAAAAAAAGGGCAACTGGCTGTCAAGTGTCCAGGTTTTTTGTTGCCCTACTGAATCTGAATCTGAAACGGTTGGCTTCATTGTCAGTGCCAAAAGTAGTGCTTCGAAGCCATTGTGATGGCACAGCTGACAAGTGTGCAGGACACCCACAATCACACAGTCACAGTTAACGCTCATATTCACACTCACACACAAGAACATTACAATGTCCTTCGGTGGCGCTGGCAAACGCAAAAAACGGAAGAAAAATTCGTTCATAAATTTCCCTCTTTATTGGTGCGGAATGCCGAGGGGTAAACAAATTCCCTGCCAGTGCAGCAGTCGGAAATTGAATTGTGAATTATTCGAGAAATGCAATCCGAATTCCGGCCGAATTCCGGGGCTTCCCACTTCGTTTTCTAGGCCGCCTGCTCATGGCTCTGTCTCATTACAAAAAGACAAACTTTGTCATAGACTCACGGCAAGTCCTGCGAAAGTCCTTCGGATAATCGCACCACCAGCCAGTGCAGCAAATTAAATTATAATCCCTTTCCACTCCCCAATCCCTCTCCACCCGCATTGGGGTTCAATATCAACTACTGCGACCAACAAAACCCGCAACAATGCGATACAAAGCGAGCCGAAATTGAAATGTCAGACCAACAAAACCTCGGCTTAATTCTATGGCCGCGTTTTAGGGTTACGGTCTAGGGCCACGCTTTTCGGTTTACGGGCGCATTTTCCGCCCAACTACATTCATACACTCGATGAGGTAAAGCAGGAAAGCCACAAAAGTTCTGGCCACTGGCCAAGTTCCAAAAGAACTTGACGGAGTTTGCTGCCAAAATATGCCAAAGTCTGTCTATTGTTGGAGCTCGGGAAGGGGACGTTGCTTTTGTCGGAGCAAGCTTAAGATTTATTGTTCACTTTCGGAAACGACCGAGTCAGAGCACGTGCCGTGACACGGCCTCCAATTAGCTGGAAGGAGGCAGTCGCTCCAAGGACTGCAATCGGGCAACTGGGCAGTCCACGCATCTCTATTCCATTCAGGGTCAAGGATCTGGGCTAAGACCCGCTGGGTAGTGTCTGTCCCAGAGCCCGACACTTGCGGCCATAAACATAAAAATATGCAGTTAGTTCGAATTGCTGTTTAGAGTTCGTTCCTTCGGTTCGGTTTTTCGGAGGGTGGTTCTGCGGATGCCAATTGGCATTACAAGTGGCTCTAGTCAGACACAACCCACACACTTATTTATGACCGTATTAAAACATGCCAAAACGTAACGGCTGCCCCCGATTAATGGATGGGGTCTGTACTGGACGTTGCTGGACTGCATCGAAGGCGGTCAGCCAAGTTGGTCAAGGCGTCGGCGATTGTTGTCGATGTTGCGGTAATTGCCCCTGTTTCTGTATTGACCGAACGCTGAAAATGTTAATAACGCATCGCTAGATGGAGGCACGGACATAAATTATACCGCCAAACGACCATAACGGGCAGGGGGATGTTTTATGGGGAGTCTCCGCCTTCGGCGCTACCAGCTAATGGTCTTTTCAGCACGGGGCGGACTGCATAAATCTGGGCATAAGCCCGCTAACCCGTAATCTCGGCCCGTCTTCCATTATGGCCATTATACACGTAAAAATGCACAAAAATATGAAGTACCACCATAGGGGTCACGTTTTAGGTCACCTTTTCCTCATTTTTTCTTTTAAACTGGACAGCACATTAGGTACCAGATATTTAAGAAATAGGTTTAAAAGTTCATATTTATAAATGAAATATTATTAAAGCTACCATTCTTATCTCTTCGTGTAGGTCAGCGTCGATGAGTGGTGCAACATGTGGGACGCCTATGCCAAGGACCCTAGCAGCGTGATGGATTGGCAGAATGCCTATATGAACTTTATGTTCGACCTGGAGGACGCCTCTCACGACGGCGGCATTGACGTGACCGAGTTCACGCTAGTGTGCTCCAGCTACGGCGTGGAGAAGGCGGAGTGCGAGGAGGCCTTCGGTAAGATGGCTCAGGGCCAGACGGATGTCACCCGGGAGCAGTTCGCCGCCTTGTGGAAGGAGTACTTTGCCGCCGAGGACGTGGACGCGCCCGGAAACTTTATTTTTGGCAAGACCACATTCTAAAGGCAAAAGGAAAGTATATAGGACAGCAGCCAAAAGCAATGAATGCAACCAGTGAAATTATTATTAAATTAACATAAAAATTATATATATAATCGATGGCAGGATGGAATTCAAATATGGAACCTCCGCCATTTTGATGCTCCGTCGTTGTTAGTTGAGTGTTGTTTTCTCTCCAAGAATCTCAAGTTTGCCCAATTCAATGTCTTAATTTAGTAGATAACTCTGTCCTGTAACCTACTTATATTTTCTATACCAAAGCTACGAGCCTAACAGAGCCAAATACGACATCTCTGTACCTTTACGAACTACGAACTATATCTTAGAAACGATATCAATTACGAGGTAGGATCTCGCCCAGATCCCTTTCAAAATGTGGGCCTAAATTAAATCGATTAAATTGTCAAAATGTTTATGTGTGTGTAGTCGTCGTTTATCGCCTCGCATCTATGGCGTATAAATTTAAATGTAAATGTAAAGTGTTCCAAGAAATTACAATAATAAAATCAAAATATCAACACGAACTTGTTGCTGGCCTTGTTCTTTTGCGTGCGATTAGACTGATTTATGAATATGGACAGGGTGTGGTTGGCTCTGAAAGTGGCAGAAGACGACGGGGTCATCAGCTGCGATACAATCAACAGTTTCGGAGCAATTTCACAAATTTAAGGACGAAATGGACTAGTTAAAAAGGATGTGGGGTTGGCAGCACTTAGAACCTCCTGATGCATCGTAATTTATGCTAATTCATTCAGGAAGCTTAATTTAATGGTGAACACGGATAATGGTATGGTAAATAATTCTTTGTTGGTGTTTTCTGCTTAGGTAAAATATGGATATCTCAACTTGGAATACACTTTATGATGAAGAATCGTTCCAGAAATCGTTTTAGGTACTCCGCTTGAGAATCGGATGAGAATTGGGAAAGATATAGCCATCACTGTGGCCATATAGGCAAAAATCCCATTTTCAAGGGATCCTATCACGAAAAATGGACAAAAAATCTAAAAATATTTTTACTCAGGATTTTGATGCAGAATGATGAAGAATCGTTCCTGAAATCGTTTAAGGTACTCCGCTTGAGAATCGGATGAGAATTGGAAAAGATATGGCCATCCCTGTGGGCCATTTAGGGGAAACCTCATTTTCTAGGGATCCCATCACAAAAAATGGACAAAAAATCTAAAAGTATTTTGACTCAGGATTTTGATGCAGAATGGTGAAGAATCGTTCCAGAAATCGTTTAAGGTACTCCTCTTGAGAATCGGATGAGAATTGGAAAAGATATGGCCATCCCTGTGGACCATTTAGGGGAAAATCCCATTTTCAAGGGATCCCATCACAAAAAATGGACAAAAAATCTAAAAAATATTTTGTCTCAGGATTTTGATGCAGAATGGTGAAGAATCGTTCCAGAAATCGTTTAAGGTACTGCGCTTGAGAATCGGATGAGAATTGGAAAAGATATGGCCATCACTGTGGGCAGGGCCGTAGCTAGAGCCTCGGGGGCCCTGGGGCAACAAGTAAATTTGGGGCCCCCTATACGGAAGTCTTTTGCCCCGGCGGGGCCCCTTCCCTTCGGGGGCCCTGGGGCACCGCCCCACCTGCCCCATGCTAGCTACGGCCCTGACTGTGGGCCTTATAGGGGAAACCTCATTTTCTAGGGATCCCATCACAAAAATTGGACAAAAAATCTAAAAAATATTTATAAAAGATAAAATATAATATATAATATATATATAAATAAAATATTGAGAAGAAGGAGTATGCAGTAGCTGCCTTCCTTGACATTCAGCAGGCTTTTGACAGAGTATGGCACCCTGGGCTCCTGTATAAAGCCAAAAGTCTTCTTACGCCACAGCTGTTCCAGCTCGTGAAAAGCTTCCTGGAAGAACGCACATTCCACGTATCTGCTGATGGATACAAGTCGTCCACCAAACCGATCTCTGCTGGTGTTCCCCAAGGTAGCGTCCTCGGCCCTTCTCTATACTCTATCTATGCTTCAGATATGCCTACAAAAACTCCAATCACTGAAGTGATTGAACAAGACGTGCTAATTGCGACCTACGCTGATGACACGGCTGTCCTGACCAAAAGCAGTAGTATCTTGGCAGCCACTTTTGCATTGCAGGAGTATCTGGACGCATTTCACCAATGGGACACGAACTGGAACATTCGTGTAAACGCAGACAAATGTGCCAATGTAACTTTTACCAATTGCCGAAGTACCTGCCCAGGAGTCAACCTCAACGATAACCCAATCAGAGCCCTTCCTGCATACAAGTACCTCGGTGTCACCTTGGACAAAAAACTCACTTTTGCCAGGCACATTACCTGTATTCAAAACTCTTTCAGGACTAAAGTGGCTCGGATGTCCTGGCTCCTCACACCACGCAATAAGCTCGCGCTTGGGTGTAAGGTGCAGATTTACAAGTCTATATTAGCGCCAAGTCTTTTCTACGGACTCCAGGTTTATGGCATCGCTGCAAAAACCAACCTGAACAAAATCCGGGTTTTGCAAGCGAAAACTCTTCGAAGGATCTCTGGAGCTCCGTGGTTTATGCGAACCAGAGACATCGAACGAGATCTCAACGTGCCTGAAATCGGAGACAAGCTCCAGGAACTTGCTCGGAAATACATGGAACGTCTAAATGAGCACCCCAAAAGCCTAGCTAAAAAACTTGGTACCGCTGCTATCAGGAGCGCTGATCCAATTAATCGAGTCAAGAGAAGACTAAAAAGACACCACCCTCAAGACCTACCAAACCGGATCTTGACCTAACCATTTCGTCACCCTCGACATAATCATAAATAAAAATAAGTTAAAATAAAAAAACTATTAAATCACCTCTTGCCCTAAGTAACGCTTAGACTAAGTATTTAAAAAAAAAAATTGTAAAAAACGATTAGATTAAGCTGTCAATTTGGTAGTAGTGCGCTAATCTTAAGAATAAAATTTCAAAATTCAAAACGTTAAAAAAAAAAAAAAAATTCGCCACCATTCTGCATCAAAATCCTGAGACAAAATATTTTTTATATTTTTTGTCCATTTTTCGTGATGGAGCCCCTTAAAAATGGTGTTTTCCCCTATTGGGTCCACAGTGATGGCTATATCTTCCCCAATTCTCATTCGATTCTCAAGCGGACCTTAAACGTTTTCTGGATCGATTCGCCACCATTCTGCATCAAAATCCTGAGACAAAATATTTTTTAATATTTTTCCACAGTGATGGCTATATCTTCCCCAATTCTCATTCGATTCTCAAGCGTACCTTAAACGTTTTCTGGATCGATTCGCCACCATTCTGCATCAAAATCCTGAGACAAAATATTTTTTATATTTTTTGTCCTTTTTTCGGACCCCAGAAAAATGGTGTTTTCCCCTATTGGGTCCACAGTGATGGCTATATCTTCCCCAATTCTCATCCGATTCTCAAGCGGAGTACCTTAAACGATTTCTGGATCGATTCGCCACCATTCTGCATCAAAATCCTGAGACAAAATATTTTTTATATTTTTTGTCCTTTTTTCGTGATGGGACCCCTTAAAAATGGTGTTTTCCCCTATTGGGTCCACAGTGATGGCTATATCTTCCATCACTGTATCTATTTTTTATATTTTTTGTCCATTTTTCGTGATGGGACCCCTTAAAAATGGTGTTTCACCTATTGGGTCCACAGTGATGGCTATATCTTCCCCAATTCTCATCCGATTCTCAAGCGGAGTACCTTAAACGATTTCTGGATCGATTCGCCACCATTCTGCATCAAAACCCTAAGACAAAATATTTTTTACATTTTTTGTCCATTTTTCGTGATGGGACCCCTTAAAAATGGTGTTTTCCCCCATTGGGCCCACAGTGATGGCTATATCTTCCCCAATTCTCATCCGATTCTCAAGCGGAGTACCTTAAACGATTTCTGGATCGATTCGCCACCATTCTGCATCAAAACCCTGAGACAAAATATTTTTTATACTTTTTGTCCATTTTTCGTGATGGGACCCCTTAAAAATGGTGTTTTCCCCTATTGGGTCCACAGTGATGGCTATATCTTCCCCAATTCTCATCCGATTCTCAAGCGGAGTACCTTAAACGATTTCTGGATCGATTCGCCACCATTCTGCATCAAAACCCTAAGACAAAATATTTTTTACATTTTTTGTCCATTTTTCGTGATGGGACCCCTTAAAAATGGTGTTTTGGCCTATTGGGTCCACAGTGATGGCTATATCTTCCCCAATTCCCAAGCGGAGTGCCGTAAATGATTTCTGGATCGATTCGCCACCATTCTGCATCAAAATCCTGAGACAAAATATTTTTTATATTTTTTGTCCATTTTCCGTGATGGGACCCATTAAAAATGGTTTTTTCGCCTATTGGGTCCACAGTGATGGCTATATCTTCCACAATTCTCATCCGATTCTCAAGCGGAGTACCTTAAACGATTTCTGGATCGATTCGCCACCATTCTGCATCAAAATCCTGAGACAAAATATTTTTTATATTATTTGTCCATTTTTCGTGATGGGACCCCTTAAAAATGGTGTTTCCCCCTATTGGGTCCACAGTGATGGCTATATCTTCCCAAATTTTCATCCAATTCTTATAGCATTATCTATTAAAGTCTCTGAGATTAACGGACATGATATATTAACTGAGGTGTTTATTCTGATCAATAATATATATATTTTAAACTCTACGAGTTTTCTGTGAGTACCTGATATACGAATTGTTGAATTATTCAAAACAATTTAGTGAAATATTCGATAAAAATAAGTAAAATCTCTTTTTTTCAATACGGGCGGAGGGTGCATTTTTGAGTGGAGTACCTGGTGTATTATAGTCGACTATAGATACTTTAGTACATACATATATCCGCATATCCATTCTAGTCAAGGTTGTTCTCATCCCAAAAAGGGGTCAGATTTGTCCTTTCACTCCCTGCAAGTTTAATAAGGTAGCATATAAATTTTTAGTTTTATAAGGATGAAGTAGGCTTTGGCTTTTTTATTATTCACAATCATTCCAGTCTATTAAATAGCCGATGTTATTCATTCGTCTTCCAAACTCCGAATAGCTCGGAGCTCAGTTTATTTCTTTTTATTAAAATTCGTATTTAATTTTTTTACTTTAGAGTCTTTTGGAGGTCTTTGGTAAACGGAAATTGGGGTTTTTTTTTGTTTATTTTTTGGTTTTAAGTTTTTTGACAAATTTTGTTTCTGCAGTAGTTTTTTTCTTCGTCTAATTGTTTTTTTGTCACCACCACGCATGAGGTCTTATTTTCTTATTTTTTAGTAAATATGTATATAATAAATTTTTTTTTTTTTAATTTTTTACTTTGGTATTGCACCGGCAAGGCTTTAAGCCTAAAGGTGTTCTTTTTTTTAGCAGATATACATATTGTTTAAAATATTTTTAATCTGCTGGTTATTTGTGCTATCGGTGTCCTCATAAAAATGTTTATAAAAAATCTCCTTCTTAAAATTTTTCAAATAATTTAACTTTATTTTCTGATTTGACACATATATGTACTATGAATTTAAGATGTCGGGAGATAAGTGAAAGTCTTTATTGTTTTACGCAATGTTTTGAATATGGAAAGTCTCTTCTGGGTTTTTTGATTACAAAATGGTACTTTATTATATAACTGTTAACCGAATGAAACATATTTTTCTATTCAAAAAACACCAAATCAGAATAATTTGTTTTGGCAAAAATTTAAGTGTTTTATTAAAGTTTTTATGGAATATAACTATTTTACCCGGTTGAAAATTGAAGCGAAGACTCAAACCAATCGAAATTGTAACATACAGTGTTGCAAAACACATAATTTATAAGTGCGATGTTTTCTCAAAACATTGCCCATCTTTAATGTAAATAAGACACGTTTTGCAAGTTACTGCAAATTTTTGTAAATTATTACTGAAAACATGAGCAATATCGTTCAATATATTGTGGTACGCAGCGACTTACGATCTGCACTTAATTGGCCAATGGGAGCGGTGATTGCCCAATGCTGCCATGCTGCAACTGCTGTAATGCACTTGAATGCCGGCGACTCCGATACGGTGGCTTACCTGAACGACTTGGAAAACATGCATAAAGTGGTGCTGGAGGTGAGTGGCTGAGCAGCATTCAACAGCATAACTCTATTATATTCTCTTTATAATACAGGCCAAAGACGAGGCGGCTCTGGTCAAGCTTAGCGAAAAATTGAAGGAGAACGAGATCCAGCACAAGTTGTGGATTGAGCAGCCGGAGAATATTCCCACCTGCATTGCCCTCAAGCCCTATGTTAAGGACACAGTTCACAAATACGTAAAGAACTTTAAGCTCCTAAAGGCGTAGTGTAATTTAAAATGTAAGATGACTGAAATATATAAGGCTAAAGCGAAGAATATTTATAAAAGGAGGATAGCCCTTAACTTATGGAAAGCTGAAAGCGATTTTCCAGGTTGGCTATTTCAACAAGTACGTGGGTAAATTCAACGTCAATCTATAGAACTTTCTTTATTGAATGCTTATTCTTCTGTCTCCATTCAGAAGCTGATGTTTGGTCTAAAACAGGTTCTCCCATCCCGACTCCTCGGTCGGAAAACGAAACAAGAAGGTTCTGACAGTTGCCTTCTAAAGGAGCAGGGTAACTCTTAGATATCTCAATAAAAGATATAGAGCTGAATATATGGAACAACCAAAAATGCAATCATCCTGAGTAAACTTGTATTTGACCGGAACATCCTGGTCAATGGCAGACATCTTTCCAAGATTTTTCGCTTGCCCACAAGGTGCACCGAAAAGTATGCTATGCTTTTTGTTCCAATTAAAAAATCCTCCTAAGAAAAAATTCAAAACTACATTTTCTTGATTTTTATTTTTAAGTTTTCTTTTTAAATAGTTTTGTCGTAAAAAATAGTTGGGGGTTCTTTTCGTTTTATTCGCTTATGTTTATAGAAATTTTTAGACGTAGCTGTGATAGGTACAATATATATATAAAGAAATAGGTAAAATAAAACTAAAATTAAAGGTTGCCGAATTCTCCCATCCTTGGCAACCTGGAGCAATTTGGCACAGATGCAAATACAGACATAGGATCTGGTGGATTATACAAAGTTAATGGTAGCGTGTCTCTCATTCTAACCGATGCATGTGGGTGAGATTGCGGAGGGGTATACGTAAAATGTTCCTCAGTTGGGTGGCATTTGCCCGTGATGCCGTTCGATGTCTACGTTTAACAATAACAAGTTACTAAGATTAAAACCAAAGCGTTTATATTCGTCTGGATATTGCGGGGCCACGACCACGCCCTCCTCCTTGGAGACGCGGAGTTTGGGGCGTTGGCAATTAGTTTTTTGTGCGCGGATGTTGCAGCGCATTTAGCTCGTCCTTGAGCCAGGCCTGCCAGTTTTCCTGCGAGGGGCGAGACAGAAGTTCCGGAGATAGATGTTGGATGAGAAAAGGAGTGTTGAAATAGTGCGAAAACCAGAAGCAGGATCCATCACCGAGCTAAGCTAATATTTGCGTGTTGGTGTGAGTGTATATGTGAGTGTGGGTGAGAGTGAAAGTGAGAGCGGGTTACAGCGACAGACAAAGACTGAAATGGAGAATGCTAATAGGATCTACTTTGGTGAACCGTTAGGAGCAGCAGCCGGGCCACTTGGCATTTGTTAACGCTAATTGCAAATGTCAACAGAGCGAAACAGAGCCAGAGCTGCCAGCGGAAATCGGAAATGCTTAACTAGTCGCCCGTGTCGGTGTGTGTGTGTGAGGGTGAGAGTGAGGATGAGGCTGATGGTGAGCGTGGGTGTGATGGCGGACTCAAGTGCCAGTGTGTGCGTGTGTGAGAGGTTCTTAGTGTCTTGAAACCGGGTCTGTTTGTTTTTGTGTGTGTTTGTGTTTGCCATTTGCTGGGTTGGCTGCCTGTTTCCTTTTCACTCATTGTTATGCAAATTATCCTGATATTCATCATATTCGTTTTCATTATCCTCCGCCTGCTCGTCCTCCTCCTCCTCCTCGGCCTCGTAATCGCTGGCGTTGCTTTCCGGCTGCGTAACATCAGGCAAATAGTCCTTGTGCACGGGCGTTGAGATGATTGGCTCCTGTTTTGGGTGTGTTACGTGGGTGTTCGTTGGAGTTAGTGTTAGTGTGTGTGTGTGTGTGCGTGTGTAAGTGCAAAAGCAAAAGTTAGTTAACCAACTTGGACAACAACAGGATACTAGCCTAAGGGCCATAGTGGCACATGCATATTGCCAATGATCAACTTTCCGTTAGCCAATTTCAGAGTGCACAGAAAAAAATTTATTAAATTTATAATATTGGAAATGTTGTAAGCATTGAAGGGATAAAATAATACAAAATTAAGTCAGATTTTATCTTATATATATAATTTATTCCCTTATTAGTTTTTTTTCTGTGCACGGATGGATTTTGAATGGGAAGGCTTTTAGTGGAAAACGTATGTATGTCACATGCTAACCTTTGGCGGCCGCCATCCGCAGCCGGGCAGCGGTAACCCATCAGCGCCCAAGGGGCAGGGCGCATCCAGGCCGGGCACGCCCTGTTCGCCCTTGTCGCCTCGATCTCCTTTGCGACCCCGCTTGCCGGGGGGTCCGGCGTCCCCTCTGGAGCCCTGTTCCCCGCGGGGCCCCTCCTGCCCGGGAATGCCATCAGTGCCCTGTGTATTTTAACGGGTATTCGGGTGCAAGGGGATGAGGGTTTCAAGGGGGTTTCAAAAATAGGTGCAGAGGACAGGAGTACGACGCCAACATATATAGATTCGCATGCAAACAGAGGTAAAAACAATCGTAAAAGAGGAGAGAGAAAATACACAAATTATTAGCAACCACATGATTTACAAAGGTGTCAACTGTTCTACGACATATGTAGTGGGAGTGGGAGTGCTGTGGGGGTACCTACCGGCAGGCCCGGATCGCCGCGTTCTCCCTTGTGTCCCGTCTCGCCCTGGGCGCCCTGCGAATAAAAGAGGCAAACAGATCGGTTAGTGCGGCACTGCCATCGGGATCGAGTGGGTGTGGCGGGACAATACCTTCATGCCATCCAAGCCTGGGGGACCCTGTTGCGTGGAGAGAGAAAGTGGGAAAAGCGTGTGGTTAGCAGAGCGGTGGAAAGTGTAATTTCTGCCTCCAAACATGAAAATGAAGTGACCCGCGAAGGGCATTTCGAATGCAATTTGGTGTTTGTTTAGTAAAAAACCATCACTTTATTGAAAATGCATAATTAATACGAAAATTATGTTAGTTTCATTTAGCCATTTTACAATTCGATCGCATCGCAATTCTGTGTCTGAATGTTTGCCATTTCTATTTGCACATGCTATGGCAAACAATTATCAGAACTGCATTCTGCGTTTTTATTTTACTCGAAAATCATACATACATTTGGAATGCACGCGGCAGCACAGATAAAAATATTATATTCGTGTTTGTGATGGCATAATGCATTCGCACATCGACATTTAGTATATGCTCGTATATAGACATAAATACACGTAAATATATATATATTTTTTTATTTGTATATATACTTTACGGTTTACTTTTCGTTTGCGAACGTTTTCGGTTTTATGTTTTTTTTTGGTTAATTAACAAATTTACACTTACAATTATTGTTAGCGGCTTATTAAGGGTTTTACCTTTTTTACGTTCTCTTTAATTATAGGTATTTATAGGTTAATAATATATTTCAATCGCATAAACACAATTTATTATTCTAGCCTATGGTTCGAGAGAAAATGGTTTGAGAATTAGTACATATAGTAAGTGAAAGAATCTAGAGAGTACAGAGTATGGATTTAAGGAGCAAGTCGCTAAGTAAACACGTTGAGAGGTCGTTAAATGCTAGAGAAATAATTAATTCATAGCGATTAAGTTTCTTTCATTTTTTTCATTATTTGCTTATGTACACGTAGGATAAAAGGAGGGGACTGGCTCCACTGGCATTTAGTGGATTAAACGAAAATTGACATGCAAATTGTTTGTATATTCTGGTTTCCATTCTGGGGATTATTACAACAACGAGACACATCTAATTGAAAACAAATTGACATATTCTTTGTGATTTTCGATGCCGTTTGCCGTACGAGTAAGTTTTTAAAGCTGCAAACATTGCAATTTCCATTACCATTACCATTTCCCATTTGCATATTCAATAATTCCCATTTGAATTTTTACGGCCCGCATCCCGTAACTGTCGCATGGAGCAGTATATACTTTTATTATCATATTTCCATGGCATTATTTCATTTGCATTGATTATATTTGATTTTTGGCCTGTTTTATTTGTCCTTTTCGCCATTCTCGTATTTAAAACCCGCCAGATACTCGCCAAATGTTAATTTATGCTTCATTTGATTTTTGTATAAATAGAGTTGTTAGCGTTACTTTGTTTGAGATGTCCATGAAACCAATAGGATACATACTCGTGGTAAGATTATGTATTTATTGTTGTTGATATTTTGCATTGTCACTCCCGATTTACGATTTTCGATTCTCCATTCAAAGTGGGAAAGTACAGCAGCACTATGTCCTACAGAATTCAACTTTAGCCTAACTAACTCTGCTGCCAGTGTTCTATGGAAGTTATTGTTCAACTTTGGAAAATATGCACAATTGGTTTGGATAGCTCTTTGTTTTGTGTTAGTGATATATTCGAGTATAAGGTATAATTGCATTATGCATTCGTGAACATCAAGAGATCAAAATATCTTACAATTGTTTAAATTTCATTTAATTAGCACAATTCCTTAATCCAATAGAGCGTAGGTATTTATGTTTTAATTTGTATATTCTTATGATTTTTATGGTTTTTGTGTTTTTTTTCTGCTCTGGGCTTTTGTGTTTCACATTGAAGCTTTGGCAATTATGCTTTGTTTGAACGAGAACGAGTACTATTCAAAAATTCAGACAAAGCCCTTGGACGGCACCTAAGACAATGCTAAGACATGGCAGCAGGAGCAGAACAAGAAGTGGCTTCTTCATCCTCTTCGCAAACTGTTCGCAGTCAAGGATAATCTGATTGCGATGTAATTAAGTCACTTTTGGCAAATTGGCAATGATTGCAGCCCGGTTCCGGCATAATCCATCAATTAGTCGATAGCACCCGCATGGAGGCACTTGAAAACCCAAAAACCGAAACCGAAATCACAATTCGCCATTCGCAACCCGCCGCAGACTGACTGGGAAAGTGTGGCAACTTTCACGTACCACGGTGCGTATGATTTATGCATTTCGAAGCGGCTTTTCTGCTCCTGCTGCAATTGCTTCGCACAGAGAGCAGCGGCGAATGAAATGCAATTAAAATATTTGCATTGCATATTTGTTAGTGGGTTTCCTTCTCTGCAACTGTGGGCTGGTTTGGGGGTGTTGGGTTGTTGGGTGTGTGGGTAGGTGGTGTGTACTGGGCTGGGGTAGGTTCAAAGTTTGTTAGTTGATTCAATTGATTGATGTTTGTAAATACGCTTGGTGTAGACATATGTTTGTTTGCATTACTTGTTTGTATACATAAATACTTGTTTGACTCTTGGGGGCATTTTAAATGATATGAATATTAATTCTTTATTTCGTGCGGGCTGGATGGGGCAGGAGCAGTTCGTTTGCAATTAATTGATTTGCTTACTCTCGTTTCTGAGCTACTGACATGCTGCTATTTCGTATTTGATTCTCTGTACATGGGTGCGAGTTTGTACAAATTGATATACATATGTATATATGCCACAGCAGCATACATATAGATATATATAACATATATATATATATAACTGAGCCCATTTGACAAGCGTTGCGCGGCTTCCTAACTTTGAACATTTGTTTGGTTTTGATTAAATTTGTTTTCCTTTCTTCGTACGGGTGTTTTTTTGTGAGTGTGGGTGTGTTTGTGTGGGTATTGGTATTGGTGTAAGTGTGGTGTGCGTGTATATGACATTTTTTTTTTGAGTCGCATTGAGACTTTGGCGCTATGAGTGCTGGTTATTACTGACTGCAGACTGGCTGCACTGTTAACTAGTAGTATTAGTAGTCGCCCCACACCTGTTCCAAGTAGAAAGAAAGAAAGACGAGAACACTCCATTAGGTTAGCCAGTTTTGGGTTAAATAACAAAAGCAACCAAGGCCACAAATAGGTTATAAATTAATTTCCACAAATTAAAAGCCAAACAAAATGAAAGTTTCCAGCATCAACTACCAAAAGTATGGCTTACCGGAATGCCAGCTTTTCCCGCGGGTCCCGACGGACCTGATTCACCTCTCATGCCCATGGGGCCCTGCAATTACAATCGGTTAGAGTTACTGGACAAAATTCACCCCGTGATTTCGCACTTACCGGCAGCCCCATGGGTCCCTGATCGCCCTTGTGGCCCTTTTCACCCTGAAACACAGATTCGCCGGTTATTAGGATTGGGTTATATATGAGTTATCAGTACAGGACTCTTACCGGATCGCCCTTGCGGCCGTCTAGCCCGCGCTCGCCTTGGAGGCCATTGTGTCCGGGCGGGCCCATGGGTCCCGGCGGTCCTGGGGGGCCGTATAACTGCAAAGGAATTAACATCAGTTGAGGGTTAAATTGCCGCAAGGTGGTGGGTCAGTGAGGGTGGGTGGCTTACGTATTCAATGGTGGGCATGTGCGGGGCATCGGACATGCCGTCATCCTGGCGACGTCGCATCTTGCGGTACTAAAAGGATTTCAATGTTATGGTGAGGTCAGATAAGAGGTTTAATGAGGAAACATTTAAGAACTGATGACTATTTACTGTTTATTGAAGTTTAACTAAAAGGATTAAAAAAGGAAAAGTACTCACCGAATCACCACGATCGCCTTTGTCGCCCTTGACTCCCGGGTATCCTGGCGGGCCCGGCAGACCCGGAGGACCCATCAATCCCGGCGGTCCAATGTCTCCGCGATCTCCCTTCTCGCCAGGCGGTCCCTGGTATCCTGGCAGTCCCGGCGGTCCCTCGATGCCCGGCTCCCCGGGTAGTCCGTCAAGGCCGCGAGGACCCAGCGAACCAGGTTCTCCCGGTTCGCCTGCCTCTCCCTTGGCGCCGTCCCGACCGTCGCGTCCATCCTTGCCAGCAACGCCCGGAGGTCCTGGCGGTCCACGCAGCAGAGTAACCGGCGGATCGTCATAGTCGTCGTCCAATTTGGTTCCACCCGGTCCGAATATCTGTGCAAATTTGCGAATCCAAAATCGTGCGGCAGAAGGGTTGCGGAGAAAGATGGATGGAGAAGTGGAGATGGCAAATTTAGTGGGAAGATTAATTTATGCCACGTGGCACCGCCGCCCGAGGCGTTGCACGCGCTTGTTCCACACGCTTTGATGGGGCAAAACAAAAGCGGCGCACAAAAAGAAAAAGTTCACCCACGAGAGTGGGAGTGGGAGTGGGTTGGGTGGGCTTCGAGGGGATGCGGCATGTTCTGGTGGTGGCTCGGGATGCGGCCGTGTGCCGTGCGCCGCAGCGAAAGTCTTTTGTGTGCCACGAAATTGTGTTAAGTGCAAGTTGGAGCATCCACGCACCCACCAGACCCACCACGCCATCATGCCACCAAGCGCCCCCCTATTCCACCCAATCCGCACCCCCCCCCCCCCCCCAGTTGAGACAATGGCTGCATAGAAAATCTTTAAAACCAAACCATAGACCGTGGCACTTTTGTGCGGAGGAGAGTGCCAGAGTCGAAAATAAAGTCAAGTCAACGACAGCGACTTCTCTACGTGCTTCGAGTGCCAGTGCGAGTGCTCCTCTTTTCCTACACATATACCCCTATGAGTGTATATGTGGCGAGATGGCATATCTTTTAATGTGTGTGGGTGCTCTTTGGTCCTTGCCATTGTGTGCGAACGTGTGTGTTTGTGTGGGTACAAGTGGGTGAGTGCATAGCGAAAGACAATTAATTGTTTTTTCTTTCATTTTTTTGGCGGGTTAATGTGCGCGCTTTGAGGCAAATTTCCTGGGCTCTCATAGCAAGGAGCTCAAAACCACATAAACTCTAAACTTTCGATGGGTTTAAAATGGGCAAACATGGCTGAATTCCTAAGAGTGCAGAGGCTAAAAGCTTTGAAACAAGATTATAGTCGCTTAAAATAAGAGAACATTTTTTTAAGATTAAGAAAAAATATATATATTTTTCAAATCTCTTTTTAAAGCAGAGTTTCAAGTGTACGCCGTGGTAAAAAATATTATAATTTAATTAAACCACCTTACTCCCCAGTGCTTTCGATGATTACCAGAAATGGCTGTGGCGGGCATGTTGGCTTTGAGTCCTTTAGACCGCAGTGCAGCCAAGGCCTAAACAAAAACCCTCTATTAGGCAAATGTTGAACGACATAAAAGCCAACTCCGGTGGGCAAAAAAACAACGACTCTACGTTGCAATGCCAACAACAACAGCAATCCGACTTTATAACAAAAACAACATCATGCCAAGAAGCTTTGGAAAGACTGGGGAGCTCCCAGAAAATAAAGGAAAATAGGAAAAGCCATTTACACATGTGGCTCAAGTGAATAGGGACACTCGAATCAAGAGATTCGACGAAGAGTGCAAAATATTCAATCGCATTCTGGCAAATCGAGCTGGGAATACATCCCGGAACATTAAAGCCGTGTCCTTGCTGGAATTAAAGGCAAGAAGGGCTCCCAGGATGCCAGGACTCTGGTCCAGGACTAAGACAGAGGCAATCGGATTGAACGCATCCGTTTGGCCCTCTCGATTGGGGGGGGGGGCAGAGTGTGTGTGTTACACTCGATTATTATGCAATGCAATTGATCCTGTGACTGTTGCGACTCCTGTGACTGAGACTCTGGCAATATCTGTGTGGCACGAGTGGCAGGAGACGTGGTACGGGGGAAGAGCGGGTGTAATTTCCTTGCGGCATGCCCAGGCATGTGCAACAATTACATTTACTTCTACTTTGTGCCACGGCCCGTTCCGTCCCGTTGTCACAGGAAGTGGCGTACTTACAGTTATTAAAACCCGGCAACAGCAGCAACAATAAGCACAACAGCATCGGCGGAAAGGATAACAATGTAAGCGCTTAACGCACACTTATACGGAAAGGATGTGGCTTGGCATATGTGAAGGACAAAAGACAAGCGGGAGGAATGCGCACACACGGCATAAGGAGGCCGGAGTACCCAAGTCCTGGCTTGCCACAAATGCACTTCCCAATTTCAACTTTTTACCTCTTTGGGCTTCCTTTCTTTTTAGCTCATCTGCATGGGGCTCCTGAGAAGCAGGTGTCTGCCGATCCACACACACACTAGCGCACTAGCACACATGCTCCTTTGTGCGGCTGGGTGGAAGGAAGAAGTATCCTGGCTCGGTGGGCGCTTTGTTGCGAACTTTTCCCCCATTGTTCCTAATGCGCAATGGGGAATTCTTCCCGGTGGCCATTTGTAGAGCAATTAAAGCGATTTGAATTAAAGCCGAGTGCCTAACGTTTGCCTTCTGCTGTAATTAAAGGTCACTTTGAGGGCTTAGTGCCCACATGCCGGTCTGCCTGCATCCTCCTTCTGGAAAGTTGATAAACAAACGCAAGCCAAACAGGGCTACAAAAAAAGACAGCTTGGGGTTTAAAGGCTTTTAAAGCCAAGCAGTAGCAGTGGCAGTGGCAGAGGCATTCGGAAGATACGATAAATAACATAAATAAAAGATACAGTTACAGATGCGAGCGAGCAAGTGAATTGGGCAAATGTTTGTAAGGATCGCAAGGACGATTGTTGGCGCAGCTGCCTAACTACGATAAAAAAAAAGTCCAGCATCCTGAATCGAGAATCCAAAATAAAAGAAACCGATTCTGGCTCTGCCTTTTCGGCAGCCTAAATCCCAATCAGATTGCGTGGGTGTAGCAGTAGCAGTTCTAGGGGCGTGTGTGACTGTGTGTGACTGAGTGTGTGTGTGTGCAAGGAAATCCATTAGAATGTATCAATATTTGTGCGAGCGAACGCCTCGGGTTGAATTTAATTTTCAATGTATCCATCGGAGCCCTCCTCCCCCAGTCGCAGCCCACTCCTTACTCCTCACTGAGGACTGTCTCTTAAATTATGCGTAAATATTGAAAATATTTGCACAAACGCCTTTCAATTTAACGCACAAATGACGAAGCAAATGAAATTTTCCCAATCGTGTTGTTTTTCCTGTTTTTTCCTCTTGATGTTTTAGTGCCCCACCATCCTGTCTGCCTCATCCTTTCGACTGTAATTGTAAATTAATTGCCCCACCGTCTGTCCGTCCGTCCGTTCGCCTGATGTTTTCGGTATGCGTCCGGCGTAGTTTCCATTTAAAGCTCCCAGCTGGAGAGCCGGATAGCTGGATACCCGGAGACCCGGAGACAGAGGGCCTCAGACAAATGGACGCACGTAAACGCGTTAAATTGAAAATCATTTTGATCTCGACGCGACCTTTGGCGGATGTCACTGGTGGGTGTGAAAAAGAGAAGAGAACGTCCATAAAGGAGAAGCGCCATTTGCCCTCAAGTACACCATGTGACCCCTCAGGCCACCCCCTACCCTCCCCTTACTAGCGTATGCGCATATTTTTCACAATTTTTCATTTTCCCCGGCAGGTTTCCTCTTTTGAAATTTCATATTTTTCTCCGGTCATAACAACAACGTGGAGGACTTGGACAAAAAAAAAAGAAAAGCGCACCAAAACGCTGGAGGTGAAAGTTTTGCAGCCCGTTTCCGGCTCACACGCATACGTTTATGCCCACACATACAGAGATACCCATACAAATACACGCTCAGCCAAGATCCCGGCACTTCATGGCGTGTAATGCGTTGCCGCAAAAGTTTACAAAACATTCGAGGGTCGCGGGTGCTCCTCGCGAACCAGGAAGTTCCTCGCAACTACGCGAGCGCATTAAATTCGTAATATTTTCCGCTTCGCATTGATACTGATTACAATGGGCTAGATTGGCCATAAAGTCAGCGGATCTATAAACAATATGTGGAATTTTTCCGCTACAAACCGCCTTTACCGAGGGGAGGTCTGGGAAGAATTCGATTTGGAATATAAAAGTTCCAAACATAGAATGGGTAATTTCAAATGCAACATAGAAGATATGATTACGAGTTCCCTACGAGAAGAAGGGGTTCGATTTTTCAATGTATTTTTTGAAATAGTTTTTACTTTAAGGGATAAAAGTGGCTCTGAACTCAAAGGCTTACTCTTCTAAATATGTATCTTAATGGTGGTTCAAAGTTTCTCAACCTAATATCATATTTCTATAATAAAATTCTAAGACCATCTAAAATCTGAAATATATCTCTCCTAGCAACCACTGTTCCAGACCACAAAAGAATAAGGAAACAAGCCAGGACTCCAGTTGTAAAAAAATTTCGCGTGATTTCGTTTCACCCTCGAAACAACAATGTGTAGCCGTAGCCCTGTGGTTGCTCCGGCTCTGGCTGCCGTGATATTGTAATATGTATGAAATTCGGAAGTATTTAGGGAAATCGTTGTTAAAGATTTCGTCGTTTTTGCCTGAAGAACAACGGTGGCACATCAATGCCAAGATGGCAGCAGTTGGCATTTGTGCGGTTGGTTGTGGGTTTTGTGGAAAAGCGCGTTCGTTTTGTATAATTTTGCTACTTTCGCATGCACAGCCGCCCAGACTCGTTTCCATTCTCTTTTCCGAGCCGAGACTCCCCCTGCTCTTGGAAGCCCCCTTGTAAAGCCCCAACACCCGAAAGTTCCCCCATCCAAAATCTAAATGCGTTGGCAACCTCAAACCCACGTCAGTGTAACACGCGTGCCTATAAATTTCTATGAGGTTGGCTAACTTGGGGGCGGGGCAGGGGCAGGATCCCGGAGAGGGAGGCTGAGGGCTGGGGGTCCTTGGGTCAGGGCATTGTCGCCAATCTTGCGTGCGTGTATGTGGGTGAGCCAGGATTTCTTTATTCAATCGTTTTTGCGACTCCCACAACGCTCTCATCATCAGCGGCCATAAAATAAAAGTTACGCACACCCTTGGGGCCAGGACATTACATTTCCCCTACCCCCACTTCCTGTGTGTATGTGTGTGTGGGTGGGCCCACGCATATCCTGTGGTGTGTTCCATGCTTGACCAGCATTCGCTCCGTCGGAGCCGTTCAATATAGGATATAAGATATATGGACGTTGACCGCAAATAATTGCCGCAGCCAAGGAAAATTGGAAAATTGCGCACAAAGAAAAGTCCAGGGCCAGGGAAATTTGCATGCTGCGCATTTTTCAATGAACAATGACGTCACACACACGCACACATGTGCAGCGCAAAAAAATAAAAAGAGCTAATGGTTGAAAAAAAAGCATTGTTGGCCATTTTGTGGCGCCCATCAAATCGGGCCTTTCAAACGGCCAGAAAAAAAAAAGAATAAAAGTCAACCCGATTGTGTTCGGCTGAGGCAGTGAAGCTGAAGCAATGAAATCGAGGCAATGAGCCCAGGACATCCAGACAGGATACAAAAAAACAGAACAGTACAGGAGTCGGCGGCGGTGAAAGTGCTAAGCTTATTGCGTCGTTTAGGCAACACCCCTGCCAACGAATTGGCCAAGATACAGCGATGAAGATGAACCCTTTGAGTGGCAGACATGGATATACATTGAAGCACACACTTGGCTACACACCCACACACACTGCAGACACTGCAGACACCACCACCCATTCGGATTTCCATGTAAGCAACCTTAAGTCTTTGATTTGCGTCGAAGGGAAAGCTCTCCGCGAGGTCCTTGCTGGGATCGCATTTCCATTCTTTGGGGCGAGACCGTGTGACGTGTAGCGAATTGACAAGTTTTTTGCGACTTTCGCAATTTTTATGACTCCATTTACTTAGAGCTGGCAGCCGGCTCAGGAAAACTTTGCCCTGGCTAAGATAAGGAAAGCGGTTGCGGGTTGTCCTCGCTGTCCTGGTTGTCCTGGGAAATTTATGCTGATGTGGAGGGCCCCCAAACACCCAAAAACAACGAAAGACAACAAACTTGACATGGGCTGGTCGGGTGTGTGTGTGGGAGCAACGATTGTAAAATATATTAACATAAATTTGACATAAACGCTTCACAAACAGTTTCTCCAAGAGCCGAGATTGCTGTCAGAGGCCCTCCCGCCTCGGTGACTTATCGTTTCAACTTTATTAAACCGAAATCCAGAGTCTGGGAAAGTGCAAATGCAAAACTGCTAAGCCCAAGCCATCACAGAGCTCTAATAAATGGAAAATTCCACTCACCAGAGACTCTTTCAAATTAATTTAAATTTTAAATATGATTCCCGATCGTAAATATCATATGGAATGTACATACTATGTGGTTTAGTCTATTTCTGAATACCCTTCTCTCAAAGAGTTGATTACGATGTCGGTTATTTATGGACATTTCGGTGACAGACTTAGTTTGAAATTTCAGTTGTCACCTGGCTTAATTGTGCCCTATTTCTAAATGTGCTATGACAGGGTATAGGCCATCCTCCTAGCCTCACGCCTCACTGCACACATCACATCCATTTCATATGCTCCAACCCATCATCATCCTCGGCCCCGGTCTTCCCCCAGTTGGCTCTGACGAGGCGACGAAAATAACATGTCAAATTTATAATGCCAACAATTGCGTTATGCCTTTTTTATGACGCCGACGGCTAGGCAATAACCCCACAAAAAAAGTCGGAAAAAATTGGAAGGAGGAAATGGTTTTGGCCAGAACCATAGACATACCCATAGCCAGATGCTGTTCTGCCTACGGGTGGATAAATGTTTTCGAAAATAGCACGCCAGCAATTTGGGCATTTTTTACGATTTGCCGAACTAATTATGGCTACTTCCCCAGTTAGCCCCAATTTCGAATTGTTCTCCGTGGGGATTATATCTAGTATGTTTTTGCATTGCATTCCCCAGCCATTTCACAGCCAGACTTTCCCAACTCCACAGACTCATTATAATCCAGCGACATCGCATTGGGAGGCCTCAATGTTTAATGTTTTTGGAGAGAAAATCGAATCGAAACTCTCTGAACTTGCTGCCTGGAAGGCGTCACGTTTCAACAGTAGATGACGGCAATTGTTGCAAATAATTTTTTATGCTCTGCACTGCCTGCGGTGCGGCGCATGGGTGCGAATATAGATACAATATTTTTTTTTGTTGTTGTGCTCCCCTCCGGTTTGTTTGTTGCCAAAAGTTTTGTTTGTTTGCCAAAGAAAGCCCAGGGGCAGAAGCAGAAGCAGCCTGCCGCAGCCTGTCGTTTCTTATGACTTTCATTTGTTTTGACATCACGTTGCTGCAGTGCCGGGGATTCCCACAAAACCCCAGAAGGCTGGGGATATCTGGGGTGCAGCATAATCGGCATATTGGAAAAGGAAAGAAAGCCCAGCCAGCAGCAAGTCAAGAGGAACGATCGAAAAGTTTCCCAGGAAATGCAAAATAATCTCCCCTCCTGCAAGAGTTTTCTTCCTATCGGAAAATAATTCATTTCCAATGAATTTAAAGCAATAATTGCAAAGAAAATTTATGGCCACAAGTCGGCTACTCCAGGTGAGCCTTTTTTAATTGGTTTTAATGCCTGAATTCATGTCAAATTTGCTTTTGTTGTTTAAGGGGAAAATTATTGCCTTAAAAGCTTCATAAAAGTTAAAAGAAGAATCCATCACACAATAAAATAATCGATTTTTGAGAAATGTGTTGAAAATTTTATGAAATTTCCATTGCTGGCTTTAAGAAGTACTTCACATCAGTATTGTAGTATTTTATTTCAACAAATTTTTGGCTAAAAATCCATCAAAATTCAAACAATACATTTTAAATTTCATCAACGAATAAAATTTGTACTATGAATTTTTGGGTCTAACATAGAGTGGGGAATTCTACGGGTAAATCTCAAATATTTTATGCAATTTGTTGTGATGCCTGTGGTTTTATTTATTATTTCTGCATTCCAAAAAGTTGGCATTTCTCCTTTCATGTTGTGCAATATGTCATCAAAATAGGGGTGTGCATTTTTAACACAAGAGACTGTGAGTCTGTGAATTGATGGATCTTCCATTTTTAAATATTTATAGGCAAGAGGATGAAAAAATCTGAACAATTTCTGGGCATTAAGCGTTCCTACTAGCTCCCCTCGCTGGAGCCATAAAAGAAGAACTGCACGTTGCCGTTTTCTGTTTGTTGTTTCGCTGCTGGGCATATTGGAAGTTGGTTTGGGCCTTCTTTTTTTTCATCTTATTTCATTCTGGCATTATTACGCGTTATTACAGCAACAACAACACCGCCATGACTTTGACTTTGCCTTCGCCACCGATTGTTGTGAGTGTGGCATAGTATGTGCTGCACAATAATCAGTATGTGCACAGTATGTGTTTTGTTTTTTAGCCAGCCCCTTGGCGTGGCTACGTGAAAATGGGCAAAATGCGCAAATGTTTGCACACTGGTTGAGCAGCATAATATATATGTAGATACACATATCAATACACCCGTCCAGACCCGGTCGACCCGGGCCACCGAGCCACCGGGCCGAGAACCCCTAACCAAGTCAGCGGCATCCAAGGAAACTCATCCGTGGCGTTAGCAGCTTCGCTGGCGGCGCTTATGCATTTTTCATAACTTACACAAGCACGTGCTGGGCTACATATTCATATATGTACGAGTGTATGCCTCCGGCCGACAAGATGCGCAAAAATCCAAAAAGAACAAAAAATATGGTATAAAAACCATCCCCATACCCTCCTGAAAGAAAAGGAAAATAAAATGAAAATTCCACCAATGCCCAGAGATCCGTGCATCCATCAACACGTCGGGGGGTGGGAACAGCTGCCGACACTTCGAGTGCCAATAAAAATGTTAAGTATCTTTGCACTGTTGACATTCCAGCACCCAGTAGATGCGTAGATACTAGACGCATGGATGGTTGGCGCCATAAATTAAGCTTCTAGATTAGAGCGCACAAAATATTTTTTGACAACATCGATGGGCTTCGACACAGTTAGCCCGGAGGCCGAGCATCTGCCAGATACTTGGATGCTTTGCTGGCGTTGCTCTATTCTATTCGTCAAAGATAGTGCTTTTTGGCAGCTTGTCAAAGTTGTGCTCCGCGAAATATGTACACCGTAAGATACTTGATGCGTATCTACGAGGTTGCTGTAATGAGTTAAGTAGCACGTTCCCGGAGTCGTGTAAACATGCTCATTACACAGACATCCAGCATGCAGGTGATTCCATGCGGAAGGATAAGTTTGAGGAGGGCGTGGTCCCCACGTCGTATGTACAAATACCCTCCTCCCTCTGGCATAGCCCTTGTATGTACAGATTAGCATAAAATTAACGCACACGCCCACGCACATTTTTACAAAAGTAATTTACATGATAATACACTTCTTGTGCTTCTCGAACTCAATTTACAGCCTGCGCTGGCTGGTCGAGCTTCTAATTAAAAATCGAGTGGAATCAGGTTTGGGTTCGGTTTTGGGGATTTTTTTTATCGGTATCTTTCCAATGGTTACTCACCCGCTTGCCGCGTTTGCCGCGCGGTCCTTTTTCGCCGGGCGGTCCGGCGGGTCCAGTGGCTCCCGCCTCGCCTCGTTCGCCGGGCTCTCCGGGCGGACCTGTGTGTACAAAAATGTTAATTTCAGCGACAGATTTCAAAATGCGAACAAAAACAATGCCATGGATATGTACAGATACACAGACTCACAGATAGATAGATACTGACGCCCGCAAGTGTTGTCCAAACAGTGGGCGTGGCCTTTTGTAATTATAGAGCTCGTTATTTGTTGGTTTTTGGCCAGCAATTTGTTAGAGGGACAGCTCTTGATGGGTTAACGATGGCAGGGGCTTAGTTGGGAATGCAAATTGTTTATTTGCGGGAAACTGAAGGCCCAGAGCCGAGTCCACAGTGGTTGCGAATCAATGGCAACTATGTAGTTCAAGGCTCTGGACCCAGGCTTGTGGTCTAATGCTAATGATGGCAACGATTTGACCCACTTAGAGAACCAAATGAACAATGCCCTTAAAAGCCATTCCAATAGATGCAGAATAACAATTTAATATGCATAAGTTGCACTTTCGTTGGCAGCTGCAACAGCAGGATTTATTTTCCCGCTCAACCGGAGCAGAAATCGAATCTGCATTCTGAGGCCGAGAATTCAATCCAATTTGTTGGCCCAACCGCCACCGCTAAAAGCCCGGCTCGTCTTCACTCAATTTGTGGGCATTGTCTCTTAGCCGCTGACAACGATAATGGCCGAAAGCATGTCGATGCGGCTCATAAATCCATCAGGGCCAAATTGACTTTGGCCCACTGTTCGAGGGCAGGGGGGAACAAACAACCTGTTTAGTTAGAATAATGAGAAATTGCGTTGGTTTTTTCTTGTTGGCCAGTTCCAGAGCCAGAGCCAGAGCCAGGGCGAAGGCCAGGGCTATTTGCCAGGACCATTAAATGAGACCATTTGCACAGGAATCAAGTGGGTGGCAGGATGGTTGGGTGGCTGAGTAGCCCTACTAGCATCATAGATAAATCCAATTGTGCGGCTTGTCAAAACGGGCTATGCTCTGTTCTGCCCTGTGTATGTCCTGCCACTGGCACTGGCGAAAAGATATAGAAAATTTATTAAGTTCGTAAAATTGCGTCCTCGTCCTGCGAAGAGCATAAATTTGCCAGCCCAGACCAGACCAGTTCAGACTGCCGCTTTCCATTTGTTTATAAAGCATTTGTCTGCCGGCTTTGTCCTTTTTGTACTCCCCCCGTATGTCCTTTGGCCTAAAGTTCTCTATTTATGTTGGCATAATTTACCGTTAAGCATTTTAGGCGACAATTGCAAAATGGAATAAAAACTAAATCCGCATAGAGAAGCTGAGAGCAGTTTCGGGATTTATAGTGTCCAGGATATTGGATTGCCAGTTGCCAGTTGTTGTTATTTTGGCCAGAAACAGGACACTGGCAGATGAAATGCATAAGATAAGTTTTAATTTCATAGAACGGAAGCTGGCCGAAGAAACAAATGCAATCAACCAAAAACCCAATGAAATGAAATTCAAATAAATCATGAAATAAATTGAATTTTTTGATATTACAGCTGGGACAGCCGCCTGACTGGTCAGTCTTTTGTTTTTGCTGAGATTTTGGGACTAACTCTGGTCCCGACGTGCTGGACCGTCATTTTACGGACTTGTGTGTGCTACGGACTACGGACCAACCACCGCCCCCAGTGACAGACTACAAATGACACATTCAATCCAAGGCGGAGGCGGTGGTGGTCTCTGAAAGCCCTGGGCAGCTTAACTAATTACGGGAACGATAAGATAAGCTGACGAGAGCAGGCGCAAGGAATCCCAAGTCCCGGATACAAATGACATTCCATTTATTCAAATCAAGCCCTGATGATCCCCTGGCGACGGGGCCGTTTGTCGGTCTCTTGTCGCTGATTTTCGGGAAAAATAAATTGCAATTTCATGTCCATCAACGCACCAGGGAGAGTTCAAAACCGGGATAGAACAGGCCTTGGACAGGAAGTAATCGAATGCTGCATTAGTGCTGCAGCAACACCAGCAGCACCAGCGAGTGCCGCCAAAAAGTGCTGCAACAGCAACTGGCAACAGCTATCGCGGCATCAGATCTTGTTGTGGAGGGCAGAACCCAGAAAGAAATCCAGAAACAATGGGCGGCGACACGAGCACCGTCATCGCAATCACACAATCGCATCGAATGCAACTGCAACATCGTAAGCACTTTGATGCCACACCACTGATAAGTCAAGCGATGAGGGGGTACAGACATGGGGCTTGGGGCGGAGCCCTTGTAATGATGCTGGTTGCACAAACCGCAGCAAAGCGCTTAATTGATGGCCTAACGAACGCTCGACTCTAGTAGGGGCACTCCATCAATTGAATTTCAAACTTTAAAGTAGCCAAATCGAACTGAATAATTCCCACAGAACCCCAGTACTGAAAGTTAATTACCAAAATAATCAAATGAAAATGTTTTTTGATTAATAAAATCAAGCTTCAGCAACACTGTTAAAAATGAAAGCCATTAATTTGGTAAATGGCCATTTAATGTTTTGGAAAGCCAGCTTACAGGCTGCAGTGAAAATTAAATTAAAATTCTATTCTTCCAATAAAAGTAAACTTGGATCGGAGAATGGATCATCAACACCATTAATCCGCAATCCATCAATTGGTCAAAAGGAGTATCCAGTGTCGCCCGGGACTCATCCAAGCGACATTTATGGCCCATCAATCCATCCATCCAATCCATTTATTGCGCCCACTGAGTGCCCCTACTAAAAACAATAGTACAAGCTGTCCCACCGACTCTTTTCTGGTTTTTTTTTTGGGACTCACTGTAACATCGCTTCCAAATAGTGTTGTACTCCAAACCAATGGTAGTCATGCTAATGAGCCGCTAAAAGCAACATAAATGACATAAAGTTGCATTTTTACGACTGCCGGTCAGAGTTTCGAGAGTTCCCGGGGTCTACAAATTTTTATGTGATCACCGACCGGAATTGTATTTGTATTTGATTCTTTAGCGTTTCAACTATTTTCGAATGGCATGTTTTCTGGGCTATTCTCGTGTATTAAAATCGAATAAAGTGCAGAAATGTGTTGGGGCCAAGCCCATAAAACCCGAAAATCCGAACCAAATAAATGGAAATTCTATTGTTGCTTGTGGGCGTGAGATGTTTTTCCTTTTGGTTGGGGTCGCCCCACAAATTTTTGTGCGAGTTTAATTGACGGCAATGTCCGAGGAGGCAAAAGGTCGTAAATGTTATCGCGAAATGCAATAGCGCCGAATGAAATTTGAAAATTTCCAAATATGGTATTGGCTTCAGGGGGAAATATTTAAAAAATGTGTAAATCGGCCCATCAAAATCGGGCCTGGGAAGTCGCCCTCTGCCAGTCGGATTTCCATTTAAACAAGCCGCCAACCAAAAATATCTAAATGGCTCAAATCAAAGGGCCAAACTAATGGGACACAGGCCACGCTAGTCGATGGCTCAATTAGATGAGGGTGTTGCAGTCGGTAGTGGGTGGGGGACTTCCAAGTGTTAGGATAGATGACAATAAATTAGACGACCCGCAGCCGCGTGGCAACACTTGAAAACCTCATCGATCGGTGCCCCGAATCCATGTGTATCTGCGTATCTGTGTATCTTTGTATCTAAGATTTAAGTGGCTGTTGGATGATGCTAGCACAAACAAACTGGCACTTACCTGGTGGTCCGGGCGGTCCCGGCGGACCCTCGATGATGCCCGTGGGGAACTCGTCACCCTTGATGGTTGTGGTTAGTCCTCGATCGCCCCGATCACCCTTGTCGCCCTGCGAATGAGTCATTGTGAAAATTAAGAGGAAAACTCACATCCCCGAATGCATAAATAAACGATAAATAGTCGTATTGTGGAAAATCCGAAACTGAAAAGGGCACGCCATAAAGAAAATGGGAAAATCGAGAGAACAAAGGCGGACGGACACACAGGCGGTAGGTCGGTCAGCCAGACAGACAGACAGGATGAAGGCGAATCACTGACAGTCACTTAAAACGTCGCCGTGTTTATCCAACAGATACAAATAATGCATTAATCCTGGTGACATCTTCCTTTCCTTCCTCCCTTGTCGGTTGGGCACTCCTATCTCCAGTGATGAAGTACCTGCGTAGCTAGGGTACCTTTCCAATAATGCTTTGATTATAGATCTTAAGGAAACTCTTGTACAATTTGTACTATAAACTGCCATTGTTATGAAGTTTCATTTTCAGTTTATTCAGAAATTTGTTTTTGGAAAACAATGGCTATAGTATGTAAGCCTTCGCTATAAGCCAGTTCTTAGTTACGCAGGTATTACGTTCCATCACTGGCTTACCAGAGCCCTTTGTTTCGGATTTTCATTATTGGTTTTTCGGTGAATCACCGCAGTCTTACTCACCTTCGTGCCAGGTGCGCCCGCCACGCCGGGCGGTCCAACGGGTCCTGGCTGCCCAGCCTCGCCTTGCAGTCCTGGTGCTCCGGCCTCGCCGGGTGCTCCCCGCTCTCCCGGCGCTCCTGGCTGTCCCGCCTCGCCCGGTGGTCCCGGCGGACCCGGCTCGCCGGGCTCTCCCTGTTGGTATGAGGAAACACGTTTATTAGCTTAGGATCTCCCATGGAGTTGACCAAGTCCGGGGCACGTGCAGGACATAAACTATATGCAGGACATGCTGGGAACAAAAGGAGTAGGCCAAAATAAACTTACCTTCAGCTGTATGACTGTGGAAGCGGATACATTGACGCCGGCTTCTTGCAAGTCCTAACAGCCCCGAAACAAACCAAAGTAACAACGCAAACGAACCATAAAAAATATTAAAAATCAAAACGGGTTAAAAACAAAAGGTTGGTTAAAAGAAATACATTGTGGCTAATTAACAGCCAAACATAATTGTTAGTTCAGCTGCTGCAAGAAGCGGGATTAGGCAAATGAAAAGCAAAATAAACCAGCTGCCGTTAAACCAAATTAAGTGTTTTTAAAGGGAAACTACAAAACTGAAAACTACGAAAATAAATTGGATGAAAATTCCATTAAAAAGTACCCGGGGATCTGCGAAACGAAAGTCCCAAAAGTTGCCACTGCCCCCCAGCGATACATATAAAAGGGAAAGGGGGGCAAGTCCACAAAACTACGATGTTGCAACGAATTTATGGTGCAGTTTAAACAAAAGAGCCAAGGC
This sequence comes from Drosophila bipectinata, assembly GCF_030179905.1. Taxonomy (NCBI): domain Eukaryota; kingdom Metazoa; phylum Arthropoda; class Insecta; order Diptera; family Drosophilidae; genus Drosophila; species Drosophila bipectinata. The sequence continues at coordinate 14,564,510 of NC_091739.1, forward strand.
AGACGACAGCCGACAGGCGACAACTTAAAAGCATTACAAACGAGAATGAAGCGAGACAATAAACACAACTACAAGTATAAGTACAGATAGAAGACTACAAGCTACCAGCTACCAGCTACAAGCTACAAGGACCGGGACGCCCAAAGGACAAATACTAGAGCAGCCAAGGACAACAAGTTGCAAATAATTTGTTGCATACTGGCTGCCATCCCTCGGCCATCTGCATTTGGCCTCTGAAAAATGGTCTTGACCATGTCCACTTGGTCCACTATGGTCTAGAAATGGTACGGTAGCAACGGGCTAAAATAAGAAGATTAGTGGGTGGTGGTGGCAATACCTTAACAGCAACTATTTCCGCATAGCCCAGCGTGCCGCCATGCAGCGTTGTCACCGATCTCTTCAGACCCTAGGAATGCAAAAGCAATTTAGATCCAGTCAGACTCTATTTAATTTGGAGCCAAGAATTGCAGCAGCCGTTGCGGTATATCGAGGAAAATGGGAGCGGAAACGGAAACTCCAACTTACCTTCACCGTTTGGAAGACATCCATTCCGGGGTGTCCGGTGTCGCCCTTTTGGCCCTTGTCCCCGGGCTTGCCCGCCGCTCCCTTCTCACCACTGATGCCATTCAGGCCCTGCAGAGATAAAAAAAAAAAAATAGTTTGCCAAAAAGGGTCTTAAACTAAAAACTTCTGGCTTAAATGTAACATATTTTTTATATTTTATAAAATAAAATCCTTTGTGTATTTTTATCAAAAAATTGTGGATAGTTTCTCGCAGCATATGGACTCAACTTCCGGTCCAGTTTTCAACCAGATTTCGGCTGCCACTTACCGGTTCGCCCTTGTCGCCGGCATCGCCCTTCTTGCCGCGCTTGCCGCGTTTTCCGGGTGGTCCTGGTGGACCCGGAGGACCTGCAATGAATGAAAAGTTTACCGTGAGTTAGTTGTGAAAAAGCAATCTTAAGGTCGCCTCATTAGTTGCCCATTGAACTCGCCGCTGACCCACAGGATGCAGGACCAGTGACAAAGCCATTTCCTTGGGCCCTCCCCATTTTCCCCCGTTATTTTTTATAATTTTTTTTTCGGGTGTTCAGACGTTGTTTTTTGCGCAGTTGGCGCAAATTCATTTAGCTGAAAAATGACTTTTCGCAGCATTTTGTCACGCTGCGGCGAAGAGAAGAAGCTCCCAGCGAATGTCGGCGGGACACAAAATATTTACAACCACTTTGGATGCTATTATTTCGGGGCAGCGAGAAACTTTATCTACCCGAAGGAGGCGAGAAGGACCCAGGTCCTTGGAGCAAAGCGGCTGGACAAAGCTGCAGTCGATGCTTTTCAATTATTTCGCATGCAATTTTCAGAAGCATAAAACTGGGTCCTTCGTGCCTTGTAATTTTCCCGGCTGCTGTTGCATCTTTTCCGGGCCATGGAAATTATTTTTATTAGAGCCGACTCGCTGCACTGGCTCCTGTTTTTCCTCGTTTTTTTTTGCGCTTCTAGAGACAGGAAATTAACACCTAAAATTCCTAGACAAAGGCCATGAATGTCTGGCGGAGGTTGAAGGTGTGAAAATATTTAATTAAATTAACAGACAATAGCAACAAAAGATCGCTAGCAGCGGCAGTAGCAGGCAGGCAGCTACCGGAAATACCAACTCCAGGCACTCCCTCCCACCAAAAGGGCTCTCCTTTTAACAAGAAGTTTTAAAACCGTTCCATATAATAATTGTTGTAATTAAGTAATTTCGTTTTTGCTTCTTCGAAGGCCAAGAAACAGCAAACGGCAGACGGCAGGTCTCGGCTCTTCAAAAGGAAGCTGCCCTTAATGCAGGAAGCGCCGGCAAACAATTTAAATTCATTTCGCGCTAAAATGGCGCCGCAAACTACCAAAGGCATGCCGCCCGGTGGGTGGTGGCCCGATGGCGGAGGTGCGAAGTGAGCTGGCACAGGCATCCCAGCCAGCATGACTCCGGTGCCGGTGCCGGTGCCGGTGCTGCCCCTTCCGCGCCACCCACGGATGCTTATTTAATTAAAAAAAGATTTCTCCGTTCACGCACCCAGAAGAAAGAAAATAAAAGCGTGGCAAGTAGATAAATAAGAATCTCTAGACTTGTAAGGTGTTTTTAAGGTAATGTGGTAAGTAATACATCCCACTATTACCTCCACTAGCGAGCTGCTTCCTCTCTGTTGCAAGTTTGAAACTTTTTATCCTGCTTGGCCTGGCAGTTTCGAACTTATTTTAATCGATTGATCTTCCCCGATTCGTGCTCTCCAGCCAGGACCAGGAGCCTGTTAATCCGCCCATAAAATTTTCGTAATCTTCCAGTTGGCCCACTGTCCTTTGTCGGGGCAAATTATGCGCTTGCAGCACTTGCCAAGTAATAAAAGCCAACCAATTAAGCGTGGCTAAGACCCGGCTAGAAACAATGAAGGACTAACTCTCCCTGTAGGTGGGGGTGAGGGTTTCCTGGGTGAGTCTTTGGGGGTTTCCTGGGGCTGGGCGTCAAGTGTCGTAAGCCAAAGGCGTTGACGCACGAAAATATAAAGAAAGTCAAGAACGGAAAATCAGAGAGTATAAAAGGGGGGACTAGCTGAAGGCCTTTGTCAGCTAGAGGAAAAAGTTAAAATTGCTCTTAATCTAATAGCAACATAATAATCATAATCATAACATCGTTTGCTTTCACATGCTTGCTCTTTTCAGCTTTCTTCCATCTCTGTCAGACCGAGCTGCCATTAACGCCGCATTTTCCGTATTATTTTCGCGTTGATGGCGCCATTTTGGCTTACAGTTTGTTGGCTGCTGGCTGCTAATGGTGTTTATTTGTTGTTGCTACTGTTTCCCGTTGATACGGCTGCCTAATGCGCTAAGAAATCTCATTGCGCCAGGACACACACACCCGAATGGATATTATATAGGCTGCTGTCAGCCAAACTAAGTGCGCTGCCAGCTGATGAGGTTGTTAAGTCACAACTTGTTCTCTTCCTCCCTGTCGCCTTCAATAAATACATTTCCTTCATGGTGATGCTGATACTGAGGATGATGGCCAAGAGGAAGGCCACGATGAAGGCAATTGAACGTACTCAACCATACGTGCTGGCAGAGTTATAAATCTATATCGACGGCATTAGTTCAACTGCTGCATCAGCTTATCGCTCACGGGGGTTGGCGTTGCTCGGAGAGGTCCTCGGAAGGAAGGGAATTATGTCAAGTTGTGCGCGTAATAAATACTCGACTTGGCATCGTTTACGTGCGTACTACACCCCGACAACACGAACAACAAACAATGGCTAAACAAGTTGACAATCCCCTGCTAGAAACCCCATTCCATAGACCATCTAGATTCTAGAAAATAAGGGAAACGCAAAAGTCTGCACCTGATCGGGGAATTGAAGTTTCTAGCAACTTTGCCGCCACACTTGGGGCTTGTTCATTCGCCCGGAGAATTATCTAATTTGCCAAGTTGCTGCCACACGAGGCAAAAAGGGCAGCCAGGTCGGGGTTCAAAGGCTTAAGCCCACTCCCGTTGGTGGTCAGAAAGCTCAATTGATTTTCCGATGTGGGATACAACTCTTTCAGGCTCGTTTTGAATGGAAGTGCTGATTGAATGCCCAAGGACGACGAGTGTTTCCCTTTGAATACATATATTGCTGTGTTTCTAGTGGCTTTTCCAAAGAACGAAGACTGAAAAACATTCAAATATCAAAGAATTAGATACACTTCAGTGTTTTATGGAAAAAAGGAAAACAGAATCCAAATCAGATTTCAAACCCACTGCATCCTGGCCACTTATCGGTAAGAAATATTAAACTTTCCCGCCCTGAGCTTTAAAGCCAACTGTCACTCGGCATTTTCATTAGCTTCTCCAAAAAGTAGGAAAAACAAGATTAAATTTTCGTTTAAACTGCAGCTGGAGCTCCGGTATCCAGTATCCAGTATCCAGGATCCCTGTCATCCTGCCAAGGACGTCTGTGCTCAGCGAACGGCAGAAGCAAAATGAACTGCCAGCCAGGAGTGAAACTTGAAATGCAAACATTGATGGCAAACTTTTAACTTTTGCCGTGACGTGTGTCGTCGTTGTCCTTGTGCTGCCGCCCCGGTGTCCCTGAATCCAAAAACCTTATCCTACGTGCGTCAGAGCCACTGGCAGTGGCACAGGCAGTGGCAACCAAACGCAAAATGCAGCCAAATACAAAATGGTAAGCGTACTTAAAGCATTTGCTCTTATTCCTTCCTGTTGCGGACATAACTGCAAAAGTTTTGCCTGTCAGCATCACAGGAGTCACGCATTCCCAGGTTCTCTGGCATCATACACGGCGAAAAACTATAGATCCTATTTCACATTCTACGAGATAATTCATTAAAAGACAATCTTCTATTCAAAGCTTAAGAGTATTTCACTAAAAAAGGATATTAAATAATTAAATACACATTTTTTAGGTACAAGCACCCTTTGCATGAAATGAAATTATGTAGCCTGCGGGGGGATTGTTGGGAAACAAAAGCACGAACAAAATATGTAAGTTGCTTGAATGCCAAAAGGCGCACAAAATGTTGCTGCTCCTGTTCCTGCCTCTGATGTTCCTGCTCCTGCTCCAGTGGCTCCTTCTGCTGTATTTCTAGTTGTTTGTCTGCAAGTTGCCGCTGTAAATCTTCAATAAATGCGTTCTGCAGCAGCACGAAAATGCGGCGCAACATTACATTCAAACAATGGCTGAGTTCTTGTCCCAGCTCCTGGCTCCTGGGTCCTGGGTCCTAGCTCCTGGCTCCCAGCGTTGTCCTTGTCCTTGTCGTCTGCTGATATGCGATACTTTCCATACAAAATAACTCTTGTCGTCCCGTTACTGGGGGGATCCTTGTTCTCTCCTTTTTTTTCTGGTTTGTGCCGCTTGTCCTGTTTTTGTGTTTTTTTTTTGTGTGCCAACGGTGTTTGGTTCGCAAAAGTGTCTCAAGTTGTCGCGGGGGCTCACCCCCAGAATATCCAGACACAGATCTGGGAGACTGTAATTTCAGAGCGATTCGGTTACTTCCTGGAAACCAGCCTTATCCTTTCTTTGGATCGAATGTGATATACCTTAACTCGCTAGCAAGGACAAATGCTGTGACAGACTTTGATATGTTAGGGTAACCCATTTGTTTAGAGTATTACCTGTCTCGTGCAGTAAAATAAACAAAAAAGTAGACCAGGCTAAGTGAGATTTGGTGCTTATCGCTCGCAGAGAGGAGGAGAACCCGTTTCGGTCTTCTGTAATTTATGCCTGCTCATTAGGACGAAAACAGGTTATGCCTCTGCATATTTACACAACGTCTGCCATAAATCAGTGAGCCGAAACTGGTTGTCCCAAGGTGCGACTCGACAACAGGTCATCCGTGGGGATTTGATTCTCGAATTAAAGTGTCTAGTATCTGTCATGTTGATATGCATGGTGAGTAGAGACTCCCAGCCATAATTCAATTCAAGTGACCGTCTTGCGGCCCATGGGCTAATTATTGCACTTGAGCAAGCACACGATGGCCCTAATTGACTTGTATATATGTATTACATAGGTATGAGTCTTCCAGCATCCAATAGTCAGATCATTAAAGTTGGCATGTAATCAACAATGGTTCGGACCAAATTAGTTGCCCTGGGGCGATGTCTGATGTTCGACAAATGCATTATGCCAAACTTTTATTAGCTCTGAGGGCAACGGAAGCAGCCACGCACACAAAGAGCTTCCATATACGTACATACTCACATATATGGTATGTGGTTCGTACAAGCTGGCTCCTTGCTCCTGACTGATTTTGTTTACGGGCGAGAATTTGCACCACGCACACACACTGTTGACAACTGCAAATGTTTGCCAGATGGTCTGTGTTGGAGTGTGTGTGCCTGTTGCCATGGCCAGAAGGCAAATGTCTGACAAATCTGTTGCATTATGGGTGCCATATGCTGATCCTAGTCGCCCATTGATTCGTGTCGCCTTAGCAGCTTGCCACCCATTTCCGATTTCCGCTAATTAAATGATGGCCATAAATTTAGGATTTCGATTAGTGGGGATTGTCATCTGCGCTCACAATCCTCTTGACTAATTAAAGCAGTTAGGTTTAAGTACTTCAAGTACTAGTACACGGTTTTGGCGTGGTGGAAAAAAACTGAACTTTATTTCTAACCCACACTGCGTATACGCAATAACGAAGTGCACACCAACAGGTTGCTCTCATTGGCCTGCAATTAATTAACACTAACTGCCACCCGCCCACAAAACGCCCACTTTTGGCAATTACACATGTAAAATCGCAACGCTTGACAAATGTTGTTTGCGGTTTGGCCATAAATATGAAAGGTAATTGGCCTGCCATCACCGGGTGGGGGAGCATGGGGGCCGCCTCCTAGAAAAATAGCCACTTTTTTGTGGATAATTGTAAATTGCATTCCGGACTCCGAACTTCAATCTCCGGATTTCAATTCACGTTTTGCGTTTGCTATCTGATTGAGTGACGGCTTCATGGCTTTGTGGTCTCATTTAACCCATTCCAGATCCCAAAAAAGGCTGTCAACCAGGCCGGGCCAGACCGACCGACCGATCGACTGACTGACAAATTAGCTTCGCATTCTCTGGAAAATTTTTGTGTTTGCGGCTTTTTTTCTTCCTTTTTCAAATTGGACTGTTTGGCCGTTATTTATATTTCGGTTTTCAATGCAAATTGCATAATTTATTGCAGTTCCTGATTTGATTTATGAGTCCGGCGCATTATTTTTTATTTGTTTAACTTTAATGCTTTGTTGTTGCATGAATTTATGGTAGAGATTTTTTTATGATTTAAATGGTGTTTTATGAGGGGTAATGTGATTTTAATAGAGCAGCGGGGAATTGAATTCACTTTGATATTTATGAGGCGAGTGTTTTTCGTTTCTGCTTTTGTTAAGCATTAATAAAATAATTTATTCGCTCTGTCGTTCTGTCGCTCTTGTTTTCATTATTCAGCCGGAGATTTGCATTCTCCGGATTTCTTTCTGCAGCGCCATTGCCATGTCTTGCTTTGCATTTCAAATGCAATTTGATTAAACCGCAATTTGACTAAGTGTCGGAGGATAATTTGCATTGTGGCAACTGGGACTGGGACAATCCAAACAATTATACGATTTCCGTTTAGACAAAGCTTATGCCAGGACTCTATGGTTAATCCGTCTTAGCTCCAAGGATGTGAAACTTAGTCGAGAAACTTTAAGCCATCAGTTTTAATGGTAATGTTGTCACTTATTTTGAAAGAGGTCCTTTAAACTTGCCACCAGAGTTTATTAAATGCTTGTCCCCTGGCTGGAGGAGGCAAATGGCCAAAAGAAAACAAAAAACTTAAAAGAATAACAAGAACAAGGTGGAATCCCCTGGGGCTCTACCTTATGTTTAAGTAATTGGCAAACAGCTTTGGCCGGTCCCTGGGATTACGCAGACTGGTGTTTGCGAACCCTTCCGTCCTGAGATGTTAATGTTTTCGTTTTGGCCATGTTTATTTTCCGTTTTGTCTGCTCTCCCAAATATAAATAGAAAACAAACGCAGGACTAATAAAAGATTCCAAGGATAATCCCTGGGAAATGGTTGGAAATGGGAAAATAAGCAATCGAGTGCTGCGTTCCAGAAACACATTACACGGAACAAAGGGATCTGAAAATCTAAAACAATTTAATAGAACACTCCCCAGAAAACAAGAGCAAAAAAACTGGGTGAGCGATAATCCCTCCCGTCGAAAACTGAGTGGATGCTCCGAGCAAAGCCCTCTTAACAATAGAAAGTGTTTGGCGCTTAGATGGTGGGCGCCAGTGGAAAAAAATGAAAATAAGAATTTCATTTCACTTTCTTCGGATCTGACATGCTGTTGACTGATGGATCTGATGACTGTTGCTTCTCCCCTCCCTGGTATTAGCATATTTTGTGCTGCTGCCTTCAATACGTTTCCACACAATTGCACAGGCTGGCAGAAAAAAAAAAGGCAAGACCGCAGCGAAATTGAAGCCATCTTGGCAACCAGAAAAGAACAAAGCACCGCTCCCCCCGGTATTTGCGGATATATATCGCGGCTATATGCGTGCAAATATATTCCAGGGGTGAATCAAGAAATTAATCCCTTTAGCAGCTGCGACAGCACCAAACAAATAATGAAAGATATTTATTTTTTTTGTGTGCGCGCCTTATAAACACAACAATGAATGGCGGAATCAAGCTGATGAAGAATGATATAATAACAATAATAATAATAACAGCGACACTCTCTGCGCGGCCGATCCCTTTGGCGCTCCGCTGTATCCACGAGATACAGATACAGATGAGCCATAAAAAATCACAGAGCCCCCACAGCGGCCAGCAGTGATAATAAAAAATAAAAAGAAAAAGCTGTGACAAGTGATACAAAGTAAATACATGCGAATGTGAAACCATACCAGACAGAGCACCCGACACACCAATGAATTGTAATATGTATCTGGATCGCTGTGGATACACACGTATCTGTATCTATCTACAGAGTATCTGCAGCCGTTTCCGCGGCCGTTTCTGTCCTGTTGTCCCGTCCAGTTGTTGCAACAGTTCGTGTGTGGCATTCGTTCAGATTTTTGTCCCTTTTGGCTTGATTTTTTCGTTTCTTTGGGTAAGCCTCTTTTATGGCTGTAATGGAATGTAACCGAGCCACTGACACAACACAGAATGCAGCTCACATATTGCCATTGCCCGATGAGTTATGGCTTAATTGTGATGTCAGCAGCGTCTGCAAATTGGAGTTCTCTTCCGAAAAAAAAATATGATAGACATGGGGTCTTCCGGATACCCTGTCTGAGGACATCTCCCAAAAATGAATTGTGGCAGGCAGACTCCAACTCGTATTTTTCATATAAATTCGAATGTGAATTGCATAATTTACATCCCGGCTAAGCAGGAGGGAAGACAAGCCGCTTGGCTTACACTTTAGTGGCTGCTCGGTAATACCCGGCGTATGTGCAATATTCCCAATAAATAAAGCGACAGACTGGTATCCTATCTCATCCCGACACCTCACCAGGGACAGGGACAGGAGCAGGGACATTCACACAATGGTTATGATGTCGATATGCACGAACTGTGGGAGCCATCACTCATCCGGCGGTGTCTTCTTTGCCGCGGAATGAGAACGCTGATGATATGAATGAATTATGTGGGCTGTGGCAGGAATGGGAGTGGGAGGCAGGCAGCCTGTGTCGACATGCGTTTAACTTGCGGCAATTTTGTAACATGGAAGCTGCAGACGAGCACAGATGACGACGGGCGACAATGTTGGAAACAACGTTGCAACATCAGCGGCAACAGTAACAACAACAACAACTCGCCAGATACATCGGAAGAGAACAACCTGCAGCTGACGCTTTCGGTGGCATATGCGAAGCTCTTGTGGCATTGTTCGTGTGGCATAATTTAAATAATTGAAAGTTTTACGCTTACGCACATAATGCCCGAGCACAGCTGATGGCCGGATGCTGATGGTCTGCATCCATCGTCCTGCGTCCTTTGGCTTTGGCTTTCGCTTTGGCGCTTTAATGAGCAAATTACAGGCGAACCACCACTGGCACTACATGCCAATGAAATTAACCAATTTCCAAGCGAAATGCAAATGAGCACTCGACTAAAATACACGCATGTGGCATGGATTGGAGTGGAAGGAAAAAATATATGTGCACCCTGGCCAGGCCCTGCCACAATCGGCATCCTGGGTTATTTAATTTTGTGCCGTCGGCGGTGTCGGAGACGCGAATTCAAATTAAATGATCACACCGCGCGCCCAGCACAAGTTCAAATAGACAAATGCGCCGCTGCCCGAGGCACAATTACCCACACAGCCACACGGTTACTGTTTCAGATACAGATACAGCCAGAGATCCGGATACAGATGCGGATGCCGGCAACCCTTTGTTCGCCTCCACTTCCTGCCCTTCAGCCGGCCCCCCATTCAGCATTTATCTGCGGCTGCCCCCCCAGGTACGTGAGTGCAAACTGCTTACGCTCATATCATACAAATCATGCAGCTGCCATATATTCTAAATTGCCAGCCATTTTGGCAGACACATCAGGCGGCGCGAGGATGGGCCTGGGCAGGATGGACGTTGCCGGAGGGGCTCTGCCAGGGCCCAGGTTGACTGATAAAAACGAGCCACATGTACTGCTCCGACTCCGGGGTCCGGACTAAGTTACAGTGGTCCATAAAAAGTGATTAAACACCAATTTAAAATGATGCTTGAGCATTAAATGATAAGCATTCGAATAATGACAATCATAAGGTCGTAAAACACTCTTGATGTTTCTGGTTTTTGTAAAGTTGTTTAGTAATTTAACAAAAAGGTTGGGCTGAATTTTAATAGGTACACTTTCGAGTCAGACTTATCCACTGTACTCTAGCATAGAGCTAGCCGATTTCCAAGCGAAACATAATGAGACTTGACATGTTATATACCCATCGAGCGGTCAACGAGTGGGTGATTGAGTGTGAGTGGCCTCCGAGGGAGTCTGTCTCCGATCCCACTCCGTTCAATCAGCCCCTTGTTGACCAATGATTGTTTCAATGGTGTTCGAACAGTGCAAATGAACAGAGAGCAGTAGCTAGGGTCACGGCTTGACTTCCCCAGATATCCTCTGTATTCCCCCTACTGGCTGTGACGGAAGGACCCGCTTTGTAAATAAATTGCATGCATCCTGGCTCCTCGCTCGCATGCAAAAGTCTATTTATCCTGAAGTCAAAATATGCTCCAGACAAAGCAGCAATAGCAGCTTTCTGTTATTTCAACTTTTTTATATTTTTCATACGCTGCTCAGCTCAGCTCCTTTTTTATGGCACACTCTGCGCTTTCTGGTCTGTCTCGGGCTTCATTATTTTTATTGGATTTTCCACAAGCCTGGAGGGGGGAATATGATAATGCGAGTACTTCAAACGGGTTCAATATAACCGTTCTACGGCCAAGAAAAATGTGAAATTATATGCGACGAGATGGAGGAGGTTGAGGAGGAGAAAACCTCTTGGCTAATCCCGACTCTAGTGCACCCACACGACTCTAGTGCAGGCAAAGATTGCAGTTGTAACCATCCAGACACACACACACACAAACTCTCGGGCTGTCATGTCGGTTTGGAATGCATCTAATGGCATAGCATGGCATATTACACATACGCCCTGTGGCGCATTGTTCAATAAATACAAATTTAGACAGCATGATTTGCCGGGTTAGGGATTGAGAACGGGGAGCATTGCACTCGAGACACGAGCACAAGCCCACAACCGGAATGGGAGAACATATATTATAATATTTATGACGCCCGGTGGGTGGCGGGGATTGACCTTTTGCTTTTGGCCGGCCAGCCCGACAGGACCAGAATTGCACATCCGAGTGGCCCTAATGCGATGTGGCCGTGTCTAACAGGGTCATTAGCCACAAGTGGCAGTGCGCTAATTATGCAACCCGAAGTGGGCTGTAACAGGAGCTGCAGCAGCGCCAGTCGAGCCAGTGGCATAAATCTCTCTTTCTGGGCCAACCCAGCATTGCCAATTATGCACTTTATGCCCAGGATCATGGGGCACGAAACACTTGCCCCACAAAATGCGCCCCACAATCCCTCCAACTTTGCAGTTGTCCGTGGCCAAGACATGACCTCAAGCCACTGCAAGTCGCATTATGACAGTGCCCGCCAAGCTCAACAAAATGTAAGCCAAACTTTGCCGCTGGCCACAATTGCTGGCCAGCTGGAAGATGGTCTGAGTTGATCGCTTTAAAACCGCACTACAGACCGCAAATTTAAAATGGGAAAAGAGTTAAACGGAAGAGAAATATTTGAAATTCAATTCTGAATATTCCAAGACAACTAAACTATTAAGTATCATTGTGGGGCATCTGAGCTGCACTGGAAATGGAAAAAAATAAATATCTGCAAGAAATTGTTTCCAAAATCTTTCCACCGGAAAACTTCCAAGAAATGGAACAAAAATGACGTTTTTTTGGGCATATCGTCCAATTTTCTGGGGCTTCCCCTTCAAAATTTTGGAAAAGTGCGTGAAATGGGATGGCCCCGGGGGATGGCCATTTCTTTCCCTACCATGTAACTTTGTTGGGTAGGGCAATATGGCCCCGGGGGATGGGCATATCTTGGCCAATTTCGATCCGATTCTCGAAGGGAATACTTTAAACGATTTCTGGATCGATTCTGCACAAATCTGCATCAAAATCTACCAACAGATTATTTTTTCGATTTTTTGTCCACTTTTCTGGGGCTTCCCCTTCAAAAAGTGAAAAAATGCATGGAAGGGTAATTCGGCCCCGGGGGATGGCCATATCTTGGCCAATTTCGATCCGATTCTCGAAGGGAATACTTTAAACGATTTCTGGATCGATTCTGCACAAATCTGCATCAAAATCTACCAACCGATTATTTTTTCGATTTTTTGTCCACTTTTCGGGGGCTTTCCCTTCAAAATGTGGAAAAATACATGGAAGGGCAATATGCCCCCGGGGGATGGCCATATCTTGGCCAATTTCGGTCCGATTCTTAAGCGGAGTACCTTAAACGATTTCTGGATCGATTCTGCACAAATCTGCATCAAAATCTACCAACCGATTATTTTTTCGATTTTTTGTCCAATTTTGTGGGGCTTTCCCTTCAAAATGTGGAAAAATGCATGGAAGGGCAATATGGCCCCGGGGGATGGCCATATCTTGGCCAATTTCGGTCTGATTCTTAAGCGGAGTACCTTAAACGATTTCTGGATCGATTCTGCACAAATCTGCATCAAAATCTACCACTTTTCGGGGGCTTCCCCTTCAAAATGTGGAAAAATACATAGAAGGGCAATATGGCCCCGGGGGATGGCCATATCTTGGCCAATTTCGTTTCGATTCTTAAGCAGAGTACCTTAAACGATTTCTGGATCAATTCTGCACAAATCTGCATCAAAATCTACCAACAGATTATTTTTTCGATTTTTTGTCCCATTTTGTGGGGCTTCCCCTTCAAAAAGTGAAAAAATGCATGGAAGGGCAATATGGCCCCGGGGGATGGCCATATCTTGGCCAATTTCGGTCTGATTCTTAAGCGGAGTACCTTAAACGATTTCTGGATCGATTCTGCACAAATCTGCATCAAAATCTACCACTTTTCGGGGGCTTCCCCTTCAAAATGTGGAAAAATACATAGAAGGGCAATATGGCCCAATTTTCGGTTTTTCGTCCATCTTTAGAATGGTGAAGATTTAAGAGAAATGATCTATGTACAAATCTTTTAAGATATTTCGCTCCAAGATCGGTGCCATAGATATGAACCTCATTGTGTGAGGCATGAGGACCACCTATGCTTTCACTGTTTTTGCTCTAAATGACTTGAAATATTTTAAAAATTCAAAACAACTAAAAGTAAATAAACAACACCTAGGAATATTAGCATGAATTGGCTAATTCCTCAGAAGTTTCAATCGACAAACTGACTTTAATTTGGGGGACTGTTGTCTAATAAATTGTATTCCTCGAGGGCTGAGAGCAGAGCTGCTGAACATTTTATGTACCGCATCAACACGTTGTAAGATAAATGTGGTCCTGGTCTTTGATGCCCGGGCCACCGTTGAGTGGCCAAATTTCAAATTAAAATTAACATTATGCAAATTTCCTCCGTTGCCATTACACTCGACAATGTCGCGGGTCGCTGCCGCAGTCAAACAATCCTGGCGCCCACAAAGGATCCGATCCGCGGACGCAGGATGTTGGCTGGGCGGAGTTCTGGACTAGAAGCGGTGGCCGTGGGGGCGGGGAGGCAAACTTTTTATGCAAATTAAATGTCTGCGAGTGACGCGCGTGCGTTTTGTTTGCTACAAGGCTGTTGCCTCGAAGAAAAGCCCCGACCCCTAAGCGATGCGAAGCGCCTTTCCTAGGGCAGCGCCAGCTAGAAAATGGGGGAAAAAACTTTATTTTAATGAATTTTTTAGCCGCAACGCTGAGCATTCCCAATGTTTGCTTAATTAAAGTGAATGCGTGGGGGAGTGTGTGTCTGGGTGTGTGTTTGTGTGTGAGAAAGCAGCTGCAACCCCGACTCTGTTTATTTGCCTTTCAACATGCTGCGCTTCATCATCATTAACTAAATACTAGCGCCGCGAACACAAAGCTGCGGGCAAATCAAAATAAATACAAGTCTAGCGACGACACCAACGTCTAAACTGCTCCGATGTGGCAAGTAAGAAGTTCAAGATTCCAGATTCTAGACTCTGGAGGATGAAATATTTGAATATCGGAATACACAGACAGAAATTTATTCAAAATCTGTAGAGTCTTGACTTGAACTCATACTAACTTTATAGTCTGGATATTTTTTTTCAGCTCTTCCGCTTTTCTCTCCTTGGCCTGGTTGTTTGTTGTTACTGGTTCTGAAATTTCTGTTGTTCTCTGTTGTATTATTTTTCCTGCTTCCGTTGCGCCTACCAAACAAAAACCAACAAAAAAGCGGCGCTAAAGTCTAGAGCAAGCCCAACAATGTTGCACCATGCTGGGGCAAAGACAAGCAACAGGCTGATGGGGCTGGGCTGGCAGGATGGGATGCGGGTGGGTGAGTTGGCCAGAAGAAGTGTTCGCTACTTGGACTTTCAACTAGCTTCAGAGCCCGCCAATCCCCAAAGTTCTGGCTCTGTTCTCAAGTGCACTCGCCCTACTCTCGGCCCGTTGTTGCTATTGGTGTTGCTCTGAAGTTGCTGCCACTTCAGATGCGGCTGTTGCAGTTGCTGTTGCTATTGCCGCTTTGTTTGTGTTGCATTTAATTTGATTGCATTTTATTTACTTTACCATATCTCTATATAAAAGATGCTGAAAGAGGCGCCTCGGCTGCGGCTGCTGTTGCTGCGGTTCGTGAGTTAAATTAATTCCACTTGATACACAATTTCTATCCCCTTCCATTCAATCCCCGACTTTAGTTTGCAACAGCTGCTAGCATCTAGCATCATGCTCCATGTGGCTAGTGTTTTTTGTTTTGCCCCGTTTCTGTGTTTCTCTGTTTTTTTTCTTCTGGCCCCCAGAAGTTGATTAAGCGCCAATTTATTAGTTATTCCATAGCAGGACTAGGCCAGCCTTTGCTTTCAACGCTGCCATGAAATATTTTCCATTTCCCACTCGCTTTTCCATATTTCCATCCCGAAAGAAACAAAAAACAAACAGCATTTGGCACACTCATGAATCGCTCCGCTCGAACAGTGAGTTATTCACAATTCCGGAATAAAAGTGGGAATCGGAGGGAATCCCAGACGGGCATCGGGAGTCTGTTCAGCCATTTGGAATGGCGCGGAAAGTTATGAGACCGTTTTGTGGGCATATATATGGCTCATATAATTTCTGGTTGGGTTGCAGTTGATTTACTGCGGCTATTGGTTGTTGCAGATTTCACTGTTCGACTCTCAGACTTGCTGGAAACTAATTATTGAGAAATTCTTAAATACTTAGTTGTGGCCAGAACGCCACTTGCTCTAGTTTCGGGAGGAGAGCCATTTCGGTATTGAATTGCTGGCTATTAATCTCATTGATTTGATATTGACATAAATCCCCCAGTGATTGCAGAGTGGTAGTTGCTTCGGAAGAACCATTTGCATTTGCATATGTTTCCCCCGGTTTCCTGGGGATTTTCCGGAAGGCAGCCAGCCACCTGCAGAAGACGAATGCTGCAATGCAAATGCAGTGCCACAAGGAGATATATTCAAGGAAGCAACTCCATCTGTTTCGGCTGAGATATTCCTCTGCCAGCTTGGATATATTTGCTTGCTGTCTCCGTCTCCCTGTACTGTGCGATAGTCCTTATTTTAACCTCATTTGATATCGACATCCCACACGAAGCACAAAAAATGGATTAATGCAAACGTTCGCTCTAAAAGCAAATAATTACAGAACTCGGAAGCGTTTCTCCTCTTTGCTGGAAAATCAAAGCTGCCAAGCCAAAAGGGAAAGTTGGCCAGAACGAAAGGGTAGTTAATCACCGGACAAACAAAGCAGCCAGGAAGGAAGTTGGGAGAGTAAACAAAACGGAAGAAGCCAAAGAAAAATGAGACTCTCTACAAGGCGGGGATTTAAGATTTCCCACTGACCCTCGAGGTCACGTCCAACTGAAGCAGTTAGAGCTTTGTACTTGGTACATATTGAAAATGCAGCAGCTCACTGCACTAATTGCTGCAGTTAAAGTGGGAGTGTTAAAGGAAGTCCTGTCAGGAGTAGGAGGACCCATCAGGCCCATCGACGACCGGCGTCAAAATCAATTAAATGGGCAACAGGCGAACAGTAATTGCAGCTTAAAAATGGTGAGCAGGGATGGCACTTCAACTTTTAAGCTTTAATTTATTTAAAAATATATTTCGCCAGGGTATAGTCTAGCTGATGGACTGATTGATAGACTAAATCTGATGTAATTAACTGAATTTGTTGGCTTAAATCTGGAATCACTAACTGCCACACCCACGCCCTTGACGTGAAAGTACACTGGAGCACTTTGCGTTAATTGCACGCAGACCTCTTCATCCGAATTCGATGCTGTTCACCGCTGAGTGGCCGGTTGAATGGCAAATAAAAACACAAATTAAACAAAGTAAATAGAAATTCATCAACGTCATTGGCGACGGTCTGAGGCTCAGCATCCGACTGCGACTGTGACTCCCAATCCGACTCGGAGTCCGTCTCCCAATCCCGTCACAATAAAATCTACAAACAACGTAGTCGTTGCTGGCTTGTGTTATTCTTGCGCTACAATTCCTTGGCCCTTGTGTGGGTTTTTTATTTATTTACTTTTTTGCTTTTTGCAGGGCAGACATAAAAGCAAACAAAACAATTGCAGTCGGGTCAGCAGACGAGATGGATGGCTGGACAAATGGATGAACGGACGAGTGGCTGGCTGGCTGGCTGGATGGGTGGCTGAATGGTTGGATGGACTGCAGCCGACGCCACCATGAATTCATTCCAATGCCACTGTGGATCATTTCTGGAGTGCAATAAAAAGCAACCGCAACTCGGTTTATGTGCACTCTCAGAAATGCTTCAAGTAATAACATTAAATGTCCGAGCACCCATTAAATAATTCAACTAATTTTTACGACACACAGTTGAGATGAAATGGCATCAGTAAGGGAACTATTTAGAGATTTCTTCTCTAATAACTCGTAAAGCTTGTATCCAAAATTTAGACTCCAAGAATTTCTATTCTTCTACCTAATACTGTTTCAAGATATCATGGCCTACTCAGTTGATTGGAAACTAAATTGATGTGCTTTTTTGGCTTCTTTTGGGGTCAGCACCTCCACGGCCACATGGCGCGTGGCATGCACCTCAACTTTGAAGTTCTCTGCAACAGATCACCTCGCCCCCACCTCTGACATTCCGCCCCCTGCCCTGGCCACTCCGATGTCTTTGTTTTTGTTGCTGTTCTGCCTGTCGTTTCTCAATCATTTTGCATCCATTAATCAATTTTTGTTTTTCCCCTTTCCAACTGTCGATTCGTGTATCTTGCCAGCGCCTTGAGCATTTTGTGGGCCTCTCCCGGCCCCTCTCCCCTACTGACCCAGCTCCCCTCTTTTAGCCAGCTTTGTGTATCTTAAGTGGACACCAAGTATCTTCAATCTAGCCGAATCGGCAAAGTGGTCAATGCAACGGAGCTTATCTAGTGCCGAACAGTTGCCACTTTGTTGTATGCTCCAGATACATATACCCGGCCCCGCCCCGCCCCCTTGACCGCTGCTCTATTAGCTGGTTTTTCTATCTTGGCTGCCATCGCTCGCTTCCTCTTGGCCCGATTCCCCCGAGGGCAGCACGAAACCTTTGTCCGCAGATACAACCGCCCAGTGCCCCCTGCACTGAGCGAAAATTTGTTTGCGGATTGTTGTTTACCCTCCAGTCTCCAGTCTCCTGTGCCCGGCCAGGACTCTAGCCGTTTACTGCGGCCAAAAGTTTAGCATAGTTCATTGTCTTGTTGTTCATAAACTTTTTGTGTTGTTTTGTTATTTTTATACGATATCCCCCCCTGAGAGTGGGATTGGGACAGGAACTGGATCTGGGACTAGGAAGGCAACACCCAACTCCGCGTCATGACGGGAAAACAATGACAAGTGAAGGATTTTATTTGACTGTGATGTCTTCTGGATACTTTTAGATATTTAAATATTAGCATTGCCCTTGGATGTTTGCCATGTTACTTACTATTAAAGAGCTTTAAACGTGTTTATTTAGATGAGTTAACATACCTGCAAGAAAAGAGAAATATATATGAATTAATATTATATATAACATGTGGTATATTCTAATATTTGTACAGCCCATATCGTAGTGCATTCTACAAGTCAACTTGGCCCAAAGTTTTCCCCAAATTCATAGCCATGGTACTTATTTAGCCAAACACACTGATTACTGCGAATGGTAATTAAACTTTTGAACTCTCCACGGACCTGTCATTGACGTGTCATCCGTCGAGGTCCCGGGCCTGGTCTCGGTCCCGGCGGAGCCTGATTCTCCGGATTCCCAAGTTCCGGAGGCCCAGCCATCCGCATAATCAGATAAGCAATAACAGAAACAGCAGCGCGGACGAAATGGCCACGCCTTTAGGAACGCCCCGCTATGAGATTCATGACAGGCATAGACAAAGTTGAAGAAGGGCAGACATCTGAAAAGACTGGAAGACTGCAAGGTTGCGGGGCACCCGGCCAGGCCACTTAATTGTATAAGAAATGAGCCAAATGGACCCGAGAGATGAGGGTTGGAATAATACACAAACAGAAACCATAGAACACTTACACTTGGCTTGGTCTATGGCCGGGGCGTTAATTACATTTTTATTATTTTCATTTGGTTTTTGGTTTGAGTTTGAGTTTGGTGCTTGGGGTTTGGTGCTCTTGGATTTTGGCGCAAAAGGCACGCCCTTCGATTCTGTAACCCCAAGTCAATTTCAATTCTAGTTTCGGAAATTTCGGACCGAATGAATTAATGATGCACAGCAGCCCAAAAGTCAATTCGGGTCGTGATTTGTGGAGTAGACCATGGAGTGGCATGGGGGTGTGGCAACTGCTGCAGTCTGTCTGCTTCGAGTTCATTTTTCATCCCACCGATGTGGCAAGTAAGTACTGGCCTTGGGTTGCAGGTCACGTGATGCTGTTAATTGCACGCCCAGAGCCGCAGAAGCCCGACCGGTGCTGTCTCTGCAGTTCTTGGTAATTCCCACCCGATGTCTAAGTAACTTGGCTACCAAGGCGGGCTAATTGAAAAATATCTTCCATTTGCCACTAATTGAGGCTACTTCTCAGGTAGAGGGCTTGAGGGATTGCCGTCTTCGGATGAGCTGAAATAGAACACCCTAAATGGAAATCGAAAACTTTCACACCCGTTTTTCTGGAGAGAGGGCACTTGAACGACAACAATTCTCATATTCCATCATCATTATGCGAACTGGCCATGGTAGTCCATACATCTTCGAGGTTTCTTTTGTTCGTGAGCACCCAGGCACTCTGACACTCGAGAGCCTCGGCAAACTGGGCTATAAAAACCGAGTCGGCCCATGATTATAATTATTATTATTGTTGTTTGCACTGCTCGTGTTCGGGGCTGCCACACAAAAAAAAAAACAAAAAGAGCAGGGAACATAAAACCATTAGCAATTCATCTTCCCAACGACGACTGACTGCAATTAGAGAAGAACACATCCCGTAGAGGATGTACCGTATGCCGGAGGCGAGTGGCTGCTAAAGGAGTTCGCCCAGTTTCGAGTTCATTGGGGGGGTCCTTTTGGCACTGCAGCCCCCCAAAAAGGCCGAGGCGAGTCAACTTCCTTAACACTTTGACAGCAATTTGCGAAATATGTTGCCGGCAATCAGCAGGGAAGTGAGAAAATAACAACAAAAACGGCAACAGCCTGGTAAGGACGAGGACGAGGACGACCAAGTTTACAAGTCGCATAAACAGAGGCGCGCACAGAAGTATGCTACAGAAAGGCCACAGCCGTTGCGCGTATGTGTGTATCGGGTGTCCTGTTCTCAGTGTGTTTGTGTGTGTGCGATCCTTTGTGCCCAATCTTACTGACTTCCTTCCGGTCGAACGGCCTGGGCCTGGGCCACAAGTGTTTGGCCTGGCTTTTATACATTTTTTTTTTTTTTTCTTCCCTTTTTTGCGGCAATTAATTAAAGAGGCAAAAACGAAAGATAGCTCAGCTCACAGCCGACACAGTCCGCAGCCCACAGCCTGGAGCTGTTTTTGGTGGCAAATGTAAAGCATGCCACTTTGCAGCATTTTCTACAATTTGAGTTTTATTTTCATGCTGGCTACTACTTTGTATTTGCTCTCCGTTTGTCTGTCTGTCTGGCTGTCCAATTTCAGCCTGCCAAAAGTTATTTTTCCCTTTTCGCCTTCTTGTCCAAATAGAACCTGCAGGCTCAGCATAAGCCTGTTGTTGTTGTTGTTCAACTATATAGAGTAACAACAATGGATTTGGCCCAAAAAAGAGCAACAACAATAGCAGCCGCAACAATGGGCTGGCAAGTTGATATTCGTGGGGTTTTCCGGCGAATGTTTCCCTTTTTTCTGCTCGGTTGCGACTTACAATTTCGTTATTTATGACCGTGTCTTGTATTTTCCATTTTCCATTTACCATTTACCATTTTATTTTGTGTATTTTTATTGACTGTCTTCATTTCTAGGTTACACGTCCAATAACAACTGCGGCTCGGTGTGCAAACAAATTGCAGAGTGCAGAATCAATAAGGACACCGTGTTTTTTAGCAGTTACCCTGCAGTTAACTTTGCTTTACCTCCACCGTTTGGGGGATATTTAACTAGTTTTGCTATTTTTTTTCCTATCCCCACTGCTGCTGGCAGTACACGAATGTTACCTTAAATATTTATTTGGCTTATTTGTTGTTTTCGCCCACAAAAAAACTATCAACAAATTTTGTTACCCAGTTTGGCCAACTTTGCTGTCAACTTTTTGTGTGTCCTGGCTTCCTGGCCAAATCGCTGCAGGAGTCCTATGTAGGTCCTTATCAACAAGAAAATTGCTCTATTACAGTTAATAACTTAATTTGCCAACTACCAGTTACGAGTTTAAAGGCCGTTTTCGCTTTAAAGCCACCCTTGTTCCTGTCCCCAATCGAACGGAATGGCTGCCACTCGTTCATGCTCTTCCACTTCAATTATTCAGACATTTTCCAATCAAACCGCCGGCACGCAAGCAAACAATATTGAAATATAGTTTCCACCTTGATGTTTGGTAAAATTTATTTTCGTTAATTGGTAGCAAAAAGTTTTTTGGCGGAAAAGCAAAAAGTTGCCAAAGCAAACACAGGAGAGAACAGGAGTCGTGCCCCCCAAAAACACACACACACACACTGGAGAGATCAGAGAGGGAAAATATTTTAAATATTAAGGGACTCCCAGAGGATATCCTTCAGGGAAAAAATGATTCAAAGTTGTACAGGTTTTTTTTTGAGTGTGAACCTGCCTGCGGGAGTTGCAAGTTCAAAGGCGCCACAAGGGCAGGTCGAGAGTCAAACTAAAAGCCATTTTGAGTTTCGATGAACTCTTCTTTAATTAGGGATCGCTAATCAGTGGCTTAGGACGAAAAGTTTCGCCAAGGAGCTGGATTTAATTAGCTGCAGTCAGCCAGTCGGTCTGTTCAGTCTCATTTGCATTTAAGAGGCTGAAAAACCTCCGGCATTTGCATATGCAAACTACTATTCGACTGGTATGTCTAATGGGCCGTCATTGCGTGCGGATTGATATATTGGACCGGTTGAGGGAATGACTCATTGAAGGAGCCGACAACGCGGCGCACAGCACGCCTAATTACATTCAACGAGTTTTTATGAGAGCCGTCGGCGAAATGGTTCTCCCTCTGGTTTCCCAGTAATTCAACACCTTCCGTTCTTCACACATGAGCTGCCTCGAAGCTGCAGATGCATTTTCCATTCCTGCATCCTTGAAATGCAGCCGTTACTCAAACAAAGAGTGTGTGACAAACACAAATACAACAGAGAACATAATCTAAGAGTCGATGTATCTACGGGAAGCAGGAAAATGTGATTTAACAGTGACTCTGTACCAATTAACCAATTTCACGCCATTAGCTATGGTTAGCTAAGAGTTGTGTCTTAATTTCCAGAAACATAAATACATTTCATGCTGCAATTCAAGACAAAAAACATCAATTACGAAATTTCACGCTCCCGGATGGAATCTTAATTACGAGTTTCGGACAGCAAACTAAACTGATAAATGGAAGCATTTAATGTTTATTGTGACATTTAATAAATGGCTTCTTCACTTGATTTGCTAAATAGAGATTATTTTTTCCAATCAAGGTGAGAAGCAAGAATATGCTGATTTATCCATCCACTTATTTCGATCTTTTGGAGCTGACATACTTTCATTATAACTTTCCTAGTAATCCTTATTTTCCACATTCCATCAACCCTCACAGTGATTTTGATTGACAAAAATATTCAGGGAATCGATTTTTACTTCCATTCCGGATTACACGGAATGCTCATATGGGCGGGATCAGGAGCAAGGGTCAGAGGACACCAAGGGGGAACAAATGGCAAATGTTTGCTGCTAGGCAGCCCGGCTTAGAGCTCATAACAATGCAGCTTAATAATACAATAAATGCAATCAAAATAACAATAAAACATGCAGCAATGCCCACAAATGGCAACAAAATAAAACCGAACGACTGAACCCATAGCTGAGCTGCCTAAACGGATGAGTGTGTACGTTTTGGGTGTATCTGTGGGTGTTTGTGTTCGAGTGTATGTGCTATGAGTATGTTTGAGTTTGCAGAAATTATGACAATATGCAAACGAGTTTCACAAAGGCCACAGAACAGGCAGAAGGCGATGGAGAAACACAAATCGCAGACAAAAGGCAAAAGGCGAAGCCACGATAAATGCGGTGGGCTGTGGCAGGAAAGGAGCTAGGAGATGCTTGCAGATACTACACTAAAAGAAATCTAAGAAGGAGTAACTCAAACATATACCTAATATATCTGGAATTTTTGTAAATATTTTCTCACAGTCTACTATCCTAGACTGAGATGCAGGGATGTCGTCTGGGCCCGGCTTAGACCCGCTGACATGTAAAGAGCATCGACAAAGGCCGGCCCGGGCCCGAGCCCGAGGACGGGACAGGTAAGCCGCCGGGATGGAAGCCGAGATGGAGAGCTGGCTTAGCAGGAAAGGCAAACAGAGTTAATGCCGCACAAAACCGATTCCGATAGAGATCGAACAAGGTTCTAATAACTAACCAGCAAAGGGCTCTCCACCAGCAGTATTAGGGCATGGGGAGCTTGTTACTCGGAACAAGCGTCAATTAGCAAAGGAGCGATGCAATTTCCCGTACGGGAACGTGTTTACACGGAGGATTAGTCATCTGATGAGGGTCACTGGGAGGCGAATATTTTCCGGTCAGTTGCTCAACTGTCGACGGATGGATTAACTTTGATAGCTGGATTAATTTAATGAATTTGAAATGAAAGCCCTGTTTAAAGACTAATTTAATTTAATTAAAATACTATAAGAATTCCCCATCCCTATCCATAACTGTTTAGCTCATTTCGAAGAGGTCAATACTCTACCAGATTCAATCAATTGATATGAATACAGATTCTTTGGGGCTGCCCCTTCTTCCTGATTTATCTGCTAATCACGATCAGCCCACGCATAAACACAGTATTTACTCAACAAGAGAGCTTAGCAAAGACCTGGCAGCTTGCGCAACTCGTTTGCCCCCGGCCATGTACAAATTATCTGCATTTTGAGTGGGTTTGATGCCTGAAAAGCGGCAATAGAGATGCAGATGCCGAAGCCGCCGCCGCCGCCACTGCCACAGTCGATGCAAATGCAGTTGCAAGATGCTGAGCCGCATCTGGAAGTCTTAAGCCGTAAGTCTTCAGCCTTAAGAGTCTTGGAAAGGTGCGAGGTTTATGTTGAAAAACGTTTTGTTAACAACGGCCTGCCACAAAAAAACCGAAAACCCCATCTGAATGGCGGAGTGAGAAAAATTACAATAAATTATATAAAGTGTTAAATGTGCCTAGCAGCTGGCGGGAGATCGGTGGACTGAACTTAACAAAACGTTTTCGGAAGATCGTCCCAGTCATTTGTTGTAGCACAGCAGTGTTTGTGTTTTTTGGGGGCAAGCCCTTAAGATTTATGGGGCTTAATCAAGTCTGAATAGAACCCGCCCGAACCCTGGGTCGAGAATGGAACCTCCAGGCAATGAACTAACAGCCGCCACCAATTTGTAGTGACAACTGCGAGCTGCATTTCGAAGCGCCATAAAAACGTATCTTTGTATCTGTATCTGTATCTGAGAGTCGACATTCACGGCTCTTCGGTCGAGTTGCTGTGCTGGAGAAGGTGTTGGAGTTGTGACGCCAGTTGAGTTTGTCAAACATAAAAAAAATGTGATTCTCAATGTTTGTCTTCAGGTTTCTCTATCACTCGTTTGTAGATGCGGGCAGCACTATTTTCTTGATAAGGCCTCGGCGGTTATGGCTCCATAATCATGGTGTTCTGGTGTTGATTTTAATTGACAACTCTTTGGTGTGGTGGCACAGTGGGTCGTGGCTACGTGAAGATCGAGAAAGTGCTCTTGTTGGGGGCACTTCTGCCCTGCATATGTTTACCCTTTGCCCTTTGTGGCCCGCTGCTGTTTACATAAACATTTCACTTACACGAAATGCACTAGCACTGGCACTCGCACTCTCACTCGCCGATGCCTAATGTGTTTAACTATGTAAATGTTGCCCTGCACCGCCCGAAGTGTGCTCAGCACTCGAGAGATGCTAAAACGCTTCACACAAAGGCCGCGGTGGAAAAAGGCCAAAAATAAATAAATATGCGAGCGCCATGCATGAGTGAGTGCTCTTCGTGGAGGTGTTAAGTGAATGGGCCGGAGAAGGAGGACGATGCCCACATCTTAACATCCCAAGTCCCTCATAATCAAATTCAAAAATGCGACATCCTCGAACCACTGTACACACACACACAGTGTGTCTTGAAAACTGCAACAGAATGTGGAGCTCTGGAGCTCGTTGTGCATACGAAATCAGGGTATAACTGGAATCGGAAAGCAGTGCGTAGTTATGAATGGTTCGTCACAAAGACGTTGTCAAGTGGAGCATAGAGATTGACCACAGAGAGAGAAAAAAGGGGTATCTAGACACAAAAATATTACATTAAGCAAGAGGCAGTTTTTGATAAAAATATAAACATCTTCAAGTCTTGTTTCAGTGAGAGATATTGCGTTTAAAGCTGATTAAATTTGTAAGCAGCTCCGGAGACGGGTTGACAAAACTGGTCGTTCAACAGGAGCGGCAAAGAGATTCCAGATACCAGACCGCAGACCCCAGACTGCAGACCCCATAAAGCCACCCAGCCAATGGCAACGGTGCGCATGCGTCCGTCGGTGCCCAAAATGCAATTCCAATGAAGCTGACGTGACAACGGTCAACGAAGATGAGTGTGACAAAAGGCCCAGACAGGCGGACCCGAAACCGCAAAGCCCCAGTAAAGGCCCCCACTAAAAAGCAAGGCAAAAGCAAAGCAATACCAAAGCACACAGCGAGCAACAACCAACCGAAAACCAGCTGGCCCAAAAAAGTCACCAGAGACTAAAGACCCGTCGTAGTCGCAGTCGCAGTCCCAGCTAGGCAAATCCAATGAAAACAAGAATAGTTGATAGTTGTTTGGTTTAAGGATAGAGACGGGTCTATAAGCACTCTAAAAAATAGGATGTCAGATAAATTCTACTATAATTTAAACAAAGTATTAGCATCTGATAGTTTAATTCTTGTCCAAAAAAAAGGGGAAAAATTTCGACAAACTTTACTATCAATAACCTCAACTCTTTGTTAGAGTATCACTGTACGGTAGACACCACTGATGACAACCAGCGGCAGCAACGAGCATGTCAAAAGGTGTTGTCTGAGCCGTGCACTTGAAAAACTTGTTGTGGTTGTCGTTGTCGATGGCTGTTGGAGCTGGTGTTGCTGATGTTGCTAGTATGGATAGTGTTGCTGTTGTTACTGATGTTGCTGGTAATTTGAATGGCGAAATGGCGAACGATCTGCCTACGTAAGTGAGGTGTGACTAGGTGCGGATAGACTCCTCTATTCAGGTCGAGGCGCGAAAGAAAGGCGTCTGTGATTGGTAAACGGGCAACATGCGACACGAGACAAGGGACAGACTACAAACGACAACTGCAACAACATGGTCGGCAACCGGCAATCGAGTCGCATTTTGATTAGATTTAGCAACGCTCTGGAACAGCTCCAATTGTGCTGCAACAGTGAAAGAGACTGCCGCGGATGCCGCTGCGGTCTAACCACATGGCAGTAGAACGCGTTTTGGCCCGAAATGCAAATGCAAATGCAGGAGCAGGGGCAGAGGCAGAGTCCCAGGCCCAGACAAGGCGCGCCAGACAGTCAAAAAGGAAAAACCCACAGAGCTGCACTTAATTGCACGCCCAGGAAAAGCCATAGCCAGAGTGGGAAATCGAAAGGGCGCGGTTCATAGAAGTCGCGGGGGACTACGGGGAGCTACAAAGGCTAACAGCAACGACACTTTTGATTGAGTTTTAGCACGAATCTCTCAGTCGGCCGGGGAAGCGATGACAAAAGACTCCCAAAAGGTAATTGTTGCCACTCCATTAGGGAAAAGGGGTTGGATTCGCTTTTGATGCCGTTCACACAGGCGAAAGAGGCTCCCAGATAATTGAGTTTCCCATCGAATATCGATTCCCGAAAAAAAAACCAGAAAAAAACGTATATAGTTTTATATACCCGGCTTTCACCCAAGAAATTAGATCCCAGGAATGGTCTTATCTGTCCGAGATTACCCAGATCGGGTTACAAATTGAAATCAAAGCAGCCATGAAAACTCAAGATAAGGTGCCTGACACTCGTCTGTTTTATTTTCCCAGCAGTCTCGGTTCCTACATACGTATGTGAGCTATGCAAAAAATACCCCCAACCCTCGGGGTATACTATTTATAGACGACATAATTTATCAACATCAATTGCAAGAAACCAGTTCTGACCACTCTGGCCCTAGTCCGGAGCACCGATTCCCGGTTAGCAATTACTCATGCCCCGGCACATCACGCACAGTAGCATTGAAATGGTTATTGACTCGGGAATCGATGCTTTTTAACACAAATTTTATTGAATTTCCTCGGAAAAGATGTAAAAAAATCAAGAACAGAGGAGAAAATTTAATTATAACCAACGAGCAATGGAGCATGAAGAGGCAAGCCAACCAGAAACCCGAAAGAAGGGAAATTTCTTTTTCTTTTTACGACTTTTATTATAAATCTGTGTGTATTGGGTTTTTGTCGGTTTATTCGACAATGATGGATTGTGATTTGTAAGAATGTCGACGCCATTGGATCGGTCTAAGCAATTAATTTCTAAGCAGGCGAATCACGAAATAGCATCGGCTATCCACAAAAAAAAAAAAGAAAAGAAACGAGTGTCCAGAGAAGTCTCTTTCTCTAGAGAAAACGATTGAAATGGATATGGGTGACTGGGAAGCGGTCAAGATTGATTTTGGCTGGGAGCGTCATTACAAGCAGATTGGTTTCCAGATTGTAAAACACTTCCAATGGGTCTCCAGTCTCCAATCTCCAGACTCCAGCGACCCTGTGACATTGATGGGGGTTTTGATTTTCATTTTCATTTTTCATTTGATTGAAACATTATAAAATGCCAAATAAAAGGGAAACGAACCGAGTCGATCCGAGCCGAGAGACAGACGAGACAGTTGAATTGACTGAGAAATCTTTTGCGGCCTAATGAGCCGTACTTTTGGCTCCCGCCACGGGGCGTATGAGTGATATTTTGCGCTTCAACAAGCATAAAAAAATACCAAAATTCAAAGAGAAAATGATGACATTTTCGGCTTTTATGCATACGGCGGGCGATTCATTTGCATAAATAGTCGAAAATTGAAAATGAATAACTCGGTTGAGCCTGGGCTGGCTGTCTGGGTAAAATGTTAATGAAGGCCGCAGCATAAAATGCCGCAGCAACAAAATTATTTGGCCATAAAATCCACAGGGACACATACGGGGTGTGGCTCAGTCCGTCGCATCATGGATGGTCTATCATTATCATTATATGGCTGGCATATTCAAATTTCAAATGATGCAATAAACCGGGCGCTTAATTTTCAGTCGATTCTCCCGGCAGGACAACCAGAAAAGCGTTTTGTTGCGATACTTTGGAGCAAAAAAATGGATGATAAATCGAGGGAAATTCTATTTATAAGCGTAATTGCTAATCCCTAACTGAAAACATAATCCACCCACTTGGGCATGCGAACTTGAAGGGCGGCATTCATATATCATCTTTATCGGAGGCGACTACACCTCGGGAGTAGGGAATCAGGAACTGCCGGAAGCTGTGAAAAAAGGAAAAGCGGAAGTGCTCTGTAGCGCTGAAGCGGTGAAGCGAAAAAACGTAAACAAAGCCGACGAGACAAAGCCAGAAAAACAAATGAAGGCAGACTATTTGTCAACGCGAATGAAGCCATTTATTATCCATCATAAAACTTGTATTTATCGCTAAATGCGGCAGTGGCAAGTGGCAAGTGTGGCGCGAAGGGAGGACATGGACATGTCATACAGTGGAATGTCCCAACAAATCCTGCCGACGAATAGTGTGCTGTCTGTGTATTTGTATTGTGGATAGACAGTCGGACAAACAAAGAGATGGCTTAAATAAACGGCAGGCTAGGGTCGTAGTTGCCGTGGCAGGGGCATGGAATTCAGTGGCAGTGGCAAGAACAGAGCCAGCGCCAGAGCCAGCATCACGCAGCCAGTGTCAAGGCAATAAATCATAAAGCAGCCGCAGTTTCAGGCGCTTTCGGGTCCGTCCCCAGTCGCATCGATTCGCCGTTGCGCCACGCGGAGTGCTGTGTACGTGAGTTTGGGCCGAAATTGGAGCATGTGCCTCGTCATTGGTGTTGTCGCTATCGCTCTGGCTCGCAGAATTGTCGTTAAAAATCACGTAAATGTATAAAAATGAAATCTGTCTGCGTAAATGTATCTGTACTGCCACCACAAGCACTGAGAAACTGCTTCGCTGGCGAGCCAAGAGTCGAATAAATTTCAGTTTGCCGCTGAAATATTTACGCAGCTCTCCAGTTCCCGGAATGGCTTTTCAGTCTTTAGCAAGGAAAATTCGAGCATATGTGGCTAATAAACCAGACCAGGACAGGCCAGGGCAGCCCAGGCCGAAATTGAACCAATGCAGATCCGATGGCAGCTGCAGCGACGACACACAAACCTATATTTCGCCAGCCGAGAGATAGAGATACTTACACACACGAACACACACAGATACTGTATCTACACCTGTACCCGGGTCCTCAGCGTTTTGGGATGGTTGATTGAACTCACAGATACATACGAAGACAGACAAGCTGTCAGATTGGACGGGACGCTGGGATTCCACTTGATTGATGATGGATCAGGATGTCTGTGCTCATGTCCTCCTGCCTCTTCCCTCTCCGATTTCCTATCTTTTTCCAAAGTTGTGTTACCTAATTAGCAGGTTTTTTCTTCGTTTTTTTGGCTCGTAAGCTAACGAGCCAAATGCCAAATGAATGTCAGCCTGGCGAAAAAGCACCATGGTAATGGAAAATTAGACAGTCGCTATTGACAATTAGTAGCCGCTGGCAGACTGCTTGTTTACTCATAAAATGGGCTTGTTATGCTATGGCTATGAGTGTCTTAATTTCCCCCCCAACACGTCGAATTTATTAATTAATTTATCGCCGTGGTAATTAAGTTATCACCAATTCCAAAGCAGCCAGAAAAAGACACACATAAATTAATTCGTTTTTAAATTTGGTAATTCGCCCCGACAGATGTGGGGCGAGTGGATACGGAGACCGTTTGAAAGTCGTAAAATGCATTTGGGGGATAATCCGAAAACCGAAACGAATGTGTAGGTTGTGTTGGCCACAAAAGCTTTTCCATTTAAAAGTTAATAATCCAATTGACAGGCTGTGGCCACTGTCTAAATACATATATTCATTTTTCACATGAGAAACGTCAGCAAAGAGCTGCAGCATATGCCTCATAAAGCTTCTTAAAAGCGGCCTTTTATCGCTTAACCACAGATCGATGGCCCCTTTTTAATCGAACATCGATTTGCACACTCCTTTATTTGCCAGCAATTGCAATCGCCATAAAATATGAGTTTCGAGCGCTCCTGAATTTAAATGAACTCACCCAGCTATCAGGCTTAACGGATTCCAGTCAGACAAATTACGTTTTTGGCTCATTAAAATGATCTCAGTGCTGTAGAATGGAAAAAAAAAATAAAGAAATGGCACTACGTGCCGAAAATAAAAGTCAGCCTCTGCTGCTACAAAAACATACACACGGACGCACTTATAAATCCGCAAAGCAATCAGATGAAATTTATGAAATTCTTCTTGCCGGGTAATTCATTTCAGGTCCTTCGTTTGTGTATGTTCCATGGCCATGGCCTGTGTGGTGTGGTTTTGCCAATGAATTTATTTTGCTTTATTTTATTACTTTCTTTTAGTTTGCCGCACAGTCCACACACACTTCGGTGGACTCTTGGGCTCTTGTGATATTTTTAATAGCATTTTTTTCCCCACCACCGCTGCCCGAGGAATGTGGCTGCCCGGCAACGCACATCGATGAAATGGCTGGAATCACAAATAAAACAATGTGGGGTAAGCCGAGGAAGCTGGGGCTGTTGGGCTGTTGGGCTGCTGGGATGGCTGCTGGGGGCGTGTCAGCGTGGCACACGACAAATAAATTTGTCAACAAATGTGGCGTCCGATGTGTGGTGGTGGGGCGAGGGAAACGACAAACCAGAAGGGGATCCCTTGCCAGCAGGACACGAGTAATGATGACAGTTGGGCATTAATTTTTGTTCACTAATTAATAAATGTTGCTGTTGTTGTGGCGGTGTCGGTTTGGCGGCTCCTCCGCTGATATCTGCTGTGCAGCGAAATGGTTTATTGGCCTATTAGCGCAGCATTTAAATGGC
Source organism: Drosophila bipectinata (assembly GCF_030179905.1). NCBI lineage: Eukaryota > Metazoa > Arthropoda > Insecta > Diptera > Drosophilidae > Drosophila > Drosophila bipectinata. The sequence continues at coordinate 14,595,572 of NC_091739.1, forward strand.
AATCAAGGCGTGGTGGTGGCCAGGTAAGCCAAAAGTCACGCAAGTCACAAATTGCGGGCCAAAACACAACAAACCTGGCTAACGACTAACGACCAAACACACAGCCGGAATGGCCGGCCAAGGAGCATAAACAAAAATGTCCCTGGCAAATTGAAAACGGAAAGGAAATCAATTGATGTGTGTGGCGACAATCGATACGGGGATACAGGATGCCCAGCTAGGTGTGGTGCGGCGGTGTGGTGTGAGCTTCGACGAGGTGGTGGGTCGCTCGGTTGGTTGCTTTCTGTCTGGTGGGCTCTGGTGTGGTCCGAATCCACACAAGCCTCTGTGGGCACGCTTGAAGGACCCGGCAATATAGGAGGTTTTTGTCATTGCCTCAATTTTGACACGCCCTAAACAACCACAGAAGCACTGAGAAAAATTACCAAATATTAGGGATTATAAACTAAAAAAAAAAATATTAAATTTTTTAAATAAATCTACTAAATAAGAAAAGTTTCTCTAGAAACTCTAGAACTCTTAGTAAGCCCTCCTCTATTTTCTTTCAGTGCCAACAAAAAAAATCCTGCAAGGGATGGCAGGTGCTACATGGCATATGCAGGAAAATGCCGGGAATCAGGAGAGCATAGCTGATATATGGAGTATATCCAGTCAGTGTTATCCCCGGCAACGTGATTGAAATTTATGACTGGCAAATAAACGCAACAGACACACACTCGGGGATCGGGGATGGGTCTGTGACTGGGAGTGTTGCTGGAGAGCTACCCCGAATCGTGAGTTGAATTCCTAGACCTTCCTGTTGGATAGTAGGGTGTGGGAGTAGGAGGTCCTGTGAGAAATTGCACTGAATAAAAAGCACTTGTACGCATTAAAACCTAATTGGGAATTTCCATAGTTCATATGCCATTTTCCCTGCCTGGTTGCCGTCTGAGTAAGTGAGTCAGTGAGTGGTATGTAGTACGTGTGATGTATGAGTACATACCGGGTAGTATCTGCGGGTAGGTACACATATGCAGCTGTCCATGTTTCTGGTTCTGTTCCTGGTGCTCGTTTTAGAGTCCTTTCGATGTGTCTCTGTGGCATGTTCTACATATTTTGGCTTTGCAAAATGTCACACGCAGGCAACGATGCTCGCTCCTGATGCTGCTGATGCTACCACTGCCGCTGCTAAAGTGGATTTTGCGCTTGGCTATGATAAATTGAGGGTTTTCAGCTGGACAACGAGAGTGGCAGGAGACTGAACTGGACCAGGGACCAGGGACCAGGAACCAGGGACCTAGGATACCGTGTATCGTTACCTAAACTCCTATGCTTCAACCCCTAGCCACCCCGTACGGCTACGGCGGATGCAGCTTCGCAACTGAAGGATGCGAGGAGATGAGAAGTGGCCAAATGTCATTTGCAGTTTGACAAGCCCAGCCAACCATGGCTCTATGTTTGTGGCCCTGTCTGTACCGTGGGAACCATCATCATAAATTTCAAATGTCCAGAATTAGGATGCTCATAAAAAATGAAATATTTAGAATGCAAAGCAGGAAACTTTAAGTTGGCTTTTCCAGCATTTCCCCAAAAGGGAAGTCTCTTTTCCCTTTTGTGTGGTTTGCTTTTCAAAACTTCATAGTTTTCTCTGTTTAATGTTGTTTCTCTTTTCAGGATTTTTGTGTTTTTAAACCACTGTTCAGAATAACCCTCACAGACTAATTTTATCAATTTTCGAAAAACTACACAACTGGGGGAAAACGTCGATGAGCCCAAGAACTAATCGACTTAATCGGAATGCGGCAGTCCCTGGAAAACTCTGTGCCAGCAACTGCAATGTCCTTGACATCCCGGTGGGGCTTGAATCCTGGTAGGGCTGGCAGGACAGCTGTATCAGCCTGCGATGATGACTTTGCCGCATCGTCTACGCCTCAGATAAGAAAGTGACAAGTCCTGCCACCGGCCCGCAGCTGCTTTGATTTATTGTGCGAGGCTTTAAGTTGTGAAAAGGCTGTCTTATCGCCAGGCTCCTTTGGCTTTTTGTTTTGTTGTTTTTTCCTGGCAGTGTGGGTGTGGCTGGGGTGGGTGTGCTGCTGGAGAAATTTATTTATATGCAGTGACTTTGAAAAGAAAGTTCGACCGTTGCCAGGCGAAGCAAACTTTCGACCTGCGAGCGCATCGATTATAAAACTTTTTGTCCTATCTCGTCTGGGGGATAGCTCTTGGCCGGAATTGGCAAAGTTGTTAAATAATTGCGCCCGGCATTTACTGGCCCGTATGCTTCTCGTCATATGCTCGCCCCCCCAACCCCCCAAATGCCAGTCGAATGCATGAGGACCCAGAATCAGCGCGGGATTAGCCCCAAACTTTGTCCGGCAGCTTAGCGGGTGAGTTAATTGTGCGAATGTCAAGACAAATTGCGTTAATACGACCAGACTGGCAAATGGCAGAAGCTATATTATATTGCCAGTTTCCAGATCCCAGATCTCCCGGCTTTCAGTTCCCATTTCCCAGCAGATCTCCCAACTCCCATCTACCAGTTCCCAGAGAAAGGTCAGGGGCGCAGAGATGCGCAGCATGAGTGTCGCAAAAGTTTTCAAAAAGTATTTTAAGCGAAATTTATGCAAACCACAAGGCAAACTGGCAGCAAGGATCCTCCTCGATTCGTCCGTGTGTGAGGGTCCTTATTTATGCAAGTATATGTGTGTGAGTGCCGGGAAGTGCTCTGCTAATCCCTGAGTAATCAAAGTTTCGGTAATGTCACCAGAGACAAGCAGCCAAGGAGGGGAAAGGGGGCACTGCCAGGAAAAAAGCTGCCAGAAAAATTGGGAAAATTGAAGCAACATACTCGGGACACTCACAAAGGAGGGCAAGTCCGCCACCTTGTCCGCCTCCCTTCTGGCTTTTTGCCCCAGCGAATGTTTTTCCGGGGCGACTGGGAAAACACTTTTCCAATTAATGAAATCTCTAAACTGCCATAAATTTTGGCCCGGACGCAAATAATTAAATTTCGTGGCCCACACGCAACACCACCCCGACACAATAAGCTCACACAGACAATGACTTGTTGACTTACGGTTGTGTGGGTATAGCCGCGTGGGTGTGTGTGTGTTAGCGTGTTTATGCGGCTGGATCTGACATTTCTGACCAATTTCGAATTGACCGCAATATGGGCCGTTGTTCAGGGCCAACAAAGGGGTCCTCCAATTGACAGGATTCGCCAATAAGAGGAAACGCAAGGGTGTGTCTATCAGATAACATGAACAGGACTAAGGACCAATCCCGACCTATTAAATCCAGAATAAGAGTTCAACTCACCTGCTTGACACTGACAACTGCCGTTGCCACCTTCGCCGCTGGCCGCCGCCGCTGCTGCCGCCTCGGCCGCCTGGCGACGCTGCTGGCGCCGCGTGAGCTGCAAGTGCGACACATCCCGCCGTAGTCTATGGAGTTCGCGCCGCACATGCAACGCCAGATGCTGCTGGCTTCCATTGCCGCTGGCGCTGTCGCCGGTCGCACTGTCGCTGGCCAGGATCTGCGCCTGGTCCGTGGGCCAGTGCAGGAGCTGCTGCTGCTCTAGCCGGAGCTCCAGCTCCACAATCCGGGCGTCCAGTTGCTGGAGGCGCTGCATCCGCTGCTCCAGCCGCGTCTGCCGCACGTTGCCGTAGAGCGCGAAACTGAAGGCGCACAGGCACAGCACGTAGCTGGCGACGTGCAACAAGGACACGAACCGGACTGTGGGGCGAGGTCGCTCCTTGCTGCTGCTGTTGATGGGGGGCTGACAAATGGGCGGGGCCAGGCGACTAGCTGCTGCTGATGCTGTTTCGGGTGCACCCGCTGCACTGTGACCCAGGAGCAGGCACTGATGCTGCTGCTGCTCTTGGCTTTCCGTTGAGGGAGATTCTCCGGCTTCTGCCTTTACCGCTGCTCCTGATTCTTCTCGCGCTCCTGCTGTTGAACTGTCCTGGGGCATTGTCCTTGGACTGCCGCTGGGCGGCGCTTTGTGCTTGCGCATCCTGCTGCTGCGTCTTAGATGGAAATGGAAGGCTGTCCCCGAACAAACGAACGAAATTCGCGTATGTTGCTGTCACTTGAAGTGTCCTTGTGTCCTTGTGGCATCACAGAAAAAAGCACAAAAAATAAAGACACATATGCTGCTGATGCTGCTCCTGCTCCTGGTGCTGCTGTTGCTGATGCTGCTCTCTTATTTTTTATGTTTTTCCGATTTTCGAGTGATTTTCTATTCGGTTGCTGTATTTGGCAAGTACATTGCGCCCCTTTGCTGCTGCAATTTTCTGGGGGCCATGGAAGAGACCCGAATCGATGGGAAAAACAACGTACAAGTTGTGTGCCGGTTGTGCCACTTGAGCTGGAAGTCCTCGTAGCCAGTAGCCTGGGCTTTTGTTTTTGTCCTGTCAATCGTCGCAGTGGCAGCTGCTTGTCGTCGAGTCCTCTGTTCCTTGGTTCGCACTTGTCCTTTCAGGGCTCTTCACATTGCAACTTATTTAGCTTTGCGTTCACTTTTCAACTGCAACGACACAGAAAAAAAGAAGAAAAGTGAAAAAAGTTGGGAAAGAAACTTTATTTTTTTAGGAGGTGCTATACAGATTTTTTTGTCCCAACCCCAACCAGGCGATCGTGGGCCAGGAATTATGTGCGAACTGGACCGTCGGCGGTGTCGCCACATTTTCAATAATCAGCCAGGCTCGGCGACGGTTACGGTGACGAAGGCATGCTCGCTAACTTGCCTCGGAAGTTCAACCAGCCGTGCCCAAGCCGTAGCCAGGACAACGACACAAGGAGAAATAGATGGTTTCATTACATAATTGTGGATGTTGCTTCCCCCTCAGGGATTATCAAGTATTTCTCTCAGTGCCCGAGGTACTCGTAAGACTCGGGGGCCAGCCAAACTTTTTCGCACAAAACTTTTTTCTAGCTCAAGTAGCAGTAACAGCCACTGACAAATACAAAAAAATAAAAATAAAAGAAAAGAGGGCCAAAACAAGAAGCAAATAAAAAACCTCTAAAAAGCAGCAACAAGATGCCCGAGCAGGGAAACCAGGGGGAGTACGAGTACAAGTATTTGACCCATAGACTTGTCGTGTCAAAAACATTTGTTGCCTTCAACTCTGCCCCAAAAAAAACAGCAAGGTGGCGGGGGGTTCGGCAATACAAAAGTCATAAAGTGGAAATTATAGCAACGGGAAAAGCCCTTCGAGTTCGAGGGGGAGGGAACAACGAAGCTGAAATGCCCTTTAGAGGAATGAAATGTGCTTGAGAACTTTTTACAAGTTTCCAGAAACAAAAAACAATACTTAAAAAAGTATCAGAAACTTGACCAATATGGGTGCGATTCTAGCTAAAAGTTTAGCACAAAAACATAAAGTTTAAAACTATTACTAAAGAATAATTAAATAGATTACCTAATGAATGGTTACAAAATGCCAGTCGTGTAATTTATAAATTCTATAATTTAATAAAGCCAATATTTCGGGAGGTCAAGTGGAGAATTTTCCCGTTTTGCTGACTCATTATGCGGCCCATAATTGCCGATTAAACTTTCACACAAACACACTCATTCATGGCACTCATAGCACCTATTTGTGTATAATCCAAATTCTACTTATTTTCGGTGCGTTGGCGTTGCGCAATCAAGCGCATAACAACCAAAATAACAATAAGCCGGGATCCAATAAAGCTCAAAAAACAATCGCACGCCTCACACTTCCAATGGAGGGGGGGAGCTAAAATTTCAGCACCGCTGAGCCGCAACCACAAAACGAAAAATGGCGCTCTAACCCGAAAAAAAAGCATAAAAGTCAAAAGGCCAATATCAAACAGAAGCAGGCCGGGAACAACAATGAACCCCCCCACTTCCCGTTCAATGTCGAATTTAGAGAGTCAATGGAATGTTTGGAACACCCTAATAAAACTAATTGAAAGTCTTGTGCGCTCCGGAGCCAATAATGGCAAATGAAGAAGACGAAGACTCCAACGAGGATGATCATGATGATGATGATGATGATGACGCCGTCGTCCAAGCACACAACAATAACAAGTGCAGGGCATGGGACTGGGTACTGGGGGGGAGAATCATGCTTTTAATTTAACAAATAAGAGCATGTGTGGAGCTGACTTTTGCGCTGACACTGCAATTGGCTGGATACAGTACCCCGGCGTATCGATTTCGACTTTGCACAGCCAAAGGTTAATGCTTATGGAGAGCTGGGAGGGCCCCACAAGCCAATCTTGGGGGCCAGCTAACTCAATATAATATAAATTGATTTCAAATTTCAGCAGCTTGGTGCAGCTTTTGTCAATTACAGGGGAAGTCCAATGACTCGGAGAGTCGTCGGACTCGGTCAGGCAGCGCAACAAAGTATGCTATGAATTTTTGCCTCAATCACCAGCGAAAATTGAATTAAATCGATCAGGATGTGTGTGGGTGTGTTTGGGTGGGAGTGTGAATGGAGAGTGAGAGTGTGTGTTCAGGAGTAGCTTTTTGTGAAGCCACTTAGCAACATGGTGTGTGCGTGAGTCCAGCTGGCAATTGAAAAATTTGATTTGGAATTGAAATGCAAATCAAGCCAGAATTGAATGGCATTAGCCGGACGCTTGTCGGACCGACCCGGTCCCGAATCCTGGCCAAGAGGCAAAAGCTTTCTAAGCCAGCACAATGTAGACCAAAGTGCCAAGCACACACACACGTCCTTACAGAGAGAAAAAAATTCGATGGAAAATCCATTTTCTTGCTCTTATTTTGTAGCCTCGATAGCAGCATTTTTTTGCCATGCATATGGTTGGCCCAGTTTATAGCCAATGGCTGTAAAAAGCTCAATTGCAATGCATTCAAAGGGATTATTGTCCTTATTTATTTTGCTAAATTTATTCGTTACGCACAAATGCGCCACGAACCCAAGAACCCGAACTCGAACCAGGGTCGAATCCAAGCCATACCCAAATACCCAGGAACGTGGCCGAATAAAAACATGAACATGAAGCCAAACAGCAAATGGCACACAAAAGCGGGCTCACAAGGGCCAAAATCAAAGCAAATAAACAATAAAAATAATCGTGGCCGTTAGTAACACATGTGCATTTTTCATCATCAACACCACGGCCGCCAGAGCCTTTGCCACCGCCGCCGCCAACATCATCATCATCATCAGAAATGTTTGTAGTAAGTAGTAGCTCCAGTTGTTGTTCGGTTGCTCCTGCCGCTGGCCGTATCAAACAACTTTGTTGCTGCCACTACAAAAGTAAACAGTGGTAGCAACAAGAAAAAAAAATAACAGAGAAAAACAGCCACAGCAGCCGTGGCAGCTTCGTCTGGGGCTTGGGCGAGGCAATAAATAGTTGTCGTGCCATAAGAAAAATGCAAGAAGTGTTTAAGTTTTCCCCTTCACTCCATGGTCGGTCGAAGTATGCTTTTTTTTGGCAGCCAGGACCCGGAACCTCCCACTCCCAGCTCCCACCGTCCGGCAACCCCTTTTTCCGAGTGTTAAGCGTCATTTCCTCTCTCACTCCATACTTATTTTTTTTTCTCCCTGCTGCTCCATCATTTAAATTGAAAAATATAGAGGAAACTGAAGTGGAAGTTCCTTGAAGTTAACTGAAACGGGGCGAGGATGGGCCGGGGTGAGAGCGAGGAAATGGCGCTGCTGGAATGAATTGGGAAACTTTCGATTTTGGGGGACAGCTTCCGAAGAAAGTCTTGAGCCATTTCAATTTTGATTAAGGACTCGCTAGAGTAACCCAGAAAAGAAGTTGCAGTCGAACGGATAAAGGGTGCAGAGGAGTGGCTGACAGTATTTGGATTCTTGGGATTTCCCTTAAAAAATCCTATAAAAAAAATCATAAACATATCCTGGCTAATTTCCACTTTCATGTCCATCCTGTTTAGGATTAAGTGATGCGAGTCCATGCTGGCGTTGGCTTTAATGTCCGTAACATAACACTTGTGTGTATGTCGTTTGTTATTTCCCTATAATTTTTACAGCTTGTTCTCCTCATGTAGATGCGGTTCGTACCATAGTTCTCCCAAAAGTTTAGGACTTTCTTTTTATGTTTCTCCTTCAGGCAGGTTGCCCCCTACACACATCCCCAGACAAACTATTAGTGCAACTCATTGGCATGCCGGGTTCTTGTCTTCCTTTGCTGTTGTTGTTGTGCTTTTATGAGGGTCTTCTTCCTTTACAGCCGGCCACGCCCCTCCGACGGGGTGGGTGGACGGGTGTGGCTTAAAGCGAGTGTGGGCCAGTATTTCGAAAAGATTTCCAACAGAAGTTGCCCTTGGGAGAAATTACTTAATTTCGGAATTTCAATTTAGCACTTAGACAGGAAACATGGCACTGAGGAGTTGTGGCAGTAAGGAGCCGGGAGCCAGGAGCAAGGACCTCCCAGACTGTGTGTGCGAGTGTGAGTGTCTGGGGCTTGTAAAAATTCAGCTTACACATGCTGTGACTCTTAAAAATTTCCGGAATTTTGGCACGCAATGTTTGCTTTTGTTTACTTGGGAAACCAACTTCCTGCTTCTTTTTTGTTTCTGCTACAAAAACATTACCATTTTTTTCCAAGGAATCTCTTCTATAGGTATTCTATACCTTTTTTTTTGAACCAGATTCCATTTCATTCGATGCCCGTGGAAGCTAGGATGGGGTTCTTCAAAGTCAAGAGGAATTGTAATTAACTTTCAGGCCACACGCTCATTCCGAGTTTTATTAGCTGAAGTGCACAGTAAGAAAATGCGAATTATGTTCACATAAAAAACGGATCTATATGTCTATTAATATCCTCGTTAAAAGCTAACTATCATGGCTCTTTAATAACTACTGCAATTATAATAAAGTTACTTGAAAAACTTCACTGTTTTCATTTGCCACACATGGCAAAGTCACACTTACTCTGGGGGACTCGAAATATTACATAGTGCAACCAGTCCACACCCCCCACGGTTAACCCAATGTATGCCCCGTTGCAACTGCTTTTTTCGCAACTCCTTTGACTCACTGTGTGGCAAGCAAGTGAGTTTGTTAAACAGTGTAAAGTTACACGCAACTAAGCACTTAACTGCACAAAAGCTCAAGCACGGCCAGAGGTGGGCTGGGACAAGGTCCGGCTACGGCAGTAGCAAGTGTGGCAGTGTGGGGTGAAGGAAAAACCACAGACGCGGGCCAACCTTGGACTTGCAACGCTTGACTTTGCGTGCATTTTTATGAATGAGTTGCTCTGACCGGACCGGGTTTGGCTCGGACCTGGGCCTGGGCCAGCAACAAATGTAAATCCGCGACCCCGTTGAAAGGTCGTCCAGAAGACTGACCAAGCCTGCAGGCCCATCGTCTCCTCCCCTCCTTCTTTTTGTTGCAGACCCGAGGAACATAAAACGACGTCCAGACGGGTTGCTAAAGAGCTGTGGCATGTAAACAGACACAGCTGGACATTCAACGTGGGTCTCCGTCTGGCCTCCTCTACTACGGCCTCCTCTTTCTACCTCTTTCTAGGAGAGTGGGCGACTCTCGTCCTCTGGGTGGCTTTGTCATGTTGTGGCCAAGGCGGGTCAAAGGCTGCGAGCAGTTGGCCATCAATTGTGCTCTGATCTGGCTCGGAAGGCATAGAAAAGCGCTTAACTTCTGCTCTGGTGGCGCACAAGTTGCGCCTGGAAGCCGGGACATCTTGCCACATCGTGGGAAATGAACAGCACACAGGAAAACTGGAGTGATAAGCCAGCAGAGTCGATAAATCGGTTAAGATAGAGATGCACTGGGGGAAAAAAAAGGCTTATTTTCCAAGTCTTATTAAACTCTTAAAAAGAGGAAATTCTACGAAATCCAGTTTATCGGGAAAACCTCACAGATCGGGGATATTTTAACCGCCTTGCACTCGGATATGATTCGTAATCCAGGAATTAAAATTGTCACAAAGGGCAGCAGGACGAGCAAAGGGACAAAGGATATGTGGTAAGCCGAACAACCCTGATCTGAATCCATCGAATCCTTGCAATACTTCCCAACGAGGTCTGTTTATAAAGTTTTAGCCTTAACTTCTCTATTTTATTTAAAAGTTAAATATCAAAGAAATAAAAAATAATAATAATAAAGAAAATAAATCTTGACAGATTTTTCTCTTGAAAATATCCTTTAAAAAAAATGTCACTTTTTATGCTGGCAACCGTCGTGTATGTCCTTGGTTTGTTCCGGCCAAAAGTGCAACTTAACCGCAGTGAAAATCCCCTCCCATCTGCCCCACCTGCCGCCACACACTCGTCCTCCCCCTCGACCAATCTAAATTTTCACATAAGCTTCTGCCAGACTTTTCGGCTTGGCATTTAAGTAATTTGCTGCCAGCAACCTGTGGGCTTCCACCAGCCAGCCAGCTAGCCCGGGTGTCCTTGCCTTTTTTCCTCCTCCTCCTCCTCCTCCACCTCCCCCTGCGTACATCTGCTGTCTCTGTCATTGGTTTGGTAATTTTTCACTGGCTGACAAGATGTCGCCGTTGACGGTGTCGCTGCCGTTTCTGCCGCCACTGCCACTGTTGGCCGGGTCGTGTGTCTGCCGCCCGGACTGTCTCCTTTGCTGCTGTGCTGCATAATTGCTTTGTGGTTAAAGGATTATTTACTTTTTTGCAGCTACGCCCATCCTCTGGGCTCTGGGCAGCCGAGACTGCCTGCTGAGTCACTTAAGGCACAGTTTGTCCTCGTCACTAAGCCGACGGCTTGCGCTGATTTGGGCTTAAATGCATTCAGCTCATTTAAGTTGCACTGCAGCACAAAAAAGCAAGCGAGTTGGCTTATTTCAATACTCTAGACCAGGCAACTTGGCTATTTATGGTTAAATGATAGTAATAGTGGAAAATATATGCTTTTTTTTGCTTAAATCCCCTACAAAAATCCAATATTATTTATCCAATATTATCCAATCCAAAAGGGTATCCAATATTTTGCTAGCTCGCCTAAAATATTTGTTCTCATGTCTTAAATATATTTTTTTATGTTGGTTGGGGACCCCGTACTCAGAGCTGCTGTCTCACAAATTATATAATTAAGTTAAAGTGAGCGGCGGCGGCGGCGGTTGCGGCAGGCAATTTACGGGCAACACCAGCTCCAGCGGCTCCCATCTGGCAGCTCCAACTGGCTATGGCTGTGTCTCTGGTTCTGGATCTGGCTCAGGCTCTGGATATGTGATGGTATAGTACAGGGTATAGGGTGTACGCTAATTTCTTAATTCTCACCTTCCGCTCGCAGGGCGGACGTGGTCGATTCCATTCCCGTGTGAAGGCAGCCCCAAAAATAGCATTTCCGTATTGCCCTGTCTATCATGACTTTTATTGTTGAATGCGAGAACCCTCCTCGGCCACAACCAGTTGTGTGTCCGATTCCCAGTGCCTGCCATGCCCATAGTCCATGCCCTTTTGCGAGCAAGCGAGTCCCGTCCCCCCAGTCGGCTGATTGCTGTTCATTCGCGCGTTAAATGTGACTGGTCGAAGGGAAGTGGATGCTGTTGATGTGGATGCTTTTGAAAACGAAACCCCCTTCACCGAGGGTAGCACCACCTAGCCCAACCCTCCAACCTCCACCCAAGCTGAGTTCAACTATATTTTCCGGGACTATTCTTCGGCTATATCTCGCCCTCCCTCCACTACCGTCTCACTGGGCGTTTTGTGTTCAATTTAGCGTCATAATTTCGTTTATTGCATGGCCTGCGACAGCGTTTCGTTTACTTTCGGTCAGTAGGCAGGCAGCCCTCGCCATCCCGCCATGCCGCCACCCTGCCACTACCACCTCTTCCCCCAACTTGGCTGGGACGACGCTGTCAAGTGTTTTGTTGAGTTCATCAAAATTGTCGCTGGCCAACGATGACATCCACTTAACGCAATTTTCAGTGCTCTCGGGGAGAGCATCACTGCCACCGGCAGCTCCACTCGAGCACCATTCATTCATTGAGTCAAGCCGCTGCTAAGCATCCATTCACTCATTCACTCACTCACTCATTCATTCATTCAGTCAGTCATTTACCCGCTCATTTCACACCATTTGCAGTTACAATTAATGTTTGTTTGCCAGTCTCCCGCATATTGAAATCGCGGAAAAGAACAACAACTTCAAAGAGGCCAGGACCAAAATCTAACCAGTATGGTCTTAACTTAAAGCAGCCGAAAGCTTACATATTTAATAATTGCTCAGCTGAAGTTCATAAAGACGAGGGTCGGCCCCAGGGGGATTCCCCGGCAATGAAAAGGGTCGAGGGATAACGGCAAAAAGCGCAGTCCTCCTCATAAATGAAGGCTTTTGCTACAGAATTTACACCTCAATGCGAGGGGGGCGGCAGAGCCAGCGAGCCTGCCTGCGGCATCTCTGGGATGCCTTTGGCTTTGGCCCAGCTGCGGCATGCCCATAAAGTATCTTGAATATTTCAGCAAGGTGTGTTGTGTTGGATACTTGAGGACCTTTCGCTCTCTGCGCCTCTGTGAGGTGGGGTGTGGGTTCATTAGATTGTCCAGTGCAACTTCATTTGCAGAAGCATAAAAAGGACTACAAATCTTATAGGCGGTTCCGCTGCCAACTACTGGGTATGACTTGACTTGGAAGGCAATGACTATGAAATGTTTGTCGTACTTTTTATTCAAGACTAGTTTAGTATCCCAAGTCTCTTGAATAAGATATTATTTTCTCATAAGGCGCACATGTGACAAGAAACTGAATTTCTATTTCAGCAAGGTCATTTTTTTGCAACTTATGACCATCTTGTATGAACAAAAACAACCCATTTGTTGATATTATTGTATCTTTATAAGATATTAGGCAATATGTAAGACAATTAAAAGACTTAAGAGGTTTTAAATGTTGTTTACAAAATTCTAAGCTGCCCTACGAAAAGAAAAGCGTAGAAAAGCATGCTTTTTTCTTACATTCTCTGCTTTTCAATTTCTATAGTTACTCTTCGGTTCGTTACCATTTTAATTGAATAACAACAACCTTTTGTGTTTTATGCTTTACGTATAGCATATACGTAGGCAAATTAAATGAAAGTACCCGGTATCATATAATCGTAAGACCTGGGATATAAACTGCCTGCCTGGTATTGTTTTTTTTATGCTGCTGTTATTTTTTGCAGCAGAGGCTTAGTCTGAGACGATGCCAGAATTTCAATGTTGTTTTCTCTATATTTTTTTTTTGTTTTGTCCTAGCCTGTTAATCTATTTTTTTATGCGCTTTGCCGGGCCTTTCGCCTAAAAGCGAGCAATGGATTTTTTCTACCTTTTTGGTCGGCTTTTGGTGCTGGCTGGCTTGTGCCTTTGATTTGATTTCGTTTTCGTTTCACATTGTGGGTTCTGCTCTGTTTAGTTGGGTTGGTTTTTGGGAACAGGCCAAAAACCGTATTTTGTTGTTTTGTTTGCTTTTTGTTTGCTTTTGTCATCTTGTCCAGCCACCCTAATTTTGAATTTTTTTTTTTTTATTCCTATTTCTCTGTCAACATTTTGCATACAAAGGACATGCACACGCACACATTCTCACAACAAGGAGCTTGCATATATGTATGCATGCACCCTGCTTATTATAATCAAACGGTTTGCTCACCTCTTACGTACTTTTTTATTTTTTTTTTCTAGATTGTTTCTGCCTGCTGCTGGCCTGGCACCTTTGCTGGTTCTACGGTTTTCTCCTTGGGATGCTGCAATTGTTGTTGCTGGTGATGGTGCCGGTGCTGCCTCTGCTGTTGCCAAAGGCGCTTTTCCCGTTTGCTTTTCACTTCACCTTCTTACTGATTTCAGCACTTAACATAATTTAATTTCGACAAAATGCGGCAACTATAAATTTCAACTCCTTGCACTTGCTGCCACACACAAACTGCTGTTGCTGTTGCTTGCCGCGTCGGCTTTCTTCGCTTCCTGTTGCCTTTAATCTAGGAACAACAATGGTTAGGCGGACAAGTATACGCCCAGACGACCGGATACCGCCACTCCCGAATAACTGCGAATATATCCGCGACGCACTCGCGACCACATGCACTCTGGCCTCCTGGCTGGATTGTTTTGGTTTTACTGTTCAAGATGCTTTTTTTTTACCAAATTTACTTTCCCGATTCCCGATATCGACTTTCTTTCTGCTTGCCGGCACCTAATACCGCTTTTTTGTTTACCGTTCCTAGTGCACTATCAGATACGACTCGGCGCGCACTTTCAGATGCATCCGTTGTAAGCGATTGTAACGGTGTAACGCGCTGGAGTGCTCAAACATGAATGATGCGATGCTCACATCCAGTGGATACGACGTCCTCACGGATGCTCAAACTTCCACCATGAACCATTAACCGAACAGATACGAATGCGACTCACGAAGCCGATTCGACAAAAGAGAGAATCAAACATTGCTTGTTTATGAAAAGTCTTTAGAATTGTTTGGATTTTTCAAAAAAATATATATTTTTGTTTCTTTTTATAGTGCTGAATTTAATTTGATTTAGTTTAATTCTAATTGTTTTTTAATCATAATACAAGTGTAAAAATAGGAGTTTGTTTAAGTGTATTCATGCAAGTTCGATGTTGGCTTCAAACTGTCTCCTAAGCACAGTGGTAAAAAGTTCGTTAAATCTTCCTAAAAACAAAATGAAATAAGATTTAAATTAAGCATATATTTTAGTAAAGTATATAAGAAACCATGTTAAATTTTGGTTATAATTATATAAATATTAAAGCATAGAAAATCGCGGAATATATTTATTAAAATAGTAAACTTCATACACTTTTGAGAGAGCCTATCTCACCTGTGTGTTTGAGTTCGAGGTGGGCATGTTTTGGTTCGAGAAGAACACCTCTCAGGTGCGAATCGGGAACGGATAAAAAGGCAGCAACAAAAAAAAGATCAACCAGTGGGAGATAAAATCCTGAGACAAAATATTTTTTACATTTTTTGTCCATTTTTCCTGATGGGATCCCTTGAAAATGAGGTTTGCCTCAAATGGCCCACAGTGATGGCTATATCTTCCCAAATTCTCATCCGATTCTCAAGCAGAGTACCTTAAACGATTTCTGGATTGATTTGCCACCATTCTGCATCAAAATTCTGAAACAAAATATTTTTTAGATTTTTTTCCATTTTTCCTGATGGGATCCCTTAAAAATGGTGTTTTCCCTCATATGGCCCACAGTGATGGCTATATCTTCCCCAATTCTCATCCGATTCTCAAGCAGAGTACCTTAAACGATTTCTGGATTGATTTGCCACCATTCTGCATCAAAATCCTGAGACAAAATATTTGTTCGATTTTTGCCCATTTTTCTTGACGAGATCCCTATAAAATGGGGTTCTCCCCAAGAGGGTCCACTGCGATGTCTATATCTTTCCCAATTCTTATCCGATTCTCAAGCGGAGTACCTTAAACGATTTCTGGATTGATTTGCCACCATTCTGCATCAAAATCCTGAGACAAAATATTTTTTAGATTTTTGCCCATTTTTCTTGACGAGATCCCTATAAAATGGGGTTCTCCCCAAGAGGGTCCACTGCGATATCTATATCTTTCACAATTCTTATACGATTCTCAAGCGGAGTACCTTAAACGATTTCTGGATTGATTTGCCACCATTCAGCATCAAAATCCTGAAACAAAATATTTTTTTGGTTTTTTTGTCCATTTTTCCTGATGGGATCCTTTAAAAATGGTGTTTTCCCTTATATGGCCCACAGTGATGGCTATATCTTCCCCAATTCTCATCCGATTCTCAAGCGGAGTACCTTAAACGATTTCTGGATTGATTTGCCACCATTCTGCATCAAAATCTTGAGAAAAAATATTTTTTAGATTTTTTGTCCATTTTTCGTTTGGCAGCTATACGATATATTCGGCCGATCGTTCCTACTAATATAATGCGTGCAAAGGAAAGGAGGGTGTATGCAAAGTTTCAAGTCGCTAGATTTAAAACTAAGAGACTAGCTCGCGTAGAAACAAACACACAGACGTACATGCGTTGAATACATTTGACCAAAGTTATAATACCTTCTGAAAGGGTATAAAATACACATCATACAGGTTTGAGAGAGCCTACCATTCTTGTGGGTTTGAGTTCGAGCTTGAGGTGACCGGCATGTTGTGGTTCGATAAGAACACCTCTCAGGTGCGAAATGGGAACGAATATAAAGACAGCAACAAAAACAAGATCAACCGGTGAGTTACCTTTATCCAATAAATTAAAATTAAATTACTTATTTAATAATTACAAATAATAGACTAAGAAAAATAAAATGTTGCTAAAAAAGCTGTTAAAAGTATGTCAGTTTTATTTTCTTTCATAAATCTTTTTTATCAGAACTTTTTATCAGCCTTTCACTTCTTTACACAATACTTTAGCTTTTAGGTCACGGGAGGGAATCCACCTGAAACCTCACCTGAGAGCCTCTTACGAACCCAAACGAATTGTTCTGAAAAGCCGGCTAAACCACTTAGCTTCATTCTTGTATATTTTTGGGTTTTTGATTTACAGCCCAGGTCCCTCTGGGAGATTGATGATGCCAATTACAATTACATATCAATTATAACTGGTAGCCTATCAGGGGTCGCGTAGGAGCAACTTTATTAATTAGCCGCAATTGTTGTCAAGCTGATGTTTTGTGGCTTTCCGATATGACTCTAGGTTTCTCTTAAATAACTCTCTTAAAGGTACACTGTACCATGGTACCCAGTACCATGCAAGAACGGTACTCCTTCGGCTTGGGGGTGGCATACTCATTTCCGGTTTCCGTTACTTTGTGTGCGTGGAAAATTTGAATTGCGTGGCAAAGTTTGGCACCCACGACCCTTGGCCTTTGCCATTCACTTTTCTCTTTTTCTGCGCATCTGAAATTTATTGAAAACACATTAAGTTCCAGCGACGACACTTTCGCCGGATGTTGGCAATTTCCCTGACGAGCCCCGAGACGCCCCATTCTTGTGGGCGTGACCCATCAGGGAAATCAAATTGTTTGGTGCAATGGTAAGGCCAATTTTCATTTTCCACCGTTATTGCCGAGCCGGCTAATCAGCATTGAGCAAGAGCCCTGGTATTTTTTGGGGAGCGAAACTGAGAGGTTTCTCACCTGGCCCATGCCTGATAAGACACCTGCATTGATTAGATTAGACGGCGAAAGAGCAGGAGCTTTCGATGGGGGGCGAAATTAGAATTAGTCACCCGGTGGAAGCGATCGCAGACAGACGGTCAAGATGGACGACACAGACTTTTCGCTCTTCGGCGACAAGAAGAAGCACAAGAAGGACAAGGCCGATGCCACTTTGGTGGCCAAGACGCCCACCTCGGAGCTGGACTTGAAAAGAGTCATCATCTCACGGCCCACCACTGACGACACCTACGAGAATTGCCCCCGAGCGGGCATCGCCCTGATCCTCAACCACCGGGACGTCAAAGGTCAGAAGGCGCGTGTGGGCACCGAGCGGGATCGGGACGACATGAAGCTCACGCTCCAGGGTTTCGGCTTCGATGTGAGGCCCTATGACGATCTGACCTTCTCCGACATCAACGACTTGCTGAAGGAGGGTAAGTTTTCGGGAAATAATAGCTGGCGAAATAATAGCTTTCCATTCATAAATCATCAAAGACATGTTATCTTTTGGGTGACGAGGCCTTTATTCTTTCAAAACCTTGGTATTTGTTTCTTTAAATGATGTTTGGTAATGAATTGAACAAAAAAAAAACATTTGAACAAATATAACTATCATCTATTGAAGTATCTAATCTACAAAGGTTCTTAAATAAATGTTATTTCAAACCTGAAACGAGTATGCAAGAGAGTAGAACATTTTGAATTTCATTTATCTTATCTATATCAAAACAAACAAACATACCACGATTATTGCAAAATGATCCGATAATGTAGGTAATCGATATTCACCAATTTCCCCTTCCAGTGGCGCTCGAGGATCACAGCCAGAATGATTGCTTCGTCCTGGTGGTCATGTCCCACGGCACGGAGGGCAAGGTCTATGCCAAGGACATGGCCTATCCTGTGGAGCGTCTGTGGAACCCCTTTCTCGGCGACAAATGCAAAACTCTGAAGAACAAGCCGAAGCTTTTCTTCATCCAGGCATGCCGCGGCGAGAACCTGGAGAAGGCCGTGGAGTTTTCCAGTTTTGCGGTGATGACCCGGGAGCTTGTTCCCCAATCGGTGGCCCCTGTTGCCCAGCCCATCACCTACGCCATTCCGAGTACAGCGGACATGCTCGTCTTCTACTCCACCTTCGACAGTAAGTATTCAAGAATATCAAGTATACGCAAGGTAGACCCATAAGCACCACCCTCAGGCTTTGGATTTTCTTGTCATTCTTTCAAATTTCGTGATTCATTTTGACGTATAGATACATAATAATAAATATTCCTTTCTTTTAGAATTCTTCTCGTTCCGCAATGTGGACGATGGCTCCTGGTTCATCCAGAGCCTGTGTCGCGTCCTGGACGTGGCGGCCAGCAACGAGGCCAGCCAGCCAGAGGGAGCGGAGCTGCTGCGACTCCTGACCGCCGTCAACCGGAAGGTGGCCTACGAATACCAGTCGAACACAAAGAACGAGGCCCTCAACCAAATGAAGGAAATGCCCAACTTCATGTCCACCCTGACCAAGACCTTCTACTTGCGTGTGAAGCCCAAGACCTAATGCATGTGAGTGAGTCAGTGAGGGACACCACAATCACGATACAATCACAACTCTTTCCCCTAATCGTAATGATATTTGCTATTTGTTTATAAAATAAAAGTCTACGCCCGTGTGCGTCTATCGACGGCACTTATCTGGAATTGGCTTAAAGCCGTTGGGAGCATTAGATAGCGGGCTTGTTACACACTCGACGCCACTGACACCTGAATGGCAATGGTAGCTCAGTTTGCCGCAAAATGGTGCAAGTGCCGCATGTTTGCGGTTTGTGTCTGCTGTTTCGGGTTTGGCAGCTGCTGGCCTTGGCCAGCGAACTGCCATCGCTGGATGACCTTGAGTGCGGTTTTCCGGTGGCTCCTCCTGACGGCCGTGGCACCTTTAATCTTGTGGAAGAGTGCCTCTTTATACGATGCCACCAACGTCCGGCACTCGGAGATCTTCAAGGGCATAGCTCTGGGCACCATGGCCGGGGATGTCGGTGTATCCATGGCCCTCCTTGGTCTCAGCATCTGGAATCGCAGGAAGCTGGCTGACTTGATGAACGGCTTGAATCGCCTTCACCGTCGCCGGAAGTTGAGCTGGTGGAGCACCTGGATGCTGTGGATTAAGATTCTCCTGAGTCTCTACGAGCTGCTCTGCAATGTGCCCTTTCTCCAAAGGGCCGGAGGTCACCTGCCCTGGTCACAGCTCCTCGCTTATGGTGTCCAGCTCTACGTCCAGCACGTGAGCAGTGTCTTTGCAAATGGAATATTCGGTGGCCTGCTCCTCCTCCTCGCCAGTTTGGATCAATTGGAAAGGAAAAACCTTGGTGTGGTTCAACTTCTGGAGGAAGAACGAAACCACCTTAGATTAGCCCTAAAATTCATTAAAGCTTCGGAGTGGGGTATTTTTCTCCTTGTGATTGGAAACTTTGTCAACATTCTGGCCAACATGTACGCCTACATGTCCTACTTTGTACAGGAGCATGGCATTCCCCTGACCATTTCCAATTACTGTCTAATTGTGACGGTTCAACTGTACGCCCTCGTTTTGGCCGCCCACCTCTGTCAGGTGCGACACAGCCGCCTCCAGCAGCGCTGCCTGGAGCAGGCATATCTGCCGGAGGAACTGTCACCGAATCAGGTGGGTCTAAATGAGATTAATCCAAGGATTCGACGGAAATAGAGGGTCGTCTTATCTTTCCAGGCCAAGAATCTCACACCATTTCCCCTGGTATCGCCGGTGGGCCATCTCAAATTCGGGATTCTCGGACTGTTCACGTTGGACAACTCTTTCTGGCTCTTTCTCGTATCTTATGGCATGAATTTTATTGTCATTATTCTGCAGTTTAGCCTGGAAAACATGAAGCGAACCAAGTTCTAGGATATTAGAAAGGAAACTCAATACTTAATATTAGAAATAGAAGTAGGTCATGGCCTTATGTCAGTACTAACTACTGAGCTGTTTCAGATTAGGATCACTCTCAACTAACGCTTCGAGCTGTCGAGATCGTAAACGCAGTTGTTTGTGAAAATATATTTTTCTGAAATATTTTTACTTTTGAAGTATATTTTATATAAGTTTTGCGTTTCAATAAAATCAATCAAAAATGTACGTGGAACTGATTTTCGTAGCTAAATACGTAGTGATGGTGAGTAGAAAGTAGAAGTTCTAGTTCTGGTTCCGGTAAAGTGTCGTAGAGATACTACAAGTGCTCTTTTCCCCTTTATAGAAGGGACTCATCCTCCAGCTTCATGAATCTGCTACCGTTTTTGATCTAAAGTCCGCTATAGAAAGTGTCTTGGACATCTCTGTAGAAGATCTCGAGTTGACAACCATTTATGGCGAGAAAATCGGGAATAGCGAGAAGGTGGCAGTGGTATTCAGCGAGAAAGAAAGACTTCGTCTCCTCAATCAAGGAATGAACACAGCATCCGTCACCCTTTATACGCTGGTTAAGGCTGTACCTCAGACCAGATCCTCTGAAGCAATACCGAAACCAAACCCGTTTCGTACTTATTTAGAAAAGATCATCCAAAAAGATGTACCTCAGACCAGATCCTCTGAGGTAGAAAAGATCACCCTAAAAAATGTACCTCAGACCAGATCCTCTCAAGAAACATCGAAGCCAAATCCGTTTCTTGATTTCTTGGAAAAGTTAGAAGCTACAATATCGCCAGCAAACAGTGATCTCAGCCTGTCGGCCAGTGCCAAGAGGTATGTCCTAGGTCGTTGTCCTTTGTCCTTTGTCGTTGAACTAAAAGGTGGTTATTCTTAAATGTAGATCAGTGGAACGAACCTGCAACTACAGGTCAGAGAAACCAAAGATGGTTACCGGAAAAGGAGTCGAGACTTTTAATTTAATGGCGAAAAATAACTCCGAATCCTTGGACGAGGAGGAAGAGGACATTGACGAAGATAGCGAGGCTTGCAATACAAGCACGGAATCTCGGTGCCCAGATCGTCGGAAAGTCTGTTGCAACCCAATCGAGTGTGACGATCCCGATACACGGCCGCCTTATGCGAAAATCCCGCCGGAGAATCGCCGGTACGCCGTGATGATCGTCAACGATGACTCCGAGGCCGATGTAGACATTCAAGCGATCATGACCCATTTATTTTCGTTGTTCGAGGAATGTCCGTTTGTTAATTTGGACTTCACAAACTGTGTCACGGTGTCAAGATTCCAAAATTGGTTAATGTTTGTGACTGAGGACTATTGTTCATCCGACTGGATTACAGACGCTATAGCTGATGTTTGCCCTCCACACTCATGCCTCCCCTTCATCCAATTCTTTGGTCTGGTCCGCGCCCACTTCGTTCTTCCCTTGGCTGCTCCAGGCAGGCCGCTTTGTTCCATTTTTCAGGTTTTTGAGAATCAGAATTGCGGGCTGGTGACCCACCAATGGGCCGTCATCGGACGGTATATGTTGGATCCCTGCGACTCGGATTATATCAACAAGATCGTCTCCACTCTCAACGATAACGAGGAAATCGACCTATTCATCGACGAGGCTAGCCGGGATTTCATCCTGGAACAGTGTAGCAAAATTAATTACTGCTTTTGGCATCTAAGTTTTCGCTTCCCGTGTTAAATTAAAAATTCTATATAACAAAATCATAATTCATAATTTTCTACATTTCTTTTCGCTAATATCAAAATTTTTCTCTTTCTCAGACCAAATTAATGTTTTTTCAGGCTTGGATAAGAACTAAGTATTGGATGAAGGAGAGTCATGTATGAGGGATTCAAAACTTATAGATAATATGGCAACAGTTGGCACAACTGCATAGGGGCTTGCATAACTCTGGTTTTCGACTTCCGCTGGCATCGTCTGTCCTCTTCTTTCCTTATTACCATATTTTACAATTTATATGTCTGCTGCTTCTTAAAATTAGGTAAAAGTTTCTATAACTCTTCTTACCAAACTAATTTGAATTCTTTATATCATCGGACTCGAAATAATTAACACATCCATGAAGGGTAGGATGAGTTTTCTTAATTAGAGGATTTTTTGGATTAAGAGATTGGTAATCCTTGCTTAAAACCAGTACCAGTGCTTAAAACCATACAAATATATAGTACAGTATATATTTAATGAAGGTATACGATAGTGTATAATAATTCTAAAATAATAAATATATGTTATTTGAATTAAAATTTAAGTTTCAAGGCAAAACAATAGCCTACCAAAAGGCGAATATTTTAAAACAAGGCTGCCAGACGTTGGATGTAAACTCAAACCAAAGATGGCGCATTTTTAATGTTAAAAATATAACAGAGGAATAGTTCTGTTAAAAATTAACAGAGCTTGAGCGGTAGGTTGAGCGGGCAAATTTGAATTGTGACTTATTCTAAACTGAAATATGTACAATTTGAATAAAAATATTATTTTAAGCCTAATTTAATTGATAATAATAAATTGACCCAGTATTGGATATGTTTTGTCTTAAGCAAAGTAACAAAGTTATGAATAAATGATTAAAATATAAACTAAAAGCCGAAAACCTTGCCCTGAAAGTTCACAAACCTTATTGTGATGGGATATTGTAATAGATTTGAACTAGTTTAAATAACTATTATTTCCCGTCGTCGATGCAATCTCGATTTTATCACATCTGCACCAAATAAAAACTCCATTCAATAAATTCAGTTTTGTGTCTTTTGATTTGGCGAAGGCGACTGACCATCGAATTCGTGAATTTTGATTTGATTTTGTGAAATGTCTTTCTGTCACTTGACCGACCAGATCATTGCGTAAACTGGAAACGAAAGTGGTGGCCAGCAAGTCCCACAAACAAGTTGGAATGGATTTTGGAGTCGGGCCGACTCTAAGCCCAGAAACTATACATCATTTAGTGGCTATAATTGGGTATTAATTACAAGAGGCTAGACTAAAAATACAATTTGGCAAAAAACGATTATTTTGTAGGAAAGTTGCGCTCCCCCAGAAAGAAAAGAATGAGCAAAATTTTGAATATAATTGGTAGAGTTTCAAAAACACTATCCCCAGCCCAACGATGCATTCAAAATTCGCCGCTTGCCCCACTACAATGAAACTAATGATCGGTGTGTAATCAGATATACTAGCTGCTGAGCTGATCGATTAGCATATCGGCTTACACATTGTCTCCCTGCTTTCACTTTAGCCGTCTCCTATTTGGCCGACTTCTCGAACAGCCCTCGCTGATTAGCATTGATTCTACCAACAGCAAATAGCCATTGGCCACAACCATTGGCCAGGTTTGAAGCTCCAGGGCAGGAGCCTAGCATTCGCACGCGCCAATTTTCCAAGCCGCTGGCTGGGTCGGTTCGGAGCTCTAACAGATAACTAATAGTACACGGTGAGAAAATATACTCAAACAAATTTATATTTATTTAGTATTCATTATCCTACAATACAAGTCTTTCAATAAACTGTATTCTATATTTTATTCTAAGAACTCAAATTTTATTAACTTAAATCGATTTCTTTCAGTGCATGATTTGCGTAGGCTGTGCTGGGCGGCTGGTCAGTGGCTCTGGGGTACTCTGATGCCCCTGCCCCCACTCCCTCTCCTCCCCAATCGGGTGTTATGTAAAGCTATTAAACCGCATAATGCAAACGCTGCTGTGTTGCGTCTTCGCCTCGCCTTTCTTCACTTTCCGCGGTCTTTCTTCGGGCTTCGCGCCCATCTTGTCTTGTTAGCATTCCCTTGATTCTTCTTTATCATATTGTTGTTTCTGTTACCCATTCGCGCTGCATCTGGCAGAACCGTTAAGACGCCTTTTTATTGCAACTGCAACGAATGGAAGAGCTTCTCGGGTTCGGGTCCATGGGGCCCTCATTTCGATCCATTGGACCCAGTGGATTATCGGTCCATTGTCTGGGATGGGTTTTGTTTCGCACCCATTACTGCCCTCTGTCTTCTGTCTTCAGTCTTCTGTGGGTTTTGGGGGCTTATTTGATTTTTGACTTGCTGACTCCGGCTTTCCATTGCGGCATCTTCATCATCATGGGGCATCATCATCCAAGGTGCCTAGGGCTCCGAGGGGACTTGCCTGCCTGACTGCATGTTTATGTTTATGTTAATAACTTTTGTGTTTATACTTTTACGAGTTTACGAGCTGCTTTTGCTCTTCCTTGTTTCTCGCTTTCTGGCTGGCTTTCATTCATTCATCGACTTGGGCTTTTGTCTTTATTTGTTTGCCTTTTTTTTTTTTGTTTTTTTGCCAGCACGCAATGCACCATAGAAATAATAAATAATAGTAGCGCAACGGTTTCGTATCTGAAGTTTCTGAGTTTCTGACTCCACAGCCAAGGATACTGCTGAGCCCCGCCACCCACTTTTCACCTGCCAGCCAGCCAGTCTTTGGGGTTTTCTTCTGGTGGCAGTATGCTGCCACTTGTCGTGGCTTTTCTTGTTTTCTTCGGTGTGTGAAAAACTAGTCTCATCGCTGGGGCTCGGCCTGGAGTTTACCTGAAGATAGCTTCAGTTGATCGCGAGGTGTTTGCTTAGACGGTTGCTTGTTGTTTTTTCGCGGAGCGCGATGCCAGTTCCAGCTTCGGACTTGGATTTGGCCAACTAGCGGATAAACGTTTTTGTGAAAACAAATAATCCCATACAAAGCCCAGGATATGGCCTACTTACATCTTCATTTTTGGTTTCTCCTGCTTGGCGGGTCATTTGTCATAGGCCAGGCTGCTAAAGCGGGACAAGTGCAAGGCAAGTGGTTTGGCCGAGAGCCGTTATAGCCTTTTTAAGCTGGCCGGGATCTGATCATTAATCTTCCAGTGCCATAGTGCCATAGTGTGTGTGTTTTCTCCATCTCCGTCTCCGTCTCAGTGCTAATGTGTTTGGCTCGCGTAAATCAAGTACCTGGACGCAGTTTGTCGCCTAAGTCTTTCGATTGCAACTCGTTTGGCTCGTTCCGTTAAATAACCCAATTTTCAAATTTAAATGCTGCTGCGACAGCTTTTCCTCAGGGGCTGACCAAAAACCGAAAAAAAACGATAAACGAAAAAAATGTGCAAGGAAATCGATTTTGTATTGAGACAACTATCTCAGTGCGGCAACCAGATAATGTGTTTATGCAACAAACTGACAACTGTGACCCACTTGTCGCCCCACCAGCGTCGACCCATTTCGTCAACCTGCTCCTTTCGGCCACCTTTCAGTGTCTTGCTCTTTCCGGCTCTGACTGAACTCGAATACCCCCACCATGTTCTAATTAAATAAAGAGACTTTTAATTCGTTTGTGTTACTTGGAATGACCGCCTGAGCTTAATGTTCTAGTTGATGGCTAAACTCGGTTGAAATATGAATGAGTTTTCAGTTAATTGTTGTTAGTTGCTAGACTAGTACCAAGTATGGTAAGCACCCAGTCGGGTCGTATGTGAATGGTGCATATGAATTACATATAATTTCTGTTTTATGAGAACAATGAGAATGACATTTATGTTGTGGGAAATGAGTTGAAGAACCGTTACCAAAAGAACATTCAATCTTGAAAGTGTTAAGTGCAATCGGAATGGAACTGTATAATTATTAGAATGTGATTGGGAACCTTTAAGATTGGGGTTAAAAAAGGAATGAGGGAAAATTTGCATACAGAATTCTTGAATAAATATTAAGAAGATATTTCTCAGCTTTTTAAAACAATATAAAGCAAAAGGTGCCGTGCTAGAAAATCTTAAAATGTGTCAATGCAGGCAAATTGGAATTCTTCGTCACCAAAATCGATATCATATATTTTATGAAATGCATCCACGTTCGTCACCAGCATTGTACTTATTTAAGATGTTTTTTAAAACATTTTTTATTTGATTGGATATTTGAATTTTTTTTCAAAAGCATTATTTGCAAATGAAAAGTATTTAAATATTTATGAGATTTTCTGTCGTAAAAGTTTACAAAAGAAAGTCAATAGATTTTATGTTTTTTTAATAAAATAATTTAAAGCTTAAACGTTAGTAAAGTTTTTTAAAACCCTATCCCAACTTTGAACCTTTTTTAATAAAAATACCTTCAATTACTATTTTTTCCTATTTGTTTTTTTGGGTGCATATATATATTTATATATATGATACCTCCCATATTTCCATATTTAATTGAATTTCTTGGCAACTTAACTCAAAGAAACCCAGCAATGCTGGCTGTTCACACCGAGTTGGGCCAGAAACTGCAAGTAAATAATAGAAATTGCAATCTCAAATTACAACTGCTGGGGCAAATGCAACAAGAAGCGGCAGCCAACAAACTATAGCTAAGCCACAAATAAAACAATAAACCCAAGGGGCCCCAGAAAAAGTCGCAAAAGTCGACTGCAGTCTACAGTCTGCAGAGAAGATGCTTGACGATGGCCAAGATTTCACTGAATCTGAACCTGCATCTGCATCTACTCCAACAATGATAATTTCTCGCTGCAGGAGATCTTCCAAAAAAAAAAAGAAAAAAAGAAAAGAAAAGCCCGGAGAAATGTCAGCGAGTTAGACATCGTGGTATGGCAGTCTTCTTGTCACTTGGAACGCATTCGGTTTGCTGTTTGCTGGGGCAGGCATACAAAAAAAATGCTTAATTATGTCATGAGGGTGGGAAGACAGAAAATAATTTGCAACAGGCAGGTAGCAGCAACAAGCAACAGAAGCTACAGCAACAGCACAAGCAACACCTGAGATTGAAAGACAGTTGAATGGATGTGGAAAAGTGTTGCAACTTGCAACTGCACATCAAAATCGCTGTGGTATGGGCCACGCGACAAACGTAGAAAGTTTTTGGTTAGGCTGGCGCCAGTTCTGCCACGCCCCCTGCCACACAGCACAGCCCCTCCTTTCGGTTCGCACGTCCGTAGCCGCAATTGTTGGCTGACATTTTCCGTTTTCGGTTCTCAGAGCAGAGCGTGCGCGAAAATTTGCATGCCCAAATAAACAAGACAACAATTTGTCAAAGTTTTACTTTTTTTCCTCCATGTAATCTGTGATCTGTGTGTCCCACTTTTCAGCCAGCTCCAGTTCCTCCGGCTCCTCCGGCCCCACCAGCAGTTGTGCGTTTCACACGCTCGACGGCGTGGCTGCGGAAAGCGAAGGTGTCCGCTTTATCCGCCTACGCGAAGACGCCCCGGTCGGCAAGGAGATCCTCCGGCTGCAGGCCTACCCCCGATCCACGGCCTCTCTCAAGGGGGCCGATCCCAGTGCGGATCACAAGTACTTCGATCTGAAGGAGCACAACTCTACTACCCTGGTGGTGACCTTGGCTCGGTCCCTGGAGCGCCTCGTGGATCGCGATGTGCCTCGGAACCTGCTCAAGTTCCGGATTTTGTGTGCCGGAAAGCAAGAGAAAATTGAGGAGGTTCGTAAGCCACCACAAAGTAAAGACCTTTATTGACTTTTCCGACTTCCAGGGCAGCTACTTGTCCATCACGGTCTATATCGAGGATGTCAACGACAACGCCCCTGAGTTCCTCAACGTGCCCTATGTGGTGGATGTGGACGAAAACACCTCCGTGGAGAGTATCATTTTCGAAGGGGTCCAGGCCTTCGATCGGGACAAGCCAAACACCCCCAACTCCGAGGTGCACTTCAGCATGACCACCGTGCCGGAGCAACTGTCGGCCGATGGCAGTCCCTTCTTTGCCCTGAAGAGTCCCCACCGCCCACTGCTCATCCTGAAACGCGAACTGGACTTTGACAATGGCATTCGGCAGTTCAAGTTGCCGATTTTCGCTTGGGATCGAGGCACTCCTGCCAATCAGGCAAACACCACTATCACAATCAATGTGAGGGATGTGGACGATCTGCCTCCAAAGTTCACGGAAGGAGTCTACAGAACAAGGATCAACGAGTTCTATCCGATGACAGGAGTGCCCATAAGGATTCCTTTGTACTTTGCCCCGCCCATAATGGCATTCGATCAGGACTCGCTCAACGCCACCCTGGTGTATGACATCATCTCCGGAAATGAACGACAGCTCTTCAGGGTTAATCCACACAACGGGGTCATGTATCTGCAGAAGGAAATCGATTTGGAGGAGGAGAGTCTGCCAGGGAACAGCTTTGTCCTGCAGTTGGAGGCTCGGCAGAAGGACAATCCTTTGAAAAAGGCTCTGGCACGGTAAGATTCAAATATATAACCAAAAGTTATATCTTTTCAAAATTTATGGATTTCTTCAAACAGCATCGAAGTGGAGGTCATGGATTTGAATGACAATGTTCCCGAGTTCGAGGCCGATTTCTACAACATATCCATCGTGGAAAATCTGCCAACTGGCTTCAGTGTCCTCCAGGTTAATGCCGTGGATCGGGATCAGGGCGAGAACTCGGAATTCCTGTACAATCTCGTGGAGACCAAGGACGCTGCAGGTGCCTTTCGCATCGATTCCCGCACAGGGTGGATCACGGTACGAGATGATCGTCTCTTAGATCGCGAACAGCGACGATCCATACACCTGAATGTGGAAGCTCTGGAAAGAAATCCTTCCTACCTAGACGACAAGCATTTGAAGAAACCAGGACCCAGTAAAGTCCAAGTGGAAATCACTCTCTTGGACACCAACGACAATACTCCGAAATTCGAGCATGGAAACCTTTACGAATTCAAGGTGCCAATTACGGCACCCATTGGATATGTAATAGGTCAGGTGGCTGCCCACGATCCGGACGAAGGTCCCAACGGGCTGTTGCTGTACGAACTGCAGCGACCCAAGGGCAGTGGATACATACCCTTTCGGCTGGACAACAAGAATGGTACCATCTATGTGGGTGGTCCTCTGCGAAGAGGTCGCATCGCCGTCTTCGTGGAGGCCAGTGATCAGCCCACCAATCCCTCGGAGAGACGTTTCTCCTTGGCCGTTATTACGATAGAGGTTTATGCCACCATCGATGACCAGGCCATTGACTTTGTGGGGGCTCCCTACGAGTTCTGGGTGGGGGCCAATACCCCGCTGGGCACCTCGGTGGGTCAGGTCCGCACTACGCTGATCTACGATGGCGAGGACGAGATCATGTACGATCTCTTGCATACCTACTCTGAGGGAGTTCCCTTTGCCATCGAGGAGCGATCAGGCATTATTACGGTGATCCGGGAGCTGTCGGAGTTCAAGAGGAAGATCTACCAATTCGAGGCAGTGGCTAACTACGTAAGTGAAGGCTATTCTCTGGTTCTATCATTTAAAGCTTATTTTTCTCCAATCCTTACAGCTCTTTGCAAACTCCTCGCAATCTCTGGTGATGTCCCGTAGCTCCAGCTCCGCCTTGACCACCATAGCCTCCCCAGCAGAACTCAGTGATGAGGGAGTCCTGATCACCAATCTTACCATCCACATAGTAAACAAGCCAGAACAAAAGGTCCCCTTGAGACCTGTCATAGAGTAAGTAAAGGGAATCCTTCCCAAAAAATCAATCAAGGAAACTAAAAGCGAAACCTTTCAGGGAAATCAACATGAATGTGATCAACTTCCATGTGGAGGAGAACGTCGTGGGTGGGATTATTGGTCAGCTTCTCTACAAAAATGGCGTAAACTTGGTCAACAACGAGCTGGGCACCTTCCGGGAAATGCCCTCCGAGGCAACTGGTCGTAATCTCACAATGGGCAGCCGATTCCGCAGTCGGAATCGTAGCCGCAGCTCGAAGACGAAGAGACGGTTTCCCAGACGCCTTGCCGGAGACAGCAACCTAAAGCTGCGATACATAATCGCCAACCAGCAGGAGGTGGTCAACAAGATCTCCATTACTGAGGACGGCACCTTGCTGACCCTCATCGGCCTGGATCGGGAACAGCAGGACAGCTACGAGCTGACGGTGATCGTGGAGTACAGTACGGGTCTGGTGAGTGGAGCGGGAATCTACCAGGTGAACATCAAGGTGGACGACGTCAACGACAATGCTCCCAAGTTCAATGCCCTGACCTATGTGGGATTGATTAATGAGAACTGCGCCGTGGGCACGGAACTCTCCATGAATCATGCCATCCTGATACAGGACGCCGACGAAGGTGTGAATGCGGAGTTCCGAGTCCAGTTGCAGGGCGATTATAGCGAGGAGTTCACCATCGAGTATGTGAACGGCAGCTCTTTGGAGAACGCCACACAGCACAAGATGCCTCCGAGAACCGGGGCCTTCAATATCTTCAATCTCACGGATCAGTGGAACGACGAATTCAAGTACCAGGAGCTGCACACCACCTTCATGCAGACGAACTTCAAGATGAGCTCCGGTCCCTACTTCCGCATCGCGTACACAGGGAAAAAGGGCTTGGATCGTGAGAAGCAACAGCTTTACAACCTTAAGATCATAGCAGCCGATACCGGAGGCCTCTCCGGCTACGCCCATCTGACCATTCTCGTGGCGGATGTGAACGACAATGCTCCGGTCTTCGAACGCATCTCGGTGTTTAAGGACTCCCGCTTGGAGATCCGGGAGTACACCACCGACATGGAGATCTACTTCGTGGAGAGCTCCAGCGGGATGTCGGCTCCCCAGGCCACGGCAGCCATGATGCTGGCTCCGCCCCCCTACCACATACCGGGCTCTCCCAGGCTGCACAGGGACAGCGAGCGTTCCATCGGAGTGGTGGGCAGGGCGAAAGCCCGCAGGCGCCTTGCAAGAGCGGTGTCCATCAAGTGTCCTTTGTTTGCCATCTACGAGGACACCCCGGTGGGCACCAAACTGCTCCAGCTGAGCGCCAGCGACGAGGACTTCGGCAAGAACGCCCAGCTGCACTACGAACTCCAGGGCGAGCAGGTGGAGCGCTCACCGGGAATGCCAATGTTGCGGGTCCAGGGAGTGCGGTACTTCAACATCGACAAGCTGAGTGGCGAGGTGGCTGTCAACTATCCCCTCTCGGCCAACATAGAGATCTGGCTGAATCTTACAGTGACCGACATAGACGGCCTCAAGGACTCCACCTGCCTGCGCTTCACCGTAATGGACGTCAACAACCATGCCCCGACTTTCAAGAAGTCCTGGTATAGCTTCGACACCCCCGAGGGCGAGTACAAGGATAGTGTTCTGGGCCAGCTGACGGCCATCGACATGGACTTTGGGGAGAATGCCAACATCACGTATACGCTCAGTGATCCAAAGTTGCCATTTACAATAAAACCCGCCTCGGGAGTCCTGAAGATCAGCGGTCAACTCGACAGGGAGTTGAAGGACAAGTACAACTTCCATGTGATAGCCACGGACAATGCCCCCTTGCTTCAACGCATGTCCAGCAGTGTGGACGTGGAGGTGAATATCCTGGACATCAACGACAACAGTCCCGAATTCATAGGCTACGATGATCAGACAAAGGCTGTCAAGTACATATCGAATGTTGCGGATCGTACCTTGATGTTGCCGGTTTACAAAGCCTATCTGGATCGGAGCACTCAGCCGGGCACGTTTGTGAAGCAACTGACTGCCATCGACAAGGATAACGTGGGCAACGGCAACGGCCTTGTCCTGTACTCCATCCGGCACCAGGAGATGCAGGCGCCACTCTTCCAAATCGATTCCAGGGATGGCACCATTTCCACAGTCTCCCGGATTAGTGGCTACAACGACTACGAGCACCTGAACGTCTCGGTCATTGCCTCGGATGTAGGTAGTCCTGCCCTTTCCGCCACAGCAGTGGTCATCGTGAATCTCCAGGGCCAGGCAGTCACCGATCCCCCGACGTCCACGCCCAAGCCAGAGCCACCCGCGAACATCACCATCTTCCAGCACGCGTATTACGAAGTGAAGTTGATGGAAAACAACGAAGCGCCCATTGAGGTGATGCGCCTAAATCTCACCACTGGTCTGAATCCCGAAAACTACCGATGGTCCTTGTGGCTGGAGGAGGGCCTGGACGAAACCGATGCCCATCCCCCCTTCGAGTACGATGCCAAGAACATGCTACTCTACGCCCTAAAACCCTTCGACAGGGAGCACATATCCCGGTACCAGTTGAGGATTCGGGCCGACCGGCTCAGCCGTGAGGCCAGGAACTTTGCCAGAGTCTCGTATCCTGTGGTGGATGAGCGAATCGAGGGTCTGTCCCCGAACGAGTGCAGAATCCTAGTCCATATCACGGATGAAAACGACAATGCCCCCAAGTTCCGGGGCAACGGGCAGCCGATCGTCGCCGTCTTGCCACGAAGTGCCAGTTTCGGGTATCCTGTTACCAAAGTCATTGCCACCGACCTGGATGAGGGCCTGAATGCCGAGATTCGCTATCGCCTGCTCAACGAACCCACTCGACTCTTCGGCATCGACGAGGCCACTGGCAACATTCGCCTTCTCGCTGATCTCCCCCACGATGAACGGCTCTATGGATTCGATGTCAAGGCTACGGATCGCCTGGGTGAGGACGATGGCAGGAGCGGAATCGTCAACGTTTTCGTTTACATCATCGACGAGGCCAAGCAGGTGCGGCTGGTGGTGGCGGGAATGCCCGTGGAGGTGGAACGCCGTATCGAAGGCCTGATGGAGGCGCTGAGCGACGCCATCGGCAAGGATGTTCGGGTCAGACTGCTGGAGCCACATTCTGGGTTACTGGAACCTGCGTAAGTAGATCTAGAGTCTAGACTTCAAAGCCAAAACAGCTAGGAATCTAAAGCTCTCTGAATCGAGTCCATTGATATGCAAATTGGCCATTTGATGGAATCTAGGCACCTCATCCTCTTCTAACGGATTCCACCTTTCTCTTCCATTTTTCAGCACCAATGCCTACATCTACGCCGTCGATCCGCACACGAATTCCATCGTGGAAATGGAGCAGCTCCAGGAGTAAGTATCCACAGCCCCCTTCTCCCCTTCAGCTCCCAACCCGTTGACCCACAAATGTCACTTTGGGAAATTAATGGACATGACTGGCTTTTTGCAGCTCCCTGGCCGGCTTGCAACTGGACGCGTTGCAGTTGCAACAGCAGAAACTGGATGGCAGCAAGTCGATGCCGCGAATCATAGAGCTGGCTGAGTTTGGCCAAGTGGTCCGGCCCACGCACGCCTCCGCGTCGGGCTCAATGGGCGGCCTGGAATTCGTAACGCTGATTCTCCTGACCGTGGTCAGCCTGGGGGCCCTGGTGGCGGCCTGCTGCTACATGTGCATGCGGCAGAAACGGTATGAATAGATATTGGAATAAGCAGATCATGCTGCACCCGAAAGACTGTCTACTGGGCCAGCTCCCAATGTAGCTCATAGATGCATCTTATGTTTAGTAGCCATAATGTTTTAGTATAAGCCATAATAAATCTTAAGTTAATTGCAAGTCGTGTTGTTGCTACTGCTGGTATTGTCGGGCCAGGTTGCTGGTTGCTTTTTGCCTTTGAGGAAACCGGCTGGATGGCATTAGGCCTTCTCCTGTCACCTGTCCGATTAAATTATAACGGTAAAAAGCAACAAACACAGCCAGACCCAGCCAGCAGCAACAATAAAAGCTGCAACTGCAACTGCAACACGAGGCAATTAAACGAAGATCTGATGACAACTTCAGCCGCAAATCCCCCCAAATGGGAATGCCAATCAAAACACCATCATATGATGACGTTCTATCTCAATACACTTGGAAAAACCACTAGTATGCTCTTTCCTCTCTCTCTCTCGTTTTTCAGGCGCCTCTGGTCGCAACGTGATTTTTCCGCCTCGGATGCCGGCCTCACCTATACTATCGCCGGGATCGGGTCCACTCGTGGGCAGAAGCAGCGCCGTCAGCGACAACAGCGACACCACACACAACGCTGCAGCAAGGGCAGCACGGGAAGCCAGCGCCCCAATAGCGCCTTCATGCCGGAGTCCGTCTGCTCCTCGGCCCAGACCCAGTCGACGGCCACCGCCACCGAGAAACTGGAGCAGCAGTTGCATCACCACCACCAGCAGCAGGCGATGGCCACGCAGCAGCAGCACCACCAATACCTGAACGAGTAAGTGACGAGCCGGTCGGACGAGTTTCCCATTCTGGACTTCAGACACTTGACTTCCCAATCCCATTCCCATGTTGCAGGCAACAGCGGCAGCAACAGCAACAGCATCGGGAATATATCGATGTGCCACTGCCCAAGTCCATTGCAGCCAAGGCGGCGGCGGCAGCAGCGGCGGCCGGAGGAGGAGCAAATGACGGCCAAGTGGGAAGCACTGGAAGCACTCCATTTGTGCTCAAGTACAATGCCTGCCAGCCAGTCAGCAATCTGTAAGAGGAAGCTTAGAAATCTTAGAGAACATGGATGTAACCTTCCTCCTTTTTAGAAACAATTATGAGACATCGCTCTTCTCGTTGCACTCGACGGGCCAGGACTCTGGCGTGGAGTTCCTGAGCAGCCGGGAGCTATACGAAACCTCACCTGATTCCTTCCAGCACAGTGGTTCCAAGCGCAGCAATCCCGAGGTCCTATGCCCCAGGCACGCCAAAGCTCATCTAGAGCTCCGCCAGCCCCATCCCAACACAGACAGTAGGTGAGGTTACTTTTTGTTACTTTTTTAGACTTGTACCTTAATAAACTCTTTAAATCCATTCCAGTGACACCTATGAGGACTCACTGAAGACCGATGAACCACTGGTGGCTCACAATTGCCGCAGCGGTAACTGTGAGCACCGCCAGCAGAAGCAGCAGCACCACCCTCTCAGCCACCAGCCCCACTACCAGAACACGCGCTTCGAGAAGCGTTCCTGCGTGCGGCACTCCTTCTCCGGGGTCAAGGACGATCTGATGCAGAGCTCTCCACAGATCTCCCTGCGCCCTCGGGGCCATGCCCTGCGCAACTCGATGAACGACCTGGAGCAGCGACTCCACAACCTGGAGCAGTCCTTCCGGCGACCACTCGAATTTAGCAAATCCAACTCGTTATTTTAGTTTAGAATGAAAAGAAGTGCAATCCATAGTGACTAGACGACTAGTTAAGTTATTTTTTATTGATAAGTAATCAGTGCAATAAATCCGAGAGCTTAGTTATCAAAGTATTTGCGGAACTCGAGGCATCCCTCCCAGTTCTCCTCCCAACCAGGCGTTGCCTTCTTGGCGGCCTCGTACCAGCGAGCCACGTTTGAGTACTTCTTGAGATCGAAGCCAGCCACATCGAAGGTGGATACGCTGGCCAAAATGGAGATGTCGGCCACGCTATAGGTATCGCCGGCCACGAACTCCTGGCCCTCCAGGAAGACGTTCAGAAACTCAAAGGCCACCTCGATTTTCTTGTAGTTCTCCGGGTTGGCCGGCTGCTTTTGGAAGATCTGCGGGTAATAGTTTTCGGCGAAGCTCTTGTAGAGGGTGCCGAGGTCGAAGTACAGACGCTGGTTGATCAGCGCCTGCCTCTGGACATCCTTGGGAAAGAGGCTGTCGTCCTTGCCGTACTTCTCCACCAGATAGACCAGGATGGCCCGCGACTCCCACAGGGCAAAGCCGTTGTCGTGAAGCGTGGGGATGGTGTGCTGGGGATTGATCTTCAGGTACTCCGGCTTGAGCTGGTCCCCGGCTCGGGTGTTGATGAAGATCTTGCGATCGAATTCCACACCCAAAGCCTTGGCCGTCATCAGAACGGAGCGGCAGGGAGCAGATCCGGGTCTATAATACAAATCCATCTAGTCAGAAGTCAACGGTCTGCAACAAAAGCAATCCATCAATATCAAGTTATTTTTTCTCTGGGAATAGCTAATCACTTTCTTTGATGGCACCTGCTGTATCGCAGTGACATAATCTTAGCGATGAGAAGGCAAAAAAAAAACATTTAATAATAAAAATATTCTTACCAGATAGCCAAAGAAGAAATTTAAGAGCACTGCTGGTGGCGAAGAACCCCAAACAACTGAGCAGTACTCTGCGGTACGCCACTTTTTTATACACAATAGATTGCCAAAAATACCCATTTTTGTGGGCTGATAGTTCAATTAAGTCCAGGTGATAATTGGCAAATATTTTGACGGCTTAGACCCAGAAGAGAGGAGTACCAATATAAGAGCGAAACCTAATCAACGGGGAGTGGAGCTCTTTTATAGTCAATTTGGGAACAAATAATATTATATTATTTACGTAAGATCTCGGCTGTTGTTGCAAACTCCCTTCTGGTAATTGTTTTTCTTTCTCTATCTGGCACGTACCATTATCTTATCGGCCCTGAAAATGTTTGAACTGGAGGTGTATGCCCCAATGTATTTCACAAGAGTGACAGTCCCTTATCTTAAGTTCTAGAATCTATAAAGTCAACGACTCTTAAATTAGTGCTAGATATGAAAACTCTTTATTAAATATTATTTTAACTTATTATTTCTTAAGGATGTCAGTCAAGTACAGATCCTTGTAGTAGATGCAACCCTCCCAGTTCTCCTCCCAGCCAGGAACCACCTTCTTGGCATTCTCGTACCACCTGACCACATTTGGATATCTGCTAAAATCGTATTCGGAAATCTCGAAAGTGGAGACCGTGGCCAGGAGAGCCACGTCAGCCAGGGTTAGCTTGTCAAGGGCAGCGTACTGGCGACCTTCCAGAAGAGTGTCAAACATCTTGAAGGCGGCGTCGATCCTCTTCAGATGCTCAGGGTCTGCCGGCTTCTTCACATCCTCAAACAGCTGGGGATAGTAGTAGTAGACATAGCTCTGGTACAGGGTGCCCAGATCGAAGAAGAGACGTTGGTTTATGACGGCCCTGGCCTGGGGATCCTTTGGGTACAGCTTCTCGTCCTTGTCGTACTTCTCGGCCAGATAGATGAGGATGGCCCGCGACTCCCAAATGGCGAAATCTCCATCCACCAGAGTGGGAATCGTGTGCTGGGGATTGATCTTCACAAACTCCGGTTTCAGATGATCCCCGGCATCCAGATCGATCTTTTTCTTGTTGAGGTCCAGCCCCAGGACCTGGGCAGTCATCAAAATGGAGCGGCAAGGTGCCGAGTAGAGCATGTAGTAGAAGTCCAACATGATTACCGAATAAGCTGCAAATAGGTTCTGAATTAGAATTACTATTCCGAGGGCTATTTATACCAGAGCTTGCTAGATCAACTGGCAAATCTTAGCCCATTGTTATGGTTTTCTATGCAAGTATTTCACAATACTAGAAATTTACTTTAAACGGCTGTTTTGGGTGTATTATTTCCAGAAGAGCAATATGCCTGCTATCAAGATTATTGAGTTGTTTACCAAATCAGGTTGCATTGGCAGAACACACGTGTTTAGTTACAAAGTTATAATCAAACATCTGGTAAGCTAGAAGCCCCCAAGGGCTAGGTTTACCCAGACCTTATTCTCCAATAAATCAACACCAAGTTTCTAGAATATCTCCCCAGTTGTTTGGTATAATTTTTCACCTCTGTGCTGATGATTTCTATTGTCGGCTTCCGGTATTCTCCCTTTGCCAATTCGCACTGATGAAATTCGTCAGAGATGTGAGCTTTTATTGCCTTTTGCCGGCTAAGAGCAAGTCTGCCAAACCAGTCTCTTTTCCCAAACAAAAAAGAGAGAGAAAGGAGCTGCTCCCCAACCCATCCCCATCCCAGCAGACCCATCCGCCATATGCCATATACGATATGCTATGATATATGGTATACATATAAAAAGTCACTTTAATTCATTTTATGCATTCAAAAAAGCGAACACTCATTTATTTGTGCACTGCAACAGGCGAATTTGGAATTATTTTGTTTTTTGTTTGTATTTTGCGATCGTGAATAAATATTAGTATAAAAAATAAACTCAAATATCAGGCTTATTCAAAGTACTTCTTGAACTCCAGGCAGCCGGCCCAGTTGTCCTCCCAGCCGGGGGTGACCTTCTTGGCGTTCTCGTACCACTTGTTGACGTTAGCGTACTTGCTAATGTCGAATCCGGCCACCTCGAAGGTGGACACGGAAGCCACCAGGGCGATATCGGCAACGGTGAGAGAGTCACCGGCGGCGTACTCCTGACCCTCCAGGAAGGTGTTGAGGAACTCGAAGGCAGCCTCGATCTTCTTGAAGGCCTCGGGATCGGCGGGGGCCTTGGCGAACACCTGCGGGTAGTAGTAGTTGGCGAAGCTCTGGTAGAGGGTGCCCATGTCGAAGTACAGTCGCTGGTTGATCACGGCGCGCTTCTTGGGGCACTTGGGGTAGAGGGAGTCGGTCTTGCCGTACTTCTCCACCAGGTAGACCTGGATGGCGCGCGACTCCCACAGGGCGAAGCCGTTGTCCACCAGGGTGGGGATGGTGTGCTGGGGATTGATCTTCAGGAACTCGGGCTTCAGGTGCTCTCCAGCCTGCAGGTTGAGCAGCTTCTTGTTCAGATCGACGCCCACGGCCTTGGCGGTCATGATGACGGAACGGCAGGGCGAGGAGCCGGGCAGGTAGTAGAAGTCAACCATTTTTCTGTCGGATAAGGAAAATGGCGTTAGAAACAATATATTTTTTTTCTTTACACACACAGTCTGTCATTTAAATAAATCGCAAACAAGCCTTATAAGAGCCCTGTAATTTCTTTAAGTGCATGAGATCAGACTAGATATGCCATAATTAGACGCGGTCTATAGTTTTGGCTTTAATAACAAAGGCTGGCTTTAATTGAGCAGAGATTAACGAAACCAACAGGCCAGTCCCGGGCCATGATGTCATATCTGTAGCTCTTTGAGGCTTTAACGATTTGGTTATTTTCCATGATTATTTCTTGTACACATTGTTTCTAATTTTTTCCCTTTTTTTTGTTTGCCAAGACACTCACAAAACACACACATTAGCACAAACAGTAATTTGGAGCTGGGACTTACGATTTAGTTTGGGGTTTGCTGGAAACTGACGGTGTACACTGTACCAAACGAGAAGCGATACTGAACGGGAACCGGAGAGCAGGTCGCTTTTATAACTCGCGGACCTGGTCGCCATAATGCCGGCGACCAGCAGAGGCGGGCATGCAAGGGGGAGTCACCATAAGAGAGGTTGCCGCTGGCTTGTTTTTTTGTTTTTGGCTTGAATTGTGTTTTGCCAACACACACAGCAAACATGCCAACTAATATCTGAAAAAGTCGTGACGTTAGTGGTGTAAATAATATATATAGGGTCGTGTGCAAGTAGTTGTTATTTAGTGGCTCCCATGGGCACTTTTATGCACCCCAACAAAATAATAAAAATACTACTTTCTAATGATCTTTCAATCGGAACATTGCTCTTCATCCTCTCTTAGAAAATGCTTTGGTTCGGGTTTTTTCAGCCCCCTGGCCATTGAAATTGCAAAGCTTGTATACACATTTTTTTAAATTTTTAATGAACATCTGTGCCAGAGCAAATTGCGCTTAAAAATAAACGGGTTTATCGTTGCAAATGCTTAAAAAAATATATGTACATGGAAAATAAACAGCAAGCGGTGTAGAAAGCCGGCCGGCAAACATTCATATCAGGAGGCTACTATCAGGGAAAGGAAACCGAGCAGTTGGCAACGATATGGAAATGTACTTACAAATCAGACCATATGAATAATAACGGAAAAAAGTTAATTCTTAAAAAATAAAGCCAAAAATGATGACTCAGATTGAGGTGTATCAGGATAGGGCTGATAATAAATAACTGTCAAACATGGAAGGGACATGCAAATATTCAATTAAAGGACTATCGTTTGTTAATAATCTTGTAATTATTGTAATGATAGTAACAATAAATCGATTGAAACATTTTCGGACGACCTTGGCCAGTAAGAAACGATTGTTATGGCCATATTGCTTAGAAAGCCAATTCAAGGCAAGTTTAGGTAAGGGGCAGAACGTGTGCAATTATTGTTTGTTTCCAAGACGAGTCTCGAACATTCTGAGGCAGCACTCTGCTGGGGGGTGTCTGTTATTTCAAAACATTGCTATTTATCAGCTCACAAATTGGGAATTGCAACTATCACCATGACTTGGCAAAATGTACAATAACAAGTGAAAATGAAAATATTTCATGGAAGAGCATTTTTGGGGGGCGACCGACACGTCAGTGAAATTGTTCTCTTAAAGCCCAGAACAGTCCTCTATACATAAACACTTATGAAATCGGAACACGTAAAACCCCAAGCCCCCGATACTCAGAAGTTACTCATTTGTACATAATGCTGAAATCCACTGAATCATGGGAAACATGATCGTAAACAATAGGTGTTGTTCGCCCATAAACTGGTTGGTTTAATTCACTAAAAAGCCGGGCCGAAAAATGTAGAGAAAGGTCACAGACACTATGTTTGGTCCACTCTTGATCTGCAAGAGAACCAGTTAGACGACATTGGCCAGGTATGCGTCACAAGCCATTCAAAAAAGGGGAAAGACAACAAGTAAGGTAGCCGAGCTTCAGGCCAAGTCGAATCTTATATTCCCTTGGAGTTGTAAGCCAGCTTTTCATTAATTGAATACTGAAGAAAGCCTAAGTTTGTACCCCAAAAACGTAATCTCCTCTAAGCATACAAACTTTATTGAAAAATAAAAATACCTTCCTAAAGGGTATACAACTTAAACTACCCAAAGAGTCCCCCCTTAAAGAGATACTTTTGTTTAAGCAAAGAGAAATACTTTGATGGGTAAAAGAGAAGTATAGTAATCTCTGCATTGTCTATATATGTATATAAACATATATATAGGTATGTATATACGCTTGATTTTTATACTGGATTTATCTCGCCGGCTGGCAAAAATAATTATTCAGTACAGCTGCGCTTTTAGCTTTAGCTGGACTTGACAAAAAAAAAAACAGCCATAAATAATTTAGATATATTTTGAAAGAAAATGTATCTTACAAAAACAGGAAAAATCTTTTAGAAAGAAATATTGAAAAAAGGTACTAAAATCAGATTCAAATAAACATATATATTTTATATCATGTTAGAACTCAGACCTATACATATGGCTTCCATTGTGTCAAATATTTAGCTAACTTTATCGTTAAAATTAAGTTTGTACAAAGATAATTATAATCTGATTCGATTAAAAAACAAAAAAATTCTTTTAGTGACTAATGAACAAAAGCAATTAAGGATATAAAGCTAAAATCTTAGCTTAAAAATGAATCAATATATTAACACAGATATAAGCATACATACTGATACCATTGCACCTGTCTTCAACGCGTATCTTTATCAAAAAACATTATCTTTTGATATTATAGCAGGCTAACTTGATTTATTCTGGTGATTCATACTAATGTTTGGGCTC
Source organism: Drosophila bipectinata (assembly GCF_030179905.1). Classification (NCBI taxonomy): domain Eukaryota; kingdom Metazoa; phylum Arthropoda; class Insecta; order Diptera; family Drosophilidae; genus Drosophila; species Drosophila bipectinata. The sequence goes on from NC_091739.1 coordinate 14,636,726, forward strand.
GGTGCATCGCAGATAAGAAGGTAATATAGAAATAATAGTAGTCTACAAATTAATCTGACATATGTGATTAATATGTAGATTAAATCAATGTCCTGTCTTTACCATATGAACTTTATTAGCAACTTAGTCCTCTGTATATCCTTCTTTCCTTATTCCCGAAAGGGAACAGTCTTTAATGGGCATTGAAAAGGACGAATATTAGATTCTACTATAATAATATGGAATAGTTTTAAGAATCATAAGTCGTTTATAATATTATATTTAGAACTGCTTAAGAAATAAGTTCCCCTGTTCCACAAGTCTATTGATATAAAATTAACTTTTCAAGCTGCTTTTTTTATTGCCTTATAAATTAATAATATATGTATATCCCTGATAGATTTAAGTTGGTTAATTTTCATATCATATTAGTCATATTACTATCATTTAACTTTACTAGGCTTTAAAAAAAACAGACATACTCTAAGACATTAGTTTCGTCACCTACATGAACTTCCGTCCACAGACATATACATATCTACACATATGCACCGCCATTCATCACGTTTTTGCCAAAATTTCTTGCTATCAAATACTTTATCAATTGACATGATATCAGGCTCACCTGTGTTTGATACATGTATTCCCTGACTCATATGTTTGGGCCAGTACATCACAGATATGAATATAATCTAGAATTAATAGAGGAGCCACATATTACTCACCTATTTAACGGTTTATTTTTGTAGCTTTTGGCCTATGAACGTAGACAAACCATTAGTAATTATGACAAGAAGGTTTGTGAGCACTTAGCTATATAAATGGTTGGCCGGTGTGGTGGGAAATCAGTTTTTGGGTTACCTTCCAGAGGATAGCATTCAAGCAACTTCATATTCAACATGGATTTCCACTACATGCCCGGAAGCGGTGGATGCCGCACCATCTTGATGCTGGCGAAGGCTTTGGGCCTGGAACTGAACAAGAAGCTGGTGAACGTTAAGGCGGGTGAGCAGATGAAGCCGGAGTTCCTGAAGCTGAATCCTCAGCACACCATTCCCACGCTGGTGGACAACGGATTCTCCATCTGGGAGTCCCGTGCCATCGCCATTTATTTGGTTGAGAAGTACGGCAAGGACGACTCCCTCTACCCGAAGGATCCTCAGAAGCAGGCTGTGGTCAACCAGCGCTTGTACTTTGATTTGGGAAGTCTAGCGGAATCCTTTTCCAAGTATTACTATCCCATTTTCCTAACCGGCAAGCCGGGATCCGATGAAGACCTGAAGCGCATCGAGACTACCTTTGGCTTCCTCAACACTTTCCTCGAGGGTCAGGACTACGTTGCTGGCGATCACCTCACCGTAGCCGACTTCGCCATCCTTTCCTCTGTGTCCACCTTCGACATCGTTGAATTCGACATTACCAAGTACCCCAATGTGGACAGATGGTACCAGAATGCCAAGAAAGTCACTCCTGGATGGGACGAGAACTGGGAAAGTCTCCTGGAAATGAAGGCTTACTTCGAAAGCATTTTGGCCAAAGAAGCAAAGAACTAATCACTTGACCGAAAGCAGTATTATCCGTTTCTCTCTTATATTTGTAAATTGAAAATAAATAATAAATATTTAAAATAAATCATAAAACAACAATGTATTAAATTCTGCGGAATCCAATTATCAAACCAAAAATAACACAAACGAAAAATCACACCATTACCTCTAGTCTAGACTACATTTTTGTTTATATTCACGTGAATCTCAAGTGGTATAATGAAATCAATCTCAAGTTCGATAAAGTTATTTATTGATTTTAAAGAGGTCTGTTAATTTTCGACGGTTATCTAAAGTTCTAAAAATTCCTAGCAATTAAATCATTTGTTTTTTAAATTGTTTAAAAAATTACCATGAATCATACCTCTGGATAATAGTATGAAACGCAGTATCAATATCACACCCAAAGAATGTTTTGAGGTTTTATCTATAAGCTACGTCAGTTCTGAATAGACATTAGGATATCAGGGCGCATAGTTCCTCACCCTAATGGGAATTCCAAAGTCAAAAGGTCAGGATTATAATAAACTTATAATATTTTTTCTTGTAATACTAATAATTTCTTGGCTAGACTATTATGAAAAATCCCTGTTAGTGGTTCTTATAAATATTTCTTCCTAGGACATAACAATCCATGCAGTTGGCCATACAAAAATTTATATCTTTAAGATACATCCCTACATAGTTCAACTGATGTCTTTTTCATTAAATAAAAGTCATTCTTCTTACCTTTAATAATTTATTTAAATTAAGCAAGCCGTAATAAACTTTATTCTATTACTACAATAAAATGCTTACATTTTCGGCAATTTTGAACAAATACACGCAAAGTGATACTTTATTATATAACAATAAACATATTCATGTATGGTGTGGTATGTATTTAATTTTTCCAATTTTCCGCTGCGTGGCCGTCTCAGCTATTCTAGTCGACGCACCGTTGCCGATTTATAGATTTTAGTACCGAGAAGCTATAGATATTTAGTCCTTGCTCTGCATGTACTTGATCAGATCGATGACACGGTTGGAGTAACCGAACTCGTTGTCGTACCAGGAGATGAGCTTGACGAACTTGTCGTTCAGCGAAATGCCAGCCTTGGCATCGAACACCGACGAGTGGGTGTCGCTGAGGAAGTCGGTGGAGACGACCTCCTCATCGGTGTAGCCGAGGATACCCTTCAGGGGTCCGTTGGCAGCCTCCTGAACCTTAGCCTTAATTTCGTCATAGGTGGCACCCTTGCCCAGGCGCACGGTCAGATCCACAACGGACACGTTGGGGGTGGGCACACGGAAGGCCATGCCAGTCAGTTTGCCGTTGAGGGCAGGGATGACCTTGCCGACGGCCTTGGCGGCACCGGTGGATGCCGGGATGATGTTCTGGGCAGCGCCACGTCCATCGCGCCACAGCTTGCCGGAAGGTCCATCGACGGTCTTCTGGGTGGCAGTGGTGGCGTGCACGGTGGTCATCAGACCCTCAACGATCTCGAAGTTGTCGTTGATGACCTTGGCGAGGGGAGCCAGGCAGTTGGTGGTGCAGGAGGCATTGGAGACCACCTTCATGTCGGGGCTGTAGGCATCCAGGTTGACGCCGCAGACGAACATGGGAGCATCGGCCGAGGGGGCAGAGATGACCACCTTCTTGGCACCGCCCTTCAAGTGGGTGGAGGCCTTTTCGGTGGTGGTGAAGACACCAGTCGACTCAACAACGTACTCAGCGCCAGCGCTGGCCCAGTTGATGTTAGCGGGGTCGCGTTCGCTGAAAACGGTGATCTTCTGGCCGTTGACGACCAGGAAGCCGCCCTCAGCGGCGACGGTGCCCTTGAAACGTCCATGGGTGGAGTCGAATTTGAACAGGTAAACCATGTAGTTGACATCGATGAAGGGATCGTTGACGGCCACCACGTTGGCGCCCTTATCGATGGCGGCACGCAGAACCAGACGGCCGATGCGGCCAAATCCGTTAATTCCGATCTTCGACATGGTTATAGTTAAAATAAGTTAATTTTCTTTGGCTGTTGCAAATTTAACTTCCGCTCCTTTCGCTTGCTGAGAACCGACTGTGGCTACAGTGAGACGTTGAGCACTTTCGCTTATACGAGAAAATTTTCAAGGTCAGTTGAATGTCATCTGTGCCAAAGGCAAAAACTGCCATAGAAAAAGCTTTTTTCTCTCATCTCTGTGAAAGCTAAAGCTTTTTATTGTGCGCGTGTGCTTAACCTTTAGTTGGCTCACCGGGTGCTAGTGTTGGATGACATCTGCTAGCTATAACTTTTATGTATTTTAAGGTTTACTTTATTAAAAATAATATTTATTAGCAAGAAAAATTAATAATTTGTTTTATAAAAATAATACTAACAAGAAATTTTTAGTTTTAGCTGTCAATTCTTCTGAAAAAATAGATTTGTTTTGTAAAAAAAAAAGCTTTGGCCCACTTAAAGGTTAAATTTTATTAATCACTCTCTCCCTTACTGTCTCTCTCAACATTTACTCTCTCTCATGAAATAAAAACTCAAAAAATACATACATACATACATATGTACATCAAAATTGTAATTGTTTTATTATTATTACCTTTAGTCATTTCTATAATATAGAAATAGATAAGATAAAAATGCATTAGGCCATAGACCAAATCCCAAAGGCCCTCCCAGTTTAGATTAATCTATTATTAGTCAGTCCAGGAGCTTTCTATTTATATGTAAACGAAATGCAACGAAAGTGCTTGCATAACTTCATAGTATGTCATGAAAAAAATAAGCTAAAAGTGAGGTAATAAGCCGGTGCAAAGCGAAATCTGCTAAATAGTTTTTCCATTTCATTCTAAACGTGCACATTTGCCGAAAATATTAAAAATACGTCACATGCTCTGGGGAAACGGGGTTTTTGACACGGCGTGCTTTTTAGGGGTCAAATGTAAGTGAATTGGATGACCTGGGGTTAGGAGCAAGGAAGAGAAAAGGAAAGGAAGCAAATGTTACGTAGTCGTAATACTACCCTAAGCCTACCACAACGTACATAGTATACATATTGGTGTACTAATGTTTGAATTTTTATATCAACGTAGCTCTCATATACAAAGCTCATATTCAGAAAAAATTAAAAATTATATTAAGCTCAACTAAATGTTTACTAAACTAATATTCAAGATCGAACGATTGTATGGACCAGCCCCTCATCTTGGTCTTTCATTTCTAACTTCTTATCAAATTAGAATGTTTTAAAAACAGTTCATTTACGTCACACTATATGTATATATATAATTTTACACTAAAAACAAAATTTAATATGTAAAATGCCCAATTTCCATTATTAATTATGTACATACAAATTTCATCCTTAAATTACAATGGATTTATACTATTCTTATTAATTATATTATATTACGTCCTCAATTCTTCAAAATAATAATCATCTATTGTCTTGGGATAAAAACTAATAGAAAAAAGTAAATTTCGGTACCCTTGAGTATTTCGGCACCTACTTAGCCATCTAAGCACAGTGGGATTTTCAAATCATCTATTTTTAAATATATTTTAAAAAACTCCAATGAAACATGAAGGTATTTTTTAACTCAAAAATAATATGGTGTATAATTGTATAAGGTTAAATGTTTAAGTTATTGTTATGTTAAGTTAATTTTTTATTAACAAAATTTTGTTAAGCTCTAATTTTTAAAATCACATGAATTATTGTGAATTATAAGTGCATAGATTTTTAGAAATTTTATTAAACATTAAAGCTTGTTGCTACGAGTATTTAATTAGTTATGAAGCATTTATCAAGTTCGTTTCTAGAGTAAAGTATCAAATCGTAGACTTAATAGAAATTAAAATCAATCCCCACCAGCTGCCTTCAGGGGAAAAATTGGCGACGAGATCAAATTTAGGTTTTTGTGTGGGGAACGCTCTCACAAATACAAACAATACCCATTAAAACATACAAACATAGGAAATTGACCAAAAATAAGAGAATAAAGTAAGAGAAAGAATAAATTTTCTACTTAACTATGCTATATAAGCCCAGGCATGGGTGGAACAAATGGTAGTCTCTGAAAAAACGCGAATCCCGACAAACATGGACTTCTATTATTATAACGCTGTGGCTGCTTGCCGGTCAGTTATAATGGTGGCCGAGACTCTGGGCGTTAAGCTAAATAAGAAGGAAGTGAACACCCTCAAGGGTGAGCAGATGAATCCGGATTTCATAAAGATTAATCCCCAACACCTCATCCCCACCATTGTGGACGATGGATTCGTCCTCTGGGAATCGCGTGCCATTGCCGCATACCTGGTGGAGAAATACGGAAAGGATGACTCTCTCTACCCAAAGGATCCCCAAAAACAGGCCGTGGTCAACCAGCGTCTGTACTTCGATATGGGCATTTACAACGCCGTTGCAAAATACTACTTTGTGGCTTTCTCAACGGGTAAATATGGTTCTGAGGAGGATTACAAGGGCTTGGAAAATGTCGTTGGGTTCCTGAACACCTTCCTGGAGGGCCACGACTATGTGGCTGGTGACCAACTAACCATTGCAGACATGGCTATTCTGGCCAGCGTCTCCAATTTGGTCAGTCTGAAGTTTGATCTCACCAAGTTCCCCAATGTGGATAAATGGTTTAACCACGTCAAGTCGGTTGTTCCCGGATTTGAAGAGAACTGGGAAGGAGCTCAGTTGGTGGCCAAAAATGTCGCTTCTAGACTTCAATAACTGATATTTTGTGAATCGATTTTGAATGTAATTTAAAAAAATAATTTACTAAAATAAGTGATATATTTTTGTGTCAAAAACTGAATTAAAATAATGACGTTTAATAACTGAAAATACCTTTTCCTTTGATTCAAAAGGCAGGTGTCCGAAAAATTGCAGATCAGCATGAAAAACGACAATGAGGTCCCGATGAAGTATATTCTTATCAAGTTTTGTTGCTTTAATTGAGACATAAAACTCACACTAAATATAATTTAAGGAACACATCAGCATCAAGGATCTAGGAATGTAAATTGGCAATATAGACATCACTGTTTTCCATACTATATAGCAGTTCCTATGCACTTCCGGTCCCAAGCACTTTCCAAACTTTCAAGGGGGTCCATGGAAAAAATTGACAAAAAATCAAATCAAAAATTTGTTCGAGGGTTTTAATGCAGATTTATTGAGAATCGATTCACCAATCGTTTGGGGTATTCCGCTCAAGAATCGGATGGAAATTGACAAAGATATAAGCTTCGCTGTGGGCCATATAACCGGTCCCAAGCATTTCCCCAATTTTCGAGGGGGTCCATGGGAAAAATTGACAAAAAATCGAATAAAAAATTTGTTCTAGGTTTTTAACGCAGATTGATGGAGAATCGATCCACAAATCATTTGGGGTATTCCGCTTAAGGATCGGATGGAAATTGACAAAGATATAGGCTTCGCTGTGGGCCATATAACCGGTCCCAAGCATTTTCCCAATTTTCGAGGGGGTCCATGGGAAAAATTGACAAAAAGTCGAATAAAAAATTTGTTTCAGGATTTTAATGCAGATTGATGGAGAATCGATCCACAAATCATTTGGGGTATTTCGCTCAAGAATCGGATGGAAATTGACAAAGATATAGGCTTCGCTGTGGGCCATATAACCGGTCCCAAGCATTTTCCCAATTTTCGAGGGGGTCCATGGGAAAAATTGACAAAAAATCGAATAAAAAATTTGTTTCAGGATTTTAATGCAGATTGATGGAGAATCGATTCACAAATCATTTGGGGTATTTCGCTCAAAAATCGGATGGAAATTGACAAAGATATAGGCTTCGCTCTGGGCCATATAACCGGTACCAAGCATTTTCCAAACTTTCAAGGGGTCCATGAAAAAATTTACAAAAAATCGAATCAAAAATTTGTTCTAGGGTTTTAATGCAGATTTATGGAGAATCGATTCCCAAAATGTTTGGGGTATTCCGTTGAAGGATCAGATGTAAATTGTCATAGATATCATCACAGTTGTGGGTCCTATTTAAGACCTCGGCAAGAGTATAAGTTCTTCGTCTTGTTAGAAAGGCGGTTTAATCTACAACACGTGGTTCTTCTATAAACAGTGATAGTACTTATTACTAACGCAGTTACCGGCTTTTAAAATTTTAGGGCAATCGACCGATACCACTTTACCACTTGGCACCAGAAATATGAGAGAAATACCTCGGCAATCTCTTAAGTTTTTATTATCAAAAAGTGCTATATAAATAAGAGCCCCTGGGTGAGCAGTTTAGTAATCAAGTTTCCCCTCAGAGAACAACATACGATATGGACTTCTACTACAGCCCCGGCAGTAGCGGTTGCCGAACGGTTATCATGACCGCGAAGGCAGTGGGCGTGGAGCTAAACAAGACGTATCTGAGCGTGCGTAAAGGGGAGACTCTAAATCCAGAGTTCGTGAACCTCAATCCCCAGCACACCATTCCCACCATTGTGGACGATGGTTTTGTGCTCTGGGAGTCGCGTGCCATCGCCATTTATCTGGTGGAGAAGTACGGCAAGGACGATTCTCTCTACCCAAAGGATCCTCAAAAACGGGCCGTGGTTAACCAGCGCCTGTTCTTCGACATGGGCACACTGTACCCCGCATTTTCCAAGTTCTACTATTCTCTTTTTCGACCGACTAAGCCCGGAACTCTCGAAGACTACAAAAAGATTGAAGATGCCTTCCAGCTGCTGAACACCTTCCTCGAGGGCCAGGAGTACGTGGCCGGTGACCACCTCACCGTGGCGGATTTTGCCTTTGTGGCCACAGTTTCCACCTACGAAGCCGTCGAATTTGACATTGGAAAATACTCAAACGTATCCAGGTGGTACGAAAACGCCAAAAAAGTAGTTCCAGGCTGGGAGGAAAACTGGGAAGGCGTACAGGGTTTCAAAAAAATTTTTGAAGGAGGGCTAGATGAGTTCAAAAAGAAATACGGTTTATAAAAGTCTGTATGAAGTGCAATAATATCTAAATTATATTTAAAGGAAAATTAAACTTTTCTTTTATTAAAAATCCCATATAATACCTTATTAACACTCCGGCTAATCAATTTTTATTTAGTTCATCATTTTTCCGAACACAGTATCAGCATATTGCAAGAATACTTCTGATACTTCAAAGAATAATGATGACAGTTCATTCCAATAATATGTAAAATAATCTACCAAAATGTATATGTTTTTTAAAAACAAAATGATTGTTTTTACTTTTTACAGCTACTTAAGTTCAATTAATTTTTATAATAAGAAACATAATCTCTTTTGGCACACAACGAATTGAAATTTCTATAATAACAAAATTTACTTATCAATCTACTTATTAAAAAAACTCAGGCCATTTTTCCACATTAAAGTCGTTTGATATTAAAATAGGTAATAAAAAAGCTGGAACATTTTTCATGACCCATAGCGACGTAATCGTATGTTTGAGCACAAACTTGTCTCTTATCTTTCTGTGCCTTTCCCAATTGTATTATTATTAACTCATATCTGATAAACACTCGTGGATCCGAAACGAAATCAATTGCCACCCAAAAATTAGAAGAGAATATTCCAACCATGACTAGCTACTTTTATAATTTCACAATCACAATGCTATATATAAGGGACCCCAAGTAGGAGTACCTCAGTTTACGATCCACCGTCGTGCAACACACAACATGGACTTCTACTACACTCCCGGAAGCAGCGGATGCCGCACCGTTCTCATGACCGCCAAGGCTGTGGGCGTGGAGCTTAACAAGATTATCCTGAACCTGCAGGAGGGTGAACAGCTGAAGCCCGAGTTTGTGAAGCTCAATCCCCAGCACACCATTCCTACGCTGGTGGACAACGGATTCTCCATCTGGGAGTCCCGCGCCATTGCCGTTTATTTGGCGGAGAAGTACGGCAAGGACGACTCCCTTTTCCCCAAGGATCCCAAGAAGCAGGCACTGGTGAACCAGCGATTGTACTTCGATATGGGTACCCTGTACGCCGCATTCTCCAAGTACTACTATCCGCTGATACGCACTGGTACTCCCGGAACTCAGGAAGATTACCAAAAGATCGAAGCCGCCTTCGAGTTCCTAAACACCTTCCTCGAGGGCCAGGACTACGTGGCCGGGGACCACGTCACCGTGGCGGATATCGCCATTGTGGCCACTCTGTCCACCTTTGAAGCCGTCGAGTTCGACTTTAGTAAATACTCCAATGTTACTCGGTACTACGAAAACGCCAAGAAAGTAGTTCCCGGCTGGAAGGAGAATTGGGAGGGTCTGCAGGCTTTCAAGAAACGTGTTCAGGAACGATTGGCCGAACATAAAAAGAACTAATATTATACACTGCCGCTCAACTGAATAGGTTCACAAAAATTCGCATGCATTTTCATGATTTGTTCATTACATATTGATCGTACACATGTTTTTTTAAATACATTTCAACTTTATATTTGTGTCAATGAGTGTGTTCTAGCTAGAACCGTTTGCGATGTACCGTTAATTTGCATTTTCTGTTTTTCTATTTCTTTCGCTGATTTCTTTCAAATTTTTTGGTTCAACTGAATAGGTTCAGCTGAAAACTTTTTAGTTTGCAATTAAACTTGGCGGATTAGTGACACATTTTTGATGCAAAATTTTAATTTCATATATTTTCTTTAAATTAATTGAAAAATGGGACGCGGAGAACAATTATCCGAATATGAAAGAGGTCAAATTGAAGCCTATCGTGAAAGTGGACTTAGCCATCGCAAAATCGCTCAAAAAATTGGACGAAGCCAAAATGTTGTAAGCAATTTTTTGAGAAACAAATCAGAATATGGCAAAAACATGAAAGGCGGAGTCAAACACGCCACCTCTGCGACAGACAGGAGGCATATTGTGCGAGCTGCGTCCAATTCACATCTGTCAGCACCCAAAATTAAAGAAATTTGCGGTGTTAAAGCCAGTGTGTCAACTGTTAAAAGAGTGATTTCGTCGGCTGATCATCTAAAACGAATGAAACTTAAAAAAAAACCACCTTTAAATGATGCACGTAAAGCTTCACGACTGCTCTTTGCGCGCAAGCATATGAGCTGGACGAGCGAATGGCAGAAAGTGGTTTTTTCCGACGAAAAGAAGTTTAATTTGGACGGCCCCGATGGATACAACTATTACTATCATGATCTTCGAAAGGAAGATAATTTCCTGAGCCGTCGCCATAGCTGTGAAGGAGGCGTAATGGTTTGGGGGTCGGTATCAGTCTTTGGCACTTGCGACCTGCAATTTGTTACTTCCAAAATGAACGCAGAAACCTACAAATCCATAATACAGACAGCGTTTCCTTATTACTCCAACATTTTTCACGTTGTTAAATGGACTTACCAGCAAGATAACGCTCCTATTCATACAGCTAGGGTGGTAAAAGAATGGATTAAGGCTCAAAATGTGGACTTGCTCGAATGGCCCCCATATTCACCTGACCTTAATATAATGGAAAACATATGGGGGTTGCTATCGCGCAAGGTATATGAAGGAGGCAGGCAATTTGATAGCAAAACAACTTTAGTAGAGGCAATTAAAACGGCCTGGACAACAATTTCGCTGCAAATACTGCAAAATTTGTATAGCTCGCTTCCCGATCGTTTATATGAAGTTATATCGAAAAACGGCGGATTCACTCATTATTAAACTTATTAAAAATTACATTAGAAATGCACTAAAGTATAAGCCAAGTGCCAAAAATTTGAAAATGTTATAAGTTACTTATATAATTTGTATTTTTTGAGGATGAACCTATTCAGATGAACGAAAAAAATTCATCGATTTTGTTAAGCTTTCAGGAGAAAAAATAAATAAGGATTAAATAATATGTTTTTGATAAAAACTTCTTCAGATTTTTATTTTAATATGATTTAAGAATTAAAGAAAAAAAAAATGATGTAAATTGAAAAAGTGGTTTAGGAATTATAGATAAATTTCTACCACTAAAATCATCAACCTATTCAGTTGAGCGGCAGTGTATTACAACAAAAAATTATTTTATTAAATAAAAACTAAACTATTTATCACATTTATTTTTTAATTTACTGGATGTGTGAAAATACACTTCTCTTAATTCACTCAAAGAACAAATATTTTTCAGACTTTATAATTTTTGTATAAATTGTAAATAAGCCTAAATGTGTCTACCTTTAGTTGAATGAACAAATATTAGTCATTTATGAACTCGAAATCGTTTAGGCAAATATAAACAAATGGTAAAAGTTAACAATTTTAGCTTATCTTTTTTGGAGTACTTTTATGGCGTTAGAAAAATATTTATACTCTTGCAATAAGTATTACAGTTTTGTTTCAAAGAATGCAACGCGATGAAGAAAATATGTAATTTTCCTTTAAAATAAAATATATATTTTATATTAGGTTCTTCTCTTAAATCGATATTAGCAAGTGTATAAAGATAAAACTTTAAAAATTTAACACACCAAATAGCTTTGCTGTTTTTTAATTTACAAGTTTAAGACTTTCTAAGGATTATGTTATTAGTCAACTTATTCGATCTATTCCTTTTTTCAATCCGGTAAATAATTCCAATACAAATACAATATTTGTACCTTAATTTAAGTGCAAGGGTATATCAAGTTCGGCTCTGCCAGTAGCTAGCTTTTCGTTTTATAAAAGATAATTATCTGTATGTATTTTTAGATCACAACAAACCACAAATTGCCAAAAAAAATGAAATAAAATGAGGTAAAAACAAACACCTATCGTGATTATCAGTCAGGTAGAAGTCCAACAAGTTGTTAGCATTTATAAGTGGGAATTCCTGCCACTGTCAAATTAGTCGACTTTTGCTATTCCAGCCAGCAGGGTTTATTGAAGACTTTTCGTCATGGATCTGTATAACATGCCAGGCTCGCCGAGCACTCGAGCCATTATGATGACCGCCAGGGCTCTGGGAGTAGAGTATAACTCCAAGTTTCTAAACACCTTTACAGGAGAGCAACTGAGCCCCGAGTTTGTGAAGATCAACCCTCAGCACACTATTCCCACACTGGTGGACCATGGATTCGTCATCTGGGAGACACGGGCCATTGTTACTTACCTGGTGGAGCAGTACGGAGAGCCAGACTCTCCGCTGTACCCCAACGATCCTCAGAAACGGGCTGTGATCAACCAGCGACTGTATTTCGACATGGGCACCCTTTACGATGCATTCGCAAAATACTACTTTCCTCTTTTGCGAACCGGCAAGCCGGGAAGTCCGGAAGCCTTGGAGAAATTCCACACGGCTTTCGACCTTCTGAATACCTTCCTGGAGGGCCAGGACTACGTGGCGGGCACTCAACTAACGGTGGCCGACATCGTCATCTTAGCCACAGTCTCGACCACAGAGTTGGTTCCCAACTTTGATTTTTGCAAATACCCAAATGTGGAGAGGTGGTACAAGAACGCGCAGAAGGTCACCCCCGGATGGAATGAGAACCTGGAAAGGATTCGAGATGCAAAAAAATTCCTTGAAGCCAACATGATAGAAAGTTTAAAAGTGTAAACCTTAATAAAATTTAAAATGGAATACCTTACTATAAGTCTTTTAATGATGATTATAAAAAATGCAAATATATTACGGCAAACTACGGTACAAGAGCTGATAACTTTAAGATAAGATTGTCATTTCCAAACACTTGATAAGATTTGTCATATCAATTGTACCTCTTGATGCTTCATCATGAATAATAAGTAAAAGCAAGTGTTTTGATTTATATTACAGTCGACAACAAAATTGAAACAAATTATGAAATACAATAGAACTTAATAAACCAATAAATATCTTGTTTCTGTTGGGATACCTTAACCTACAATAATTGTATCAAATTTAACTAAAGTATTCAAAATACTCAGCGTAATTATATGGTTTGTATATAAATACAAAAAAGTATACATTATTCATATAATTACCTTCTAGAGTTTTCTTCATTTATGCTTTCTCAAACCTCCATCGCGAAATTCATAAAAATTGTTTACTAACAATGACAAACATATTCTCGCTATCGTTAAAAATGAGAGAACAGTTTTTCAGTATAAATAGGGGTCCCCTGTGGGAGTACAATCAGTTTGCTTCGCTCTGTCGACACGGTCGGTATACACTCGGAATTCTTCAACATGCCCCAATTGGATCTCTACAACATGCCCATGGCTCCCGCCAGCCGGGCCATCCAGATGATTGCCAAGGCCGTGGGAGTGGAATTGAACTCCAAGCTCATCAACACCATGGAGGGTGACCAGCTGAAGCCCGAGTTCGTGAAGATCAACCCCCAGCACACCATTCCCACACTGGTGGATGACGGATTCGCCATCTGGGAGTCGCGAGCCATCGCCGTCTACCTGGTGGAGAAGTACGGCAAGCCCGACTCTTCCCTATACCCCAAGGATCCCCAGAAGAGGGCTCTGATCAACCAGCGCCTGTATTTCGATATGGGCACCCTCTACGACGCTATGGGCAAATACCTCTTCCCTCTCTTCCGCACCGGAAAGCTGGGAGATCAAGAAGCTCTGGACAAGTTCAACGCCGCCTTTGAGTTCCTTAACACCTTCCTCGAGGGTCAGGACTTCGTAGCCGGCAAGGAACTCACGGTTGCCGATATCGTTCTTCTGGCCACCGTGTCCTCAACCGAGTTTATATCCTTCGACTTGTCCAAATTTCCGAATGTGGATAGGTGGTACAAGAACGCCCCCAAAGTGGTTCCCGGTTGGGCTGAGAATGTAAAGTCCCTTGAGGAGGGTAAGAAGTTTTTCGAGCAAAAATTAGCCGAAAAGAAGTAAACCATCGACATTTAAATTATTCTATTTTGTAAATTTGTAAATAAATAAAAATTTGTATATAAACTATTCCATCTTGTTTTATGATTATGAGGGTAATCTGGTCTTCCTTTAAAAATAGTAGATAAGAGATATATTTAGCTTGAAAGAATGCTTGGAGAACTGGACAAAAACAAATGGGTACAGAATGTTTCTTATAATAAAAAAATAAGAGATATCTGGACTTCAAATTAATTATACATATTTTTATTTTCATAACTTAGCCATTAAATGTTAAAACATATCAGAGTTCTTAGTCATAAAGCCAAAGCCCTATTTAGTTTTCTTAATAATTATTCGTAATTGCGGCGTTTAATTTTAATGAACTCTACGTGGCCTGACCCTAGACCTCTCTGGGCACTTGCCCCAATCGGAGAAATGTGCTCATTATCTGGCCATTAGCTAAGCACCTCCGCCATTTGACAAAAGCTCCCACCCAGCGCTATATAGAAGTTGCAAGTCACTCTATGACTATATATGGAAATCGATATGAATTCGGTTGCCGGTGTCGTTGCGTATAAAAGCCGGTTTCATCCACTTGGATTTGGTCAGTTGTGAGTAACATCTCTTGCCGAACTAATCACCATGGACTTTTACTACTTTCCGGCCTCGGCTCCGTGTCGGTCTGTTATAATGACAGCCAAGGCTCTGGGAATCGATCTCAACATGAAGCTACTGAATCCCATGGAGGGCGAGCAAAAGAAACCCGAGTTTCTGAAGCTCAATCCCCAGCACACCATCCCCACCTTGGTGGACGATGACTTCTCCATCTGGGAGTCGCGGGCTATTTTGATCTATCTGGTGGAGAAGTACGGCCAGGATGATTCCCTATACCCGCAGGACCCCCAAAAGAAGGCGGTGGTCAACCAGCGACTCTTCTTCGACATGGGTACTCTGTTCGATAGTTTCTTGGCGGCTATCTATCCGCAGTTCAAGAACAACACACCTGCTGATCCGGAGGCCATGAAGAAGGTGGACAGCGCCTTCGGGCATTTGAACACCTTCCTGGAGGATCAGGACTACGTGGCCGGCGACACTCTCACCATAGCCGACATAGCCATCCTGGCCTCCGTGTCCACCTTCGAGGTGGTGGACTACGATTTCAGCCCATTCCCGAACGTGGCCAGGTGGTATGAGAACGCCAAGGAGGTGACTCCCGGATGGGACGAGAACTGGGAGGGTGTGCTTATCATCAAAAACTACATCGAGAAGCAGCGCCAGAAGGAGTGAACTTACCTAAGCAATATTTATTTGTTAAATAAATTATTAAAAGTATTAATACCATATATGGTTATCAAAATATAGAAAAACAACGAATAGCAATTCCATGGGTTTGTGTTATTTTTATCTTATCTGTACAATCATTTTCCATGGGAGCTTTATGGCTTTTATCATATCATCTAGTTTTAAAAAGCAATGTGTGGTTCAATATAATCTCCAATTAAAAATGAATGAAATTGAGGGATTGTATCAGTATCTTGTGGCTTGTGGAATTTCAAATGAATTTCGCTCTGAAAAGTGCACGCGATGTGTTACTTGGGCCTCTCCGGAACTACGTTCTATAAAGTAAAACAAATAGAACCATAGATAGAGCTAGACTGGGCCGTTTACCGCTCGACTGTTAAAACAATTGCAATTCCAACTAAATTATACAGGCAGTACTGACGTTGTTTACATTA
This sequence comes from Drosophila bipectinata, assembly GCF_030179905.1. NCBI lineage: Eukaryota > Metazoa > Arthropoda > Insecta > Diptera > Drosophilidae > Drosophila > Drosophila bipectinata. The sequence continues at coordinate 14,652,749 of NC_091739.1, forward strand.
CTCAGTGGCCTCAACAATTACAGGAGGGCTGATTCAAAAGTTATTTGATTGATTCCCATACTTGTACTCTAAAACTGAATAGTTTATTTACCTTTAGACATTTTAAAAGATGACCAATAAAAAAATCGTAGTTTTTAGATATATTTTTTTATTTTATTCCTTTCTACAAACTATTATAGCTACCCCTGTGACATATAAAAGTGAAAACTGTTTTTATGGCGTCATTAAAGGTATTGTTTTGCATTCCACTTAATTAACGAGACGGCACTAAAACTAAAACCCATTCCTTCATCGCCTAAGTGGTTGACACCTCCGATGTGTCCACTAGCTCCTGCAGTTGCTGGTATTTCTTGATGGCGTTCTGAACAAAAACGCTGGCACGTCGCACCCGCTCCGGCGTAATTTCTTCGGCCAGCATACGGCCCACATCCTGGGCGCCACCAGATCGCAGGATATTGACAGCCTGGGCGGGAATATCACAGATCGGCGTCACACGGCACAAGGCACTGGCGATGGAACTACCAAACAAAATGATTCCAATAGTGGACAGGACCACGGCAATGATGCGGAAGAGCGACGACATCAGGATCGAGGGCAGAAACCTTGAGGCAAAGGCCACAAGAGGATTGGAAGCTGAGGAAGAGGAGTCGGTAGAAGCCACCACAGTAGTGGTATCGGATGCAGCGGCATTGGCAGGGACTAGGAATCCTTCGTATCCTGTCTGAACGACAATGGGACCCGGGTAGGGATAAATGCCAGGAGCTGCAGCGCCTACAGGGGCCGGATAGGCGCCCACAAATGGCGGATAGGCACCGTACTGCGTCAGATACTGCTGGAACACCTCTGGCGTAAGGACACCTCCGGCATAGATGGTGGTGGGATCGATGCTGCTGGCACTGGCAACGTTATCAGGCTGTAAAATAAAAAAAATTAATCTCTAATCTTTATTTTAAAATTAATTTAAACTTTAATTAAGGTCTTTGAGGAGTCTAACACAAAAACACTTTAGCATAATTATTTCAAAAATCATATTCTTAGCCACATTGTCTTCTTTGGGCATTCTACTTACCGTCGATGACTCTGAGGATTCCGGTTCTTGGGTAGCTTTGTCCTTGGAACTGGTCAGGGCAGCATCGTTGGCCGAGGCTTCTCCGCTTCCTTCGGGCAACTTATCCGACTCTTCGATGGTATTGGGCGTCGAAGCTGATGGGGAACTATCCAGAGCTGGAACTCCGAATCCCTCATGGACCACCAAGAGCAGGAGCAAGAGCAAATGAAAGTGACACCGTTTCATCTTCTTTGTTTGAGGCTAGACAGTCAACTAATCGGCTTTCTAGCAGGTTCATCCTTTTTAAGGACATTCATTGCCTTCCACGTAGATTTCTCAGGATCATTTTGCAATTTATGTCGCATTTTCCTGGAAATACCCCGTCAGTCAGACAGGATCCCTTTATCCAGAATCCCTCTAATAAACGTCTTAGGACCCGACCTTACCTGATCCGTCCTGACCTTTCTAGCAGGTAGAGCTAGCATGAGACCTGTCACCTGGATTATTTATGACTTTTACTAATTACCCTAAAAACCGGCCATGTCCTTCGAGTGTCCCTCGAAAATGTCAAGCACGCGATGAAGTCGTGGCTGTCGAAAATGCTTGAAAATAAACATTCCAAGCCCCCGGATGATGGCGTTTCGAGAGGTGCCAATCAAGAACCCCTGACACCCCCACCCGACCCCTCGTCAACCTCTTATCAAACCTAGTGAATTGGAAAATCTGTTGGCAATCAATAAAAAGGTAAAAAGGATAGCATAGCTTCGAAATTATGTAGTCGTATAATTTTAGACACGAACAGGAGCATTTTGACCGACTTTCGGCACCATCCGGTTGTCTCTCCCACTGCCACTGCCCCGCCCCAAAAGCGGAGCATACAGGTGAACACCCACCAGGACATCGGTCGTCCTGGTAACCATTTTCGTTACGAAAACTAAACGAAAACAAAACGGGTCCCAAAGACAGCGCGCGGACAACAAAACAGAGTCGAGACAACATGCTCTGAAAATTGGCTAGACATCGGACGGATACATCCGTGGACAGCTCGAGGCCGAATGAGAGAGATTCTATCTGCCACAAAGGATCCACAGCAACGCACCAGCCGCAGCAGCCACAGGACTATCATTCGCATTCCCACCCGCCGCCAGGACAAACGCGAACGGGACAACATTCGACAGCATACTGGGGAACTGCATAGACATCGACTCGGTGGCCGTGGTGCAGCACAAGCTGGTGCACAGGATCGTGTGAGTAGTGGGTAGTAGAGTCCTGGTGGCCCAGTCCAGTGTCGTGAAACCCCAACACCCTCGGTGCTTGTTCCCTAATGAATAAATAAATGAATGCAATTAAGTGCGGGTCGCTGCATGGATTTGCCATATTCCTTGATAGCTGCAGGCAGAAAGGATTCGAAGTGAGGCATACCCAGGATTCATAGTTTTTCCAAATGAGAATTACCTGATTGGAACAAGATTTATTTTACACATGGAAATTTTACAAATCGTAGCATATTTTTAAGCATACTTTTAGGCTGAGAGATTTTAAACAAATAAATAAATTCAAATAATAAACCAACCGGGCTATAGACCACATCTTTGAGCCACTAAACTTCTCTATTCTTTAATATATATCCTTTGATCCACTCTTGATTAAACAAATTACTAAAAATAATGATGATTACAAAATTACATAAATTACCATAATTTCCTAGTAATATTTCGTTAACCAGCAAGCCCCAGAACCTACATAGGTTCTAAAACAATTGTCATTAATAAAATACATATTTCGACATACAAAATCGATGAATTGATTTTTTGCGTTGACCACCAACTTGGTGGTTTTTTTTCGGTGAGAAAGGCCTGCAAATGTCAAACTCGATTTCGGCCTGGCCGAAACAGTCCAGTTTTGGCCAATGAACGAGACAAAGCAAATTGTAACCGAATTCGTTTATTGTTTGCTCCTCAGAGGCGGGAAGATGTCGCCCCCCGTGCTATACTATCTGCCGCCTAGCCCGCCCTGCCGAAGTATCCTACTCCTGGCCAAAATGCTGGGCCTGGACTTTGAGTTGAAAATCGTGAATATCCTGGAAGGAGAACAACTGAAGCCAGACTTTGTGGCCATGAATCCGCAGCACTGTGTCCCAACGATGAATGACGAGGGCTTGGTTCTCTGGGAGAGGTAAATACTACTATTAATTTAAATCTGTGTAGTATTTTATTTAGTTTTATTGATACCTTTCAGTCGAGCAATACTCTCCTATCTGGTGGCTGCCTATGCCAAAAGTGATGAGCTGTATCCCACGGACATACGAGTGAGGGCTCTGGTGGATCAGAGATTACAATTCGATCTGGGAACACTTTACATGCGACTTACGGACTATTATGTGAGTAACTTTTTAATTATAACTCTTTAATTAACTGTCTTTTTTTTCTAGTTTCCTACCATGTTCATTGGAGCTCCATTGGATGAGGGTAAACGTGCCAAGTTGGCTGAGGCCGTGGGCTGGCTGAACATCATTCTGGAGGGAAAACAATATTCTGCCGCCGAGCACTTTACCATCGCAGATCTCACGCTCTTGGTGACGGTGTCCCAGCTTGAGGCCTTTGAATTTGAACTGCGACCCTACAAGCATATCCGGCAGTGGCTGGACCGCTGCAAGGATCACATGGCTCCCTACGATTACGAGGAGCTCAATGCCAGCAAGGCAACTCTTCTGGCCGATATGTTTAAGGCCAAGATGAACCAAACGGGTGGTTCTTAATGCTTATATCTATAAAATAAACTCAGTTACGTTTTAAGTGTTGTATTAAATAAAAGTATTGTTCTGTCAAGAAACCTTTTGTGTTTCTTTGTGAGGCTTCAGTATAATCCCATTACCAGGTATCTATCAATTGACATCCCAATTGGCAGTTAACTTAATTGAGTGACGGACTCCTAGGTGTGACAATCTAGATGAATCGACTACTTCATTGTTAACCGAGCCAAAACAAAAAAGAATCGACACACATTTTAAAAATACCGCCACCCAAAAAAAGGACACTGCCCCAAATGGCTGCAGGCAAATGTACAATATTAACGTGTGTTTGAAAATGGCCAACGAGAGGTCCAATAGCGATGGTCGGGGAAGGGAAGGGAAGAGGAGGGGATAGAGGCCAACTAACGGATGCTGATGGCGGCACCTGGAGAACTCAACTGAAATTTAATGGGACCACAACAAAAAAGGAAAAGAAACCAAGTTTTATGAGAGAAGCGGGCTATTTTTATATCACACAGAAAACAGAGCCGGGCAGAGCCAGCCCCAAGGTAGACTTTCACGGCAGGATAATGGAATCTGGCATCACAGTCTCACTTTGACCGCTGACAATGGCGGCCGCGGCAGCTTGGCTGGCTCTGGGATTAGCCATGGCTCTAACCTGGACCGGAAATAGTCAAAAACAGGAGCAATCGGGGCAGCAAACTTCCACCAGCAAGCAAGCGCAACTGTGGTTGGGTTGGTAGTAACTACTACTTACTAATGCTACTCCGTAATGCTACTCCGAATCCGAATCCCTTCCAGACTGCCCATGTCTGCACTTCAACGAACGCAACTCCAGCCAATGGGGTCACCTGGAAGTCAATGCTAGCCGTGCCGTGGGAGCCAAGAACAACTGCCTGATGATCTTTGTCGGCGGGAAGGACGATGAACTGGTGGCCTTTCAGCTCGAGCAGTTACAGCTGCGTCCCGGGTGAGTAGAACTACTTCCGGCGAAATTCCGGCGCTGCCGGTTGATCCGATGGATCGTCAAAATCGACGGACAGCTGCCGGCGACAGCCATCAAATCTGAATCCGTCGATGGATAAGGCAGCCGTCCGTCCGACTGTCCTTCAGTGGAAAAAAATTGACGATTGCCAATTGCCGATTCGCCAAATGCGGAATGAGCCAAGAACCCAAGGAGCCGAGAATCCCAGAAGCCAGAAGCGGCAATGTAATTAAAATACCTTGCGAAGGCCATGTGGGCGGTCCGGTGCGGTGGAGCCGTGGCCGTTGCGGCACGCCTGGTTATTTATATTTATAAATCCCGCAAATTTGTGTCAATTTATGCAGCCAGCCATTTGCGCCATTAAAAATAACGCACACACAATATTTCGGAATCGATTTGTCAATAAAATTGGAGAGCACTGGCCAAGCACATTTCAGTGACCGCCGATCGTTGCAACCGGGCTGGCCCACCAGTCGTATGAGTAATTCTTGAAGTGCAACACAGGAATCGCGTCCGAGTCGCTGTGCTGTCGCTAAGAAGTCGCGCGCGGCTCTCGGTGGTTGAAAGTGTCAGTGCTATCATTGGAAGATAATTGATGACTTTATAGGTTCAACTATTGTGAAGTTCATAAATAAATCAAAGAGTAAATATTTTTATTCAAAATGTCTATGGACCCTTCGGTTTCCCTTGAGGATCTGGAGCGAGTGAGTGAAAAATTAAGTGAGAAATCCTCTAAAGGATTTTAATCCATTCCACAAATTCCAATCTCAGCGTCGCCGTCGTGCCAGTACCGCCCGGAAGCAGTCACAAACCCCTCAGCCTCCAGCTCACCTGGCGGACTCGGAGGCCATGGCCGTGATCAATGAGATCTTTAATCCCACGTTGAAGTTGCCGGAGTCCAGTGGCCACTACACCCTACCGGAGGAAATGAGTGCCAACGATCAGGTGTCGCCACAGGAGCTGGACATTGCCAAGTTGGCCGAGTTGAAGGAAGTAAGTTGAAGCCAGAGGCGGAGAAGTGAGGGGAAAGTTACAAGTTCCCACTTGTTGCAAGGTCTTCTCCCTGTTCGACACGGATTGCGATGGTCTGATCTCAAAGGAGGATCTCCGGTTCACGTACACCGCTTTGGGCAACGAACCGAACGAGCAGCTCCTGGAACAGATGATGCAGGAGGCGAACGAGCCTCTGGACTACGAGGCCTTTGTCCGGCTGATGTGCAGACGCACTCAGGAGCTGGATCCCGAGGACGTACTTCTTGAGGCCTGGAGCAAGTGGGACGATCACGGCACGGGCAAGATCGATGAACGCAAGTGGGTGGCACAAGTGGAGTGGGGCAGGATCGGATTTGGATGATCTAAATCATTTACCCCGTAGGATCTACGAAGAGCTGACCAACTACGGCGACAAAATGACCCTCAGCGAGGCCAAGGAGGCTCTCAGTCATGCTCCGATGGCCAAGCCCAAGTCTCTGGAGGAACCGCCCATGATCGACTATCCTGCTTTTTGTCGGATGCTGGGAGGAATGCGGAAACGGAAAGGAGAATAACATGGAATGATTTATTATTATAAAGAGATTATGAAAAATATTATCCCAATTTTAAGAGGCTCCCATGGAAGGAATATAAATTTTACCACATTTTTAAAATTGTCTAAAATTTAGGAATTCTACAGAAAAAACCAAAATTCTAAATGATTTTCTAAAAAAAACAGCTTTTTTCTTCCTTTTTTTTTGTATAAACGTATTTTATTCACTTATAGATTCTTTCATTATAATTTTTCACTTTAAAACTCTTTATATTATTTTATTTAAACTAAACTATTTTCGATCATTCATTTTAGAATCCCTCATTCGTCATATATTTCAACCTCTATCCTTTCTTTATACAGATTACAGATAAAGATCCTTTCCTATATATCCTATAGCAGCTGTTTCCATTTGTGACAATCGTATTTTGTCGTAACGCCAACTTTTGTTCGACTTTTTATCAAAATAAATCGTGAAGAACCAACAGAGCGTTGGGAATAATTTCTTAATGGCCATTTGCTGGTTTACCAAGGGGATGATATTTATAGGCTAGCTGACCAACGAGCCAGCCCCAAACGTATCGGCCAATAAATTTTAGACATCATTACGCATCTGCTTCTGCAAACCAATGCAAGCCAATGCGAAATTCCTCTTAGTTTGTATTCCTATTTTATAATTCTTCTTATATATTTTTTGTGCAATTTATGCAATTCGGTGACAGCTGCTTGGACAGCGTGGAGGTCTTTCCGTATTTGCGGGAGCCCGTCATCGAGAATTCTACTTTGGCGGCGGACACCTTCTGTCAGCACAGCCGGAACCGCAGTGCCACGCCTATTTATAGCGCCGGTCGATTGTTTGGACTGCGACTCCGGTTCCAACAGCCGCCGACCACGGAGGAGGCCTGGAACTTGACCCTCAAAGCCAGCTATCGGTTTTTAAAGAAAGGTAAGTTTAAATATAATATTTTTTTTTTAGATTTATAATATTGTTTATCTTAATCTTTAAGAAAACTTCCGCACCGAGGGCCGCTTAGTGCCACACAGCTATTGTGACTTTTACTTTTTTGCTAGCCTGGCCGGAGAAGAGGGCAGTCTAGGCCAGGGCTACTTCCACTCCCCTCGGTTTCCGGCCCACTATCCGGCGCACATCAAGTGCGCCTACAAGTTCATCGGGCGTCCGGACACTCATGTGGAGCTCCTGTTTGAGGAGCTCCAACTGCCACCGGTGGTCAGTGGCGGTTGCCAGCTGGATGCCCTCACCATCTTCGATGCCGAATCCGCCCACATGAGCGCCGTCATCGATGTCCTGTGCTCACCCTGTCCCACCCGCCGACTTGTGAGCAGTGGGCCGGATCTGCTCCTCGAGTTCAACGCGAGCTCCAATCGCACAGCCAAGGGCTTCCGGGGCAAGTACAAGTTCGTGCCGAATGAGCCGGGGATGCTGTTGTCCGCGCCTCCGGTCGTGTTGGAGACAGCCAGCGTGGCGGTTAAGCAGGAGAAGCCCCAACAGCAGCAACTACAGCAATCCCTCGGCGTCAAGGCCAACAGTCTGCCGACGGATGCGGGGCTTTGGAAACCGGGTCGCTCATTTGGTGAGTTTGGCGCCCCATAAATTAGGATTAAATTGAAGGAACAGCCAATCATGGTTCTCACCCCCATATTCTCATTGAAAATGTGATGCAATCTTCCACTAAATTAGATGTTATTTCTACGAGGCAGACAACAGGCCAACAGTGCGGATAAGTAATGAGACAACACTGCGTATGAGTAATATGCTTTAAAGACATTTCACATCCGGGTTATTTCCAGTGAGCCTAATTAGCTCTCTATTGGAGAAATACTAACTAACACTAAGAAGTCAACTTAACTTTTAGCTGAAACTTTGTTTTTAGTGTCCTTTTTCATTCAATCTAATTGAATTACATTAATCGATGAGAAATGGCGGCAAAACTAGTTTCCTCACGCCCCTCCGGCGCCAACATCCGTCTGGTTTCCTCCGGGCTCTGGGGCGGAAACGGATGTGGCCAATCCACGGAGCCTGAGTGAAAGGCCATGTAAATGGCGATAGTCTCTTGGAATCAGTCTTCTTCGAGCTTCTGCTGCGTTCAAATGGCGCGCTTCGTCTACTTTCTCGTGCAACTTCATCTATTATGGCTATTTGTTTTCGGATCTTTGGCATTCTGTAGTGGCCCAAGCCCCAGTGAGTCATTAATGTGGCCAATAACTTTTATTAATTTTCTAAAAAAATTAAAACTAGTATTTGAGTGTGTAATATTCACTTAAAAACTAATCAAGAGCTTGACTAAAGACCAGAAAATGACTGCAAGCCCGCTGCATAAAATAAATTGAAGCATCCGATGAAGGACTTTGAATCTGTGAATAAAAAATATATTAGAGTGTATGCTTTTTTTTCCTGCATCCCTCCAACACACCGCCAGAATATTCTCCTTCCCCTCTCCAGAGACTCCGCTCCGGGGTCCTCCTTGCCCAAGTAGATGCGGATTCCTGGCAGGGCTTGCAAAAAGTAATCGTCCCAGTTGAGACTCCGGATATCGAAGTCGAAGAGCTTCTGATCCTCGGCGGACATGCGACGCCACAAGCGCTGGGTGTTCTCCGTTTCAAAACGCCACGACGTGTCCACAAACGGAGCCAGGATCTCAATGGTCTTATGTATCTTGTCGTACAGTCTAATCATCCGAGGCTTCCGGCCACGCACCCACAGAAACAGATCGATGGTGTACCCGGGTAGGAGGTGATAGAAGTAGGACACAAGTCGGAAGAGCCAGGGCGTGGTGGTGCAGTGCAGGAACGGCACCCACATCATCCGTGTTAGAGGGTAGTCGTAGCTCAGCCTTGTGGCCTTGTCCCGAAAACCACCCCAAGTGATCAGGTTCTCCTCGCAGGGTGTCAAAGCATAGATCGTCGGTTCCTTCCGAAGGCTGGGGCTAGTCACGGCCGTGTGCCAGGCACAGGTTAGTACGCAGTTGACACAGTAATCCACTGGCACAATTCCCGCCCTGGCCTTAACATTTAGCCTCGTGATGCGGAGGACTCCATAGGAGGCACCATGCAGCACAGCAATGGGTCCGTACAAATTATCAATCCAGCCGGACACCGGCTCCTTATAGCTGGCAATAACTTGAAAGAAAGCATAGGTCAAAAGGGCTCTACGACTCTAATCCACATCCACCTACTAACGCCAGGCCGAAAGATACAGATGGGTAGATCACCAGCCTCCTGCTGAATAACCTGCTCCGCCAGAGCCTTCGTGTAGGTGTAGGTATTTGGATACCTGCCCAGCAAAGCTGGCGCCATGTTATCCACCAGGTCAGAGCTGAGGGTCTCATTCAATTCCAGGACCTTGGCGGCGGGACAGGTCAAATGTTCCGGATAGAAATGCTCCTTGATATGGTCCACCACACAGTTAGAGTAGGCCGTAGAAACATGCACGAAAACCTGAAGATTCTGCATTTGGCGCGCCAGATCCAGCATCAGGCGGGTGGCCCGCGTATTTATGGCCAGGGCAATGTGCAACGGCTCAGTAAATCGGACTGTGGCGGCACCGTGGAGCACCACCTGCACCTCCTCCACCAGCAGCTGACGGTCCGAGTTGTTCAGACCCAGATCCGGTTCCTGGCAGTCGCCACAAAGTGGAGCCACTCGCTGCAAGGCCTTGGGATTCGATTGCAAAAGGCCAACAAAGACCTGGGGAAAAAACATTGCAGTTTGAAGGGTTTTTTCTCAAAAAATAAATTCTTTCAAGCCTTTTCTCACAAGACATGTCCTGTAATTTCGTAGACCTGCTCACCGGATGACTTTCCCAGCTGGAAAAACGCTCCTTGATGTCCTGACCACTTTTGGAACGCAACAGCACATAGATCCGTTTCACCTCTGTGGTGCGAAGCAGCTTTTCAATGATCACTGAAAAGGCAATAAACTTGATCTTGAACTTGAACTGGTCTCGATTGATGGCCATGTTTTTTGCCGGTTTTGCTCACAACCTATTGTTTCTTTTTTTTTGTCACTTGGATTGCTTTTTTTTTTGTGGCTAACACTCTGCTAATCGGTCCAGAGAATTGCATGTTGTGTATAATTCGTATAATTTGCAAAAAACGTCTCCATCTAACAAAGATCACCGGTCTTTGAACTTTATAAATATTCCTTTCTCATTAGATTACACTTTCAATATTAGTCATTGTACATTTTTGCCCATGGGCAAGCGAATTGAAAATATTTTTCAATAAAGTATCATAAAAAATATTTTAAAACTGAAATACCTCTGCCGAGGAAACCACTGCCACCTGTGAGAAAGACGACTTTGTCTTTATAAAATTTCTGCATTTCCGATGCCATTATGGATTTGGCTTCTACAACACTGATATCCTTGTCGCAACACAATCACACTTCCACATCAACACAAACGATTTCACTTTTCCGAGATCCGTGGTTGGAGATTCGATTTCCGATATCCGGCGGCGCAGACTATTCTTAAATGAAAGGTGTTCGGTATTTGCAGTCGTTATTTATACCCGATCCGGCCAAAAACAAAAAAAGCAATATCAATTCTACATACGTATATGCACACATCCGTAGGAAGACGAGATCGTAAATATAGCGTCAACATTTGCTTACCGGGCCAGCCGGGAGAGGAGGATTCCCAACAACAACCGGCTGCATATTACGTATACGCATTTATGGCCCATTAAAGCATGAGTGCCCCGCCCTAATGGCTGACCTGCTAAACAAACAGTTTGCTTAGGCTTTCTCATCTTGCATTTAGAACCTGCAGTTGGTGATAGTTTTTTTTTGTTTTTTTTTTTGGGCCCAGAAGAAATCGTATCGCAGTCCGGTAGGCAAAAACAGTTTCCAGGGCTCGTGCTAAGTGGCTTGGCACTCTCTGAACCCTCTATTAGCCATTTGGCTAATTAGAAAACGGTGTTACTTTGGCCACCCCATCGCCAGAGGTAAAGTACACCCCAGGGAAGGAGAGCAAAACCCGGTAGTTGAATAAAAGGTAATTAAACTCGAGTGCCTACGGACCAAGCAGTTAGTGATCCTCAAGCACGAGCTGTTTGCTGCATTTTAAGATTATCTATCGCGTTTATTAATTAAGCATTCTAGCTTTTTTTGGTTTGTCCAACCATTTTATTACTTAGTACATTGTAGTCCAATTAGTAGATAAGTGTGAAATTACAGAACTAATTTTTATGCTCCTATTTTGAATCCAAGCAATAAACAAATTACTTTGTAGAAAAGCCATAAAAAATCTTATTTTCTGCAATAAATTGTATTATGCTAAAATTTTCAATAAAAATTTGGCAGTTTTATAAAATTAATTGCGCAGCACATGCTTGAGTCCAAATCCGCCTTTGGATAACAATTATAAGCGAATCCTGTGGAAGCCACAGTGGAAGGATCAATTTTGCCTCCAGACGCCAATGTTATATCTCACTCAATATTTTGTAAGGAAATTACCCATTTATTTTATTACTTAGTAACTTATGAGTACATTGTAATCTCATTAGTATATGAGAAGGAAGTTAAATTGTTTGCCCATTAAATGATACCAGGTTTAATGCTAACCATAAACAACTTAATTGGTATGAAAACCATACAAAATCGTATTGGCTGAATTAAATCTTTAATAAATCACATTTAAAATTATCAATAAACATTTAACAGTTTTACAAAATCAATTACGCGGCACAAGCTTGAGCCAAAATCCACCTTTGGGTACCAATTGAAATCCACTGCTGGAGAGCTCAAGTGGAATACAAGACTTTTTGGCAGGGACGAAGCGGTAGTTCTTAAGAAGATAGTAAATGACAGCCTTTGCCTCCAAAAGAGCGAAACGTGATCCTAAAAGTATTTAAAGATACAAAATAATGTCCTTAAGCATCAGATATTAAAAATCTATTCAAATTACTTACCTATGCAATTCCGTGGGCCAAGTCCAAAAGGATAGTATGTGAAAGGCTGAATATTTGCCTTGTTTTCGTCACTAAAACGCTCCGGATCAAACTTTTTGGGATTCTCAAAGTACTGGGGATCACGGTGGAAGCCACAGGTGGGCAACCAGATGACATCGCCCTTCTTTATTTCCACGCTCTGGCCATCTACCTCATAGGTGATATCCTGATTGCACTCCCTATCAACAGCAATAGCTGCCGGCCATTTTCGGAGAACTTCCTGGACCACCTGATCCAAATACTTCATGCCCATGATGGCCTCATAGGTCAGTTCCTTGCCATCGAGCTCCTGATCCACCTGCTGCACCTCCTCGAACAGCTTCTGCTGCACATCCTCGTTCTCCATCAGCTCATGGGCGGCGAAACACATAAGCACCGCCGAGGTCTCAAATCCGGCGAAGAAAAACACAAAGCACTGGGCCACAATATCTCGATCGCTCCACTCTCGAACGGGGGTCGTTTTAGTCTTCTCAGTTTGGAAGATACCCTGAGCCTCCATCAACATATTTATCATATCTGGACGGATAATGTTGTGCTCCTGTCGGTACTTCATAGCATCTAGGACCAGTCGAACAAAGTACTGAGTGCTCTTTTTGTCGAAAAGTTCGATTTTCAAAATCTATAACAGATAAAAAATTAACTAACAAATTATACGTACAAAAATTCTACGAATTCTACGAACCTTATTAAGCCTTTTTAAAGTAAAGAATACCAAGAACTTAATGTTCTGGGCAAAGGTAAATGTTGTCAACTTTTTCCCCATCATATAGAAGGTGTTTTCGCGCTCCTTGAAAGAATTCACCTGAAGACCAAAGGCTGTCGAGGCGATCACATCATTGGTGAATCTTGTACAGTAGTCTTTCAAGTCCAACTCAATCCCCTCCTCAATTTTTTCATCGCGCTTTAAACAGTCAACGGCCTCTTTGGCTACTTGATTCATCAGCGAGAACATCTGACGCATTTTGCTGCCTGTGAAAGCAGGACTCAGAGTGCTGCGCATATCCTTCCACCGGGCATCCCGCATAGAGAACAGCGAGCTACCAAAAAGATTACTCATATCGTGGGGATCATCGTCACTGGAGGTGGCGAACACATTTCGATGGTTGATAAAGTGATCGAAGTCCTTGATGGTGATTTGCTTTATAAGATCAGGGTCTCGAACCATTAATAGGGGTTGCCGTTGCTCGAAGATTCCAAAAACCCTACAATAAAAATGGTTTTAATGATAGTATCTATAGAATAGTTAATGCATTTTATAGAAACACTTAAGGTTTTAAAAAGGTCGATTTAAAAAACATTTAAAACACCTAAAAATAAACACCATAACCTAGCCAATAATTTCTTTCTTAGCTCTCAAGCTTAATAGCTCTTATCTTATATTTTTTATTTTGCCTATATATATTTCGATTCACACTGAGATTATAAAAACAAAATTATACTCATAAATAATAAAAAAGTCGTAGAATATATGACTTCATTGATGACAGATGCCCAAATATCTCTAAAAAGTTTTCATTCAAACATTCAATGCTATGCTATCATCAAAGCTTTGATAACTTTTTCTATTTTTATACGAATTTATTTCTTTGTTTGACCCGCAACAAACAACAATTAAAGCTGCCATATGTATAGTCGATTAGATTAAAACAATTTAATTTGATAAACTGATAAATGTAACAAAGCATTTCACAATATTTACCTAGCTTTTCATTGTTTCTCTCTCTGATAAAATTTTTATTAGCATTATTCTCTCTCTGATAAAATTTTTATTTGCATTATTCTCTAAATTGTATAGATTTATTCACTCAATTCGATTGAACTCGATTTGAGAATATTTTTATTCAATAATCACTCAAACGTAACCCCACCCACCATAAAAACGCATACGATGGTGACACAACTTACAACACAAATAAGTAGTTTGACCTTGGCTGGAACCTATATATCATTTGTAGATCCCCATACTGGTTCTGAACGGTAGCACAACGCATTTTCGTAATTAAACCAGTCTAATTTAATAATTTTCAATAGAAACCACTTACTTGTTAGAGCCTCCTTGGTTGTAGAGCTCACAGACTATATCGAACATGGATTTCTTTTTGAAAAACATTTGGCCCATATTGCCAAAATATAGAGTGGGCTTTGCAAAAGGTATATTCTTGTTTTTGAAAAAGTCATTGTTTGCAGATGCCCAGCGGTAGAACAAACCGCAGGCGATGGCAAACAACCCCAAGAATTCCCAGAGCATATTGATGTCGACTCTACCGATTAAAACCAGAGCACGTTTCGCGATCCAAGCGTCCAGAAGATAACTAACGACGCCACAAACAATCCGGGATCGTTTTGTTTTCACTACAAAGAGCTTTCAAGCTTTACGCCGCTTTTGATAAAATACTTTTTTCTATAATATATGTATACCTATATATTCTGTTTAATCAAGCATGTATTTATGATTAGAAACAATTTCAACACGGCACTCAACGTTTCAACATTACGGCAAACAATGGGTATGGCTGTCGGCTTTGCTTTTCAAGTGATGTTTGCATCCAACTGACATTCAAATGACGACAACTGCGGCGGTAGAGGGGCCTAGAGGGGAAGAAACATAAACAAATTAATCAAATCATATTTATAGAGTTAACTATTCGGTAACCTTCACCTCAGTTTGTTTAGATCTGCTATTTCGGGGAGGCTATAAAAAACTAAATTCGCTTTTCGGGTATTATTGGTGATGGATCCTCCATGCATCTCGAATAGGTCCCCCAATTTCTCTTTATCTTTTTCCATAGCAAAGTGAGCCACTAACCCTGAAAATAGTTTGCTCTTTGGACTTTTGGGCTCTTTTTTAACCTCCAATGTTTCTATTCTAGGCTCCTTTGATTGACTTTTGAGCTCCTTTTTAACCTCTAGTTTTTCTTTGCTAGGCTTCTTTGCAGGACTTTCCGGCTCCTTTTTAACCTCCAGTTTTTCTTTGGTTGGCTTGAAAAAGTCCTTTAAACCCTTTTGTGAAGGCGACAAACTCCGATCCACTTTTCGTTTTCGTGGTTTTGGAGATTTTTCCTCATCATCTGAATCGGGTATCGATCTTTTCGGTTTCTTCGTGCTACTGGTTTGGGAACTACTGGGCTTTGAGCCTTTCTGGGGTGTTTTTTCAGATCCCAACTCCTGGTTTTGGGGACCACACCCTGCTAGGAGTAGGTCCACATTGACATTCTTTTTGGAGGCATCAAAAAGCTCTTCCAAATGAGCCAGGTCATTGGCCTCCTTGGCGGTTTTGTCACTTCGTCTGCGAGTAATCCGCGGAAATCTTATAGATATACCCGATGCCGTATGAGCCTCAGCCTTGGTAAATTCTGCTCCCGTTATTTCCCAGACAGGCATATCCATTGGATCTTTAGCTAGCACGTCCGGTACCAGAGATTTCTTGCACAGAAGCCAACTTGGTGTTTGATTGGCATCGGCACGCTCCGTGAGTTTGATGAGAGAACTGTGAACCTCGTCGTTAGTTATATCGTCCAAACCAGAATGTACTTTGGTGACAGTCTTCCAAAGCCGATCCTTCGAGTCATAACACCCCATGAGAAATATGCTGAGTATGCCACCCTTTTTTCCCGATCCATACCAAGCTCCCAGGACTACCAAGTCCGCCGAGTCGGCCATTTTGCCATCAAACAGATAGTCCTTTTTGACTTTTAACCAATTTCGTTTGCCGGGTTGATATGTACTAGAGGGGCTCTTGAGCACCACTCCTTCGAGGTTCGCATGCAACACCTTGGCAGTCATCATAGCCAGTTCGCTTTTGGTTTTGAGAAACTCCGACTCCGACAGCTGCACATGAGACTTGATGGGTTTGATGTTTTGCTCGAGAATCTCTCGACGCTTGCGGAAAGACCTAACCAATAAAAAAACACATTAGTCGTATGGATTAACTATTAACAAGGCGTTAAATAAAGACTCCAGCTTACATCTGCGTTAAATCTTCGCCATCATAAAGAATGCAATCAAAGACGAAAAGGCACACGGCAGCATTCGCAAATGTTTGCTTCTTGTGGGCTCCCAGCGAGCCGAAGGGCAGCAGTGCTCCGGTATCTGTATCCACTAATATTATCTCAGAGTCCAGAATCATTTCCTCTGCCCCGGGAAAAGCTTGCGGAATATAATCCTTAAGATCCCTGATTTTGTGATCCATAACGGGCTTCAAGTTTCGGCTAAAGAATTTAAAGTCCTTTCCCTGCTTGTGAATTTGTACACGCTCGCCATCGTATTTGATTTCACTGTACAGACCGCCCGGACTTTTCTTGAACGCTTCCTCCACGGACTTGCAGGCACTGGCCAGCATTGGAGAAATCGGAGTCATCACCTGGATTCCACTGGCGTTTCCTTTCTTAAGCTTTTTAGCGGCTGCTTGGACTTTCGTTCCTTTACCCGTACCCTGACTAGCAAACTGCTTCACTATCGCCGACAAATCTCTCGAAGATTGATATGCGGGATAGGCCTCGGGACCAAAAGCGTCCAGGATGTGCCTAGCTCGTGCGTTTATTCGCAAATCCTGTTTTACTAGTCGAATAAATGTCCGCAAATCCAAGTCTGTGGCCTTCCGGCATAGTTCCTGCAACAACTCCGTTTGTTCGTCTTCCTTGGTGCGTTCCTCCAGTTTTAGGAGCAACTCTTCCACCTCCTGCAAGTACAGCCGGCTCTGTGCTTGCGGCTTAAGTTTACTGGAAGCGGCAAAGTGTTTGCGCAGCGTTTCCGACACATCGCCATCTATAAAAACCAAGGATAGTCAGTGATTTGGATACTTTTATATCGCTAGTTACTTGCCCTGCTCCAGATCAAGGTGCATTTTCTGCTGACTGGCATTGAAAATCTTAGAGAACAGCTTGATCAGAGCCTTGTTCTGAAGATTATAGACACGCTGGTTGGCCGCCGGAATAAGGAACTGCACCCAGAGCAGCGTGTCGCCCTGGAATCCAGAGCCACTGACTCCTCGTTCAAAAAATCGCTGCAACTTTTCGGCTTTTTTTAGGTAACTCGGTTCGCCGGCAATTTCATCACAGATCCGCCGGAAGGTATCCAATTTGTTGTCATCATTCTGAACGCTACTCATTAGACGTGCTAGAAACCTGGCCTGTCTGGACGTTTTTAGCACACTAAGCATGCGCAAATAAAATCAAACAAAATAAATTTAGGAGTTGTTTTGATTTCAGAATCCTGCAAGCAGATATTTGACTCGCGAGTAAACAAGTCAGGAACCTTTGATTCGAATCAGCTGTTGTTGACCAAACATGTCGGTGTTGCCGGATCGAAAAATTTACAGTGCCGTTATGAATTTGAAGCTCAGCCGGGAGAAAGAATCCAGATTAGATTCCACGACTTTAACATTCCCACAGAACATGAGAATTCCACCAGCTGCCAACCAGGAGATGCCCTTCATGTGGTCACCCAGGTGCGAGAACGGTACGAAACCCAGGAGCTGCTCTGTGGCGCATTTCTGCCGAAGCCCCTGATGTCCAATGGTCCAAGACTACAGCTCCAATTTGTCGGCCAGAATCCACCAGCAATGACAAACAAGGTTCAATACTACGGATTCCGGGCGGAATACCGTTTTTTAACCAGTAAGTAGAACTGATACAAGTATTTAATAAGTCTCTTAGTAAGGCGTTTTCCTTTAGACTTTGGCATCATGTCGGGAATCCAAAAGGGCCAAGATTGTGCCTTTGTCTACAATAGCAGTGAGCGTATAAGTGGTCTCTTCCACTCCCCTAATTTTCCTGGATATTACCTTGAAAATGTAGTCTGTCACTATTACTTTTACGCAGCCAGCGATGAAAGAGTTGTACTACATTTTACCTACTTTGATGTCGAGGGAATTGGAACGTAAGTAAATAAACAATTATAATAATCAAAAACCTAAGATTTCCTATTTAAACTATTCAGATGCGACCACCAGACAGCCAGCGACTACCTCGAGTTTTCCAATTTTATGAGCACGGATCGAAAATATAGTAGATATTGCGGAAAACTACAGAATTTCGAAATGCGATCGGATGGTCGCTTTTTCCGAGTCACCTTGCATTCAAACGACCGCTTCGTGGCCATTGGATTTAGAGCTCTGTATACCTTTGAAACGATCCCAATTAATAATTCTGATAATGACTTACGGGAGACTGCTTCAATGCAAAGTTATGTGTCCTCCGCGCCTATGAAAGCCATCCTCTCTAATGCATTCCAATTATTTATTTTCTTTTTAATATTTACAACTAGCATTTAAACTCATCTATCAAAAAAATTCATAAATAAGAACTTCCCAATAAAAATAAATGAATAAAATAGGTACATAGTAATAGAAAACTTGTTTTTTAATTTGCTTTTAAATATATTTTTTGAATATTAATGAAGGTTTTAAGGGGCAACCCTACGGTGCTGCCACACCAACGAAATCAGCTGTTTAAAAAAGTCCAAATGGAAGCAAACTTTGTTTAACCAGTTTTTAAAATTTAAATAAACACTCAAGTGTCGTGGGTTCATATATATATGATATTTTGTTCCTTTAATTATCATGTTTTTTAATTTCAAGATCCTTTAATTATCTTGAAATCTCTTCAGGTATAAACGAACCACCTGTTGCTATCTTGAACACATCGAACAGTGATTCGGTTTTTGAAAAGTCACTCCTGGTCTGCCTATCTGCAATAAATAGAGCGTTTCTTCACGCCGATTAGCATTATTAACATTTTGCGAGTCGACCGGAGCAGCAGAATTCTTTAGAGCTCCTCAATCTGATAAAATAGGAACCAGTGATATCATTGTGACCTCTGGAATGGCGGCTAAGAAACTAGATGCTATTATCTTTGGAGCCACTGGCTTTACTGGCAAGTACACAGTCCTGGAGGCAGTGAGCGTGCTTAAGGGTCTGACATGGGGTGTGGCCGGACGCAACCCGGAGAAACTGCAAGCGGTTCTCAAAGAGATTGGGTCAAAGTCCAAAACAGACCTTTCCCAAACACCCGTTGTCATCGCGGATGTGAATAACGAATCGTCATTGCTGGAGATGGCCAAGCGCTGCCGGGTGGTGGTAAACACGGCAGGACCGTACCGCTTCTTTGGCGAAAAGGTCGTTAAAGCCTGCATCGAGGCAGGAACCCATCACGTGGATGTCAGTGGAGAGCCGCAGTACATGGAGCAAATGCAGCTGCGATACAACGATCTTGCCAAGGAACGCGGGGTGTACGTAATCAGCGCTTGTGGCTTTGATTCTATACCCGCGGACATGGGAGTTACCTTCATCGAGAAGAATTTCGATGGAGTAGTTAACTCCGTTGAAAACTTTGTCCACATGGGCGTCAAAGGAGGCACCAAGGGAACTGGAAGCGCTGCTTTAAACACTGGAACTTGGGAAAGTGCCATTTTTGCGATCGCCAACAGAGGTGAAAGCTTGGCCATCCGCAGGAAGCTGTTTCCAGAACGCCTGCCAAAGTTCCAGCCGGCGCTAAAGAATCGTTCCCCATTATCCCGAGCCCCTGAGGTGGACAATAAGGTTATCCTGCCATTCCCAGAAACAGATCGTTCCGTTGTCTACCGTTCTCAAAGGTTTCTTTATGAACAAGAGAAGAAGCGTCCCGTTCAGATGCAGGCCTACATGACGTATCCCTCCTGGTTCGCAGCCAGCGTGGTAGTTCTCTTTGCTACGGTGATTGGAATAATGAGCAAGTTCGCTTTTGGCCGACAACTGCTCCTAAAGTATCCCCAGATCTTCTCCGGTGGAATGGCTTCGCCGGACGGTCCCAGTGAGGAGCGCATGGAGCGTTCGTTCTTCAGGATGACCATGAAGGCCACAGGCTGGCCAAAATCTGAGAAACTGGCTGAGAGCACGGACCCGTACAGCACTCCGCCATCGCAGACCTTGACCGTGAAAGTGACCGGTCCCAATCCCGGCTACGGATCCACCTGTGTAGCTCTCTTGTCTACTGCGAAGACCATTCTAAACGAGAGTGACAAGATGCCTGGAACTGGAGGAGTCCTGCCCCCAGGAGCCGCCTTCCGCGACACCAGTCTTATTACCGAGCTGGGAAAGTACGAACACGGCATCAAGTTCGAGATTGTGGGAAATAGTAAACTTTAAATGGAACTGTAGTATAAATGTTCTGAGTGGCTATGTATATACTATCTAAATCACGCAATAAACAAACAAAAATAATACAAATTTAACCATGTCTAAATTCTTAAATTTAATTAATACAAAGCTCAAAAAATTACTCGCTTTTTAAAAATTGTATTTTATGGGGTGTTCACTGTAAAACGCTTTTCTGCATTTTGCGTGGACGGTCACTCTAACAGCGAATTGTTTTGTTATTGGCCACGGCCGTCGCAGAGGCCTTTCTTGTTTACCTTTGCACCATAATTAGTTAAGAAGCAGAGCACGCAACACCATTCCGGACAGGATACGGTGGGGAAAGCAAAATCCCCAAGAAGGGAAAGAAAAGCATCCTATAAATAAAAACATTTGGAAAAGTAAACAAAGGACAAAGGAGTAAACAAATCAGGATACTAAAAAAAACGACAGTCTTCTTGTGGATACTGCTACTCCTGTTCATCCGATCCGATTTTAGCCATACCGGACGAGAAGATATACGTAGATAATGAGCGCTGAACTATCCGGCTTCCGGCGCTTCATTCATTGGGGCCCCATAACAGCGTTGAGTGAGTAATTCTACAATACTAAGAAAAAGAAGTCTAGTGTCAGTCTGAAATCCAGTTCCAAATAAAAGTGGTCAACTGGCAAATGGGCCAAAGTGAATGAACTTCCACTCCCCACATAACAAGTGGCAATTAGGGCGTCTAAGTGATGGGCAGCAGTTGCAGAAGCCAGCCACACCCCCATGGGGACCATGTCGTGTTTTCATTCCAGTGGCCTGAGCCATGTTTGAACTCTTTTTTGGGGGTGCACCCATAAAATATAACTTTTATATAAAGTTTATTCTTCAAGAATCTTATTCTCTTAGGATTATGAGCAATCTGTTTATAACCCCCTCTTGTGGGTCAAACTGGTTCTCGCTAATTGCGTTTTAGTTGTGCGTCCTGACATTTTATTGCGTCGAGTCCTCCGTGTACTAGACCCTGAGCCTATCGAGAATTTCACGGGGTCCGGCTTGGTGGCGTGCAAATTGAACGTTTGGCCGCCAGCCGGGCAGACGGTATAATACTTCCGGTGTAAGCTTTATAAAACTGATATGCCATTGTTCCTTTCTTAATGACTTTATTAGACGCCGGCGGCCAGCGGCTGTCCGCTTGTTGCTAGTGCTCTTACCCAGACGCTAGGAGCAGGACACACCACATTAACATTTCCATTGGACCGTGGTGGTGCCGGTTAATCAACTCAGAAAGCGACAATAAACTAAATAAATGAGCTTTATTTCCGCAGCACGGCATTGCCAAGCCAGGCATAACCACCAAAAATCACCCCCATCCAAGCTTATCGCATTCCCAGAAGTACCTGGATCCGATTCCATATACGATAAATGTTTACTTTTACTTTTTTTTGCTATAATCCCACTAATGTTTACCAACCTCTCAATTTTCAGGCATTATCAAGTGCATAACGCTGACAACGCTCTACATGAACTCAATGTGGTGGCCACCGAATGAATCATTCGCCGCCTTTGCCCACCAGGCCCTGTTCCTGCTTCTCTCCACTTTGGCCACTTTCAATTACGTCATGGCCACGCTGACAGGTCCGGGCCTGCTGCCCAAACAGTGGCAACCAAAGGTAATAGAGGAAGCCAGAGATGTGTGGACATATTTTGCTGTGGAACGGAACTGGGGAAAATTACTTGTCCGCCTCCAGCCAAGTAGGAGAGTGGGAGCTCCACACACCTGTTACCATTGATAATACCTTCTAGTGGCCCTAAAAAACAGTTGACCCGTCACGAACTACAAAACGTACCTTGTCCGGGGTGGTTTCCACTTCTATTGTGCATCGTCATTCCGCAGCGGAAGCGATTGTTTAGCTCACAAAGGGACGGTTCCATCAACACCAATCGGATGGCGCTCTGGGGGTTTCCTTGCCGGAATTCCAAACCAGACAAATGGGCCAAGCCAGCCCAATGGCGTGTGTAACTGCTTATCGCTCCATAATCCGCGCCAATTAAACGCTGCAATTTATTTTAAAGAATCCGAACCGTACCGGGCTGGAAAATCCAAATGTGTCGTGTCGAGGGCGACACCGCCGTGGCATTGGAAACGTTTTTCGGTTACCATTAAATTTTTTTTGTTGGTGTCGGCGCGACCCAAATATAATTTATTAGCGACAGGCCCTGGTATTATGGCTGTGCCTTGCACGCGAACGCATTCAAAGTGGACCTAAAGTCCGTAATGCAATTACCCGAATTTGCATAAATGTTTTGTAGGCGAGTCCAGTCTCAAGGGGGGTGGCGGATGGGAGGCGCCTTTTGGCGATGAAGTACCTAGTGGTCACTTAATGACCTATGCGTCGTTAGGAGTTGGTGAACATTTGTGTTAGTTTCGAAAGGAACGCGTAAATCATGCATAATATTTCCATTCTGGGTACTCTAATTAATTTTCATTTTGGCAGGATCCCAAGGACACACGGTTTCTGCAGTACTGCAAGAAGTGCGAAGGCTACAAGGCACCACGCTCCCATCACTGTCGCAAGTGTAAGTGCAATAAAAATCATAATTTTAAATTATTTATATTATGGCAGGCAATTAAATAAAACCAGCGATTTGACTAAACTGGAATTCGTATGAGAATCACAAACTCATAATAAAAAATATATTCTAGTTATTGGTTTTTTTTATTGCTGCTTTGGTTTGGACTTTGTATCTAATTATAAATCATTCTATTAAAGGCGATCGCTGCGTTAAAAAGATGGATCATCACTGCCCCTGGATCAACCACTGCGTTGGCTGGGCCAATCATGCCTACTTCACATTCTTCCTGCTTTTCTCCATTCTGGGCAGCATGCATGGCACCGTGGTGTTGTGCTGCTCCTTTTGGCGCGGTATATATCGATACTACTATCTGACCCACGGTCTAGCCCATCTGGCGAGTGTCCAGTTCACGCTGACAAGCATCATCATGTGCATTCTGGGCATGGGCTTGGCCATCGGCGTTGTGATCGGACTGAGCATGTTACTGTACATCCAGATGAAGACGATCGTCACCAACCAGACTGGCATCGAAATCTGGATAGTAGAGAAGGCCATCTACAGGAGGTACAGAAATCCCGACAGCGACGACGAATTCCTGTATCCATATAACCTCGGATGGCGCGACAATTTGAGACTGGTGTTCAATGACGAGTGCCAAAAGCGCGGCGATGGCATCGAGTGGCCCGTGGTGGAAGGTTGTGATCAGTACACGTTGACGGTGAGTTTAAAAACCCATAAGCAGGGAATCCATCGACATATATTATGGGGTATTCCGCTGAAGGATCGGATGAAAATCGACAAAGTTATAGGCATCGCAGTGGGCCATACAGCCATTCCTATGCATTTCACTATTTTCAAGGGGGTCCATGGGAAAAATTGACAAAAAATCGAATCAAAATTTTGTTCCAGGGTTTTAATGTAGAATTATGGAGAATCAATCCACAAATCTTTTGGGGTATTCCGCTGTACGATCGGATGAAAATCGACAAAGTTATAGGCATCGCTGTGGGCCATACAGCCATTCCTATGCATTTCAATATTTTCAAGGGGAAAAATTGACAAAAAATCGAATCAAAAATTTGTTCCATGGTTTTAATGCAGATTTATGGAGAATCAATCCTCAAATCTTTTGGGGTATTCCGCTGTACAATCGGATGAAAATCGACAAAGTTATAGGCATCGCAGTGGGCCATACAGCCATTCCTATGCATTTCACTATTTTCAAGGGGGTCCATGGCAAAAATTGACAAAAAATCGAATCAAAAATTTGTTCCAGGGTTTTAATGCAGATATATGGAGAATCAATCCTCAAATCTTTTGGGGTATTCCGCTCAAGGATCGGATAAAAATCGACAAAGTTATAGGCATCGCTGTGGGCCATACAGCAATTCCCATGCATTTCACTATTTTCAAGGGGAAAAATTGACAAAAAATCGAATCAAAAATTAGTTTTAGGGTTTTAATGCAGATTTATGGAGAATCAATCCGCAAATCTTTTGGGGTATTCCGCTCAAGGATCGGATGAAAATCGACAAAGATATGGGCATCGCTGTGGACCATATAGCCATTCCTAAGCATATCACTATTTTCAAGGGGGTCCATGGGAAAAATTGACAAAAAATCGAATCAAAAATTTGTTCCAAGGTTTTAATGCAGATTTATGGAGAATCAATCCACAAATCTTTTGGGGTATTCCGCTGAAGGATCGGATGAAAATCGACAAAGATATGGGCATCGCTGTGGGCCATATAGCCATTCCTATGCATTTCACTATTTTCAAGGGAGTCCATGGGAAAAATTGACAAAAAATCGAATCAAAAATTTGTTCCAAGGTTTTAATGCAGATTTATGGAGAATCAATCCACAAATCTTTTGGGGTATTCCGCTGAAGGATCGGATGAAAATCGACAAAGATATGGGCATCGCTGTGGGCCATATAGCCATTCCTATGCATTTCACTATTTTCAAGGGAGTCCATGGGAAAAATTGACAAAAAAATCAAATCCAAAATTTGTTCTAGGGTTTTAATGCAGATTTGTGGAGAATCCATTCAAAAATCTTTTAAGGTATTCCGCTCAAGGATCGGATGTAAATCGACAAAGATATGGGCATCGCTGTGGGCCATATAGCCATTCCTATGCATTTCACTATTTTCAAGGGGGTCCATGGAAAAAATTAACAAAAAATGGAATACAAAATTTGTTCCAGGGTTTTAATGCAGATTTATGGAGAATCAATCCACAAATCTTTTGGGGTATTCCTCTTAAGATTCGGATGAAAATCGCCAAACATACAGCCATCGCCGTATAGCTGGTCCCATGCAATTTTAAGAGAGATCCATACAGAAAGTTAAAAAACTAACAATTTTTTGTTCCATTTTTAAAAACAATCCTTTTTTTAAATTTATTTACAGCGCGAGCAACTCGCCCAAAAGGAGGAGAAGCGGGCCCGCACCCGCACCTACAAGTGCATCAGACCAGTCACGGGTCGGTGGCTGCCCCTCTTTTCCCAGGGCTGGCGTGTGTGCGTGGGAGCTCCGTGCTCTGATGAACCGCGCATCCGCCTGCTACCCGACGACATCGTTAGGGTCACTCGTTTCCGATCGCACTGGCTGTTTGGAGAGCGGGTGCCCTCCGAGCAGGAACAACATGGTGAGAAGAAGCACCAGCGCAAGGGTCACATCCGGGGATGGTTTCCGCGGCAAGCCGCTGTCGAGCTCATTGAACCGGATCAAGACACCAGTGCAGATGGCAGCCACGACGAGTATCCCTCAGCTCAGAATATCAACGGTAATCACAGCCATTTGAAGCAGCAGCAACGGAATGGACACGCCAAGAAGTACATGTAGCTCTGACTGGAGCCGAGGCAATTCATGGCTTGTAAATAGATTTAGAAACCGCTTAAAGACTCGCCACTTTCTCGCTTGGCCGGGCCGTCGTCTCGTTTACTCTGTTAACACTGTCGACCAATAAAAACTAACTCGAAAGTTATTTATCAGCAGTATAGCTGGGAGCTTATCAGCTCGGTATCAGATGGTCATCGATTACGTCCATCATGATTTATTTTCTTATATTTTACCCACAAAGTATTAATTTTTTCGGCCTATTTGGCCATTTTTATTGAATTTCCCATGCGGTAGATTATTTATTGGATAAAACTTAATTATATTATGTATATCAGTTCATTACATATTGTGTCAATATTTTATATTGTATTGTGTGTACAGCAGATGGATCAATACCAGATTATGGAGAAGCCATGGCGGCCTCAATTTCCTCCACCGTGCGAGGCAAGATCGCAAAGTTCTCGGTGCCCGTGGCTGTGATGAGCACGTCATCTTCAATGCGCACTCCACCGAATCCACGGAAACGGTTGAACATATCCACGTTTAGGTACTTGACAATGTCCGGATTGGCCAGAGCCTGATCCATTAACCAGGTGATAAAGTAACATCCAGGTTCGATAGTCACGTACATGCCGGCCTTCAAAATTCGTGCAAAGCGCAGCTTGCTAAGCCATGGCTCACTCGGACGCTTTGGTTCCGCGGGCAGATAGCCACCCACATCGTGAACGTCCAAGCCAATCAGATGTCCTAGGCCATGTGGTTGAAAGTATCCGGAAACACCCGCCTCAAGCATTTCCTCCACATCACCTGTTACCATTCCGCCTTCCTTGAGTTTCTGCAAAAGCACCCTGCCGGCTAGCTTATGCATGTCCACCCAGGAGACTCCGTCTCGAGCAGTCTCCATCACCGCGTTTCGGGCCGCAAGGACCGCGTTGTAGATAAACTTCTGGTCGTCGGTGAACTTTCCGTTGGCCGGGAATGTACAGGTAATGTCCGCCGCATATCCACAGTAGTTGGCGCCCATATCGAACAGACAAAGTTCGCCGTCTTGGACGGGCTTACTGTTGGGAGCTCCAGCGTGTCCGTAATGCAGGATCGAAGAGTTGGTGCCGCTACCACATATGCAGGTGTAGGAGGCGTGGCGACATCCGCCCACAGAATAGGAGTGATGCAAAAATAGAGACTCGCCCTCAAATTCCATTCGTCCCGGACGCATGAACTTCATCACCTTAATGTGGGCATCAGAGGAGACTTTGGCCACATATCGGAGAACCTCAATCTCAGCCGGCGACTTGATGACTCGGCATTCAGAGAGAACGGGGTAGAGAAGATCGCAGTCGGTAACATACTTTTCCTTGCCATCGAACTCTGGCGGCTGTAGGGTTAGCCCGCTATCGGAATTTGTGCCGCTCAGCGTTAGTATCAACTTGGGTGCAGCTCGCTCCAGATAGTCGTTGAGTTCATCGACATAAAAGACTTCGTCCACCTCGTACATGTCTTTAAAATCCTTGGGTTTCAGTAGGTCACCCATCCAGGTTCCATACTCCTCGGGAAGACGCGGAACAAAGAGCACGGTCTTGTAACCACCCGATTTCACGTCAATCGTTATGATGCCATAAAATCCCGGCTCCTTGACTCCAAAGAGGTACTGGAAGTAGGACTCCTGGCGGAACACGTAGTCCACGTCGGTGTTGTACAGGCTCTTGTCCTTGCCGCCCTCGAGCAACACCAGCAAGTTGCCAGAGTCGAATTTAAGGCCACCTGCAATCCTCTGAAGGATTGCTTGGACAGACCGTTGCCTGTTGTCCCTGAAAAGAGTCATAGGCACAGAGTGCCCCGATCCCATCTGGTAAGCGGCCATGTCGAAGCTAAACGTCCGTTCTTCGGTGGGCGAAAGTCGTTACTGACTGCACTGGACAAAGTATTCCTCGCGATTAGCTCACTGATATCTGCGAGTGGGAACAATGGTTGTAAATTAAGGGGGTTTATCTGCAGTGTTTTTGTTTTTCTGTGTTTTTGTTTGTAATTGGCAACAAAGTGTGCCCGCCCCTATTTTTTTAAATTCTGAACCCTTGCCCCTTAACCCCTCACTATTATCATCGATTATATCAAGTTAATTCATTTTGTGTAATTTTTTAATGATGAACATATCATCCTTTTTCGTCCTGGATTTATTTAAAAATAATTTGTTATCAAAAGGAACGAAATGGAATTGAAACATGGAGCTGCCAGCCATCGTTCCTTATCAATAAGAAGCACCCTGTTTGGCGGGTGTTGTTTGGAATTTAAAAATAAAGATTTCGGATCAAGACAAAACAAAAATATAAAAATAAAAGTGGCCATTTTCTTTAAATTATTCAACTTTTATAATTCTAATTATTAGAATTTTAATTTTACAAATTTAATAGGTAATTTTTAACTCTTCTATTAGATTAGAACCAAACTATCGTATACACGAGGCAATATTAGTGTTCTGACGGCTGGTCACACTTAAACAAATTTTTTTGCAAATTTTTTCCATAATTTGTGAAGAATTTGCAGTTTAAATAGAAAAGAAAACTGCTTTATCGCGAAAATATAATCTCCTGCAGAGCTTAACTCTTATGCATACTTGTGGTACAATTGCGGAGTCTGTTATTACCCAACTTGGAGCCTCCAGTGACCTTTTCTGATCCGGTCCTAATGTCGGCGTCACAACGCGGCCTACAGCCAATGAGTTAAATCATCGCCATTCTGCGGAAATACTGATTCCAATGCGCCGCTAGCAGTGGCTCTAAGGAATCGGCGCCATGTCCAGTTCGGTGTTCACCGAAGCGCCGAGCCGGCCGGCGGCGTTGGACGCGGACTCCAATCTGGTGGTGGTTTACGGCAAAAATGGCATCTCGTTTGACGAGCGCGCCATCGAGAACATCATGGGTACGAGTAAAGTAAATTGTTTTATCTTCTATCTAATATTTGGTTTCGCTTATCTTCAGAGGAAAAATCGATTTCCACCATCAGCGTGGTGCGGCTTACCTCGCCTACGCCCAGTATGATTGATCAGGAGGAGGCAGAGCGACTGGAGGAGCTGGAACGCTTCCTTGACACCGCATCGGACTCAGAGTTGGACAGCGACAATGCTAGCCAAAGTGGCGGCGATGATGCCAGAAGCGATGGTGAAGCCCCCGACGAAGAGAATGAAAACTCCAGTGAGGAGAACAACGAGGATTCCACTGAATCTGAGCCAGATGCTCCACGTTTAAGGAAGCGTCCGGGTCGTAAACCAAAAGTCATAAAAAAGAAAAAGCGCCGCAAACCCAAAGAACGCCCACAAATTGTGGGTCTGCGGGTGGAACAGTTTTACGCCGATGGCACAGCCAATATGGTTGTAAAAAATGCACTTAGTAAGTATTGTTACCCCTTAAAAGTTACATCAAATTTAACGTCAAATATGCTTCACAGAGCTAGCTGGAGTACCAATGTACAAGCGAACTCCGGAGACAGACGCCCTTATGGATGTTATCCGCAACGATCATAACTACACACCGTTCACTTCGCCAGAGCAGCTGAAGAACCACAAACGGGCCGAAAAGATGGCCACGGATGTGCAGTCCCAAAATCGCAAGATCATAATACAAGCCCCAGGAAGCATAAAGGTTATCAACGCCAAAAAGAGAGTTCAAGCCATGCCCTTCAGTCCGCTGCAGGTTAAGATCCAGAGACTGCCAACAAAGCTCTCCCAGCAGCAGCAGCAGCAGAATCAACAGCAGAGTTCTGTACAGGTTCACCTCCAAAAAAAAATCAGCCAGCAACCACTGCCAAGACAAAAACCAGAGATTATTCCAAGTACGGTTAACCACAACATCAGACTGAGGCCAGTTCGAGCTCCTGTCAAGGTAATGGCACACGTGGAGGAACATATTGAGGACGATGAAGATGCCCAGAGCTCGGATGCTGCGGATGAGGAGAATGCCGATAAATCGTACGACACTGAAGAGCCTAGCGAGGAGAGTGATGAGCTCCAGGACTCTGACAATGATCGCGATAGCGACATTGACTTCAATATGAGAGGTAGTGGTGGTCGTAATACAAGTAAACGGAAGCGGGTCCGAAAGACAGTGAAACCACCTCCAGCTAGACCAGCGAAGGCTTTAATCACACCTCCATCGGCCACGCCGCAGTTCCCAGATTTAAAGCGCCGCAAAGAACAAGTGGATCTTAGGGCGCCGCAAATTGGACAAATCATTCAGCTCCCACCTCGGGCACCAGCCGGAGTAATTGCTCTTGGCAAGAGCATACCTAGCACCTCTTTCCTTAAAACCCGGCCACCTACCCATCAGGCGCTTCCCGTCAAAAAACTTCCACTGCCAGGAGGCACTTTATCAGGAGCCGTTGTCACCAAGGTGGACATTCCAACAACCCAAGTGCGTCGGACTCCTGTAGTGCAGGTAGGTTTTATTTTGAATATAATGTTTGTATATATTTCACTGTAACTTTTTTGCAGGTTGGCCGAATCCTGAATAATTCATCACGCGGCGTGTTTAAGAATTCCACTCAAGATGTCAAAGAGATTATAATTAACAAGAACATGGCAAGCCCGAAGGGTGTGTTCACTAATCTCAATAGTTTGCTGGGTGATAACAACAATGCGACCATTAAAGCGTCGCCAGATCCTCAGCGCCATCGTCAGATAATGTCGCCCAGCACACCGAGATCTAGTTATAGCAACCAACAGTCGACACCAGTTACCCCGAAACCTATAACTCCAACACCTTCTAAAGGCTTCATGCCCATTGGCGTAAACACAGCTCAGTCGCACAAGTTGCCAGCCCAAATCGTTATCGAGACGCACCAGAGTTCCTCGGAACTGGCGGCTGAAAATGATAAACAGCTTGATCTCATTAATTCCATTGTGCAGGATGAGCTGCTGAAGTCTACGCTGGTGGAGCAGCCACCTGTAAATGCGGACGAAAACATACCAAAGCTTGTCAAAATGCTGGAGAGTACGGCGGCGAGCTTAGATCCTGCCCCGATCAATCCAGTGTTTCCTGAAACGGCCAATTCCGCCTCAGTGGATCCCATTGACGAAGATGAGATTACGGCCGATTTTCTGCAGCACGTCGTTGAACTAATTGAGGAAGACAAACAGTTTGAGGCCGAGGTAGTGAAACAAGTGCTGGCCAGCACCGAACCAGGAGAGCTAGATGCCATTGTTTCCTTGCCCACGCCGATTGCACCAGTTTCTTTGCCCCATTCACTAAATATTCAGGTATAGAATAACATTTCTTCTTGTTTAGATTTCTTTAAAAGTATATTTTACATTTTAGCCGCAAACGAATCTTCCTCTCAACGCGGTGATTGTGGAACCACCGGCGCCATTATCGTCCGTACCGATTGCGAGCAGCACTCCTTCCAGAACCCACACTACTCCGATGACCCCATCGGCTAAGATTGTTCGTGGTAATGGCCGTGTAATCTATCTGCCTCCCATGGAAGCGCCCACCACACGTGCCAAGCGACGGGCACAAATCCCGACAGCGTCGCCAAGTGCCGGGGATCAGTCGATGAATGAATCGCTTCTGGATACCAGTTCTGAGCAGTTGGCCAATACTAGCAGTCTCAGTGTCGACAGCCAGTCAGGTGTCGGGCCGAAGAGACCGAATCCTAGGGAACCTTCACTCGCCCGTCGCTCAACGGCGCCTAGAAGAACAAAGAAACTGAACACGAGTCACAGTACGGACCCAGAGGCTTCTGAATCTCAAGAGGATGACGACGATCCCAACAAGTAAG
Source organism: Drosophila bipectinata (assembly GCF_030179905.1). Lineage (NCBI taxonomy): Eukaryota > Metazoa > Arthropoda > Insecta > Diptera > Drosophilidae > Drosophila > Drosophila bipectinata. Next base: position 14,684,312 of record NC_091739.1, read on the forward strand.
ATTCCCCTAAAAATATGAATGATCCAATACTACTATGCCTTTGTTTTAGACTGTGGTGCATCTGTCGTCAGCCACATAATAATCGTTTCATGATATGCTGCGATATGTGTGAGGATTGGTATCACGGGTCTTGCGTGAGTGTTACCAAGGCAATGGGCACAGAAATGGAGAACAAGGGTATCGACTGGAAGTGTCCTAAGTGTGTCAAACAGTTGGAGGAGAAGGTAAGTACAAAGTTTGTTTGTATAAGAGCACTTGAGAATTCGTTTCGGTTTTCAGAGCCAGCCCCGAATCACAGAAATGTTGAGGCCAGCAATTTCTTCGGAGGAGAAACCGAACGAAACCAAAGTTTTTTCCACGTCTTTGGATTCTGTCAAAGTTATTTCTCCAGCTACGCAAAAGAGAGTGTTGCCTTTGGGCGTAACTGTAGCCAGATCCCCTCTGCGAAGTCCCATTATGAAGCCCTCTAACAAACGACCGGCGAATGCTATTCCACACCAACAGCAGCAGTTAAACTTCATCAAACTCGGCCCACTCCCTGGTAACCGAACAGCGGAAGCACAATGTGTTGTTTGTAAACGACCAGCGAGCTCGAACTCCGTTTATTGTGGCGATGAGTGTATTCGGAAATACGCTCAAAGCGCCATCCAAGCCCATCCCTCTTCTAAGCAATCTGATGGTCCGTTGGCCCACAAGAAAAAGGATCTCTTCGAGGATATGCTGCGGCAAGCGGACTCCATGTCGAAAGTAGAGAGAGTGAGCACCCAGTTAGGTTCTATATGTGGATGGCGAGATGTAATCTATTTAACTTTCAGATCAACGTGTTCGAGCGTAAAAGTGGACGAGTCATCATTGGCCATTTAGCACCCACGTTACATCAATTCCGAAAATGGTTGCAAGACAACCCTACTTTTGAGGTGCTGCCCTCCGGAACCCTTCAATCCGCGGACCCTGAAGTAGGATTTACGTTTTTTCCATAATAGAAAAGAATTAATTTATTAAATTCTTTATTTTTAGAAACGTCAGTTGAAACGAGTTCCAGAGCCATCTACCAATCAAGAATTCATGGCTTCGGTTGCAACAAGTTCAACAGTAGCTAAAAAGCCTCTGGAAGTTGCAATTAGGTCTCCCCAACCTGCCACAACACCCACATTAGTTCGTGCTTTGCCCAAAAAGGATAAGGAAAGCTCTTCACCCGCTTTAACTGCGTCAGTGGCCTCAACAAGCCGATCCGCCACAAAACCAGAGCCAGTTCGCATCGGTATTCGACGCTCCCTTAAGGAACAGCTTTTGGCTCGTATTAAGGAGGCCCAGGATGAGGAGAAAGCTTCCAGCCAGGGTGCGACTACAAAGTGGTTGACGGCTGCCGAGGTGGACCATTTCGTTAAGGCCGTGGAGTCGGAAATGTATCATTCGTTTGGGCGTGATGTGGGAGCTAAATACAAGGCCAAATACAGGTCCCTTATGTTCAACATAAAGGATCGCAAAAATAGGACTTTGTTTGAGAAGATCTGTGCCAAGCAGGTGGAGCCCAAGCAACTGGTGCGGATGACTCCGGAGCAGCTAGCCAGCCAAGAGCTGGCCAAGTGGCGAGAAGAGGAAAATCGTCACCAGCTCGATATGATCAAGAAATCCGAGCTGGACATGCTGTACGTTGTAAGCAACCACAAAGGCGAGGAAGTGGTGACCAGCAAAGTTGACGTAACACTGCCGGAAGAGGAAGCCACTGAAGCTTCACCGGTGGAGAAAAAGCCGGGACTAGACACCTCAGGCACGGAGCGTTCCAGCTCGAAAGGAAAGTCCTCTTCCTCAAAGGAAAAGCGCCACAAAAGCCACAAGCACCACCACCATCGCAAGAGGAGTCGCAGTCGCTCCAACAGTCGAAGTCGCAGTCAAGACAAGCGCCATCGCAAACATCCCAATGAACCGGAGACGTTTGACTCACCACCAGGTGGAGGAGAACCTCACTCGGTGGAAAAACAAGGCAAGGAAGGAGGTGAGGGTAGTGTTTCGTCGCCCCTTTCCAAAAAGAGGGAAGAAAGCAATCTGTCGCCAACTGTCAAAAAAATGGAGAAAACGAATAGAAAATCAGAGGTAACTACCTACAACCTTATCGATCAAATTCTGGAATCCGAGAAAACAGTTGAGCAAGCAGCGAACCTGGAAAAGCCGACAAAGCCAGCCGCAAAACCACTTCCAACTCTTCCGCCTTCAATGGACCACTACGCCCGATATGTTCACGGTTTATCCACCACTTCGTTGTGGTCGGGCAACCTCAAGATGGTCGAAGTCACCGACTTTAATGTGGTCGTGCATCCAGTTTTGGGCGAGAGCAGCCAGCTAAGTAAGCTCTTTCCACCTCAGTTGGATGTGATTGGTCGCATCACCCGCGTCAATGTTTGGGAGTATATCAAAAAGCTGAGGAAGAGTCCTACCAAGGAGGTGGTCATCGTTAACTTCTTTCCCGCCTCGCCCAGCGAAACGCCCAAGTTCAACTTGTTCTACGAGTACCTCGACTCACGTCAGCGGCTAGGTGTCTTGGGAGCTAATTCGGATCAGATTCGAGACTTTTACATCTTTCCATTTGGTTCTGGTGATGTATTGCCGCCAGAGCTAAAGCTCGCGGATCGGGTGCCTTTTTACGAGGATGAGCACCGGCCAAACACTTTGCTGGGAATAATAGTTCGGTGCTTGAGCAAGCGTTCTGTAACGGGTACGCCAAACTCTCTTCCTTCCACTCTGCCAGTGGCTTCTCCGATTTCATCGGTGACCAGCAGCAAGGTATTTTGATTTCAGAAGTTATATTATCTATAGAAGTTATCTATTATGTTCTTTTCAATCAGAAAACACGCAGGACTGGCAACTTTACGCCGCCCAGTAGCCCCAAACGTAAGGCGAGCACCCATTCCACCAGTTCCAAGGACGAGGAGTTTGACATCGATGCCATCATTAAGGCGCCCATTGCCAAGTTGCAGAAAAGTAAGAATATTATCAATCCATATGGTCTTAATTTTAACTATTTTCGTTATTAGCCTCCACAGTTGCCCCCAAACTTCCTATTGCGCCTTTGGATGATGCCGATGAACCGTATTCGCCCGGGGGCTCCGACGACGAAAAGCCACCACCTGCTCCAAGGATCGCAAACGATCTGGAGCGGCAGGTGGATGAAATTAACAAACAAATCGCAGCACAGCAAATGGAAATTGCAGGTTTACTCAAAGTAGAGCCCAAGGTAAGTTCGAAATGATGAACACACCAGATTGGACAGCACTTTACCCATTTAAACTCTTGCAGGGATCTGCGTCTTCTTCAAAGGTACTGGCAGGCATATCGATTCCACCCAATCTTTCAAAGATTCTGGCTAGCATAAAGGACAAGGCGCTTGGCGAAGAAGACGAAGAGTATAATCCCGAGGACGCAATCACCACGCCCAGTACATATGGTAAGTCGTCATAAATACTGACAAATACCCACCTATAATGAGGAATATTGTTTCCAGCAACGAAGCCTAAGAGCAAAGGTCGTTTGGCGCATCTAAGTGAAGCAGAGCTTCTTAGCATGGTCCCGGACGGTGCGATGCCCAGCACGTCAAAGACACGCCACCAGCAGTCACCGCCCCCACTTCCGCCACCCCCTCCGCCCCCAGGTGTTTAGCAGAATCCCCCCATGGAAAATATAGTCCTTAACCCGCGCGCTAATTTTAGATTTGTATGTCATTTCTGAATGGAATCCACAATATTTAACTTCCAGTTTTCTGCTCATATTGTGGACATTCTCATCCAGCGAATCCGATACCATCTCTGTATTATATCAGGCAAACGGAACAATTTAGTTTTCAGCCCCCACCCATCCCCCAAAGTTAGGAATATCGCTTTCAAATTTGCCCTACAAATCCTGTAAATTTCCACGAAAATAAATAGTACTACGTAACATTTGTTTTAGGGATATGATAATTGCTGATTTAATGATTTCATATTTTTTATTTTAAATATTTAGTTGATCTCGCAGGGATCATCCTTGCCGCTGAAATGGGCACATGATATCTTGGGGCCGTTGTGAACCCGTGGAATGGCGATGCGGAAGAGCGTTCCGTGTGGCATGCACACACATATCTTGTACTGAACACTACCTGTACGTAGGCCCATTTCGGAGCTGACAATGGGAATACGATTCATGTCCAGAAAGATTCCCGCGCCGCCCTCTAGAATGGTGGCACCCTGAGTGGAGTTGATGGAGATATGATGCTCGGCCTGAATGTCGACCTTGGCGCCGTCCAAAAAGACTCCCTGGGCGCCCCTGATGGACAACCTGCCGTCGCTCTCCAGCCTTAGGGCTTCGTCTACGGGACTTGCGATGCCACTGGCACTCATCACCTTAGCTTGGAGGGAATTCACTCCCCCCGGAATGTTGTACTGAGGACGATGGGTGGTGAAAACTGGTTGCCTGTCCTTCGGGTCCTTGACCTCGAAGAGATTGGTAGCCTGGATGAGAACGCCCTCCTTGTTCAGAACGATTCTATCGCGTTCATTGGTGGAAGCTCCATTTCCATTGCGAAAGACCCGAATGTGAACACCATCTTCAGCATCGCTGCTAATGGTCACAGGCACATCCGAGAAGCCGTGAATCTGACCATACGAACTGGTCAGGACTCTCTCCAAGTCAGTAGATCCGTAAAACTTGATTACATCCACCTCAGGAATCACCTCCATGCCTTGAACTCCCTTGCCCAAGCGCAGCACCCCAACGATGGTCAGTGTGAGCACAAGATTGCCCACAGTCAGGGCCAATAGGATGACCACGATGGTCCAGAAGGCAAATGTATTGCGTCCCTCATGACCAGGATGTAAGCGAGAGCAGCTGTCGCTGTTATACTTCTCGTCAAAGTAGTCCGCCGTATCAGTCTTGGAGTCGTCGCGACAGAAATCCAGCTCCGGAATAGGTCCTCCGATGGGAAGAGTTACTGAGAGAGCATTCTCGGAATTGGCATCGTCGGAATAGGATGGCGATGGTCCTCGAATAAAAGTGTTTTCAAATGAATTTATCATTTTTTTTTGGAGCAGTTCTCAAAAAACAATCTTCACAAGTGCTGTATCCAATGGTACGAAAATAGTCCGTGTAGGTTAAGGTGGGGAATACAAATATTGGACATGCGCGGTGATCCTCAGTTGCCCATTGGAACTTTTAGTCAAAACCCTAGGTTTTAGTTTAAATTTTGTTATTAATCCAAAATTTTAAGTTTTGTACTGTTTTAAATTTTAATTTTTCTTTCGTTTAAAATAAAAGAAAGTATAAATAAAGTTTTGTGCTTTTTTCAAAGTTGAAGAAAATAACTATTGCAGGATATTTAAAATAAAAACAAGATGGTTATATATATTTTATAAAATTAATAGAATCTGTTTTTAATTTACAATTATATTAAAAGAGGAAATGAATAAAAATGGGTACAAAATAAAATGTACATAAAATTTATTTTTTAAATAATGTAAATACATATATATATTTTTTAAAGTAAACTGTAAATTATAAAAAATAATCTCTAATGAAACTAAATTTGAACGAAATTTAAAAGCTTTTAAGCGACAAAGTTGAAGTGTGACCATAATTGTATTGGTATTTTTTCGAAGAGTGACTCTCGGCCACACCATTTATACTTTTTCAAGATGTCCTTTAAGGTAAGCCTGTTCACGAAAATATGAATTAAATGAAAATAAATCGATTTTGCATTTGACCATGACTCAGCCAATCGACCCAAAACGCGATGAGATCCGGCGCTACCTCGAGCGTGGCAGCGTGCTGGACTCGCTCACTAAAATCTTCATACGCGTGATCAAGGAGCGCCCGGAGAATCCGTTGGAATACATCCGGAACAACATTGGAGTGGTGCGCCACCAGCACGACAAGTACGAGCGCCTGCAGCAGGACCTGCAGATAGCCAACGATGAGATTCAACGCCTGCGTGACATTATCAACAGCATTAATCCAGACGTGCTCAAGGGTCTCGTACCCGTTGCCCAGGCCAAGGCTCCAGAATCATCTGAATCTCAAGCTGCCGGTGGGGAAGTAAATGAGCCAGTCGAACAGCAGAAGAACGGAGTACCGGAAGAAGCCGCCCCAGCGGTGCAGGAGCTTTCAGCTGCAGTAGAGACTTGCCAAATCGAAGAGAAGAAAGAAAACGAGAGTCCAGCAGTGCCAGCTGCAGCTAATCCCAGCCCAACATCCGTCCAGATTGAGGCCAACACTTCCACCGACAATACCGAGTAGATCTCACCATCTCGAAACCAAAACATCCCAAACAGATTACACATAAATTCAAAAGTGTAAAGTATTTTCTTATAAATATGTAAATGTAAATAAAGCACAGAAGCTAAAGGTACATACGTATTATGGATTTTTCAAATATTTATTGAAATCAGTTTCATACACGTTTTATATCATTTGTTTATTAATACAAAGGATTATTGATAATACATATTAATAATAGTTAATTTTTAAAAAAACACATCTTAAAAATGATAGAGGAGAGGATGGCGAACGGAAAGAAAGGTTGCAGTTGTATGATTGCGGAATTGAATGCAAAATAATAGAAATTTCCATTTATTATGAGGCTTTTTATATATTTTAGGTTCCATTTGATCTAATCAGACTGTTTGGGGGTGGTGGACGAACGAAAAACTGATCAATTTTACTTTCAAATTGAAGGTCAAAACATCGTTTTATATGTTTGTATTTTACTTCTTGGCAAGCGTTGTTCTCCTCCTCATTTAACGTTTTTCCCTTTTTTTCGATTTTTTCTTTTCATATTTTGCATCATTATCCTAAGGCCAAAGAGCGCTACTGGGCCCCTTTCTAATATGTTTTTGTGACCGACTAAGGTCCAGTCACTGTCCGTATGTGTCTTGTCCAATTTTCTGTTGGGTGCTCTTCTTGTTTCTTCTACTGACCTGTTTTTCTAGTGTTTTTTTTTTTTTAATTTGGACAAAACGCATTTTCTCAGGTCTGTGGGTGTATAGAGTATGTGTGTGTGTGTATATGTGTTTTTTTTTTTTTTGTATAAATGTGTGCAGGTGGATGGACTGTTCGGTAAAATTTAAAGATATAAATTTAGGGACTGGAGCAGTTATTAAAAATAAATATGTTTGCTTTTAATCATGGTTTTTTTTTGTCAATGTGTTTTTCTCTCTAATTGCGAATAAATCTCAATGGGTTAAAACTTCATTATCATATCGGAGCTCAAGGATCATGCTTCTCCAGTTATCCACCAGGTGCTGGCTGCTGGACTGCTGGCTACTACGTTGGTATTGGTTTTCCGCGGAATTAGACTCGCCCTAGCTGTCGATAAAAAGTTGACCAAAAACAGAGATAAGAGGTTGGCATGAGTGAATCACAACTAGTTAGTTTCTTTTGTTAGCTGCCCACTTACGTTCCGTCCATGATTTGATGTGTTTCAAGCATTTTTATTTCTGGTTGTTGGTGTGTTTTTGTTTTGTTTCTTGGTTGTATTTGTTGTTGTATAGAAAAGGACTGTGTATGCGATATTACTTTTTACGTTTGTCAGCCGGCTTAAGGATCTGGAACGAGCACATCAGCGTTTCGTCCACGGACATCATGGCGCCGGCATTGTCGAACTCGCCACAGTAATTGGGCGCCGAGAAGAGCGTAACCAGTTGACGCTTCGCGAAGAACTCGTAGCCATCTTCGACCACCTGATGGGCACGACAGATGAGATCGAACTCGTGCTTCTGCAAGAATTTGGCCACTACTTCTGCGCCAAAGGTAAAGCTGACTCCGCGATCGTTCTCTCCCCAGCCCATAGTGTCTTTGTCCGGATCGGACCACAGCAGATCACAGAGCAGACCTTGGTCCGGCACGTCGGTGGGGCGCATGATGCGTCGAATTTGCTCCATGGAGGTCAGATCAGGACTAAGGCCGCCGTGGCAGCAGAAGATTTTCTCGTCGACAATAGCCGCCACTGGCAGGCAGTTGAAGCAGTCCGTGAACGTCTTCCACAGCTTGATGCTGTAGCGACGCTTGCACTCGTCGTAGAAGCCATAGATCCGATTAATGCTGGCGCACTCATGGTTACCGCGCAGCAGGAAGAAATTTTCCGAGTATTTGATCTTATAAGCGAGCAACAGGCAGATCGTCTCCAGTGATTGCTTGCCGCGATCGACGTAATCGCCCAGGAACAGGTAGTTCGACTCTGGAGGAAAACCACCATATTCGAATAGACGCAGCAAGTCGTAGTACTGCCCGTGAATGTCGCCACAGATCTTCAGCGGCGCTTCCAGTTCCAAGAGGATGGGCTGCGAGAGAAAAATCTCGCGCGACTTGAGGCAGAGGCCTCGAATTTCGCCCTCAGAAAGCTGTACGTTCTTGCCTGGCCGTGCCCCACGCACCTCAAGAAGTCGCGATATTATGCTGTCGATATTCATTAAGTCGCCCATGTTTCCTCAGTTGCTGCGTTTTGTAGGTGGTGCTCCTGCTGCTGCTGGTGTCGTGAGTGCCTCGAACGATGGTTGCTTTCGCCGAAATAGCCTCGAAATGTTTAGTTTTTCAATTCTATTTCTGCAAAATACTTTTCACAGCTAACTAGTATGAAAAATTTCTCCAGTGTGTCCACATTGCCCAGTCACACTTTCGGATAGTCTGGCAGTCCCAAGGACGCCATTTTGTCCAATCGATAGCCTATTCGATTTTCTAGTCTTTCTCTTGAACAAAATTCTGGTAACGCTGCCACGCCCCTTTTTTAGGGTTGGAAAGCGCGGAAATGCGCGTAAAAACGAACATTTAAAAATTAATATTATTTTTTGTAAGTTTTTCAATTTTCCATTAACTTTGATAAATTGTACTTTGAAAAATTACCCTTCGATCGACAACACAATTTTTGAAAGTTTTTGAATATCAATTTATTACAGCGTCATCGTGTAGTTTTTAATTATATTAAAATATTATGATCAATATTTTTCAAACGAATTTACACTGGTTATTAAAAACTATTATTTGACAAAAAAAACCCTATTTTAAATATGACAGGCATGGACGCCCCTTCGATATCTTTTCGAACTATCATTTCAATTAGTTAATTGAGTGTTAAATTAAGCGGGTTGGTTTTTGTGAAAAATGCTTTTAAGTGATATTATTAGTCGAAAAGTAGAGAATTCCGTTTACATTATAGCGGAAATTGGACAAAATCATCAGGGATGCTTGGATATGGCAAAAAAAATGATCTTAGAAGCCAAAAAAGCTGGCTGTCATTGTGTAAAGTTCCAAAAATCTGACCTCAAAGAAAAGTTCACTCGATCTGCTCTAGATCGTGAATATATAAGCGAGAATTCTTGGGGAAAAACTTACGGAGAACACAAGGAGTATCTCGAATTTTCCAAAGATCAGTATAAGGAACTACAAGCTTATAGCCGGGATATAAATGTGGACTTTACAGCATCCGCCATGGATGAGGTAACAATCTGGCAATTAATCATTTAAAAAAAAAAATTAATATTAAATTTATTAAAATTATCACTTAATATTTCAATTTTAATACAGAATTCCTTAGATTTCCTGGTTGACTTTAAAGTTCCGTTTATTAAAATCGGTTCCGGAGATGCAAACAACTTTTTACTTCTGAAAAAGGCAGCTAAGCTGGACATTCCTTTGGTTATATCCACGGGTATGCAAACAATGGAGACGGTCGAGAAGATTGTCCAAACTATGGAGGACGCAGGGAAGAAGGACTACGCCCTGATGCACTGCGTCTCAGCGTACCCAACATTGCCTGAAGACTGCAATCTTCAATTAATTCGAATGTTTAAAAGGCGTTTGCCCAATGTGACTATTGGCTACTCTGGACATGAACTAGGTATTTTGCTTACCCAAGCCGCCGTCTTACTAGGAGCTCGAATAGTAGAGCGCCATTTTACGTTGGACAAAAATCAAAAAGGTTCAGACCACCGTTGTTCCCTGGAGCCCAATGAGCTTCGCGAGTTGATAGAAAAAATCAATCATTTCGAGTTGAAAAATAATTCGCTTTCTGTGGGGGATGTGATGCAGAAACTAAATGGAGGTCAGGATCTTGTAAAGGCTCTTCGAGATGTACGTGAGAAAGAGATTTTACTCTGTGAGCTACCATGCCGGGATAAGTTGGGAAAATCTATTGTAGCAGCTCGCAGCCTACCCAAAGGCCATATCCTGGAACCATCGGACATGGCAATCAAAGTAAGCCAACCCAACGGCGAGACAGCAGAAAAATATTTCGATTTAATCGGTAAAGAATTGATTGTCAATGTTGGTGAGGATGAACCCATAACTGGGAGTATGCTATTTATTTAGGGCATGAGATTTTGCAACTACATGAAGTGCATAGTGAAATAAATATGAACATATATAAGCAGCATTGCTTTATTCGGCTCCATCATCGCTGCCATCGTCCTCGTTTTCATTTTCAATCATGTCAATGTCCTCCTCAAGATCGCCTTCTTTTTTGTCTGTGGGTTTTTCGTAAACGGGGTTCAGCGGGGAGACGCAGACACCGTTCCAGACGGACATCTCACGCACGATGCTTGTGTTTCCCTCGATGCCCAGGATGTGCTTGTACCCCCCGTGGGCCAGAACACGCAGCAACGTCTGGGCGGTGTAGCAGCACACATCCTGCTGCTCCAGCGTCATGGCTGTGTGCACCCTGATGTGCCCCGGTTCGGTTGGGTCAGTAATACCAGCAGAACCTGGCAAGAATAACCCGGCAGAGAGCAGCTGGAAGACGCGACGGAAGGCGAGGTTGATTGGCAGTGCTTGGCGCGACGGGTTGTTCATGATGGCCAAGTGGGCGATCAGGTCGAGCATCCAGGCGGAGAGTGGCGAGAATGCATCAAAGCGTCGGGTCAGATCTTTAAGTATGCGGATTAATACCTTAATTGAAGAGTGGTGAGCGTTTTCCTCGAACCACCGGGTGTGGCGAATGGCAGCCAGGTGGCTCTGCATTAGCTTGTGGTCCATATGGATCTCCGGCTCCAACTTGCGCAAGTTCTGCGGCAAAGTGGCAATCATTATACGCACTTTGGCGTGCATGTTGGCAATATCGAAGCCGCGCTCGTGTGTCTGAATCGTGTGCTGGTCGCCTTTGGTCAGCACTTCAGTCTTCATGCTAGCCTTCAAATCGGTCTCCACCTTCTTAGCCAAGGCATCAACGGCCTCCTTGGTAGGCAGTGTTTTGAGAATGACCACAATATCGGCCACATTATTGCCGGTAAGAATGGTGCCTTTCTTAAATGAGCCCACCTGGCGAACCTCCTCCAATTGCTACAAATTTAAGGTGTTAGAATTAAGATTTAAGCATAAAAAACTGAAAACTTACACAAGTAGTGAGATCACCAGGAGCCAAAACAAGATTGTCCAACACCGCCTGGACCTTGGTAACCAGGTTACCAATAGCTGTCTGTTCGGTGGGAGTTGGGCTCAAGTCCTGGTTGCGCTTCAGAAGAGCCTGCATAAATAGAGATAGAGGCCATTAAAAAAACTTCTCCACCCATGTGCGTTTATTGATTTACCGCTGTCAAGGCAGAATCGTCAACAGTACCGGCTTGCGGCACTTTGGGGAAGAACACCTCTGCTAGGGTCAAGTCGAACGGATGACGGGGCACGAAAGTCTTCTTGAACGGTGGCCGGATGCCCCCACGCATGGGGCGTCCCCCTCGAAGAGCTCCGCGAACCATATTCCTGTGAGGATGAATTTTTACTTATTTTTCGGAACGCCGGAGCGTTTTTTGGGGATGATAAAAAACTAGTGAAGAGCCGGATCCAATAGTCTATTTTATCGATATCAGACAGAGTATGCCCAGACTTATTTGGCATTTGACGCATTTGGTCACACCGACGTTCAATTGCTGTGTCATTTTTGTTTCTCTGCAAAGTCGGCGTTTTTATTTTATACATTAAAGTACTGCTGCTAAAGCCTATTAAATATGGCTAGTGAACGCTACAGCTTTTCCCTGACCACTTTTAGGTAAGCGCACCATAAGGACAGGAGGAATTCATAAGTTTTCCCTTTGCAAACTTAACCTGCAGCCATGACTGGCAATAAACACAATTTTTGCATTTCAGTCCCTCCGGAAAGTTGGTCCAATTGGAGTATGCATTGGCGGCTGTGTCCGGCGGTGCTCCCTCCGTGGGCATAATGGGTGAGTTTTTCTATTTGTAACTATGAGAGTGAGAAGTCATAACTTTGTACATCCATCTAGCTTCCAACGGCGTAGTCATTGCGACAGAGAACAAACACAAGTCGCCGCTCTACGAGGAGCACAGTGTGCACCGCGTCGAAATGGTCAATAAGCACATCGGCATGGTGTACTCGGGCATGGGCCCGGACTACAGGCTACTGGTAAAGCAGGCCCGAAAGATCGCCCAGAGCTACTACCTGACCTACAAGGAGCCCATCCCAGTGTCCCAACTGGTGCAGCGGGTGGCTACTCTCATGCAGGAATACACCCAGTCCGGGTAGGAAACATAATTAAATTTTTTGTTAAATATTTTAACAACATTTTTTGTCATTAGTGGTGTGCGTCCTTTCGGTGTTTCTCTTCTGATCTGTGGCTGGGACAACGGGCGCCCATATTTATATCAGTCCGATCCCTCTGGCGCTTATTTTGCATGGAAGGCCACTGCCATGGGCAAGAATGCCGTAAACGGCAAAACTTTCCTCGAGAAACGGTATGTTTTAACAATGCGACGGGACAATCACTGATTACTAAATATATATTTTTTTTAACAGGTATAGCGAAGAACTGGAGCTGGACGATGCTGTCCACACTGCCATTTTAACCCTTAAGGAAGGATTCGAGGGAAAAATGACTGCCGACAACATTGAGGTCGGAATCTGCAATGAGGAAGGATTCCAGCGTCTGGACCCTGCCCAAATCAAGGATTACTTGGCTAACATCCCTTAAATGATAAGCGCCCGTTAGAAGAACCCAAGCTAAGCTTTTTTTGATAAGTTCGGGACATTAAAAACGAATAAAATTTTCATCTGTGGTGTTATTTGAAGTGAATGGAAATACAAATTTTTTTGTGTTAAGAGTAGAATTCGAGTTTAGTTGGCTTCGATGGTTTCAATATATCCTGCACAAGTCTGTGGATCAAAGATGAAAAGATTCCGGTGCGGCGCTTCCAGTTTTGTGACCACCTTAATGACTTCCTGAGCGACTACACCACCAACTATAGCAACTGCGGGCGAGATTTGAGCGAAAAGAACACCCAGAGCTTCGTCAGCCAGGGTAGAATTAGGCACCTGCTCGTCGCGAATACCGCGCAGCAGTTCCAAGTCAGCCTCACGGGTCTTATAGCTAGGATCACGCTGGTGCGTGGCACGGAACTTTTGAAGAACGTTTAGCAGAAGAAGGCCAGGTCCGGATTTCTTCAACTTCCGCTGGAAACTGCGCGAAGAAGTTTCCGAATTCAACCAGGTAGTGTAGCCGGGGTACTCCATTTCACGCTGTACTGGAGTCGAAGATAACTCGTACTTGGTCTTCTCATTGGGCTTGGTATTTGCCTTCGGTACGTATTTTACTACATCTCTGAAAAAATATATATATTATACATTAAGCAAAACTTTCTAAAATACAACATACTCGACGTATTTGTGTTTCTGCAGACTGGCAAAATAAAATCCAAACATGCCCCAGACATCAGTGGCGTAGAACTTAACTCCCAACTCCCGGCAAATGGTGTCGACCCGCAGGAGCTCCTCGTTGGTCTCGCCGCTCACCACAACAACGTCAAAGTCTGCAAAGAACTCGGACGCCTTCTCCTTGAGGGACTGTGTGTCAGCCGAGATGTCAACCATGGGGTTAAGAGCACGTGCCCGCAGTAAAGATGCCTCGGCGCGGTTGCTTCCCAGAGACTCCCGAGCAGCCAGGAACTGGGAGCAGAAGTCAGCTTCTGTAACAGGCTTATCATCGAGCAACTTAACCGAGTTCACTCCGGACAGAATAATATTCTTAGTGATTTCGGCACCGAGACCGCTTAAACCGGCAATTAGAATCTTGGCAGTGCGCAGTCTGAAATCAAAAATGATGTATTGATGTATGAACGGATTTACAATGGCAAAAAGCCGGTTGCACTTACCGTTTTTGCGACTCCAGGCCCCAAAGTCGAATCTGTCGGTCGTACAGCTCGTTTTCCGCCTCCGTGAGCTCCACGGCCGGCTCGTTGGTATCCACTTCCATGACCATCGTTTTTATTATACTTTAAGCACTTTTTTTTTGCGAAATTATATTTTTGCGAGAATTTAGAGACGCCGCCAAAAAGCACTAACGCGTTATAAAAATCCCGAATGAAAGAAAAGTGCTGCCTACACCGCCATTTCGATTACCGGCAACCCTGTAATGAAATTCCGATAAAATTGTTTTTTAACAAACTTGACAAATAATTAATTTTCCGGTAAACTTAATATTGCTATTATTCTTGTTTTGTTTTAATTGTTTCCCTATTTCCACAGATCATGTTGCGCAAAATCGGGAGTCTAGCGGGACGTCAACTGAGGCAGCAGGCACGTTTCACAGCTGTCCGCTCATTCTCGGCTACAAATGCCCTACGTAAAGGTAAGCCCGTTACCGACAATGACATAATATCGGAAGATAACCATCCTATCCGCCTTTTTAGATGCATCTGCACAGACGGAGGCCGACGCGCCACCCCCTAAAAACATTTTGGTGGAGAAGGACAAGAACATAACATTGATCGGGATCAACCGGCCCCAGCAACGGAATGCCATAGATTCGCATACCGCCGCACAGTTGTGCGAAGCTTTTTCCAATTTTGAGGCGGATGACACATCTCCCGTGGCCGTACTTTACGGCGTAGGCGGCTCCTTCTGCTCCGGCTTCGACATCCTCGAGATGAGCACCGACGACAAGGAGGAGATCAGCGTGGACATCCTCATGCGACCGGAGGGTTCAGTGGGTCCGACGCGTCGTCAGATTAAAAAGCCGGTTGTCTGCGGCATCAATGGCTACTGTATTGCCAATGGCCTGGAACTGGCGCTCATGTGCGACCTGCGCGTGATGGAGGAGTCTGCCGTTTTGGGCTTCTTTAACCGTCGCTTTGGCGTTCCAATGTTGGACGGAGGAACTATTCGCTTGCCCACTATGATTGGATTGTCACGTGCTCTTGATCTGATTCTCACCGGACGTCCCGTAGGCTCCCAGGAGGCCCACGATATTGGTCTGGTTAACCGAATTGTGCCAACGGGCACGGCGTTGGGCAATGCTTTGGAATTGGCCTCGTGTCTGGCCAAATTCCCTCAGCGTGCACTTATACACGACCGAAACTCTGTCTACTCGGGGGCCTTTGAAACGACTTCCTTCCATCAGGCCGTACAAAACGAAGTGATGTATACTTCTCGGGAAATTATTGAGGACATGCAGAATGGCATCAAATGGTTCAACCAGAGTAGGTTTTATGCTTAAACTTTTCCATTCACCTTTGGCTAATATTTTTGTTTTCCTTTAGCTTTTAAGCCCGAAACCACTCACTCTTGGCTGAAGAGAGATCGCTCCATGGCCGACTGGGATGACGAAGATGTGGCTGAAGCTGCTGCCGCAAAGGAAAAACAGAAGCAGGCCGAGGAGGCTGCTCTGGCGGAGGCGGAGAAACAAAAGGCTGACGAAAAGAACAAGAAAAAGTCGAACAAGGTCGAGGAAAAGCCAGAAGCGGATAGTAAAGATCCCAAGGACACGCCAAAGAAATAGTTGCGTCCCATCAAAACAAAATTTGTTTCAAATCATAAACTCTGTACATAACACACTCATAAGAATCTTAAAATTGAGCCATTCGACTTGTTAACTTATTACATTATATGTAACTATAAAACCGAACTACTGATCTACTTGATTTGGATTTTCTTTTAAGATTAAAGTTTAATCACCTGTTGATAGGGAGCTATCAGCGTTTAAAATGTTAGACCTCAAAATGTTTAATGATTCACTGAAATGGCGTATCAATAGTGGCGCTCACGTTTTCTGGCCAAGATGTCTAGTCCAAGAGAAGTACTTCTCAGTGGAATTCAAGGACTAAATAAATAAATATCCGATTCGCTATCATTAAGAAAAAATAAATATTTACAAATCTTTACAGCGAGTATCTTCTTAGAAATTTGTCTGGATTACAGTCATTATCAGTACTTGAATTTAACTTTTCAAAAATTGTAACCACTTAGTTGTTCAAGTAGTTGTTCACTGTGTAAAAGATAAGCCTTCATTATAAATAATTTCTCTCGGCTTGAGTTAGACATTAATTGAAACTTGATTTCAAAGCGATTGGACGTGCTTTCATTTTTTAAAATAGAAATCCTTTTTAAAAATTTTAAATTATAGTCCTTAAAAAAATAGTTATATAAAGGTAAGTGTGTGATTTTAAAATATTTGGACTAAAAACCAAAGTGAATATAAGGCATCTGTGATCTGTTAAAACTTGCTTGGCAGCAAAATATTGTTAGGACGTGGCCTTTAAAGAAATAAACAAGCTTAAAGTTCATTTGTCAGATCATGCCATTGCCGAAATCATTTAAGTACTTGAGGGTATGATTCACTTGATGTGTCTGTACAGTGTCCAGGTGTTGATCCCGTGGAACGTCTGTCGAACTTTGAACTATTTGAAAAGTGTTCATCGAAATCGTGAACCAGGTTTTACTAATCAACAAATTGCAAGCGTAAAAGGAGATAACAAAGATGGTAAAATAAATGAATTAAACAGGCTAATCGGTTTAATACGAGCTTAGAATTTTATAGGATTTAAAATCTAGAAATATTAGTAAATCAGTACTTGCAGTAAACGGTTGTGAAAAGAACTCTAATCCCAGAAAAGTAAGAAACTTTTGTGTGTTCTTGAAATTTTTAGTTCAAATCAAAATGTAATTCATATGGGTTTATTCAATTTTATTTAGCTTTAGAGCTTTATATTCGATTCGATTGCCTACAAATATCAATTTAAGTTTCTCCATTTCTTCCGCATATATGTACCTACGGTTAATTACCTATTCAATGTCATAGTGATAAAATTAAAGTCGAAAATGCATTTCTTTTGTGTGCACAAACATGTGCATAATTATCTAAGTGCATAAGTACGTTTCGTGTATCGGAAGAGAAATTTAATAGTTAGTTATTCGTTGCAGTCGTTGAAGAAATGCCACCCAACTCGAAGGAAAGCTCGGAGAAGTGCACTGCACTAGAAGGAGCCTTGAATTCCGAGATTCCTGGGAATTCGGATGATGGATCATCCAAGCAAACGGGAGTGCTCTTCGAGGCCGATGTGGAGACAAATGATGGTGCCTTGGCCACGTGCACCGTCGAATTCAAGCGAGCCGAGAAGAGGAAACTGGAACTGGTCTGGCGAAACATTATTCTATTCGGATATGTCCATCTGGCTGCACTATATGGCGTATACTTAATGTTCACACAGGCTAAGCTTGCCACCACAGTTTTCGGTAAGGATTTCAACTCGATTTCCATGTCCTTCTCTGACGGTATTGTCTACAGCGGCTGCCCTCTACGTATGCGGAATGCTTGGTATTACTGGCGGTGCCCACCGACTCTGGGCCCACAGATCCTACAAGGCCAAGTGGCCAATGCGCCTCATCCTGATCGTTTTCAATACGATAGCCTTCCAGGATGCCGCCTACCACTGGGCTCGAGATCATCGAGTTCACCACAAGTTTTCGGAGACGGATGCGGATCCGCACAACGCCACCAGGGGCTTTTTCTTCTCGCATGTGGGATGGCTGCTCACCAAAAAACATCCCGATGTGAAGGCCAAGGGAAAGATTCTTGACCTGTCCGATCTGCATGCCGATCGCATCCTAATGTTCCAAAAGAAGTAAGGAAAATGTGATTTCTTATTAATTTTTTACTTAACTTATCAAAATAACTTCCTTCCTTAGACACTATTATGTCTTAATGCCCTTGGGCTGCTTTATCCTTCCCACCCTTATTCCGATGGTCTGCTGGAATGAATCCTTCACATGTGCTTGGCTGGTGGCCGCCATGTTCCGGTGGTGCTTCCAACTTAACATGACATGGTTGGTGAATAGCGCAGCCCATAAATTCGGCGGTCGTCCTTATGACAAGTAAGAGATCATCACTCAAATTATTTCCTCAGAAATTTAAAAAAATGTATCCTTCAGGCACATGAATCCCGCGGAAAACGCCTATGTTGCAACAATGACCTTCGGTGAGGGCTGGCACAACTACCATCATGTGTTCCCCTGGGACTACAAGACATCAGAGTGGGGCAACCGCCTGAATATGACGGCTAGATTCATCGATCTGTGCGCCAAGATCGGCTGGGCTTATGATCTGAAGTCGGTGGCTCCGGACACCGTCAAGAGGAGGGTGTGGCGGACTGGCGATGGCAGCCACGAGCTGTGGGGCTGGGGAGACAAGGATATCACGCCCGAAGATGCCAAGGATGTGCTTTTCATCAACAAAAAGGAAGAGTAAAGATTCTGATCTCTAGAATTATAAGAAACATGGTGTGATTACTTTTTTTATATTATAAATGAATATTAATAAATATTAAATATGTATATAATTATATAAAAATAATTTGAATGTTTTATTTTATTTACGCCTAGTTTAAAAAGGTAAACATTCTCAAGTTCAATGGCTGTTTTAAGTAAACATTAGTTCATCAAATTAGTCGCTTAGTACATTATTTTAATTAAGTCTTTAAGGTGTTCCTTAATGTGACATCTTCGACCCAATGGAAACTAGGTCGTATCACTAAGTATCAACTAAAATAGTATCATTTAGAGATATAATATGAGAAGTGACTTTCGGTGGCTAATTTGAATTTCAAATTAATTAATTGCTGTCACTATCGAATCTTTCTCCAATCTTGGAATCAATTGTAAAGTTGCAATAAAAGAAAGTGGTCGATTCAAATCAAATCAGTGTAAAATTATAAGGATTCCGTTTCTGTTAATTTCGAAGATTAAGAAACTAGGAGTAGAGGGACATAGTTCTTATTAATATACATATATAAAAGCAAAGACATGCCTCCATACAGCAGATCGTTTGAGGCGCCAGACACCTGGAAAAGCGACGTCACACCCTCGGAGCAAACGGGAGTGCTCTTCGACTGTGATGTGGAGACCATCGACGGGGGACGACTGATAGACACCTGCCACCTAAAACGGGCCGATGACCGAAAACTGGTGTGGGTCTGGCGGAACATTATCCTTTTCTCAATGGTGCACCTGGCCGCCCTCTATGGCGGATACTTGATATTTGCAAAGGCTCAGTTCTTCACCATCATATTTGGTATAGTATTCTACCCATTGGCCCCAGGATCCTACTAACTCCTATCTTAGCTGCCTCTCTGTATAGCTGCGGAATGCTAGGCGTAACCGCAGGAGCCCATCGCCTGTGGTCCCATCGATCCTACAAAGCCAAGTGGCCTATGCGCCTGATCCTGACGATCTTCAATACGATTGCGTTCCAGGATTCCATTTACCACTGGGTGCGTGACCACAGAATGCACCATAAGTACTCCGAAACTGATGCGGATCCCCACAACACTTCCAGAGGCTTCTTCTACTCGCACATTGGCTGGTTGCTCTGCAAAAAGCACACGGAAGTCACATTAAAGGGAAAGGCCCTTAATTTGTCAGACCTTCGAAAGGATCCCTTGGTTATGTTTCAGCACAAGTGGGTGACTCAAATGAACTAAGAATTTTTTTTTTATTTATTTCATGAAATACATTTTTTTAGGCACTATTACATCTTGATGCCCTTGGCCTGCTTCATCATGCCCACAGTGATACCCATGCTGTGTTGGAATGAATCGTTGGAGTGTTCTCTATTTGTGGCCACCTTGTTCAGGTGGTGCTTGCAACTGAACATGACCTGGTTGGTAAATAGTGCAGCTCACAAGTTCGGTGGAAGGCCTTATGACAAGTAAGATTGAAACGAAACTGAAGTCTCACTTCGATTAATTCTATTCCCTTTCCGCCAAGAACCATGAATCCTTCACAGAATGCCTACGTATCCGTGATGACTTTTGGGGAAGGCTGGCATAATTTTCACCATGTGTTCCCTTGGGACTATAGAACCTCTGAGCTGGGTAACTTTACCATGAGCTTGGGCACCATTTTCATCGACTTGTTTGCCATCCTCGGTTGGGCCTACGACCGTAAGTCGGTAACTTCGGATATGATCCAGAAGCGCTCGAAACGGACCGGCGATGGCAGTCATGCACTGTGGGGATGGGGCGACAAGGACATGACCCCCGAAGAAAAGAAATATGTGATAGTTCATAAACGTAGAACGAAACGGAGATTATCTACCGGCATGTCGGCAGCCCATTTCGTTAATAATTAACTCACTCAATTATAGGCTTCTTATGATAGTGTTAATGGTTTTATTTGCTAAATATAACTGATATTTGTTATCAAAATATGGATTTTTTTTGTGTTCTATTGTTGTGCCGGTGCGGGTTGAGGGTTGGTCAGGTCGGAAAAGATAAGCCTAATCGTTCCGTCGGCCGTCATCGTCGTCTGTAGGAAAGTTTTAATGGAAATCTGGCGGGGATCTCTTCTGCGACTTTTCCTTCATTGCCAGCACATTGAGGATTACCTCGGCCAATGCCTGCGGATTGACGCCAACCTCTAGAAGCTCGATACAGAGATCAAGAGCAGTCTTGGATAGACGAGTGTTGATGAGAGAAGACATTCCATGTAGGGCAATATGGAGGGGCGGCGATTTGTGTAAGCATAGGAAATCACTGTCTTCGTGGTCCCTAGTCATAGCTTCCGGCTCTCTTTTCGATGAATTAGTTGTTTGTTGTGACATTTTTGGTCGTTTCAGTTTCAGGTCGCTTTGACAACTTAGAAAATATTTTCAAAACGGTGTTTGCTATGTATGGCGGAGAAAAATAGGCCTCCTATGACTGTGACCTCGTTCCAAAACTGAAAAACCATAAGTTCGCGAATATCCATGAATTCATGGGCTATAGGCACCTGCCAAAAGGCGTGGACATGAAAGCAGTGAGCAGTCATGAGCAGGATTACCACAAAGGCGGATACCTTCGTCTTAAGTCCAATCATCATGTATACAAGCAGGGGTTTCATTGTGCTCTTGCCAAGGAAATACCATAAGAGATCCTCCCACAAGAGATCCTTCAATTCATACCAATTTAAGAAGGTGGCCAGCAAAAATGAGATCACTACCTGATGGCGAGGCTTCAGCATGGTTAATAATAGAGCACTGGTTGCGCCCAATACTTCACGGTACATCGAAATGCTCCACAGTAGCGGATTGGTAACGAGGCGAATATGGGCCGCCAACCAAAGCATTCCGGTGGCCAAAAATTTCTCTTTTTGTACCACCACCAAAATGGAGGCCAGTATCTGAACAATTCCGAGTAAGAGTAGGTAGAGTTCGGCGAGATAAAGTCCACAGTTCCATGTTAAATTCAGCTGGATGCTCTTAAAGTGACAATTTTGGATGCATCTTACTCCATCCGCCACGAAGCTGGCTACTATTATGCAGCGCGCCACCAACGACAAGAAACTCTTAAGAAGTCGTTTTTGACATTCTCCCAGGATGAAAGGATCCATTACCAAGAATTGGTTATTTTATGATTGAACTTTTTTTTTTATGTTGATTTGTTAGTCAAGGTTATACTGTTAAGATTAAACCACCAAGGGTAAAAACAAAATCAACTTTATTATCCATTGCAAATTATCTTATTATTTCCGGAAAGGAATTATTTCTTATCTACGAAAACCCAGACGATCGGGTATTCATTTATTTTCTTCACTTAATATTGCTTTTTTATGGTAAAACAATATATATATTTTAAAAATTTGTAGTTTCAGAATTTATTAAATTTCGAATTATTTTTTAAATTGAATATGAATATAAATATGAATATGAAATACAAATTAGGGCTCAAAATACCCTTTTATTTAAAAAATTATTTAAAAAAGCCCTAAAAGTTTTAAAAGTTACAACTTTTAAAAAAGGGATTTATAACTGTTTGAATGTCATATAACTATCGATAAAACGATATAACCTTCGGCTTGCATATTCTTCTTCTTCTAATGTAGTTATGTCATCTCTACAGCCAGCCAATTCTTCACCGAACATAAGTTGAGCCACTTTTAAAGGATTTAAGCCTATTTCGGTAAGTTCGGCTTAGTGACAATAGTTTATAAGCTAAGACAAAATAATTTTAAATGATTTTACAATACCAAGAAACATTAAATTGAAGCACTGTATGTATTGAAGTGTGGCATGCGTAAACGTGACTTGGGCGGCTGGCGGCGTATTTCTTTTTTGGCTGATAAGATGCTTGGGTGATTATAATCAATGGAAATTTATTTAGTAATTTATTACATTATAGATGGTTAGATGCACCCGAGTTGTTTACATGCGACCTTAACGCGCACGCCGCTGTGACGTCAGACGTCATGCCCAGCGGCTTTAACCCTTTCAGGGGCATTCGGCATCACGCGTTCCTCTATCAGATGTTTTCACTCCTGCAGCGTTGTCTATGGTTAGATTAAGCCACGTTGTTGTTGAGAATGTTCTTCTGGTAGAGCTACACTCATTTAGCATCATTCATCATATAATATATTTTAAGTATTATGATTAAAATCAAACCATCCTACCAAAAGCAGATCTGTTAATCTATTATTTAAAGAGTATTTAAATATTTTATACTAAATACTAGTGTGTATTTATTCCCTTACCAAAGTTTAGCGAAAATCCAACGTTTTTCAATTGACGTCCAGAGCAAATATTGTATGGCGCCAGAACTGCCTTAACAGATTGCTTATTCATACATAAATGATTAATCTAAACAAACATACATGGATGTGGAGTATAAAGTGCACAATGCACAGGTTTAAAGCCAGCTCATCTGTCAACTGCGCAACTGTGCTCCACCATGCAGTATTATTTGATATATATTTTGATTAGAATAGCGTGTCTTTATATCCCAAAGAATTGCTTTTCATTGAGATGTTTATGTCACTTAACATTTTTTCAAGGTTAAAACTTAAACTTGATTGTATAAAGGTGCATGGCATTTCGTAGGGCTCAAAACTGTACTATATAGTAAGACTATATTAAAATTTAAGGTTTAACTGCTTTAGAGATATACCACTATTTTCAAAATCATTCACGTCTAACCTCATATTCTCTATTCAAAAGAGAATTAATAATATAAAACAATATGTTAATTTTTTATATATTCGTCTGGCTTTTATCGAATATGTAAAGTTAATGGCCGAAATTGCGAGGAGCCGATCTAACCGACTGGTTTTGGACCGGCCAAAGTTCGAGAACAGCAAAGTTATCTATAAGCAGATTATGAGAAGGCCAGGTGTATTCACGGATAACCCATTATCATGGAAACGCAGCAAACCAGAAAACATCGATTAGATTGGGTAAAATAGACCCAAACTAAAGATGGTCCAAAGTGCGAAGGCTAAACCTTTTGGCTCTGGCTCTGGTTATCTTTCTGAAAATTGCATTGTTTACAAGCTAACCGGCTTGTATTACTTTCCTACTGAAAATAACTCCCTTTCTTTATTTAATTATAGATTCAATTACCCTGCTCACTTAAGGGTTATATACCCCTAAGTATATTTGGTATTATTACTTGTTGATCGACGATGAGGCAGATGCTTACAATTTCCTCCAGATTAGGGCGCAAGATTGAGCTACGTGCATGTCGCTAATCTTGGGGAACTCTGGGGAAATAACAACAAAATGCAAACGCCGACAGAAAAAGCTCTGACGTCGCCTCGTTCGCCTTTTCGCCAAGCCGAATGTTTTCGTTTTGGCAGGTGTACGAAAGTTTAGTTAGTTCGAACTGAATTCGTCTAGCGTGCGGACGTGTGCTCTAGGCACTCCTCCTCATATTATCCCTCAAAAAACAAATAAATCAAATAGTGCAGACCATTATACCAAAGACACCTAGTCTTAGTTACTGCGACAGTGCCGAAAAGAGAAGCGCGAGTTTTAAGAAAAGTCGTGTCACTTTTGGAAAAGCAAACAGGTTGGTTTCTCAGCTGGATTCGACTACAATTTTGGTGACTGCAATTACTTGTTGCAATATTGCAACAGGAGTTTAGTTTGGTGACCAGTGTTTACGTAAAAGCCAAAGCCCGAAAAGCAAGAAAAGTCATTTTTCTAATTCTGCAGTATTTTATTATTTGCGTATATTACCACCATAAAATATACATTTGTGAATTGTTTATGTTAAGTCCAAAGCCGATGATCTTGGCTCAAGTTTATGTAGCACTCACTCTTCGGTTTTGAAGGTTTTAGTTGAGCGGTCAATGGGTCTCGAGGAAGGTTAAATGCTAGTTTCTTTTTTTTTTATACCCTTGCAGAGGGTGTCATAAAAGTTACTAATGGTTTTTTAAAAGACATGCTTTTTGCACTTCCAGTTAACTACAATTAAACAAAATCTAAATTGTTAATTGGAGAAAGGGTCAAGGGGTCTGTCCCTTGTAACTTCCTCATGTCTTCATGCCAGCTATTAAGTTGAGCTTTGGTTTGTGTACTTAGATAATTATATTCTTAATTCTATCCATTTCCTCCAACAAGCATTTCTTCGTTCTTTACACACTAAATATTCTTTTTTTTTTTGTACGGTTATTGAACTTTGGCAACAATTATATAACGTATACGCAATGTTAATTATCTGCTTAAATTGCAAATTAAATGTGGCGAATTGGAG
The DNA here is from genome assembly GCF_030179905.1 of Drosophila bipectinata. Classification (NCBI taxonomy): domain Eukaryota; kingdom Metazoa; phylum Arthropoda; class Insecta; order Diptera; family Drosophilidae; genus Drosophila; species Drosophila bipectinata. Next base: position 14,709,050 of record NC_091739.1, read on the forward strand.
AAAATAATTTGCACTTGTTAAACGCCAAAGCAGCGTGTCGGACTAAACTGGTTTTAGTTAAAGTCTAAATGACAAATGTGGAAATGTATTCAATTAATAGATGAAGCATCTCAAAAAAACGTGATGCACTTTAATATATTTTATAATCCAGAACTTTTTGATTAGATTATTAAAATTATTAATATATATATATATATTTTTTTCCTCCTTTAAATATCTTTTGTTGTGACTACTTTGTAGTGGCGATTCATATGTATTCTATTTGATGCTTTCTCAGTGTATGTTAGAGACGCAACAAGCATCACGCTTCTGCAACGTGATACGGGTATCCAACAACAAAAACATTTGTCGCAAATTGCTCTCTTCGTACTTTCTTTCCGCTGGCACTCTCTCTCTCTTAAATATAAGCTCCCACACTTTCTGTGTGCCCCCACCAACTCTAACAATAAACCAAATCTGCAAAGAGGCCACGAGTCGGTTGAATTCAAGTTCAATGTGCGCCCAGAATAAATGGCCTGAGCCTTCTGGCTTGTTTGAGTTGCCATGAAAGCAGTTTGCCGGCTTTTTGGCCCACCATTTAGGAACAAGAACAATCTGCTGCTTTGTTGACATAACGCCACTATGAGCTTTTTCTCTGCTCCCCCTATCACTTGTTTAGACTTTCGCCATATTCGAAAGCTTTTGCTGTGATCTGCTGTTCTTTCAATGAACTCATACAGTCTTTCCCAAAGACCTTTTTTAAGAGGTAGTACTATTTGGTTTTAGTAAAAAAGCATTCAAAAGGTGTAAATTAATTATATATGTAAAAAAGGTACTTTAAAAGAAACAAAGTTGTGCTTGTTATAACCCCGGTCCCTGGATCTGGTTCTCTATGTGTTCTTTCTAATCACCCTCCTATACTTGGTCTTGAGTCAGCATCGTATGATTTTTTAAGCTCCCGCTACCGCCACCGCTCCCGGTTCACGTGTTTAATTGACTAATGTTCACATCATATCTCGTTTGCGGCCAAGTGTAATAATTGGTTGTCTGATGAAATGCAAAAAAAACATTGATTAGCGTGTGAATCGCATGTGATTGGATAGATAAACCCACGCCGCCTTCACGCCACAAAACTGGGCAAAAGCGGCAGCGATAAGATTGGACAAAGTCTTCTAGTCTAGACGCAGCACAACAGCCAATATTAACCCTGACCTTAGCAATAGGCAAATCGCCAAACTGGCCAACATCTAATCTGCAAACAACACACCTGCAAAAGCTTTAGCTCTCTTCGGAGCTTGCGCCGAGGAACCGACAGCGAAAAAGCTTTTCGGCGATTCCTCATGGTACTAAAATTCAACACAGCACTTTTAAAACCTGAACCAAGCGGTACAGTTTAATTAAAGCCACGGCTATATAAAAAATTAAATAAATTTTAAGCTAAGACCAGGCGCAAAAGTTTCCACCAAGTGTAATTCTGTGAATGCACGAGTACAGGTGTTGGCACTGCAATTGGAAATTCTTGCCAATTGTTCGGAAGTTACTAGGTGATGGGGTGCATAAAAAAAACAGTGCCGAATTTCAGCAAGGAATTTTCCACGCCACCCACTTAGTGAGATTAAATACATCAGCGTGGGCCGCTCTTAACCTTGGGGGAAGGTGCCAAGTTCCCAGTGACCCATTTGTTTAACGGAATAATCCAACACCTGCCCATCGCCGTGTGTGCTTTTTTCTCACACCGGCATTTTTTATTATTCATGTGGGGAATCCTGTTACAAGGACACGGCCGCATCATGTCGATATTTTATTCAGTCAGCGATAATAAAAACGTCGCGTTTTTGGCTAAGAATGGCAAAGGTGTCCGGTCACAACTTAGACTCACCTGCCGAAAGCGTGTCAAGTTCAGATAGCTAATTGCTTAAAACACCAACATTGCATACACTAATTGCTCTTTTGTTTATGTATTTTGCTTTGCCTTGTTTTGCGGCTAAGAGCTTGAAACTAAACTATAATTTTTTAACCCACAGTTGACGCAAGATGCCACCGAACGCCCATGCCGGAGCCCAGTCCATTACGGACTCTCTGCTCGCCGCGGCCACCGCCGCTGCCGATTCGGAGCAGCCCCTCAACAAGCTGCAGCAGGACTCCACCGGAGTGCTCTTCGAGTGCGATGTGGAGACCACAGACGGTGCCCTCGACAAGGACATTGTCTCCTTGAAAAAGGCCGAAAAGCGCCGCCTGAAACTCGTATGGCGCAACATCATCGCCTTCGGATACTTGCATCTGGCGGCCCTCTATGGAGCCTACTTGATGATTGCCTCCGCCAAGTGGCAGACCATTGCTTTCGGTGAGTAGAGTCAAGGCTATAACTAGATTTCCATCACTAACTATGTTTGGGTATTGAAATCTTATCTGAAGTCTCGTATTTTCCGATGAATTCGGTTGCAAATATATATTTTTTAAAACGATAAAGTCAATGAGGGACATGGCAACGATTTTCATCTTCCAGACGCGTGCCGTTAGGGTTATCTAATTTTCAACGCACTGATAACCTTCTCAAAGTCGCATTTATGGAAGTCCAAGCAACACACGGCTCAGACGACTGATCGAAAACGATTTTATAGCGATTACATATACGCATTTTCGTACGTGCCTATACTTTCAATTTTATTAAATCAAGTCCCCTGGGAGAACAATATTAGAACAATACATGGATATAGAACAATACTATTCTCCCATTTGAGACGATACATTCTCCTCACAACAAATCAAACATATCCAATATTAAAATATTTTATCCATCTTATAAAACATGGAACAAACAAAGATACCACCAAAAGTATATAGACATGTATACAAAGCGGTCTACTACATAACTAAAATGGAGGAAGACAATTATGCTACCCTGGAGGAAATTCAACTGGAAGCTGCATACACGATGCGCAATTTGAATCCAGTAAAGGACCTAAAATTGGTTATAGCGGCGTCTGTAGAAAATCTAACAAACAAGGGCTTTCTTAAGTGTGATCATGAAAAATATTCTTTGAAAAATGATGAATATAGACCCAAGGACTTGCGTGACCTTCCAGGCACTACGTCAAGACCAACGACGGCAGCACCATCACTACCACGCTCAGCTAGTTCTCTATTTAAGTTTTTGAAATCCAAATGGAATGACCCAAATAATCCATAATTCCAGTTCTCCAAGAGGAGCATATATTTATTCTTTCTCCTATTCTGATTGCTGTTGTCAAAATTTAAAAAGTCCTTCTGCGGAAATCTGTGTACTACTATGTAATCTAAAATTATGAATTGGCAGAAATAAAAAAAAAATTAATTCGTTATTTTCAATTTATAAATAAATGATTGCTTTTTATTATTATAGCCTACATCATGTATGTGGTGTCCGGTTTGGGCATCACTGCCGGAGCTCATCGCCTTTGGGCCCATCGCTCCTACAAGGCCAAGTGGCCTCTGCGCGTGATCCTGGCCATCTTTAACACAATCGCCTTCCAAGATGCCGCCTATCATTGGGCTCGTGATCATCGTGTGCACCACAAGTACTCGGAAACCGATGCTGATCCCCACAACGCCACTCGTGGATTCTTCTTCTCCCACGTCGGCTGGCTACTGTGCAAGAAGCACCCCGAGGTGAAGGCCAAGGGCAAGGGAGTCGATCTATCTGATCTGCGTGCCGACCCTGTCCTGATGTTCCAAAAGAAGTAAGCCTGCTTTGACCACTTTTTAAAACTGGACTCTAATGAATAATATTTGTTCTTGTAGATACTACATGATCTTGATGCCCCTGGCTTGCTTTATTCTGCCCACAATCGTCCCCATGTACTTCTGGGATGAATCCTTCGTCAACTCCTGGTTTGTGGCTACCATGTTCCGCTGGTGTTTCATTCTGAACGTAACCTGGCTGGTTAACAGTGCTGCCCACAAGTTTGGCGGACGCCCCTACGACAAGTGAGTAACTAAGAGCTTACAAAATGGCATAGCATTGACTTTGAAATCTTTTTAGATTCATTAACCCCTCTGAGAACATTTCGGTGGCTATCCTTGCCTTCGGCGAGGGCTGGCATAACTACCACCACGTCTTCCCCTGGGACTACAAGACGGCTGAGTTCGGCAAATACTCCCTAAACTTCACCACCGCCTTCATTGACTTCTTCGCCAAGATTGGCTGGGCCTACGACCTGAAGACCGTGTCATCGGACATCATCCAGAAGCGTGTTAAGCGCACCGGCGACGGCACTCACGCCACATGGGGCTGGGGCGACAAGGACCAGTCCAAGGAGGAAATGGAGGATGCTGTCATTACACACAAAAAGAGCGAATAGACAGACCGGGCCTAGGGTTAATCAAGGGAGGGTTCAGCAAGAAATCAATCAAAACCATTGAAAAGTTATTTTCCATTTGCATATGTCCGCGGATTCAATTTCGTAAAGCAACAGCAGTAGAGAAGCAAACAAAAAAAGACCATTTAATTAATTCTAAGATATAAAAGTTAATATAATTCTTTGTTGTATCTTGAGAACTTTATACCGTTGGTGCTAAACCAGCTCTGGAAGCTGTTTTTTCGCTCTGGAACCGCTTTGGAAAAACTGAAAAATGAAAAATAATTTTGTATTTATACATATGCATATAAAACGCTTTAAACCTGTATATTGATGTACAATAGACGGAAAATTGGAGCTTTTTCATTCGCTGTTATCTCGAAGTCATTTTGAAATCAGAGAAAAATCACCCGTTTCAAATTTATACTACATACAACTATAGAAGAAATACTTTCCGTTTCAATGAACATGAAATACCTGCATAGGAAAGATTTTAGTATTTAGCATAAGCCAAAAACCCAACAGAATAATCAAGGAACTAATATAACTACATATAAACTAAACGATCGATGTTAGAAATGACACTTTCACATAAACATATGATATTCCTTTAAATGTTTAAAATAAATTTGGAAAACGCCTCTGGGTAACAGATCCCAGTAGGCCTTTCCGTAACCTGAATATGTCTCGAATTGTTTCATTTCAGTTTCGTACTTTCACTCCTACCGGTAACACATAAGTCTTCTCTAAGTAACTAGTCAACTGAAAATAAATCAAAATCAAAATTTTTAAATTTTTCTAACGAATAGTATTTTTCTAAAATGGATATATTTAATATTCCAAAGAAAGTTAACCGGCACGTCTTTAAGGCAATCTGCTTCCTGCAGGGTTCCAAGAAGGAATTCGTTTCGACCGGAGCTATTGCTAAGCAGGTTAAGATCCAGATGGCTAAAACTCGAGTCAAGCCCGTTCGTAACTTTGATAAGACCATCCATGAGTCGCTGAATAACTTGGCCAGCATGGGCCTAGTATCAAAGTCAGGAGGTATTAATGCCTACTCGGTGGCTTTCTCCCTTACTCAACCTCGGGTATGCGCAAGTAAGGGACGGGCTGTTCCAAAAGCCGTCCCAAGTGTGCCCGGCAATACTGCTTCTCGTGAAAAAGTAAATATTTTAGTAAGTGTGAGATATGTAAGTATGATAATGTCTAACCATATTACCTTTAATTCCATAGCAACGCAGGCGAAGCTTTACACGGATGGACCCGGATAATGCAACCACTAAGCTGATCACTCCAGACTCTCTTTCTGGAAACGAACAGGAAAAGGCTAGGAAGATATTCCGCACAACCAAGCGTCTGGTAAAAGAAAAGAAGGTAGTCCCGCCTCCAAAGAGAGCTTATAAGAAAAAGCCAGGACGTGGTTTTAAGCCAAAGAAACTGGCTTTGAAAGCAAAGGATAAAACTCAATATTATCAACAAGTTGTGTGCATGGAATGTAGTCCCTGTGTAGATTCTAACATCGATCCTGAAGTTGAATTCATCCCAAACACAAGCCAAGATGTCGATCATTACATGGATGTCGATCAAAATGATGAAGAGGATGTATACGACGATAAGAATAGCCAAACAACCTCGCGCCCTTTTGTATTGGGCACTTTTAACCAAATGCCCAATGGCTTGTCTATGGAAGACAATCTTGAACAAAAATCATCCGGCCATGAGCTGAAATCTGTGGATGCTGCGGCAGATCTTCACCAAAGCAGTGCCTGCTCAATGGTATCGCTGAAAGAAATGGATTCCTGTATGCAGATTTGGTATCCGGACCAAATGTCCATGGCAGCCCCTGTTGAAACACCTTCGTTTACATCTGTGGGAAACATAAATTCTACTTCACAAACAAGTGTGGCCCAGGGTGCTCAAGATTCAGTCGGCGATAAATCAAATTCTCCAAGGACACTAGAATCTAACCGTACCAATCCCAGAGTAGCACCGACGTTTTTTAACCCGGAGTTTCTAGACGTACATTATATGCGACAAATGTTGTCAAGTGTGGGTACCAATCATTCGTACCCAACTCAATCAACACAGGAACCGGGACTGAATCTTTTAGCCGAATCCTTACATTGCCAAGACTCACGAGCCTCGTTTGGAGTTAAATCGTCGGAGTCTGGACAGGAACCAGGACTTAATCCTGTAACTGAATCTCTACATGGCCAAGATTCGCGAGCCTCGTTTGGAGTTAAGTCGTCGGAGTCTGCACAGGAACCAGGACTGAATCCTTTAGCCGAATCTCTACATGGACAAGATGCGCCAACCTCGTTTGAAGCTAAATCTGAATCAGCACAGGAACCAAGTACTTCAAAATCAGCTTTTGGTTCTGTAACCCCCCAGAGTAGCAAATCTAATTATGATTTTTATAACTGATTTAAGCTTAAAATAGCAGAACTTGTAAACATCTTTAGTGAAAATTCAAAAATAAATCTGTAACGGTTTTTAGTGAGACCCTCCTATTAAAAGATACTGTTAATTTCTGATATTAGGGGTGGACCTATCGGATGGCGCGTGAGCATTACCTCTTTCATTTTGTGTGTGTGTAAGGTTTCGCTCTCACACCACTCTCCGATTTCATTATCTTAACTCTCTTTAATAGAGTATATTCGCTACGATTTTAGATATGTATATACATTTTTATTAATTTTATTATCTACATATATAATTGAACAAGAAATTTTTAAAAAATCTTCATTCTCTTTTTCTTCTTGAACAAATAGTTTCCTGTTATTCGGGGTAAAGAAAGTTAAATAAAATCCAGAAATTATTAAAACGGCCTCTTTTAAATATATTTGACAAATATATTTTGTCTACTTCATAAACGTTTATATGAAAAATAAACTACACAGTTACGAATATACCAAAAACACAGGTAGGTAAGGTAGTATGTAGTCGGTGCGGCTGCTGAGTTCCTCTCACTGCTTCCCTCTCTTTTATTACTGCGTTGCTGCAAAGTCTTGCCATTCAACTCTCAGCTGTCGACGCGTAAACATTGCATTTAGATTTAAAAAGGCTCTGTTTTGGTTTGAGTTTTGCGTGGTTTACCTTTTTTTACCTCTTCTAAGACTCTGTTATTGTTTTCGACAAGTGCTAATACCTATTTTGATGCACTTGAGTGCCTCCATCTTGCGGTGTATTGTGTCCACTAATTGAGAGAGCAATCTGAGTGACGCCCCCTCACTTCCGTGACGTCGCAAATGTAAATGCAGTGCGCGGGTACTTATTTTAATTCGATTTAATTGCTCTCGTGGCTGGCCGAAAGCTTAAACAGCCAGCTATCATGATGGATATGAAGTTCCTGATGATTCTCATCCTGGGCGTCGGTTTTATGTTCGTCTTTACGGCGTTCCAGACCATGTGTAACATTGAGGTAAGAACGGTCCCAGTCCCTTTCCGACCTTTCTCGCCCTTCTCTCTCGAAATCCGAGCGTGTGTATGTATGCGTGGGCGTTGTTGACGTATCCTTGCCATTGGTATTTACGTCCTTGTCCTTGTCAATAGACATGGCAGTAGCCTTGGTCCTTTCCTGCCACCCACACCTGCCCGCTTCCCACACGACGACCGCCACGACAGGACGTCGGCGAACAAAGCTGGCAACAGCAATTGGGCCGAGCTCGTAAATTACCCTGATTTGCGGCAGTGTAAAGTGTAAGTGGCGTGGAGTTGGTTTTATTATTATAATTTAATGAACTGCCCAAAGGTCGTGCCTTTGTTCGCTTTGTTGAATAATTCTATCATCGCAGCAGAGAATGAATCTTTCATTGATAAGAAAGAGGAGGCTGCTCTTGGGAACTTATCACTCGCCCCCCATAGAATCTCTTGATTTATGAATAAGAGAAGTCAACTGCAGCCACAAAAATTGACCCCAATGAGAGAATTAGATTCTGTAGGAAGTTATACAGGGCGTATACGTAATGTAAGATAATTTTACATAAGATAGCTTTCATGAAATAAAAAAAATGCTCTAAAATCGTATTTTAGACCTTATTTTAGATATCCTGCCATAAATTCTCTTCTAGGAACCAGCTGATGATGATCCCACTGCCATAAAACTAGATGCCACACTCCGATAAAATCATTTAATCAACTGACAACGATTAACTAATTAATATTTGGCAATAATTACGCTACATGCAGTTATCCGTAATGATAGGAAAAGATAATGCCTTAGAAACGCCCATTCCATCCTCTAACTGTTTATATTGCGAATTATTTATTACGGTTAATTCAAGCAGTAAGATCAAGGTCACGCCAGCCAGCTAATCATAAAACCAGAAAACACAGACCTGCCTATACCATATAGAATCTATATCGATGGAGACTGGATTGGCGGGTGTGCAAAAAAAAAAAGAAACATTCTTTTTCACTTTTTTTGGCCTGGCTTATTACGAATGCGAAGCATTTTATTTTATGACCGAAACTCGAAAACGAATACTGGCCACCAAAATACGTCGTTGTCATTGTTTTGCATTGGAAGCAAATTTATCAAGCATTTTGTTATGGTTCAATGGACTCTATATAAGCACCTTCGGTTCGGATAAATCCAAAGTCTCTGAAATTGTTACGGCATGAGTAAGGGCAATGTAATTTAAGTTATGTTTGGATTTTGGCCTTTCGCGCATGCGCAATGGGTAAATATTTTTTGTGTTAGTTTGTTTCTGCCCTCTAGTTAGTGTTTTACTTTAATAAAAACAATTTGCCATGGCAGCGGCGAATGCGGCGCTCGGAATTCCAAACAGGGCGTGCTATGGCGTTGTTAGCCAAGCTTATAGACCAACAATCCGACCGATCGATAGATTGGTCGACCGGCAGTTAGAAAGCCATTTTCAACCATGGGGGCCTTGGCTGATGTGGATGTGGTGCAACCTGTGGAAAGGAACAGAACACTTGACTGCCAGTCTGCTTTCCAACTGATTGCGCAATCGAAATTCAAGACACAGTGCTCACACACTCACTAAGCGCGTCAAACGCCAACTCTTTCAATGTCATTGCAATTGCAAGCTTATACACACACACACACACACACACACACACACACAGAAGCGTCAAGGCCACGTCAGCAATATAAGCTAGCCAGGTTGACCAACATACATATGCACACATCCATTCAGTTGGGTGACGGCGGGAGTGGGCGGGAGCAGCGGGGTGGAGCGCCTGCGCCCAGACAGCGAGCATAACACATGGCGGCGAACAGCCGCTAGGCGCCTTCGCCTTGTTGCACAACAACAAACCAAAAAGTGGGTGTGCGCCGACGAGCCCACCACCAGCACTGCCCCAGTCCCCCCCACCACCTGGGGGTCTAGTCAAGCCAGCTTTTGGAATCAAGTCAGTATTGAAAGTCTCTAACAACTGATTTTCAACCTGAAACTGAAAACTAAAATCACTGTTTAGTTTAATATTCCGAAATCAAGAAACCATAACAAAACACCTCATACATTTAATATTAGAAAATAATTGAGATACAAGATGCAAAGATTCAAGAACAATGCGAGCATATATCGAAGCAATTCCATAGTGCCATCCGATTATCGTACCTATGGACTCCTCAAGGCGCTTCGCTCGAATACTCCCAATCCCGTTGCCAAGACCTCTGTGGATCGCGACAAGCTTAGGGAGAAGCTGCAGCGTATGTCGAATATAGAAAGCTCCAATGAAGACGAATCTTCAATGTCCAGTGGTACTCTCAAGTCCGGGATGTCCTTGACTAAGTCGGAGTTTGAGAAGAAGCGTAAGCTGTTCGATACCGCCGAGTTCACAATCGCCAAGGGGAAGAAAATGAGTGAAAACTTCCATCCGAATAGCCCAATACATGGAGATACTGTGGAGCGCACGAACATGGATGATATCAAACGATATATACACGAAATGCGCCTTACCATCAGCAGATAGATGTTTTTCAAAATAGTACTTTATGTATATTATAATAAAGCAGTTATAGTCCATATTTTCTTTTTTTTTTATTTATTAAAAGACATTTTTAAGCAGAGGTGGTTAGGGAGATATAGAGAAAGGGATATGCTAGGATATAGGACATAGGGATATAGGGAGAGGGATATAGGGATATGCTAGTGAAGAAGTACATTTTTTAAACCGTAAATCCCTCTATGAATTTATCCTATTAAATTACTGAGATTTTGAGAAACTCCAGCCGAATCATTTCAAAATTAAACCGAGCTGTGGATTTATTTAAGATCGCAGTTATGGTTGGTTCAAGACAGTAGGTCAGCTAGGCCATATATAATTGTATCATGAGCTAGGCATAATCTTATAGATACAAAAATAGGAACTGCTGTCACATTTAGATAAACAGGCACAATCGAAACTTGTAGTTAGAACACAAACAAAGAGAAACAAAGAGTCATTTAAAAAACAGTCAATGTAAATTTTTAATGAAACTCGATTAAACAAATCACAGAGAATACAAATTTTAAAGCCAATTCAAAATGAAGAAGCAGAAGAACTATTTCCCAAAAAGTGGGTATTTCCAAACGCCCTCTGAAGAGGCCACCGAAACACGTACCTATGGCCTGATGAAGGCTACCAGAGCGGACACCCCACTGCCAGCGGCCACCAAAGCTTTAGATAATACCGAACTAACTCAAAAGTTAAATATCGAGCAGCGTAGGAGCTTAATGTCCCAAATGCTGGATCCAAGGGCGGGATCAAGTTCAACATCAACGCTTTCTGATTTAACCAATCCGAGCGCCAGAGTAACGCCAGAGCCAGAGGTATCCTTTGCGATGAAAAGAAAACTATTCGATCAGGCCGAGTTCACCATAACTAAGGGTCAAAAAATGAACGAAAATTTGCATCCACTGGACCGTCTTGGGAAACGCACCTGTCCCCTCTTGGATAGTTCACCATCCCCATCGGATGATTAAGGTTCAAATATTTTTTCTATATTTGTAAAGTGCCGAATTAAAATTTAAGCTCACAAAGGCGCCACAAATTATAGGTTGGTTTTTTTTTATTCATGAAGGGGATACAAGCTTTAACTAAAAGTCGGAATACCCTATTTAAAGGAGGTTCAAACTCGTTTCTGTAGTTTTAGTTTCGTTTTTTTTGTTTTGAGTTTTTGTTGAGCCGATGTGCCAGTTTCTTTTGCGTAATAAATAAACAACATAAACGCAATCGAATTAATAAATTTTTTCATGTGTTCTCCTGCAATTCCGCATACGCACATGACTTTCTTTATTGCACTCGACTTTCTTTCGGCATTGTTTGTTCAAATCTTGACCCAATTCCCGGGTTAGGTGCCCCGTCAATCGAATAATAAAAAGATCATCAACTAATGTTCATGGAGACCCATTAATGCTATCGAACTGATAAGGAGTGATTACACTTGAAACCTGAGATTTCTTATCAGAATGGTATTGCTTCGATAGTATAGTCCGTTGGATGATGGTCTTAAAACTATATATATTGTTTTTAAACGACTAGTTCCTGTATGCTATTAATTAAACATAATGGAACAGTTCCGGCTTCGGGTAGTTCCCACTTTCACTTGCTGTGGAAAAAGCTGGCTCGAATCTTGAGAAAAGTTCTGAAGTACTGTCGCCCCTCCACTAAGCTGGCTTTTACTGATAATGCAGCAGTCGCATTGGAATGCGAAATGGGGACGAGGACCAGACCAGATCTACCAGTGCCAGTGCCACTTAATTGATGCATATAGAAATCGAAATCGTGTCAGAGTCAGAATTTTGCAGTGAGATAACGATATCATTCGACAGTTACTGAGATGCGTCCTTTAGAATGGAAAATTTCCACCGCAACAGCAAACATGTTTCGCATATTAAGCTTGAAATTTTCCATTCACAATATCCACATTGAGATCAGATGCAAGAATTGCAATGTTGCACTTGAATCTGGTTGCAGACTCGATTTCAAGGCTCGCCCAGAATCAGAATATACACCAGCGGGTATTTAGTTATAATATATTTTTATAGAATATAAAACAAGTCGTTGATCTCTTAAGATTATCAATAATTTATTTGGAAAACCTTGAGGTTTATAGACAACATTAGACAAAGGGGGGATAACAGCCATACTAATATAGATTTTTGTCTCGAAAATCGTATCCGGACAGGAAATACCTGTATTACGGTGTACTTGAAACGATAACACGTTTTCGGTATGGTATTTAAAAAAAAAACATATAAACAGTAAACATTTCTACCGGTTCATTGAAATGCAACAATCAATATGTTTCTGGCACGTTTTCGAAATGCTAATCATGCTAATCGATTGATTACCCCCCATCCGATCTTTCCGTAGAAAACCATACTGGACAGTATTTCCCAGGAGGATGAGAGCTTCAAGGGTGAGGGCTACACCAGCCTGGCCATCATTTATCTGTTCTTCTCCCTCTCCAACTGGCTGGCACCTTCGTTCATATCTTTTACGGGTCCCCGAGTGGCCATGGTCGTGGGAGCATTGACCTATACGTGAGTAGATCCGAGACCCAAGATATCTATACAATAAAGATCGGCCACTAATGATTTAACTTTCTAGCGCGTTCATGATCACGTTCATGTTTCCGTCGACAGTACTGCTGTACGTGGGCAGTGCGGTTCTCGGGTTGGGGGCCTCGATCACCTGGACGGGACAGGGTACCTATCTCGCCAGGTGCAGCGAGTCTTCGACCATATCCCGAAACTCCGGCGTTTTCTGGGCCTTGCTGCAGTGCAGCATGTTCATCGGGAACTTGTTTGTGTACTACCAGTTCCAGGACAAAACGCGAATTGATAAGGAGACCCGGAATCTGGTCATCGGAGTGCTGACTTTGATAGCCGTCCTGGGCATTGTCTTCCTGGCGGCTCTGCGCTACATGGCGGACAATGCGGAGCATGATAATGAACTGGAGCAGAAGCATACAGGGTGTGGTCAGGCCATGTACGCCCTGAAGTCGGCGGGTCAGCTTTTCTTCACCAAGAAAATGCTGCTTCTCAGCTTGGCATTCTTTTATACAGGTATGTTTACCTTTGAATTCTTTTAAGTAAATGAAAACTAAAGATAACTTTGATTGCAGGTCTGGAACTATCGTTCTTTAGTGGAGTTTTCGGCTCCGCCATTGGATTCACAACGAAAATAGCCGAAACGCCCAAGGAGATCGTGGGCCTGGTTGGCATTTGCATTGGAGCCGGTGAGGTCTTCGGAGGTGGACTCTTCGGAATTCTGGGCAACAAGACGACGCGATATGGACGCGACCCCATCGTAATTGCCGGTTACGTGATGCACATGGTGGCATTCTTCATGACCTTTATCAACCTGCCGAACAGCGCACCGTTTAAAGATACCACCGATATATCGTATCTGGATCCGCCCAGCGCCACCATTGCACTGATCTGCGCCTTCCTGTTGGGCCTGGGCGATGCCTGCTTCAACACACAAATCTACTCGATGCTGGGCGGAGAGTACGTGAATAATGCTGTGGGGGCTTTTGCCCTCTTCAAGTTCACCCAGTCAGTGGCAGCGGCCATCAGCTTTTTCTACTCCTCGCACTTTGGACTGTACGTCCAACTCGGCATCCTGGTGGTCACGGGAACCATTGGCACCATTGCTTTTGTTTTCGTAGAATGGGGCTTCAAGCGACAGCATCGGGAGCAGGAAGCCCTGGAGAAGTAGAATAGTTGTTCCTTAGAGCGTTAGGGCGACCAGTTTGGTTCGCAATTGTTAAATTTCCCCGGAGTGCGTTAGATCCGTGCGACTGCGTCGTCTTCCTAGACAATAACTAATAAGTTTGTTGTGCGCTGCTGTTGCTACATATTTGTATTTTAATGTTGGCATTCCAAACCGTAATTGTAAACTAGTTGTCTATGTTTTTATATGTGTGTACTGTATATGTGCGTTTATTTATTGTAAGCAACGAATGTGCAATTGTAAATTAAACCACAGCAATTGAGTATTAATAAGCAAATCGGGCGGCGTGCACGCAAAGCATATCCGCGCAAATATATATAGAGAATTTTAAGGAAACAAAAACTTGTTTTGGTTTTTTTGGTTTGTGGAAAGTGTTATAACTTTCAATTAGTTTCAAACGTGCCCGCTATCCATCAGGTTATCGATAACCAGATGGGCATTGCCATCCGTTTTGCAATCGAAGCACGGTCGTGGTATGGCAATTGTGGTCACACTAAACTATTGAAAAACACCCCCCACCCACGGGGTCGCTGCAAGCTAAGAACTGAGACAATACCCGCAAAAGATGAAAAATGGCAAAAAATAAGTCAACAGTGTACCTGGGCTTCGAGGATGAGGAAATATCGGCCAAGCAGGAGCAGTTTCTGAACAGCTGCACCAATAAAATAGGCGGCACTCCCGTAAGAACGTTATTTCTCAGCCCTAAAAGGGACCGAAGATAATTGAAATTGATTTTTACCCATATTTTCAGGACTGGCCCGGACATGCGGTGACTATTCCAGTCTGCCCGTTATGCGGTGCAGCACGTCCCTTGATTGTCCAGATGTATGCCCCCTTGGAGCGCTCCCAGTTTCATCGCAGCCTCTATGTTTTTGGGTGCGTCAGTCCCGCGTGCTCCCAAAATCAGAGGAGTTGGCTGTGCGTGCGCACCCAACACCTGGACCACCAGTTCGAAGTTATAAGTGAGCAGTCGCCAAAAGCCAGTAAGCCGAAAAAGAAGAGCAAGTCCGCCAGTCTCAAAGCATCGAGCTGGTGCAGTGGAGCAGATGACTGGGGAGACAGTGGAATCGTGGCATCGGTTAAGACGGAGAACGAGGATGAGGCTATGGACCTTACCGCTGACGAAGAGCAAAATGGCAATGTACGGTCCAACAATTTGGGATGTGTGGATATCGAGGAGCCCTTAAAGTTGGAGCACTCCAAGAATAACGTGGACGATGATGACGAGGATGAGAGCACCTCGCTGGAGAACGACTTGATTTCTGGTTTTCACCAACTGGACATGATCTCGCCACAAAACATTGATGACGATCCCAACGCGAATTGTGCAGCTGCCGCCGCTCCCAGCATGGATTTCGCTGGAGCCTCTGCTGCCTCTGCGACGATTTGCGCCGAAATCGAGGGTCCGGAAACTGACGTAGTGTTAGTCGACTCGCCTAACAAGCCGGAACGAGATCTGATCGCCCTACTCAAGCACACGTCTGTGTCATTGTCGCAGATCAAGGACCTAACCCTGACACCCTTTTACATTTCGGTCGATGTTGAGAGCAAGAGCATGGCGGATGACTTTGAGAACTACGGTGGAGCCCTATCCATGGATCATATACGTGATCTCTACCAAGAGTACAAGCTACGCGACGGAGACGCAGCCAATTCACCCACTGGAGCGGCTGCGGGCTCCGGTGAACCAGGCGAGGAATACGAAAAGGCAATACCGGCTCATGGAGATTTCGTTTTTCACAACTTTATATCAACCATCCAGCAGAACCCAGGCCAAGTCTTGAGGTAAGCTATATGCTTCAATTTGGAGATAAAAGAGTTGTCTTAAAATAGACCTTCTTCAATATAGGTATTCCCGAGATGCTCTTCCGTTACTCGTGGCTCCACTGACTGAGCCACTGCCCAAATGTCAGAACTGTCGTGGTGAGACAATTTGCGAGGTTCAGCTGCTGCCCACTCTCATTCCCAAGTTGCGGTTCCAGCAGAATGGCTGCGGTGTACCGATTGAATTCGGCAACGTGCTGGTATTCACTTGCCTCAAGAGCTGCTGGGACACCCCTGACCTGATGCGATACGAGCATGTGGTGGTGCAGTCAGAGTCTTAGAGCGATGCTCCTCCAGTGATTACCAAAAGCCATAGAAACTGTACGCCGTAGCTGCTAAGTTGCAGACCTGTGCAACGAATTTTAAATGCAAACTGCAGAGAAAAAGCTAAGCTTCTCGAATGTCCTAGGAAGATTTTACGCTCTAGTTGTTAAGAACGTTGTACGCTTTTAGACACGCCGAAGAGGATAGTTGCTAATAATATCTCGTTATTTCCACTCCCCCTCTAACAGGGTTTCAATTCGGATTCTTTTATTTCCCCATTAATGGGAACAGGTGTTAACTTAAGCTAATGGTGCATCGGCATCCAGGTGATAGCTTCTGACAGTTGAAAACCATAGTGGCGGATACTTGGTGTCTGTTAGATCAAAATCGGAGCTGGTATCCACCGTATTCCGCTTTTGAACGAGCGTGTAGTGCGACCAGACCAACTGGGCGCATCGGCGTTTAGGCGAGTTTGTGATGCGTAGTTCAATAAGGAATTCGGTTGAGTTCTCCTCGATGGGCATGACGCTTCCTCGTCTCTGCCGCATGTGTCCAGTTGCCCTGGCTTGTGATTTCTGTAGAACCAAAGTCACTGTATTACCGAAAAGCCGGTAACGACCACGTAAAACGTCTGGCCTTATGTTATGAGGTTGCTTTAGCCTGTTCACTCCTTGGGCTGGCTCGTCCGCGCTGGTCATCATCAGGACTTTGCCGTCAGGCATGAATCGAATGTACCGATAGTATTCCACCAGCTGTACAGGACGATAATACTGATCCTGAAAGCTGTTTTCACCCATACGCAGGTACGTAGTTTTGCTTATGTAGCAGCCGTTGAAGTGCACCCTTTCGCGACGGATGAACATATCGCGCCAGGAGTAGTATGTGTTGCTACTTTCGGTATCCTCTGCATCGGAGTTCAACGTTCCTACATTGTGGCCCCATACTCTAAAAAAGATGTTTTTACAGAAATACGTTAAAGCAAAACTTTAGATCACTTACTTGTTACAGGCCAGTCTCCAGATCTCCTCATCTCTCGCATAGACGTAGAATCCCTTGCAGACGGCAGCACACTGTTCCAGGGAGCGCATATCCAGTTGAGCGGAGACCACCCAGCGAAGTATACGCATTACTATCTCGGGTGGCAAATCCGAGAAGTGGAGCCCTGTGGTCAGTACACTTGCGTCCCGACTAGAAGCCATCAATTTGCCATTGTAGCCGTTATCCTGGCGCAGATCGAGCTGGAACTTTTCGTAGAGATTGTCCGAAACCGCATCCCCTGTCTCGGGCAAAGTTTCAGACCTTCCGAGATCCAACTGTTTGGCAAAGTCGCCTGGTAGGCTATGAAGCTTTTTGTTGACCTGGTCTCCACTGAGCTTCTGCAGCTCATAGTACTTGAACTCAATGTCTGGCATGATTTGCGTAGCCTTCCGGTAGAAGGGTAATGCGTCGTAGACTTTCCCCTTCTGCTCGAGAAGAACGGCTGTGCGGAAGAGACTCTGGGCCTTGGCCTGCAACAATTCTGCTTCGGTGGCATCGCCGGAATGTTCTCCTTTGCCACCACCTCTCTGGCCAGGCTTCAGCTGTTCCTGGAGCTCGCGCTGCCAGTTCTCACGAAACTCGTCTAGAGCATTGGGACCATGACCTTGCCCCTCATTGTCTGACTCGGCATCCGACATGGCTGGGTTAAACTGGTCTGCAAAAGAAAAACAGATGCAGATAGCAAAAATAGATTGGCACCTCTGTTATCTGACGCAATTCTAACCTGTAAGACGTCTAATATAGGTGGCTAGTGGATTGCCAGGAAGGTGAGGAGACGAAAAAAATAAAGGCTTTTGAATTTATAATAAAGGGCCGCGCGTATTGCTGATAGTGGCCGCGGGCTTCACCCCAGAATTTCGAAGTCGTGCGAAACTGGGAGCAACATGTGGCCATTGGTAAGACCCCAAGATTAAGTTAATTCAGATACGGCGAACGAAGCACTTCTAGCAGCGTAAAACTATTGCATGCAGTGTGACCGTTGTCTTGACAACATATGTTTATTACCATGGTCATACTTTTGCTGGTCAATCAGGTTTTGTTTTTGTTTTGGTTTGCCGGAATACTCTTCGCAGAAGGTACTTCAGTTATTTTAATAAAATAATGAATTAATATTCCACCAATACATAGTGTAGGCCATGTCTGCGGATTACTCGCATCTGTGCTCTGCCATTCTGGAGCAGTGCTTCGGAAAAGTGGTCCAGTTAGTCGCTGATTGCCTGTTTTCGGCCACCACGAGGTCTCTGTCGCAGATTGCCAGTTCCACCAAGTTATCCCGCAAGGAGGTGGCCCTCGCTCTAGCTGTGTTGGTCAAGTACCGGTTAGTTGACTTTGGAGCCTCCCAGCAGAACCCCTTTTTGGCGGAATATGCTCTCAGGCGGGAGGATGTGCTCTGTCTGCTGCGGTATCCACGGTAAGCCATGATATCCATTGTATATTTTAAATAACAAGTGGATATTCTAATTTCAGTTATGTTCATTTGGTGCAAGCGAAGTACGGAAACGTTGGCGCCTCTATCGCCGAGGAGCTGATCAACTCTGGTTCGGATACTGCCACAGGGATTCTCGTCAAGTGTCTGACAGAGGGCGAGAACAAATCGGAGACCGCGGAATCCTATCGCAATTCCTTTCTCCAAATGATTACCGACCACTATATTATAAAGAAACCTGAGCTTTTGTCGACGGATGATACAGAAGAAGTTGTCCCAAAGTTCGAGACCAACGAATGCGACTTTTACAGACACCCTAACATTGATCTTCAGCTTCTGGCCAAGATTCGAAAGGGGGAAGCAACAGTTAGCGAAGCTAAAGACGGCCATATGGTGTGGAATCTGAACTACGATCGATTTCATCAGGACTTTCGGGATTCCATCATGATAGATGCTATTGAAAGAAAACTGGGAGAAAACGCAGCCGAGTGCTTTCGGTTTATTCTGAAAATAATGTACAATTCCACTGATCCCTGGCAGCGGGTATGGAAAATTTCTTGTTAAAAGTACTTAATTTAAGCTATTGATTTTTCAGAAACTCTCTAACCAAATAACGTTTGTTGAAATCAAACAAACGATCGAAAAGAAATCCAATAACCTGGACCTCATGAAGTACCTGGATCAGTACATCAGCTTAATAAGTAAGTGCTCATAACTTAAATACTTTTCATTTCATTTAATACCTTCCGTTTGACAGCCGACGACTCGCTGGGCTTCCTTCGGAGAGTAGGGGATATGGGAGGTGGTCTTTTTGTGGTGGACATGGAGAAGTCGTTCGAATCGCTGGCCTTCGCATGTGTCGAGTCCGTAATAACTGAACGTTTCGGTTCAAAGGCAGCTCGTATCTTTAGAGTTATCCGCTGCAAGAAGTACATCGAACAGGAGGACTTGCAAAAGGAAGCCATGATACCCTCCAAGGAGGCCAAGTCCCTGGCCTATAATTTGTTCCAAGAACAGTTTATTCATGTAAAAATTATCAAAAAACCGGGAGGTGGGAGTAATGGACCAGCAAAAGCCTTTTATCTTTTCCAAGTCAGAGAAAAAGATGTTCGTATAAACTTGTTTCCAAAAAATTATGTATTATATACTAACCTGTGAATTTCAGACTGTGAGAATGTTGTTGGATGTGAGCTACAAGTCACTATATAACACCATCGAGCGATCTAACTTTGAAAAAAATGAGCACAAAGGTCTCATTGAAAAATCTCAAAGGCTGGACAGCATTGTGGAGACAATGAAAGAACGCGGGGAGTCGGATGAATATATCGCCGAGGTAGAATTCTTTAAACTTAGTCATGTAACTTCATTAACCTCGTTGTATTTCAGATTGTGGAGACTTTTACACCGCCAGAATGTGAGATCCTTAAAAAGGTGAAGAATCGTATAAAGACCTTGTCAAAGGCAGAACTGACCCTGGACGATACAATCTTCCTGCTCCAAATGTATCAGCATCATTGCACCACCTTGCCAACTGGCATTAGAAAGTTTAAATAAAAATATATTTAAGAGATACATAAAGTAGTCAAACAATTTGGAATATGGTAGAGGCTTTCAAGATTCACATTTACTGAGACATTTACGAGGGTTTCAAATAACTTTTGGCTTAATCACAGGTTACACAAATAGCATTTAAGGACTCTAATTACTTTCTGGAGTAATTATGCTGCGTTTCCGATGCACAATACGTTGTTCGCGATGCGCCTTCTGCAGCTTAATGAAGTGTTGTTCCAGGGCATCGAAATCAATGCCGCTTTTGTACTCCAGGGAGTTCCGCTCATCGCTGCCAAAGAAAATATCAAATATAGGTTGACATTAATGCATTCCAAGACCTTACATGGGATTTTGACCCCAGTAGTTGGGGACACATTGCAGGCGATTCCTCAACGTATCGAATGCTTCCGTTTGGGGGAGCAGCATAAGAATTCCAAATAGGGCATGTGCCAGGTATTGGGCATCTGCACAATTGTTTGCCTTTGAAACTAGCGTTAATCGCAGTGGTCCGAAAATAGGAGACTCTATTAATTGCACTAGTTTATCCAATTCAGTAAGCAGCTCTAGTGTAATTTCCACATCAGCACTAAAGAAAAAAGCTTATTAAAAATGATAAATGTTTGGTTAAATTTTACTTACAATAATGTCACCAAACGAGAGACGTGCTGGTAGCTCTGGGCCAGAAGGCACAAGGACAGCGTGGAAACTGGACAATGAGCCCAGCTTTTGTAAAGACATTGAAAAAGATCCGCAGACTTTTCATTGGAAATTGTTCGCAAGCTGGTACGCAACTCAAAAAGTTCCGTGGAGGTTAGCAGAATGATATTCAGCAGACGAACCACTGTAGAGGCAAACTTCAAGTTGGGTACCTCGTCTGCTATGATCTCCGCAAAGGTGCGGTAAATATATTCGGCATTAAGAAGTACACACAGTTTTCTAAAATTTAAAACAAATATTATTTCATGTGATATATTCCGAAAACAAAGCTTACCTTATTATGAGACTGGCTCTGTTTTCCAAGATCAGCTTTTCCTCACTGAAGAGATTCAATAAGCTAAGTAAAAACTTGCGGTAGTGTGTCTTTTTAAAGTCATTCTCTGAAATTTAAAAATATATTTCATTTATTGGCTTTATTGTAATCTTAGCGTTTACCTCTATTATCCTGGGAGTTGACAATTTCGGCCAGAACAGATAAACTCTGGAGAACCACTTCATCGGAGTTATCGGCCAGCGTTGATAAGAGATTGTTGTTCAAATTGCTGGCATGTTGAGACATCTCGTTGGGAAAATTGGTGAACAAATGATGGATCCACTTGAGCACCGCAATTTTGGTGTGCATGGAATTGTGCGTTAGATACTGAGAAAGAACATCCATAATAGAGGACAAATCTATCTTATCACCCGTTTGCGTTTTTAGTTCCTTGGTTGACACAAGCAGCATCATCGTGTTGTTGACGGAAACAGCACTCTCCTTAATGCCTGAAAGTATTTATTTTAAAGTCGACCACTTTTAATTCTTTTAAAACTGTCTTACTTCGTTTCGATTCTAAATTGTATTCGAGACATGGCAGGATTGCAGTAAATATTCCGCTGGCGTAGGGAAGGACACTGGTGCCAAATATCTGGACAAACTCCCGTATCCAATTGATGGCAGTTGACTTGATCAGTTCGTTGGGCGACTGTGCATGGGTAATCAACGTGTTGATTGTATCCTCCATTCTCACGGAGGAAGAGTCGTTGCGTATGGATTTCAAAAACTGGCTGATTGCGTTTTCGCACATGCGCTGAATTTCTGGCGTGTTGTCCTCGAGCATGACGAACAGACCGTCAAGGATTTCGGTTAGATAGTTGACCATGTTTATGTCAGGAACAGCATTTAGAATGGAAATCCAGGAGATCACATACTGGCGGGCAAAAGCATCCTTCACGTAGATGTGCTCTCTCAGCAGAGGTATAAATGCTTCCAAGTTAAAAGTTTGCGACGATTCTGTAACAATGTCCTGGAAAGAAAAGAGTTAGGATGTGGTGGAACACAAGGGCAGATTCCCTACCTTGAGAAGGCGGTCGAGAAGCTCACTGCCATCCTTAACCGTCTGATCAGAGTCGGTGACAAGCCGGGAAAGGGCAGCAAACAGCTCCGGAAAGAATGGAATGATGGCGGATCGGGCCACTTTGACCACATTGTACAACGATTCGCAGGCAAAGTAACGCACTCGCAGATCGGGATCATTAAGGCACGTAAGAATGGGAGTAACCAATTCGTTTACATACTTATCAGAGTCCTACAAATATGGATAAAATTTCGTATAAAAAACCACCATTGTATGACTAATAGCACCTTTCCCAGCCCTAATCCAGTGGCCGCCAAACCGATAAGAGCTCCCTTCCTGCGGTTGACGTCCCGAGATGTCGCATAGTCTGTAGACAGTACGTCTATTAGCTTCCGAATTTGGACCGAGTTGTTCTTATTATTAAACTCTGTGACCATTCTGTGAAGTAGTTGGTAGTAAGCAATAGGAATGACGAATCGGCAATATTTAATTCCCTTAATACTCACTTCTCGATCTCCTGTGAAGCCAGCTTTCGTTTTTCATAAACTTTGTCACCCAGAGCCTTGGCGCAGGACTCGCTGAGCGGTGCGTACGGTGGATCCATAACTTATTTTGAAAATCTGCAATATTTGACAAATATTTTGTTTTGCTGGGCGGTTTTTTGCCAAAAAACTTGAAAACAGCTGATTTCCTACAATCGTTAATGAACACAGAAATAGGGGAAATTTCATGTATTTTCAAACACTGTTCTATAAAAAAAAGGATTAAACGGATTACTGCAATAAATTTAAATGAAAGATATATAAATATGTATTCTGATTCTATACATTATACTTTTTATTTCCAAACAACTTTTTCAACCTATAGGCAAAAACCCCATTTTCAGGGATCCCATCACGAAAAATGGACAACAAATTTTACAAATATTTTGTTTCAGGATTTTGATGCAGAATGGTTGAGAATCGATCCAGAAATCGTTTAAGGTACTCCGCATGAGAATCGGATGAGAATTGCGGAAGATATAGCCATCACCGTGGACCCCATAGGAGAAAACAACATTTTCAGGGGATGCCTCACGAAAAATGGACAAAAAATCTAAAAAATATTTTGTCTCAGGATTTTGATGCATAATGGTGGCGAATCAATCCAGAAATCGTTAAAGGTACTCCGCTTGAGAATTGGGAAAGATATAGCTATCAGTGTTGGCCCTATAGAGAAAACCCCATTTTCAAGGGATGCCTAACGAAAAATGGACACAAAATCTTAAAAATATTTTGTCTCAGGATTTTGATGCAGAATGGTGGCGAATCAATCCAGAAATCGTTTAAGGTACTCCGCTTGAGAATCGGATGAGAATTGCGGAATATATAGCCATCACTGTGGGCCATATGAGAGAAAACCCCATTTTCAAGGGATGCCTCACGAAAAATGGACAAAAAATCTAAAAAATATTTTGTCTCAGGATTTTGATGCAGAATGGTGGCGAATCGATCCAGAAATCGTTTAAGGTACTCCGCTTGAGAATCGGATGAGAATTGGGAAAGATATAGCCATCACTGTGGGCCATATGAGAGAAAACCCCATTTTCAAGGGATCCCTCACGAAAAATAAGCAAAAAATCTAAAAAATATTTTGTCTCAGGATTTTGATGCAGAATGGTGGCAAATCGATCCAGAAATCGTTTAAGGTACTCCGCTTGAGAATCGGATGAGAATTGCGGAAGATATAGCCATCACTGTGGGCCATATGAGAGAAAACCCCATTTTCAAGGGATCCCTCACGAAAAATGGACAAAAAATCTAAAAAATATTTTGTCTCAGGATTTTGATGCAGAATGGTGGCGAATCGATCCAGAAATCGTTTAAGGTACTCCGCTTGAGAATCGGATGAGAATTGGGAAAGATATAGCCATCACTGTGGGCCATATGAGAGAAAACCCCATTTTCAAGGGATCCCTCACGAAAAATAAGCAAAAAATCTAAAAAATATTTTGTCTCAGGATTTTGATGCAGAATGGTGGCGAATCGATCCAGAAATCGTTTAAGGTACTCCGCTTGAGAATCGGATGAGAATTGGGAAAGATATAGCCATCACTGTGGGCCATATGAGAGAAAACCCCATTTTCAAGGGATCCCTCACGAAAAATAAGCAAAAAATCTAAAAAATATTTTGTCTCAGGATTTTGATGCAGAATGGTGGCGAATCGATCCAGAAATCGTTTAAGGTACTCCGCTTGAGAATCGGATGAGAATTGCGGAAGATATAGCCATCACTGTGGGCCATATGAGAGAAAACCCCATTTTCAAGGGATCCCTCACGAAAAATGGACAAAAAATCTAAAAAATATTTTGTCTCAGGATTTTGATGCAGAATGGTGGCGAATCGATCCAGAAATCGTTTAAGGTACTCCGCTTGAGAATCGGATGAGAATTGGGAAAGATATAGCCATCACTGTGGGCCATATGAGAGAAAACCCCATTTTCAAGGGATCCCTCACGAAAAATAAGCAAAAAATCTAAAAAATATTTTGTCTCAGGATTTTGATGCAGAATGGTGGCAAATCGATCCAGAAATCGTTTAAGGTACTCCGCTTGAGAATCGGATGAGAATTGGGAAAGATATAGCCATCACTGTGGGCCATATGAGAGAAAACCCCATTTTCAAGGGATCCCTCACGAAAAATAAGCAAAAAATCTAAAAAATATTTTGTCTCAGGATTTTGATGCAGAATGGTGGCGAATCGATCCAGAAATCGTTTAAGGTACTCCGCTTGAGAATCGGATGAGAATTGCGGAAGATATAGCCATCACTGTGGGCCATATGAGAGAAAACCCCATTTTCAAGGGATCCCTCACGAAAAATGGACAAAAAATCTAAAAAATATTTTGTCTCAGGATTTTGATGCAGAATGGTGGCGAATCGATCCAGAAATCGTTTAAGGTACTCCGCTTGAGAATCGGATGAGAATTGGGAAAGATATAGCCATCACTGTGGGCCATATGAGAGAAAACCCCATTTTCAAGGGATCCCTCACGAAAAATAAGCAAAAAATCTAAAAAATATTTTGTCTCAGGATTTTGATGCAGAATGGTGGCAAATCGATCCAGAAATCGTTTAAGGTACTCCGCTTGAGAATCGGATGAGAATTGCGGAAGATATAGCCATCACTGTGGGCCATATGAGAGAAAACCCCATTTTCAAGGGATCCCTCACGAAAAATGGACAAAAAATCTAAAAAATATTTTGTGCCAGGATTTTGATGCAGAATGGTGGCGAATCGATCCAGAAATCGTTTAAGGTACTCCGCTTGAGAATCGGATGAGTATTGGGAAAGATATAGCCATCACCGTGGACCCCATAGGAGAAAACCCCAATTTCAAGGGATGCCTCACGAAAAATGGACAAAAAATTTAAAAAATATTTTAGCTCAGGATTTTGATGCAGAATGGTGGCGAATCGATCCAGAAATCGTTTAAGGTACTCCGCTTGAGAATCGGATGAGGATTGGGAAAGATATAGCCATCACCGTGCACCCCATAGGGGAAAAACCTCTTTTCATGGGATTCCATCACGGAAAACCGAAAATGAATTGGTTTTAAAGCTATTAATTTTTAAAAGGATCGGCCTTCTTTATGCGACGTTTGCGATAAATATATAATCTTAGCCGCAAGAGTATATCACCACGGCTCCGCCCGAAGTTAGCTTTCCTTTCCTTTTTTGTTTTAATTTGTTTTGAATTATATTTGGAACAAAAAGAAAAGCGTACAAAAGTGTAAATATTTGAAATATTTTTGGAAAATGGTTTTCCATTTTTAAGAATTGCATATTTGTGTTCTTTGATTTTAAGCACACGTCAATAATAAGAGTAAACATAATCTAAAAATACTAATGGCTTAATCATTCAATATGCAAAAGTGCCAAAAATAAATATAATTTTTAATAATCGAAATGCCGACCTGCGACAACCAAAACTACCCCTCAATTATTCCTGAATTTTCCATTTGTTCTGCTGCTGTCTCACTCACTCTCATAGGAAAAGTCGGGTGAATTCGAGAAGGGAAATCTCGAACTTTCCCCGCCCGAGCAGTCGGGTATAAATAGCGGCGCAAATTTCCCAGCCAGCACATTTGAAAAGTGAAAACCAAGCGAAAAGTTCAAAAGAAAGAAGGCTGTGAAAGCTAAAATCTGAAAAAAGAAAATATTACTGAAAATATTCCGCTATCGATATAAATCCAAGTGACAAGTAAAAAATAAGAAAAAATTATACAAAAAATAATATTCATTTTGGACGTTGAATCAAAAGAAAATTCAAAGAAATACAAAAATGCCAGCTATTGGAATCGACTTGGGCACCACGTACTCATGCGTGGGTGTCTTCCAGCACGGAAAGGTTGAGATCATCGCCAACGACCAGGGCAACCGGACTACACCCAGCTATGTGGCCTTTACCGACTCGGAGCGCCTGATTGGAGACGCTGCCAAGAACCAGGTGGCAATGAATCCCAAGAACAGCGTTTTCGATGCCAAGCGGTTGATTGGCCGCAAGTACGACGACCCGAAAATCCAGGACGACATCAAACACTGGCCCTTCAAGGTCATTAGCGACTGCGGCAAGCCCAAGATGAGCGTGGAGTTCAAGGGGGAAGAGAAGCGCTTTGCTCCGGAGGAAATCAGCTCCATGGTGCTCATCAAGATGAAGGAGACGGCGGAGGCCTATCTGGGCACTACAATTCGTGATGCAGTCATTACGGTGCCTGCCTACTTCAACGACTCCCAGCGCCAGGCCACCAAGGATGCCGGAGCCATCGCCGGATTAAATGTCCTTCGCATTATTAACGAGCCAACTGCCGCAGCTCTGGCCTATGGACTCGACAAGAATCTTAAGGGAGAGCGCAATGTGCTCATCTTTGACTTGGGCGGCGGCACTTTCGATGTCTCTATTTTGACCATCGACGAAGGATCTCTTTTCGAGGTGCGGTCTACGGCCGGCGACACTCATCTGGGTGGCGAGGACTTTGACAACCGACTGGTAAACCATCTGGCAGAGGAGTTTAAGCGCAAGTTTAAGAAGGATCTGCGCACTAATCCTCGCGCTCTGAGACGCCTTCGAACTGCAGCCGAACGCGCTAAGCGCACTTTGTCCTCCAGCACAGAGGCTTCCATCGAGATTGATGCCCTGTTCGAGGGTCACGATTTCTACACCAAGGTGAGCCGGGCCCGTTTCGAGGAGTTGTGCGGCGACCTCTTCCGCAATACCCTGGAGCCCGTGGAAAAGGCCCTAAAGGATGCCAAGATGGACAAAGGACAGATTCATGACATTGTCTTGGTAGGAGGATCCACCCGCATCCCCAAGGTTCAAAATCTTCTGCAGGGTTTCTTTGGCGGAAAGACCCTTAATCTGTCCATCAATCCTGATGAAGCGGTGGCCTATGGAGCGGCTATACAGGCAGCCATTCTTTCCGGCGACGAAAGCAGCCAGATAAAGGATGTCTTACTGGTGGATGTGGCTCCGCTATCACTGGGCATTGAGACTGCTGGTGGAGTGATGACCAAGCTAATCGAGCGCAACAGCCGCATTCCTTGCAAACAATCCAAAACATTCACAACCTACGCCGATAACCAGCCTGCGGTGACTATCCAGGTTTTCGAGGGCGAGCGTGCTCTGACTAAGGACAACAACGTGCTGGGCACATTCAACCTGACCGGCATCCCACCTGCACCCAGAGGCGTGCCAAAGATTGACGTCACCTTCGACTTGGACGCCAATGGTATCCTCAATGTTACCGCCAAGGAGCAGGGCACCGGTAATGCCAAGAACATTACGATCAAGAACGACAAGGGCCGGTTGTCGCAGGCCGACATCGACCGCATGCTCAACGAGGCGGAGAAGTATGCCGAGGAAGATGAGCGCCACCGCCAAAGGATCGCCGCCCGCAACCAGCTGGAGAGCTACGTTTTCAGTGTTAAGGAGGCCGCCGAGCAGGGTGGCGATCGCATCAGCCAGTCGGACAAGAGCAGTGTGCTGGAGAAGTGCAACGAGGCTGTTAAATGGCTTGACTCCAATACCACTGCCGAGAAGGAGGAGTTCGAGCATAAGCTGGAAGAGCTGACGAAGTTCTGCAGCCCCATCATGACCAAAATGCACCAGCAGGGAGCAGGAGGAGATGGTCCGCGTACTAACGGCGGCCAGCAGTCAGGAAGCTGCAACAACGGTGGTTACAAGGGTCCCACTGTTGAGGAGGTGGACTAATTCCAAATGCCATAGCATTAAACTAGTATTGTTGAATCTCAGTCTTTATAGTTTAAAATAAGTTACTGAATTTAATTCAATTAAAATAATATCTAGTCAGTAGCAAAGAATTCTGAAAATAAAAAAAGATAATCAGTATATGGAGAAGATCATAAATGTTTTTATTTGCTGTTTACTTTTCCCAATTTACTTTGGCAATCCCTCGCGCTTGGCCCAGTCCAGCCAGGATCCCTCATAGTTGCTAACTTTTTTGAATCCCAAAGCGGTGGCAGCTTCCGCGGCTTTGAGACTCCTCTTGCCTATCTTGCAGTGGAATATAATCTCCGTATCCGGCTTGGGCTTTTCCCTGCCGTATTTCGATTTGAAGGCGCTGTCACTGGTGGACAGTTCTTGGCTGACCACATCCAGAGGTATATTAATGCTGGAGGGGATTTGTCCAGTCTCTTTAAGTTCGTCTGGCTCACGGACGTCGATGAGCAGCTTTTGGGGTTCACTGGGTAGCTTCTTGACCACGTCGTAGTCCACTATTCCAATAACAGGAGACTGGCTGCTATAGAAACGTTGTTGAAGATTCCTTGCGGGGATCAGGGTCAATCTTTGTGGTTTTACGGCAGGGTGCAGCGTAACCTTTGAGCTGGTAACGCGTAAGGCCATTATACAGTTCCTGAGCAGCATTTTAAAATAAATAAATATCCACACCAGACAAACAAAGTTACGTAAAATCACAATAATAAATAGAATGCCGGTTTCTAGAGTTGCCAAGTAGCTAATTTTCTAACCGCCCTGGTTTGGCGGTAATTTAAAAAATAGTCCCTCACTGATAAGCATAATTCCCTTTGGCGAGATTGTAATCAGAAGCTGTTGCCATGTCGGATAACCAGCACTCGCGAAATACGTGAAGTGTGTGTGTCAAGGCCTGGAACCCAATCACAATTACCCGTCATCCCTTGATAAGTTCAACGAACAACAGAGACCATTGCGCTTGATTGAATCAATTAACTGAAATGGATTGCGATCCCGGATTCAGTCTACAAGTAAACAAATGGGGTATAGACGATCCATAAACGCTTAAGAACTGTGGCGCGTGCTTGTCTAGTCGAAAGGTGGCATGTTTCGCATCCGGCTATCGGGAAGGGAACATGAATTAAATCCCTCGGGGGTTTTGTGAATTATCGGACATGGGCGCCGGTTTCTTCTGGTAAAAAGGGATGTGGTTCAACGACTTTGTGATAGATGGTAGCTCTTATCAGAGCCACCTGATAAGGCCCACCAACCCACCTCAACAATCGGTGTTCTAGTTAAGAAGCGCGTGCCATGAATCAGTTAATTACCGAAAAATTCGTTTTGTACTCAAATATATTTCGACTTTTTATTATAAAAATATTACTTAGGACTACTAAAATGGCAACAATACACAGTTTCAGCTTCGCAGGTTCTTCACAAAATACATATTCCAAGGACACGAGTGTCCAACGTTAATACAAAGAGTGATGTGAGCAATAGTCGACAATAGGACAAGATTTGGTTGAAGAGTATTCCTCACTTGGAGCCAGCTATGTGTCCGAGAGACTCGCCCACGCGGATCTTCTGCCCGGCCACGATGTCGAACTTGAAGTTCTTCGGCGCTTCGAATAGCAGAACAATGGTGGAGCCCATGTTGAACTGGCCCACAAGGTCCCCCTTCCCGAACTCTGTTGCCGGTGCGGTCTGGTTCAGTTCTAGTTCATCGTATTCATAGGTACTGGGCGGATGCTTGCCCACATTAAAGCCCGTCCACTGGTTGGTCTTCAGTCCAGCATCCATGTAGATCTCAACAGATCCCACGTTTGTTGCACCCACAGCGGTGTAGGAGAAGAAGCCATGCTTCCACTGTCCCATGTACAAAACGCGCTCGTTCAGGCAAAACAATCCCGGCAGCCAGCTAGCCACCTTCGGGCTTACGGATAGCAGTTCCCCGGAGAAGTGTCGTCGGATAGAGGGTTTCCAGGCCGCTGGCGAATGGAAACGATGGTAGTCGCCAGGAGCCAGGTAAATTACGCACTGGTAGAGCTCCGTAGAGCCATCCTGCTTCTTTTTTAGAGCCTGGGCGTAAGGAACTCCCGAGTTGGCCTGCTCTAAGGTCTGTAGGGGACCCAAGAAGTCCTCGATGCTGTAGTTTACACCCTTAACTTGTTCGATTAGCGATTCTGAGGCACTTCCAAAATGCAGCACCTTGCCATCTGCCGGAGAAACGAGGGGGGCTTCCTGGTCAATGGTGCGGGCGCCTTCCTTCAGCGGACGCGTAAAGAATTCCGCCAAACTGCTGTAGTGTTCATATTCTGGAAATTGGGCCTCTTCCAGGTTGACTTTGAATGTATTCGAGTACCAACCGTATACATAAGGTCGCAAAGTTGGAGGCATGTAGCAGGCGGCCAGCCATCCCCAACAACGGCTGATGATGCGCAGGGGAAGCGAGCAGTAGATTCGAGATTGAAGTTCGGAGGCGGTCCTGGGCTGGCCTTCCTGCTCGCAGCGACGCTTCTGCAACTGCCACTCAATGGCGCCGAACACACAAATGCCCATAGGCGCCCAACGCAGGAGAAACCCAGTCCACCGAGCGAGCACGTTGCGGCGTACCTGTGCTACCTCCTGGCTGGAATTGAGTTGCTGCTTGAATTTGTGTGGAGGCGGACGGCGGTGGTGAAGAGGTGCCTCTTTGGATGCAGAATTCGAGGAAAACTGACGGAAGTGGCGTATTACCGGCCAGCTTCCGTTCTGTGCCTGCGGCTGTGAAGCTTTGGTGGTCTGGAGCTGCATCTGGGCCTGCTGGTGCTGCTGCTGCACCACCTGTCTGAGATTGCCGGCCTTCAGCAGGAAGCGGCCGCGAGGTACGAAGTAGGAAACCATTGTTGCTGTTGCTATAGCTGCTGCTGCGCAGCCCCTGTCGCGGATAATCACGTAATCAAGGTATGCCCAGATAAAAATGGCACGATGTGTGGAAATGGTCTCCGCTTCTGTTGTTTAATCTCGCAGGTTCTTTGCTAACTATTTAGTGATTTGGGTGACTACTAAGCTGTGCCTTGGCCCTAGGAACAGATGAAATGGAAAAGCACTCGCATGCGTTATGAAACTCGGATTCTTTCGCCACTTCTGTCACAAGTTTTAAGTTAAATCAGTGGGGAATCAGAGTGATGTTTGCTGCTTGATTTGGTGCTTCCGGATCGCTGTGCTGCCTACAAGAGACTGAAAGTTTTCCATGGGTTCCCGAAACCGAAGAAACGACAATGTGACCGGTGCCAGTGCTGCTATAAGTTGGCGGCAAATCTAGCTGAAAATAAAAGTTCACCGTGGATTAGTATATATCACTCTTTAAATCATTCTTTTTAAAGTCTAATCTTTCGGTTGACTTGACAACACACGGAAGTTCATCTCCTTAACCTTTAACATATTAATATTAAATTTTTGTTTAAAATGCGTCATTTCTTTAATGAAGAAAAATCCATTGACGCACTTTCTAATCGTACTTTATTTTTAAAGTGATTTTTAATAATTATTCTATAATTTATTTATTTTAATTATTCATTAGAAGTCGAGTTGGAAAACAAACTAATGGTAAAATATATAAATAAAATATATCTTTTATTGATCTATATTTTATAAATTGGTTTTTATGAGTTTAAGATATCGGTTATCATTTATATATTTAGCTTTATTTATCAACTAGCCAAGTTAGCAGCACTGACGACGACACTGCGTCTAACATATATATGTAGTTTTAGTTTTTCTCACCAAAACAAACCAAAACCTCCCGATTGTTCCCGCCTGTCTTATCAGACCCAATAGTGGTCAAGGCCTGCGGCACCGAGGCACGCGTAAACAATCTTAGGCAATGTTATTTTTTTGTTTAAAACTGGTTTTAGTCGTTCTTTTTGCTCCGCTTGCAACTGGTTGACAGTTTTGATAACTGCGCCGTAGAGTGGCTCGCTTATTCGGGAGGAATGACAACCCTGGCAGCAGCTGCGAACAGCTGATAAATTTTTGTTTTCTCACACGTAAAGTTAATTGCATGCAGAAAAACAATTTTGAAAACCAAACAAGACTGGCACAATGAGCGAGGCGGAGAAACAGGCGGTCTCCTTCGCCTGCCAGCGATGCATGCAGCCTATAGTGTTGGACGAGCAGCTGGATAAGATCAACGACCATGCCATGGCGGAGCTATCACGTAAGAAAAGGAAGCTACTCTCCTAAATATGTACATTTAATGAATCACCAAATTTTAGTGCCTATATACGGGGACAATGGGAACGTTTTGGATCCCCAGGGCGCCAGCAGCTTCGATCACTTCGTGCCGCCATACAGGCTGACTGACTCCATCAATGGGACTGGATTCATGCTAGTTTCCGATGGCAGGGACAGCAAAAAGATGAGCGCTGCCTTCAAGCTGAAGGCGGAACTATTTGACTGCCTTTCCTCGAACTCTGAAATTGACCATCCGCTGTGCGAGGAATGCGCCGACTCCATGCTGGAAATCATGGACCGCGAGCTAAAAATCGCCGAGGACGAGTGGGGTGTGTACAAGGCGTATCTGGACGAGTTGGAGCAGCAGCGGGAGGCTCCTAATGTAGACGCCCTGGATAAGGAGCTGGAAGAGTTGAAGCGTAGCGAACAACAGCTTCTTTCAGAACTTGGCCACCTTAAGGAGGAAGAGCAACAGCTGAAAGATGCTATTGCCCAGGAAGAACAGGAGAGGGAGCAGCTACATGAGCAGGAGGAGTGCTACTGGCGTGAATACACGAAGCATCGGCGTGAACTGATGTTGACAGAGGACGACAAACGCAGCCTGGAAAGCCAGATCGCCTATTCCCGCCAGCAATTGGACAAGCTGCGTGACACCAATATTTTTAACATTACTTTCCACATATGGCACGCTGGCCACTTTGGAACCATTAATAACTTCCGGCTCGGACGCTTGCCCACTGTCTCAGTGGACTGGTCGGAGATTAACGCTGCCTGGGGCCAAACGGTGCTGCTCCTGTCTGCATTAGCCCGAAAGATTGGCCTCACATTCGAGCGCTATCGGGTGGTACCCTTTGGGAATCACTCCTATGTAGAGGTGCTTGGAGAGAATCGAGAGCTGCCTTTGTACGGAAGTGGCGGATTTAAGTTCTTCTGGGACACCAAGTTTGATGCTGCTATGGTGGCATTCCTCGACTGCCTAACACAGTTTCAGAAGGAAGTTGAAAAGCGCGACACTGAATTCCTGTTACCCTACAAGATGGAGAAGGGAAAAATAATTGATCCCTCCACTGGAAATTCCTATTCGATAAAGTGAGTATTTCATTTCAGCATCCAGTCCAACCGAATTTCATTTATTTGTTTTCCCAAAGGATTCAATTCAACTCTGAGGAGCAATGGACCAAGGCCCTTAAATTCATGCTAACGAACCTGAAGTGGGGTCTAGCATGGGTCTCCTCGCAATTTGTTTCGCCGTGATGTTCCCCTTTGTCATTCAATCGTTTATTTATACAACTAATTATTAATCTTCCTAGTGCTTAAAATTAAAGCTAAATCATTCAAATTTTAAATGCAATTAAGGTATAGGACCGATTTTTTAAGGTCAGATTCAAATTACTATTTAAAAACGAAAATATATATAAGAAATATTTAAAAAAGAAGATAAGCATTAGTTTTTTACAGCTTTTTTAGGTGCCTCTGATTCTTCTTCACTACTATCTGAGTCTGAATCAGACCCGGATATGTCGTCGCCAATCCAAAGGGTTCCTTTTTTCTTTTTCTTCAGCTTGCTTTTATCCTCTGAGGTAGCTTTTCGTTTGCAGCCGCTGGTTGAAGTTTCCGGTTCCTGCTTTTCCTTTATCTCCTCTGCCTGTTTGAGTCCCTCTTCAAAGGCATCGTTGACTTTCTCGGTAAGATTGGCCCTTGCTTCCTCGTAGTCATCGTCCTTGAACTCGTGCTTGGGCACAGCCAGAAGCTTCTCAATTTTACGCTTCTTTCGCTCCTCGGCCTCGCGCTCCCTCTCACCTTGCTTCTCCAGCCAAGCACGAACCCGCTTCTCCTCGTTGATGTCCCGCAAGCGGCGTCCACTCAGATCCCGACAAGCCTCTCGATTTGTGGTCTTTTCGATTTGGGCGCCAATAGCTCGGAGCATGGAACCGAATCCACCCTTGCCGCCCAACTGACGCAGTATGCAATGGACATCTCCTGATGGCTGTGCTCCCACCAAAGGTTTTCCATTGCACAGGAGGTAGTAATCTTCGGGGAGCAAATTCTGAAAGTGGCACACGTTACAAAAACTTATGAAACCAAAACATGCATCCGCATACTCACTGTGGATTTTTCTATTCTACCACGTAGCTGTTGGTAACTGATTTGATCTTCGCAAGAAATCAAGCGTTTATTGTTTATCAGAATATTAATTACCATTTTACCGTTTCCCCTTTATATTGTTTTTTGTTCTTTCTTTTTGTACTTCTAGAGATGCAACTATCGGCTAATCTCTAGTTTCTCTTTGCGCTGCACCCTGACGTGAGTTAGAGGTGGTGGGGTGGTGATGCAAGCGTTTATCGGTGTCCCTAGGGTTGCCCCATTCTCATTGGTAATAATAACTCGTCATTAAAACAAAGATATCCAAGTGATTTTGGGCCAAGATCAATTAAAACATCCTAAAAAACCCATAGCTAATCTCTGTCTAAAATAAACACGCGCCGATTAGGCAAATTCAGTGTTTCTTCCAGGTTGCCGCCATTGTTTTTTCGTTTTTAGACAGTTGGCAGCCCTGGCTCTCACACACAAAAAGTCTCATTAATTAGTTCGCATTTTCGACGACAAAGGTAAAATTTTAGCGACGCGTTTAAAGAACATTTACGCCCACAAAACCAAGCGAAAATTGTGCAATTTTAGTAGAAACCGGTAGCGGCGAATCTTGTCCGTTGAGTGCAATGTACGAAAATCGAGCAAAGCAAGTAAAATGCGGTAAATTCGCAGCCGCAGCCACGTCACAGAAAGGCGCACAAAATTGTTAAGAGAGCGCGGATTCAGGCAGCCAAACGGCCAAATCTCAAATTCTGTGCAGCGTCTCTATGCAAATCCCCAAATGTGTTCAATTTCAAGTCGGTACATTCGGCATCGGTGTTGGTAGTTGGCGGGGGGACTGTTGGGGCGGGGAGCGGCATTGCTCCCATGAGTCGCCCAGTTTGTCTTTTGCTTTTTTTCGGTTCGGCTTTAGTTATTGAGCATTTAAACTAATACCAACACCAATGCAATTTGAATGTGGAACTTTTCATTGCTTTTTCTGCTAGCCGCTTCCATCCATCCCGTCTACATGTGTGTGTACACACGCAACGCAAGACGCCTCTCTCCGTGTTTGTGTGTGTGTTTGTATGTGTCGGTGTGCGAAAAAGAGACGAAGAAAATAAGCAGCAGCAAATGAGCAACAAAAACCACCCCGCCATCCCCCGTTTCCACTCCCTTTTGGGCTCTATGACTTTGGCTGACATCGCACGCAGAAATAATCAAAATCAAGTTTAGTGCCATGCAAGTTGATATTTGGTTTTTGCAGAAGCGAGAAAAGCGAAAAACATAATGCAACCGTGGGCCCTCTTTTCGTGTGCGTGTGACCCCTGCTGATGTGCGTGTGTTGGTGCCTGTGCCGAAAGAATTCGGCTAATGTGCGGAGACTTATTAATTATAAACTAAATCGCTTTGCCAGGCCCGCAAATCCGTTGCGAATGGATGGCTTTTGTCAATTGTTCCCGATTTGCTTTGTTATAAAAGCGGACAAGCAGATCTGTCTCTCTCTCTTGAAGCGCATTGGTGTGTGTGTGTGTGAGTGGGTGTGCTTGTGTGCGTGCGCGTGTATGAAAGAGACCGTGCTGCACTGCTTTGCCGCCTTTGGTGGCTCTTTGTTCCCAAAGGCGGAGGGGGAGGCGGTGTAGGTGGCGGGACCTATTCGATTTATACCCATATCATTTGCCTAGCTAATGCCCGCCGATCATGTGCTGTTAGGCCTTGTCCCACTATCCCGGATATATCGCCTCGCAACTAACCCAATTTCTCTCTTTCTCTCTTCTCTCTCTCTCTCTCTTTGCAGCAGTGATTCCAGGGGTCAGCTTTGAAAACCCATCCTGCGAACTTTCATAGACAACTAATTTTTGTACGACATCGAGTATTTATATACGTTTATACAATCCTGTATATTGGACGGTTTACAATTATCTTTTGGAAAATCGCAAATCGGCGGATCAGGGATCGAGCGAGCTACCCCACATCCACATCCACATCCAAAATCCCATCCCCTGGAAAAAGGCTGCTATCTGCAGATAGATCTGGATATACCAGATATATAGAGCGAAATTCGTATATATTCCAAAACACTCCATTAGCGATTAGTTAGGTCAGATATATTTATACATATATATAGATGTTTAACAAAATTTTCTACTAGGCGAGAGATTAGTAACGGAGCAAAAGCAATAAACGACGAACCTCAGCGTTAAGCCTAAAGATTTACCTACCTAGATACATACAGAATAATTAATTTATATTAAAAACAACAAAAAAACAACACAAAGCCCAGCCAAGTCGAGAGTGAGTGCAGAACTGCAGTCGTAGTATCGTAGCAATCGAAGTATTCAAAATTGTAGCCTAGCACTTAGCACTATTTAATTCGCAGCAAGACACCTGTATATTTAGACGGAAATAAGCATAAATATATTTTGTACGTGGACTTTGGGAAGTGACTACTAGATAGAGCAACCAAGCTGCATATTTTTATATCGTCCTGTGATTGATGCAGCCAGTCTCAGTTCCAGTTCAATTCCTGGACCGAGTGTAGAGACATATAATCAAGTAGCCAGAGCTAAGTAGCCTATTAGATACACACACCCTGACATACAGAACAGCCATGGACGAATCCCAGCCGAAGACCCTATACGTTGGCAACCTAGACAGCTCCGTGTCCGAGGATTTGCTCATCGCACTCTTCGGCACCATGGGCCACGTCAAGAGCTGCAAGATAATCCGGGAGCCGGGCAACGATCCCTATGCCTTTATCGAATATTCCACTTACCAAGCAGCCACGACCGCCCTAACCGCCATGAACAAGCGTCTGTTCCTCGACAAGGAAATCAAGGTAAGATCTATACTGACATTCTATGTTTCATTAAAAGTTATCAAAGGATCTGTTGTTTCATTAGGTTAACTGGGCCACTAGTCCCGGCAATCAGCCCAAGACGGACATCAGTTCTCATCATCATATTTTCGTCGGCGACTTGAGTCCCGAGATCGAAACAGAAACGCTGCGCGAGGCATTTGCTCCATTCGGAGAGATTTCAAACTGCCGCATTGTTAGAGATCCGCACACCATGAAGTCCAAGGGCTATGCCTTCGTGTCGTTCGTGAAAAAGGCAGAGGCGGAGAACGCCATTACGGCGATGAATGGTCAATGGATCGGTTCGCGGTCAATACGCACCAACTGGTCCACCCGCAAACTCCCACCGCCGCGTGAGCCCAACAAAGGAGGCGGCCAGGGAGGTGGCATGGGTGGCGGGCCGGGAGGCAACGGTTCCGGCGTAAAGGGCAGTCAGCGGCACACCTTCGAAGAGGTCTACAACCAGTCGAGCCCCACCAACACTACCGTCTACTGCGGTGGTTTTCCGGCTAACGTCATTAGCGATGACTTGATGCACAAGCACTTTGTCCAGTTCGGACCCATCCAGGACGTTCGGGTATTCAAAGACAAAGGCTTTGCGTTTATTAAGTTCGTCACCAAGGAAGCAGCCGCCCGCGCTATCGAGCACACGCACAACAGCGAGGTCCATGGCAATCAGGTTAAGTGCTTCTGGGGCAAGGAGAACGGCGGCGACAATTCGGCCAATAACCTCAATAATGCTGCGGCTGCGGCCGCAGCAGCAGCCTCCGCCAATGTAGCCGCCGTGGCAGCTGCGAACGCAGCGGCTGCCGCTGGAGCGGGTATGCCCGGCCAAATGATGACACAGCAACAGATCGCGGCAGCCACCGGAGCGGCGATACCCGGCCAAATGATGACTCCCCAGCAGATCGCAGCCGCCACGGCAGCGCAGTATTCGCCATACGCCTATCAGCAGATGGGGTACTGGTATCCCCCAACGGTAAGCTTATTATGATTTGGATTTGGATAGTTATTATTATTAATTAAAATTTAAATCCCTTCCAGGCATATCCTGGAACCCAGATGCAAACGCAGTACATGCAACAGGGCTACTATCCTTACGCTTACACCACCAGTGCTCAACAGGCGGGAGGCGTCCGTACGTAGCAGCATTACCGATTTTAAGTCTTACCCTTATTAAACATATCTCTCTTTAATTTTCAGCTGCCGGCTATCGTATGGTGCCACCGAATGTGGCATGGGGCGTACCCGGTACTGTAGTGCCGGGCGTAACGGCCGCAGCCACCGCCGCCGCAGCAGCAAACGGTTCACTTGCCCCCCAGATGATGTATAGTGCTGCGATGCCGCAATACCAGACCCAATGAGCTGAAATGTGACGCCAGCTTCGACGCCGTCTGCAGCATCCGGGCAGTCGCCCCCAGCCCCAGCTGCCAGGTTACCTAGAATACAGATTGGTACCAGCCAAATCGGCCTCGGGGGACTGAGAGAATGTGCAGGATTGGAGGTTGCGGCTAAGGATCGTGTCACTATCACCTATTCTCAGCCCAAAAAAAAAACCAATCCCAAGGTCTAGGCGATACGCCGGCGACAACTGAAAAAAAACATCAACTGAAAAAAAGCTCTGGGCTATGGGCGGGTAGCTGTAACAATCTAATCCAATCTAAGTACGTGTTAAAATAATTTAATGATTTGTAATTTAAGCAGAGATGTAGGCGATAAAAACAAAAACAAAAAAAAGAAAACCCAGAAACAAAATAAACCGAAAAAGAAATTCAACAAAAAAAAATGCAAGCAAGCAAGAGAGCCTT
This sequence comes from Drosophila bipectinata, assembly GCF_030179905.1. Taxonomy (NCBI): domain Eukaryota; kingdom Metazoa; phylum Arthropoda; class Insecta; order Diptera; family Drosophilidae; genus Drosophila; species Drosophila bipectinata. The sequence continues at coordinate 14,748,413 of NC_091739.1, forward strand.
GTGCTAAGAAACTAAGAAACGTGACAAAGCCAATTGTAATTGTAACTATGTGGAAATTGTGTCAACGAAAATCGGAAGGAAATTAGACGATGGGAGGATGAGATGAGGAGGAGGAGGAGGAGATCATATGTAGGATGAATGGAAGGAAAAGCAAGCCACAAGCAAGCCGAAAGCAAAAAAACAAGAGGAAACAAATCTAGCGCCTAAGAGAATGTAAATTCGAGCATACATATTGTGTATTTCCAATGTGGAAAATGAAATGCGATATAAATATGTAAAATGTAAAATAAAGAAACAAAAAAATATATAAAACAAGTGAAAAAAAACGAAGAAAAAGATTAATAAGGTGTATTTATTAGATACTTCTCTAGTAGCTATACTACATAGCTTTAGTTATATGACTTCCCATGAAAGATGCCTTTGATGATGTTTTTGTTTTGAAATCGATTTTTATTTAGCGTATTCTATAGATTTATATTTAGGTATTGTATTATATGCATTATGTGTGTTTGAATCAGTGTTTAATAACTATAGTCATTGAACTTAAATTCCGGGTGGTGGTGGGCGAGCTGCGCAGAAGCTGGTTCCAAAGTACCGCGATAAGCGACGGGCGTGTGTAAAGGTTTTATTTTTTATATGGGTGTATCTGACAACAGATCCGATAAGACCAGATCCATACGCAACTGCTAGGTACAACATTTTTGGAAGTGTTAACTAACAATCTACGGATAATTCGGAGACGATTGTATTTGTGGCATAGGTACATACATTGAAACAAAGGAACTAATAACTATTTAGAGACTATCGTTAGAGAGAGCTATAGTATATACCTCTAATAAAACTTAATTCTGATTCTGCGCTGGTAATCTGTTTGTGTAGGTGTTTAGGTATATATAGATTCATTCTTAGGACTAATCCTTATGCTAGTTTACATGTAGCTTTTGGATGGGCACTCAATGTACAACAAAAATAATGCTCTATTGTTTCAAGGATACTATGGAAGTAGTTGTGAACATTTTGGACTGCCTGCCGATTAAATCATAATATATGGAATGATTCAAAATAGTGTACTAGAAACTAAAAAACGGCCAGAGAATCTATTCTAGCAACTCCATGTGATGGTAAAGATATTGAAATTCTTAGGAATACACTAAGGTAAATGAGTATAACAGTAATGGAGCTGCCCGACACAGATGTAGCACCATTCGAGTATGGCGTTAAAACTTAAATCAACATGGAAAGTAGTAGACTAACACACAGAAATCGCATGAAAACATACAAAATATTACATAATTGGCAATTACAAAATCTAACAATGATTGTGAAACGTTAAGTCTACGCATTAAATGATAAATAGGATAACCACCGGTCACGTTATCAAAATGGGAAAAATTCACTGTCACTCACATCACTGCGCGGAGAGATGGAGCAGAGCAGGAGGATCCACTCTGGCAGAGAAAAACCGACTAGATTGTGATGTCACCATAGTCCTGCGACCACTTCTCGTACGAGTTGAGACTCTGTGGCGCCACCGACCGTCGGATACGCTTCAACGAGCTGTGAAAGTCGCTCTCCGTGATTGCCCGCATCGCACTAATGTCCAGGCACTTCACCTGCTCCACGTTCAATTCGCGGATCGGCTCAAGCGCGGCATCTTTGGCCAGGGCTGTCAGATCAGAGCCGGAATAGCCGTCAGTGGTCTTGGCAAGTCGGCGCAGTGCCTCCGTGTCGAGAGGACTTCCTTGCTTCTGCAGCAGCCGGCTAAGGAGCAGCTCACGGGTCTGCTCGTCGGGCAGTGACACATAGACGCGCTTGGTAAACCGACGCAGGGCGGCCTCGTCCAGCTCCTGCGGACGATTGGTGGCGGCCAGCACCACGATACGATCTCCGTCCGGATTCCCGGGCAGACCGTCAAACTCCACCAAAAACTCGGTCTTCAGGCGGCGCGATGCCTCGTGCTCATTACTACTCCGTTCCGAAAGCAGCGAATCCACCTCATCGATGAATATAATCGAGGGCTGCATGTGACGCGCCACCGCAAAGAGGGCTCTCACCAGCTTTTCGCCATCGCCCACATACTTGCTGGTCAGAGAAGCGGCTGAGATGTTCAGGAACGTGGCGCTACATTCGGTGGCCACAGCTCGAGCCAGCAAGGTCTTTCCGTTACCGGGTGGGCCGAACAACAATAAACCCTTTGCCGGAGCGCGTAATCCTTTAAAATAAACCATATAAGTTCTTATTCATTGTATGCTCTTTAGAACCATACCCGTAAAGAGTTCTGGACGCACGGAGGGCAGTATAACCATCTCTTGCAGGGCCTGCTTGGCCACTTCCTGCCCGGCAATGTCCGACCACTCTACCTTGGCTCCACCTTCGACGATCTCATCTAGGATGAGCTGCACCAGCTTCGGTTCCACACCTTTAACGCTGACTACTGGAGTACTGGCGCCGCTGCCGCTAGTACTCGGACCATTATTATTGATGGGAGTACGGGAACGCAACGGAGGCGTATTACGACCCGAGGACTGAGGAAGATTCAAGATTAGAGTGAATAGGTAGTGGAAAATACGGGGAACACTCACAAATTGGCGCCTAACGGCAGGAGGCGTGGCAGCAGTCTTGGCTGGCTGACGCTGGACAGCACCAACTGATGTTTTCGAGCCGAGATTGCGGGGCAGAGTCTGTGACTTGTTGGCCACAGCTAGGTTTCCGGGTCGTTTGGTTCCAACCGTCAGCTTACGGCCCGAAGCTTCAAAAGAAAAGATAGCCTTAATGAAAATGTAAAAAAAAACTAAAGCAATTTAAACTAATTGTTAGAATTTAGGAAAGCAAAATAAAAATCATTATAGAATCAAGTGCCCAGTGAGAGGTGATTGGGATCGACTGATCGCACTGCCGAGTGAGGATTTGGTTGAGTGCGTTTAGCTGGTGGCTTGGTAACTTACCCGCGCTCGCCGCCGCCTGGGCACTGGTCGTAGCTTTCGGTCCATAGCCACTGCTGCGCACCCGTGGCTTCAGTGGATCATTGGTCATCCCGGCCAGCATCGGCTCTCGCGACTTTGTCGTTTTTTGATCCGCCTGTGGGGGTAGCATCTTGTGCTGCTTCTCCTTCAAGGAGAGCCGCTGCATTCGTAAATCCTCCTCACGCAGAGCTGGGTATTCGATGAGCAGGATAATGGACAAACCGAGGAGGAAAACAAACAATGGAAGGGCAAAACGTGCAAAATAAAATAAACAAAAAAATAAAAATAAAAACAATGTAAACAAAAACCATTCCACTACGATTCAGGGATAAACAGGGGAGACGACCAAGCACTCACCAAGGAAATGGAGACGGTCTCGGGCCATCGAAAGATTTGTCTGCATTTTGTCATGCAGCCGCTGAGCTCGGTCCCACACATCCCCGCGCCCACTCCAGCAGTCGACAGCGATGCCATCCTCCAGCTCCTTAATGCCCTTTCTGTACAGCTCGATGGCCAGCTCCTTGTGACCTGAAAAAGGGGTAAAGAAGCACCGGTGTCAGACTGGCAAGTGTGCATCTCATCCCCACCGAATATGAGCGCCTCCCGGGTTATTGATTCTCATACTCGACAGACAACAAAAGCTGACTGGGCGATGACTCATAAAGCACTCCAGCTCGAAACGTACTCCCACCCCAACATACCTTCGTTCTCCTCGTCGATTTTCAAAGCCTTCGAGATGTACTCGAAGGCACGACGATGGTGATGCTTCTGCTTGGCCAGAAGGGGATCGCCCGGACCTGGCGAGTAGCCGCCTCCCGGTCGATTGGAAGCCATTTCCAGCGGCTGAATGGCACGATAGCGCTGTGTCTGGCTGGGCAGCTGCTGCTCTGGATTGCCACCCTCACTGAGCTCGAGCGGATAGCTGAGTGGCTGCGATTGGTGCTGCTGCTGCTGGTCCTTGGAGTTCTGGACGACTATCTCGATGTTGCAGTCGCGGCGGTGCGGACGGTAAATCACCTTTGTGCTCGCCCCGTACAAATAGCGAAAAATACAAAACAGCTGATATATCAGCGAGCGCAAAACGTTGAAGAGAAATATGATGGGAAACGATACGACGTAGAGATTCTGCTTGTGCACAGACGAGCCCCCGTACGGATGGCCGTGGTGGTGGTGGCCACTGCGTGGCGAGCACGAGGAGGTGGGGGTCAGGTCATCGGTGGTTGTGGTATCGTCGTCGCCATCCGGCGAACTACCCGGACTGGTACGGGTCCTGTTCGAGGACGCGACAGCTGCGGCGGCGGCGGAGGCAACGTTCGAGGCGCTCGAGGAACGGTGCGTGGATTGGCGACTCCCACTGGCAGAATTTCCGCCAGCAGCTGATCCCGATCCTGCGGAACCAGACTTAATGGGTGACTTTGTGCTGCTGCTGGCGCTGGAGGAGGACGACTGGTTTTTGGTGCGTACCATCGGTATTGATTCCGCGCTGTCTGCGCGTCCAGCACCCCGCTCCCCCGCTCACCAATCCACAGCTTGCACCGCGGACTCCCCTTTCGCAGGGAACTTTTCTCGCTCTCTTCAAAATAAACGGTCAACTGTGGCACGTGCTGCAATCGACGCGACATAAAACAAATAAACAAATCTATTAATTAATCTGCGCGGTTGTCGCAAGCTCTCATTTTTCTGCTATTCGATCCGGTTAATGATTTTTCTCGTCACTTTCTGATTCCTTTCAACTCTCTGACGACGAAATCGAAGCTAAGCTCTGGAGTCCGTAACAGTGCTGACCGATAACCGATAACACCGTCTAGCCGGAAAAGCTGATGTACAGTGGGATGAAAATATTTGAAAATTTTAAAATTTATAGCAAGTTTTAATTACAATAGTTTCTTGGACAAGTACTTCACTTTCATGTATAGGGAATTCGAGTACAAAACGCTGAAAAAAATTATTTCCGTAAAATTAAATTTAAAAAAAATCCAGACTGGCATCCCATCCCCGAACGGTACTGTAACACTATTTGACATTCCTGTCACACTGGTCACACCGCCGCCATCCCTCGGTTGTTTTTTTGCGTTTTTGCATAACAAAATCTAGGAAACTCGCCCGAATCGAACAAGGAGAGACACAACCCAGTTGCTGGAGGCAGGCACGCAGTCGGAATGGGTCAGTACACGGCGTCCCAACGCAAGAATGTGCGAATACTACTCGTGGGTGACGCCGGGGTGGGCAAGACGTCGCTGATTCTCTCGTTGGTCAGTGAGGAGTACCCGGAGGAGGTGCCGCCCCGGGCCGAGGAGATCACCATTCCGGCCAACGTTACTCCCGAGCAGGTGCCCACTAGCATTGTGGACTACTCGGCCCTGGAGCAGACGGACGAAGCCCTCGGGGTGGAGATTAATAAGGCCCATGTGGTCTGCATTGTGTACGCGGTGAACGACGACGACTCTCTGGACCGAATCACGTCCCACTGGCTGCCGTTGGTACGTGAAAAGTGCAATCTTTCGCTGGAGTCGGAAGCAGATGGCGCGGAGCGGGATGAGGAGGGCGAAGGCGGTGCCGGAGGCGAGAGGGAGCCTTTGCGCAAGCCAATCGTCCTTGTTGGCAATAAGATCGACATGATCGAGTACTCCACCATGGACAGTGTGTTGGCTATCATGGAGGACTATCCAGAGATCGAGAGTTGCGTCGAGTGCTCGGCAAAGACACTCCACAACATATCCGAGATGTTCTACTACGCCCAGAAGGCGGTACTGCACCCTACCTCGCCCCTCTATATGATGGAAGAGCAGGAGGTAAGTACCGAATTGTTTCAGTCGCAATCAGCTACCCATTTCAGATAGTAGATCTAATAATAGCCGATTACTTTGCGGCTAAAACAAAAGAGAATATTTGGTACTAAAACATGCTTGTTAACCTTTGACTTTAGCTGACGCCCGCCTGCAAGAAATCGCTGGTGCGAATCTTCAAAATCTGCGACATCGACGGGGACAATCTGCTGAATGACTACGAACTAAATCTGTTCCAGAGGCGCTGCTTCAACACGCCGCTACAGCCCCAGATCTTGGATGAAGTTAAAGCCGTGATACAAAAGAACGTGCCGGATGGTATCTACCAAGACGCGGTCACCTTGAAGGGGTTCCTCTTCCTGCACTGTCTGTTCATCCAGCGCGGAAGGAACGAGACCACCTGGGCAGTGCTGCGGCGATTTGGCTACAACGACCAATTGGACATGTGCCAGGAGTATCTGAGGCCCCCGTTGAAGATCCCGCCCGGCAGCAGCACAGAGCTTTCGCATCGCGGACAGCAATTCCTCATTGCCGTTTTCGAGCGCTACGATCGGGATGGAGACGGGGCTCTGTCCCCCGACGAGCACAAGATGCTATTTAGCACGTGCCCATCGTCACCATGGTCCTACTCGACCGATATTCGCAAGTCGTGCCCCATAAACGAGACCACCGGCTGGGTGACGTTGCATGGCTGGCTTTGTCGCTGGACACTCATGACGCTGATTGACGTGGTTAAGACCATGGAGTACCTGGCGTACCTCGGTTTCAACGTCCATGAAAACGACAGCCAGTTGGCAGCTATCCATGTCACCCGCGAACGTCGCATTGACTTGGCCAAACGGCAGAGCAGTCGTTCGGTCTACAAATGTCACGTGATCGGTCCGAAGGGTTCTGGAAAGACCGGTCTCTGTCGTGGGTTCTTGGTGGACGATATGAGCAAGCTCATCGGCAAGGAGTTCAAAACGAATGTGGTCCACTGCATCAACTCTGTGCAGGTGTATGGCCAAGAGAAGCACCTCATCTTGCGCGACATCGATGTGCGACATGCCCTTGATCCGCTGCAGCCGCAGGAAGTCAATTGCGATGTGGCGTGTCTGGTGTACGACTCCTCCAACCCGCGCTCCTTCGAGTATGTGGCTCGCATCTACATCAAGTATTACGCCGAGAGCAAGATACCCGTGATGATTGTGGGCACCAAGTGTGACATGGACGAGCGTCGGCAGGATTACCTCATGCAGCCGTCGGAGTTCTGCGAAAAGTACAAGCTACTGCCACCACACCTCTTCAGTCTGAAAACCAACAAGAAGGAACTGTACACAAAACTGGCCACCATGGCCGCCTTTCCGTGAGTACTGTTTTGGATTGGGCTTTAATCCTGGTGGGAAACTAACCGAGATGGTGAAATGGTGGCATAATAACATTTCACCATCGAGTAGTTTTAGAATTCATCTAACATTTGGGACACATTTTGGATTAATGGCTACTTAATTCTTATCTTCTCTTCCTTCCCCCTCCTTTGTGTTTTGGTTGGTGTCTGTATTTTCTGTGTTGTTTGATGTTTGTGCACGTCGATGGCTTCGTGGACCTGTGGACTTGGTGGACTGCAGGCGCTTCCAGGCCGCCTGGATCCTGTTCTACAAGCACAGGTTGGTACAGCTGTGGGAATCGGCGTAAGTGTTAACCATTCATACTGAACTCGTTACTAATGTCAGCTCTCTATTTGTCTCATCTGATGATGTGTCGTACAAGCTACAAGAGATGTACATACAGACTCCCCTCCGCTTATATGTGCTTGATTAACGTGTGGTGTGCGAGACTCCATTCTGTAGTTTATACTCTTTGTTTTTGCATCAAATCTTAGAACAATATTCTAACGATATACTAATTCTTGATTTTTGTTCAAACCTGCAGCCACCTGCGACAATTTGGCCTGATGACCGAGGACCCGAAGCTGTGGTGGAAGGCCGGATTGGGCGTTGCCGCTGCCACCATGGTGGGCTTCTTTGTGCTGAAGACAATCAGCGCCGCCGGGGCCCACTCCCGCTAAATACACACACACACACGTTAATGTTCAGCAAATTCATGTAACTTATTAATTACTATTTTGCTTGCTACTGTAAATCCAAAATTTATTGTTACCAAAAAAAAAAAAAAAAACGGAAGAAAACAATGAAAAGAGGGACATGCGCCAAGTTCTTAGCTCTCATTCCTGACATGTAAATACACTCCCAGGAATCGGGCATCCAGACAGGATTCAAAGACAGTCAAGTCAAGCACATTGTGTACGTTGCATTTCTATTCGTATATACCCTTTAACCTTAAAACCATGTACTCACTGATAAGTCATATAAGTTATCGTTACTATCAATACCAAGTAACCGAAACGAAACAACCAAAATTCGTGGATAGATAATAGTTTTGTGTATGTACACCTACTCGGTTCTATATAAATACATATATATACTACTAGTAGATATATCGCACTCTGTAAATACGCGCAAAGTATGAGCAATAAATCGATCTATGTATGTGGATTTACTTAAAGCGAACTATAGTGGATCAAAATGGTGTGTGTTTCCTTGGTTGGACAACTTAAGCTACCGCCCGATCTTAAATAGTCAATTTCTGTTTGTAAAAAGCTTTAATAATAATTTATCTTATCATACCATAACCAAGCCTAAATGGGGCTTTGGATTGTCGAGGTCTATATATATGTTTGTTCTATTTCTGTATTCCGTTGATAGCCGCCGCACTGGCCGCCGCCGGGGACATGCAGTTACCGTCCGGATATCGCTTCTGGAACTGAGTAATCAATTCGGGATCTACCAGTCGGATGCCATCCAACTGGTTACCCAGTGTTATCCAGTTGGGCTGGATATTGTGAGGCCGGCCGAAGAGCTCTATTTTCCGTGTACCCGGACTCAGGCGCTCGATAATGCCGTAGATCTCGTCCGGTTTGTGAGAGGTGGCCCGCACCTCCGCCACGATGACGTCGCAGTCGAGGCCGCGGTTCAGGTTTGTGGGATTTCCTTTCATGCCCACCAGACAGTGCTCTTTGCCGTGGTTCAGCCAGTGACCCGTCCGTCCGGTGCGGATAATGCGCTGCAATTGGTTCGTCTTCACCCAAATAAGTTCATCCACGCGCTCGTAGCCCCAAAGCTTGAGGCAATCCCGACCCAGCTCCATGGCTCGTCCAGTGACCCACAGGAAGATAAGGCCGTCGTCCTGGAGAGCTGGCACTCCCAAGGCTCGCATCTCATCGTCCGACATGGTGCCATAAGGCAGCTCCATGTGAATGTCCCACGGGGGATCAGCCATTACCACAGCAAACTTGCCCAGCACAGTCATATCCAGGAAGCGGAGGTCGCACTGGATCCACTGCGGTGGATAAAGTGTGCAACTGGAGTCCACGCTGCGCTTGAGGCTCAGCTTGGTCTTCACATCCGTTGGCTTGTTGGTGTTGATGTGCGGTAGGGTGTCCACTTCGTAGTGGACGTACTTGCAAGTGGCCATGTGAAAGCAGGTGTTCAGGAAACTGCAATCCCCTAAGGACTCGTCCGTGTGGGACTGGATAATCTTCTTGAAGTGCAGTTTCGTGCACTTGTCTGGTGTTTCGCCGCTGGAACTGTCACTGCCATCGGTAGACTCTTGGGACTCGACCTCACAGTTTAGCGATTCTGAGATGATCTCGCCATCCTCGGCGCCGGAGTCCGCGGGCTTCGTCTTGGTAGTGACAGCCTCTATAACTTTCTCATCCCTTCGCTCTTGTTTCTTTTTGGCAGCCATTTCGGCTGTCGCCTGCTGCGCTTTCAGGCATTCCACTTTGGTGCCGTGCGAGCAAAATTCCATCACCTGTGCCCCACCATGGGATTTGAACTTCTCTGCCACGGACCTCTCCTTGGCTGTGGGCTTGGTCAGCAGCTCCAGGATTTCTTCGCCCACCTGCTTGCTTTGCTTCTCGCGCGTAGATGGCATGGAGAGCAGCATCATAATGTCATCGGGAGCATCGAGGCTGGTCGACTCTTTGCGAGGAGCACTCGTATCCAGTTTTATGGTTTTCTCCTGGGGCTCCTCGTCTTCCTCAACCTCAGTTACGTCAGATGCTGATATTGGATATTAGGATTATTGAAAAGTAGATAATACTCCCAGTAGTATATCAACCTTTACGCTTGGCCTCCTCCTCCCGTTGCTGGCAGGTGTCATTGGTGTCTTCCAGGATCTCCTTTAGCTCCTTGGGCTGCACTGATATGATTTCACAGCCGGTCTCTGTGCCAATGGTGACATTCCGAATTACAATTGCGCCCTGGTTGGCCAGTTTTCCCAGTATAAAGTTGACCATTTCCAAGCTGCTCCCGGGTATCTTTTCCACCACCTGTGTGGACACGATAGGCAGGGCCAGCGAACATGAGCTGAGTGTCAGTAGAACCTCCTTCTGTATTTCAAGGTCGGCCTCCACTGGAAATTTAATGATGGAAAGGGTCAGAAGCTAGAATACTTGTTGCCCTGGTGGATTCTTACCCAGTTCCTTCTTGGGGTTGGCTTGATCCTCTTGGATGTCCGACAGGATCTCGATGCGCTCCTTCTTGCGCTTCTCCAGCTTTTCGCGGAGAGTATTCCGCTTCGACTTGAGCGATTTTATGTCCCAAGCATCTGCCATTTCTCAATTAAATTGCCACCGGCAGATTGTAAACAATTTATATTCAACTTTTTTTTTTATTTACAACGGTGCTGCCAGACCATCCAACTTTAATACCAATTTGAAATTTCAGCTGGCAGTATTATTTAGTATTTTTTTTATTCGAAAATGGCTAAAAAAGGCTGAATAAAGAGAGCCCCCACGACCTGGTCATGCTGAGTCGTCTATTTATTTTTCGGTTCCCCAATTAAATGTAAACTCGTAAATATTTAGTGAAACAATAAACAAGCAACAAATATTTTAGTCAAACAAAGTGTCCCGCGCTTCCTGCGCAAAACTTGTGATTGCTAGTGACCGACCAATCCGATTGATTTCCGAGAGAGGGCCGACTTAAGTGAGAGCTCCGCCAATTTCGTGGCGTTTCCTTTTTTGTTTATATGCGAAGGGGGGAGGCCAGAGCGAAATTTGCGAAAAAGCAGCAATCTGCGTGTGAGGGAGTGCGCACAGCATTTGCCAAATAGTGTTATTGTTGGAGCTGGGCTCCCGCGCCCCAGAGAGAGCCGGACAGCTAGAGAACCAGAGCGAGAGTGGTGGGGCCCCAACTTGGGGCCATTCGCAGGTCTACTTTGGAGCATGACGGTTGTTTCGCGGCAGCTCAAACGCGATCTACGTGCCCGGCTGCAGCACAAGCAGCAGCAGCAGCACCACCAGCACAAGCTTCCGATTCGGAGCTCGTAACCCGATTCCCAACATCCGAGACGAGCTGAGCAGAGCAGAGCCTAATCCGCAACAGATTCTGCGTTTACGTTTTCGGTGGCCCCCGCGCTTCTATATTGATTCCGTGCGAGTGAATTTTTGCAGTTGCAGCAGCAGCAGCAGCAACTCCCCGTTCTCTGTGTGATTCTCTGTGTATACTACTACACACACTTTTGAGGCGGTGGCACGCCCTTCCCCTGTATCGGTTCCTGTGCCAGAGCCCCAGTTGGCTGGAAAAAAAAAAATCCATTTTGGGAATCCAAAATTTGTGTGAAACTGTCGGGCATAGACATCGATTCCAAGTGTAAAAACAGAACAATGTTCAGTTCGAATTGAAATCCAAAACAGACGACTAGCAGACGACAACAACAACAAAAGAGCGACAACAACAACAGCAATCACAGAGGGAAACCACCATGAAGATGGTCGATAAGTCGTCCAAGTTGGTGGATAAGTTCGTCGCTGTAGGTAGTGCTGGTACTGCCAGCGGACCGCTCAACATGCCCGGTGGCGGCGGACCAGGCAGCGGAGGAGCCGGCTCGGGCTCTGGCGGCGGTGTGCCAGGTACGGCGGGACTATCATCCGGCGGAGGATTTGGCGGCCAGAAGCCAGTGCCCATGAAGCTGTTTGCCGCCTGGGAGGTGGATCGGACGCCGCCCAACTGCATCCCACGGTGAGTACGCTGCTGTACACTGTAAACAAAAATATTTTACATAATCGTGGCAGAGAGGCAGAGGAAGAGGCGGCGCTTGCTGCCAATTTGTTTTGGGTCTTGTTTTCGTTCTGCGGCTATTTATAGATGGCCAAAACAAGGGGTGAGGTGGTGGGGGATGAGTGGTAACTGTTATTTAACAGGCCTGGTTGAATAAGTTGAGTTATTTGGCTTATTAGTCAAGTCCCCTCCCATGTGAATCTTGACCCTTCTGGGTCAGAACCATAAAGATTGTAGAACTAGACGCTCTTGAACTTTCGAAACGAAATCGGGGGAAAAGTCAAAGTCGTGTAGATAGCAGCTCCAAGTCCAATTCCACGATAAGGAATACTTGCCCCAGACTGGACTTGAAACCATATCCCCCTGGAAAGTATCTATTACCCAGGAATGTGTTTAGATTGGAAGCCACCATCAGGTGGATATATTCATTCATAAACAAAAGCCGGTCATAAATAAAATATAATATTATAATGGCTGTTATACTTTTATGGCCATTTCGCAAATAAACTTGTTTGCTTGGCGGGCCTGACAGCTTGTCCCAGTAACCCCCCGGAATGGGGTCTTCAGATGCTGGTCTTTTGCGTTCTTCTGTCTTCTGGCTGATAAGAAGGCGCCTCTTGGAATGAGTCAGAATTTGTCCAAAAAAAACAGCTAGAGAGAGATTAGTCCATAATGGCGGGCGACTTTAAAAACAAAGACCTTGGCCAGAAAGCCGCAAGTATTTACTAAATATTTGATGGCCAAGGCCAGATGGGCTCCCTCTGGCATCTCCTCTGGCCGCGAAAGGTCATGAACCGCATCGACAACAGTCTCTGCCCTACAAGTATCTCTCAGATACATTTTGGGGTTTGGGTTTGGGTTTGAGTTTGCTTTGTTTGTTTATAATTATGCGCTCGCTTGGCTGGCTTATAATTAGAAACTGAAGCTAAAGCAAGCAAATTGGGAATTTTTCAGAGTCACCAACTTTGAACTCTTCTCCCAGAGAGGAGGAAAACTTTCACCAAGTCGGCCCCCTCCTCTTGGCTAATTAAAAATGTCATTTTTTACTAATTGCAGATGAAAGAAAATTTAATTTATACCCTCACTATACTCTCTTATGTCGTCACAGTTTGTCAACTCGCCAGGTAGTCTTCCTGCTTTATGGTATCTGGTTGAGCAAATAGTATCTTTATGTTGATTTTTATTTCATCCACGAATGCGTCACGTCCAGCATATCCCAGACTTCGATTAGGGCTCAGGCGGTGGCATTAGCGATAGCTTCCTTGCGGTTTCCCCAGCCATTCTCTGACATTTGCGAGCCGTACGTGACCCGTCTGGCATGACCCGACCCGACCCGGTCAGAGCAATCAAACTCAAATCAAATCACTGGCCTCAGATACACACTCAGATACTATAGTATCTATGTATCTATGTATCTATGGCAGTGTCAAAGTCAGGGTTGCAAATGCATCTAAAGTTCGAAGTAGAGCCAATTATCCCTGAAAGGAAAGTTTTGGCTTTTAGGCCGAAATGAATGGCTTTCCTGTTCATTTATTTTTATGAGAGAGAGATGGCCCGAAACTTTTCTTATATTAATTAAGAACAAAGGGACTAACTAGCATAACTAACTAGGACCATAAAAGGGCTGATATATCCCAGACAGGGTGATGGGTTTCTTATCTTCTATGGGTCTCATATATCATCGTATCTGTTGGCTTGGCTTATCTTTTTGGGAAAATAAATCATAAATTTTCATTATCTGCAGTCTGGTGAGTTCTTACCTGAATTTTGAATTGCATTTTTAAGATACTTGGATAATAAAAATGTACTTGGGATAGGTTCGCGGTTGGCTTCGATTTTATTTTTACAACAGGAAGTGTTTCATGTTCTTCCGAAGAAAGTGGAGCAGGTCTTCAGTTCTTTTCAGCTGGCCTACAGGTCTGATTGTATTTATAAATAATTTCCACAAAAATATCTGCTTGTTTTCCTCATCATCTCGGGCTGTAAATTATAAACTGCGCCAATGTCTTTTAGACCAGAAATCGAATCAAGTTGAACCGAAATAGCCAACATTTCGGTGACATATTTTTTGCAGATCCAATTTGTATCTTTCACTGGCCGCTGCCGCTGATCGTGCCAACTGCCCCCCGAGTATCTGAGTATCTGTATCTATAAGTAGCATTTATAAGCGAGAGACAAGCGACAGCAGTTGGTAGCGCGTGTTGCCCACCAAATGGTAGCCTTGAACTTTTTTTTTTTGTCATCTGTTCTGGGGGGTGGGAAGGGGAGTGCAGAGAACCCGAAACAATATCTAGAGCATCACATGTATGTATCTTTTGGGTGTGTATCTGCATGTTCACTGCCATTTGTATCTGCATCTGTATCTGTATCTGTATCTGTATCTGTGCTTGACAAATTGAATTCCATTCTTTTAAATGGCTATTATTTTATGGCTGGTGTTGAAATATTATGTCAACGGTATTCCAGGTCCTTTTAAGAGGTATAAGAGGTATATATATTCAAAATAATATTATAGTAGAAATATAAGAGCTTCCTTTCCTTAAAGCCTAAAATACCCAACCAATTGATACCCCAGGGTATGCCAATTTATGGTGATGGCTTTTCAAATTGATTCAGTGTGCACTTTTAATGGGATTTACTTTATTCTCTGCCCCTGGATTCTGCCATCTGCATCATCGTGATTGCCGGCTGTGCCTTTTTGGCCATGACCGAGTGATTCAGGCAGCAGGTACGGTGGATACCAGACTCTGTGTGGAGGCGGGTAGCCATGGCCATAAAGAACAACATAAAAGCCAGATAGCGAAAGGTGGTCAAGTCAGCTAGACCCAAATTTGAACCCAAAACCGAAACCTAAACCGAAACCCAAGCTCTCGAACCCAATCGATTTCCTGTTGCGTTCGCCGCTGACCCAAATACCTCTAAACGAAGTGCTTCTTGTTGCCCCCGCCCGGCCCCCTGGTTGCGGGAGAGACCTCTCCGGAGACCAAGAAGCCAAGCCTCGACCCACATTCTCTAGTGACTCGACCACGCCCCTGTGGCATCGCCTCTAAGCGCATTAGCCGCGATCTCCGCGTCCAGTGGCGTGCTAATGCCCACAGCTGGCAAATCTCTTCAGAGGGATGGGGTCTGGGACTGGCACTGAAAAAGTGCAGCAGGAAAGTCAATTAAATTCAATGTAATGCCGGCTTGTGGGTTGTGGCAAGTGGCAAGGGGGAGACTGAGGCAGCATTAGTCCGGGAATGGGTGACCAAGTCAGGTGGGGGATTAAAGCACCTCACCTAAAAGATAGATTATTTGTGGGACTTGTAGGAGACTATCTTTTAAGATATTTATCCCCCAAGTTGGTAGCTGTATCCGGTTCTGATCAGAAGCCCCAAAACCCAACAAAGACAGTCTGTTGTTTCTGCTGTCCAGATTTCCCGGCCATCGTTGACTCATCCACTGGTTGGCCGAACTGCTTCTGGCTGCACTGGATTTTCCATTTTGTTTGCCAGCCAAGTCCAAGTTCGAGACCGAGACGATGGTGGAGGCGTGGCGGTGGAGCCACCACGACATTGTCCAGGCATGTCAACGTCAAGTTTGTTGACTCGCCCGAGTGGAGTTGCAACAACAACCCAGGCAAGGCAAGGCAAGGCATCATGACAAGGCGGTGGTGGCACGAACGGGAGCACCAACAACAACAACAACAAACAAGTTGGCGAAAACTTCCGCTCCCCCAATGTGGCCAAAAGCAGACAGGCCAAACGAGCTACGGATGTCAGCTGCATAAATCCTCCACACCAGACACCTGCACCACCTCTTCGATCTGCATGTGGATAGTAGTACAGTCTTGATTCTAAATGGAGGATGGTCCTAGACCTCTCTTGGAGTTGGCTGGCAACGTAGGGAGGCTATACTGTAAGACCCCTTTGTAGATAGTGCCTCCCATCGAAAGCTGTTCATAAAAGTGCAATTTATTAGCATACAAAGTACGTGGTCGTGGTCGGGGCCGGGACCGGAGCCGGGGCTGGGCTGGTTTTAAGCATTTCAGGAAAAGAAAAACATTCAAAGTTGTTCAACCCGAAATGGTTCTCAGCTTGGCAGTTCCCAGACTTTGGAGTCTCTAAAGATATGTAGTCTCTAAGGTTTAACAATGGAATAGAACCCTTTACTTAGGAGGCCTAACTAGAACAGTAACTAATCTAATCGTGTGTTATTATTATTATAACTATCAGCTTCATGTAAGACAAATTGATGAGTGAGATAATGTAACTGATTAGATAAAGGGTTAATTAATAGTTAAGAAACAAGATAAGCTGTGTAATAATCGATTTGGGGAATATAATCATTAAAGCCTATAATCTAGTCATTATAAAGCTCCAAAAGAAGCTAAAACTTGAGATTCTTCTAGAGATAGTGTTAGTTTATAGAAAAAATTAAATAAATTTATTATTTAGGCAGCAATAAATAAATAAATAAATAAATTCAAGAACTTAGATTAGATGATTTAAGGGACTTAGATATAAATAATTAGTAAACTAGTCCATTTCTGGATTTGAATAAACCCATAACCCTTGACCTTTACTTCTATGGCTCTTAGTTAGCTCTTAGTTAAGAACTATTTTTTAGCTTTAGATAAATAAAAAACTAAATAAAATTCCACTATTGGATGTCCTATTTAATTTTATAATTTAAACTCCCCACGTTTTGGTAATTTTCGCTGAAATTACTTGAGACTTTGACCAATTTTTGGCCAAACCATTTAAGCCAAATTGCAGAAAAGGAAAATGCAAATTCAAAACCCACTGATTGGTGGCCGAAAGTGCAAATTGGTGATCGAACAGATGGATATCGAATACCTGAACGATCTACTCGAATTCGAATTGGATGTGTAACTAGTTTCATGAGTCTCGTGCCGATCGGCAAAAGTTGTTCGAGTGACTCACAGACTCAAAGAAAGCCACAATTTGAAAGTGAAAGGTATCTCGTTGGCCAAAAATAATGGCAAGTAGCCGACTTTGTATTTTTAAACCGTTGACGGATTTTTTTTTGAACAATTATGGAATTAGAGCGGTTGGCTCGGCCGAGTTGCGGGCTAAGAGGCCGGCTTGACACGAATTCCGGCGGATGATTCTCGTTAATAAATACTAGAAAAGTAGTTTATAGTTTGCGCATTAACATAAAAACTTTGGCAGTGCTGAACTTTGGCTAAAAAGTGTGCCTGGCTGAGAAGCACAGCTTCTCGGGAACCCACTTGACACAGATTGTGGTTGTTGGGCTAGTGGGTTGGTGGGCTGGTGGGTTGGTGGGCTGGTGGGCGGTGGTTGTGGCTTCTAACCTACACTCTCATCCACTACGTAAGAGCCAAGAAACTTTGGCTTATGGCTTGGCAACAAAGTATTTAAACCGATTTGCTGTAATCTTCTTCCGTTAACGAGAAATTCCATTTGAAAGTCGACTCTTTGAATTATTTGTGAAGGAGACTCATTGCCAAGAAATTCTGATAATAGCCTCGAAGCTGGAAGTTTGTCAGGTGAAAGTTTAGAGACTTTAGAGTATCTTAATCCATCGCAACTGCTTGTTTAGATACTTTCCTAATAGTACTTCAAGACTCATGAATTTGATTTCCTTTGAGGACCATCTAGAGGTGGGTGATTAAAGGTGACAGATTAGAGGGGGTACTCTAGAGGTGGCACAGGTGTATGATAGGTGAGCCGATATTTAAAAGCTCATATCTAATGCAGGTATTCCTTAGAGGATCATAACTAGAGATGGGTGATTAAAGGTTGTAGATTAGAGGTGGTAGATTAGAGGTGATAAGGCAGTAAACAAATATCTCAATCCTGAAAATCTTCTATTACAACTGCCTGTTTAGATACTTTCCTTATATTACTTCAAGACTGATAAGAATTAACTAATAGCCTATAGGTTGTTCTGACTCATAAATGTGGCAACACTCATCGCCAGGTGATTCGACCACAAAAATATGTTAAGTGAATTCATTTCGGGATTCGGGGCAATTAAAAAATGGAAAATATCCGAGGAATTCTTCATTTTGAGGCTCTCTGGATATAAACAAAAGGCCCTCGTTGTTTATAATAGCGTCGCATATATATGTTGATCTGATCTGTGTTTACCCATCTCTCTTGTATTTCAACTGGGCTGTAAACAAAAGCAAAGTATTCATAAGTCCCAGCACGCTCTGCCAGATCATAATTCTCACTTTATGGTTATACTGTCGGTTTCCCCGAAAACGACCAGCTTCCACTGATATATTCTATTTTTATATATTATAGAGATTCAAAAATTATTCCATTAGAATCGGAAATATGTGTATAAGGAAGAGTATCTCTACCTCTTAAGGCCTCTTCCCTGTAAGCTTAAATGTTGTCCTGGCAAATTCAATTAAAATGGAAGAGACACATATCCTGCTGGGATATCCTGGGACCCCATGCAGCGTCCAATTCGGTTCGAGTTGAGGTGTAGCCCCAAATGGGAAGGATAGTGTCAGGGCTCCAGTTAATTTTATTTGGATTGTCTTACACTCTCCAGCGGCGAACACTTAAAGATTCTTGATTCCTGAGGGAGTGGCTCGGCCATTAACTGACACGCCCTACTGTTTGCCACATCCACCTTGTAAATTTTACATTTTCCTGGGGATTTATGCCAGTTTCTTGAACTGGCTTGGGATTAGTGTTTTGGGTGACAAGAAATCGGAAATTTGTTTACTTTCCAGAGGGTGGGGGTGGCTGGTATCTACTCTCTCTCTGGTGGGGGGTACACACTTTGTCAGCTTAGTTATTAAAGTATTTAAATATTAGAGGAGGTTATATATACGCCACACACTCAACTCTTATGAGTGCGCTCTTGGGGAGGGATTTCGATCAGATCGGCTTATGGCATCAATAGCTTATGCAACCAATCGAGTGGCATTGGCAAATTGCTTTTGCTTTTGCTTTTCTAGCCATGAAGTCGAATTCGAAGCCATATCAAAGCCAAACCCCCAGAAAGGGAGAATCGAGTTGTGGGCGAGTGAGGGACTGAGCCACTGAGCGGGTCATATGATATATGGGTCATTAACGAATTGTGCGGCGACTTGGAATATGTTCAAATAATAAAAAACAATAAATAATAAAAAATATCTACAATGTGCCATGCGATTTCGCGAATGAATTCTAGTTGGAAGAGATCGCTCAATTGGAACCTCGAGTTGTGAAAATATTTAATAAAAAATGAAATTGTGAGTCATCTACGGTAGTCAGAGTGGTGGGAGCTCTGTTTTGATCATCTCCCACACACACATGAACTTAGATGGTGTTATATGTCAGCTAATTAGCTCATAAAGGCCACGTCATAACCTCAGCAATTAAGCTCCAAGTGCAAACACCCGAAAAATATGGGAATTAGCCAAAAACAAAGATACATACAACTGTATAGTACATTATGAGGCAATAAAGCTGAGAAAAAGTGCACGAAATATTGGATTTAATTATGAACTTCCTTATGAGGCAAGTAAAGGCTACTAAAAAATGCAACAAAATACTGAAACCTAGTCATGCTGAAAATTTTTTATAGCCCATAGTTTTTTGTTAACTGACTGGGAAGATCTCATCACGCACAAGTCAGTCGATACTTTCCGGGATAATAAATAGTTTTATTGTCTCTACAATTGATAATTAATAGAGTGTTAATAGAAGAGTACTGAAAACCTGTTTCTAACTAGATTATAAATTCCAATTCATTTAAAAATTTAATTCCCTGAGGTCTTGGAGAGCATTGCTGAACTGTCCTAGGTCACTTGAAACCGCGTTGCGCTATTTCCAACCCACTTTTCCACACCCCATTTCCCAGCAAAGCCACCAACGGGGGAGAACTCATAAATGATTCAGGTGCTCGAAAGTGGAAAAACGCAAAAGGTGTGAAAATAATTACGAACCGCTTTTAGCCACCACATCGACTGCATTCCTACGACTACCTTGCCATTTAATTGATGTTTAGAATATTTTAAAGCGAAAAATGAAAAAAAAAAAAACTGAAAGAAACTATTTCTGTTGGCACTTTTTTTTTATTACAGGCCCCTTAATAATTGATAGACCATAAGTTTCTGGTCATATTCGATATGGTTGTGGATGTGAATGAACCAGAGTAACCTTTCCAGGTGGCCTGGCTCTGGGAGTGGGTGGTAGAAGCCACACCCACCTTACTGCTGGTTGTTGTGACTTTGGAGAACGTAAACGTTAAGTGCAATTTAGTTGATAATTGTTGCAAATTACTAACGGCAGTTACATCGATTTTCATACTCGTTCCATACCCTGTAGGCTAGAAGGGGTTATTGAACTCGTAGGGCATTAAAGGTGCTAGACTTTAGAAAAAAAGACATAGTAGCGATAGTGATAATTAATCTTTATATTATAAGAGGTATGTACCTATATCTATGAGATTACTGGGTATTCGAACGGTCTCTTCCCCATCCGACTCTCTGAATACGGTTATTAGAATTTGAATGGACAACGTTTAGCTCGCTGTGGCAATTTCTGTTGCTGCTGTCCCCAAAAATACATTCCCATTTAACATTTCGAATTCAATTGCAGCTCGCCTTCGGTTCGGTTGCTATTGTTTGGGGCTTCGTCCGTTTCCGGGCATTGTCTATCCGTCCGTCCGTCAGTCAGGGGCCCTGCGTAATTCTCGCATAAATTAACTACCCAGATACCTCCTCCTCCCTCGAATCTGGTGGTTGGCATGCATAAGTAAAGCTCTCTGGGTGTTTTGTTCTCCGGAATAGGAAACTAGGAACGCAGTTGCAGTTAGTTGATCAATAATGCAATGACCCAGGGCAACGACAGGCGGGCGCCAAGTAATGCCCAGGCTGGAAACTTTCGGTACTCCCTAATTAAACGCCCCCAAGGAGTCAGCCAGGCCATTTCTCTTGGCACCCACTCTTGGTCGGTGTCGGTTGAAACCGGTTTGCCTCCGCACGGTGTGATGTACATGTCGTGCCTTAAATTCATTTAACTAACCGAGTGGCAAGTGGCGAGCTTCAAACCAAACCCGACCAAACCAGACCAGACCCTGTGGCCGTGACTCATGTTCGCCTCAATCCTTGCAACGGCACCCAAGCGGCATGAAAATGAAAATGCAAAAATGGCAAATACAAGAAAATATTAAAAAAAAAGGATACCAAATAAACACGCTTTAATGAAACCGTAAAAGTTGCCCCATAAGTCGCGACAAAATGACATAAACCAGCTTATCGAATGGAAGCATTAGGCGGATACCCTTAGACTTGGTTGGAACTAGTGATGGAAGTTCGAGGGGAAACCTCGATGTCCGTCGATGTTTTCAAAACAGACTATCAAAGCATCACATAACATCGGTATCAAAAAAACATCGAAAAGCCTCAGAAAACATCGCTTAAAAAAACATCGCAATGTGTTTATCATCACCCACTGATATTAATCATACGCCCTGTGTATCGCTCATACTCTGGAATATTACTCATACGACCCGTTGTTTACCCACTTGTGGTTATTTGCTGATTTGTCAGACCAGACTCTTTCCCAGCTTGACATCTGTACTAGTAAGACCTACCAGACCAGACCAGACCAGCTAATGTGGTCAAGTCTTTGTTGTCTAGGAATGCCACCCGGACAGATCTGACGATCAGACAGGCACTTGTCGCTGCAGGAAATGCAAAGTGCAATTTGCATATATACTCTACTCTGTGGAGCACTAACATGGAGGCAGTTGAGCCACTCATGGCACATGTATCGCCCCCGCCAGGCGGCGGCTATCATTGTGAATCATAACACACATCATCCCAGCGTCTCATTGGCACACACGCGACTGTACAAGTCGTTTAACAGCGGAAACGAAACTGCAAATTAACATGTTAACAAAACAGCCAGTTATAGGTCTGTCCACCTGTCCGTTAGTCTGGGGTGTTAACAGCCTCCACACGGCAACTGGTAACTTACAGATAATGAGCGAAAAAGCAAATGGAAATTAGCTCATTGAGAGAAAAAAAGAGGGAGTGATGGGATGGAGATCACGCAACTCTAAGCTCACATAGTTGCAGTATCCCTCCAGTTCCAATAGACTCAAATATGATGAGTGACGATAAGAACTCATTTCTCAAATGTCAAGCAAAATATTTAGCATTAATTAAAGCCCCTCCAGAGATCATCCTGACCGTTATCGTGTCTCACAATCGCTTCCCCAGTGACACAGTTACTTACTTGCTCTCCCTCTCGCTCAAAGTCCCATTCTCCTCCGCCCCCTGCTTCGATTGAGTCGTTTCATGATTTAAATTTGTTTTTGTGCTGCACTTTCATTTCGCTCATTTGCCTTTTTATTTCCATATTCCTATTCTTTTCGCACTAATCAGTTTCAATTTGATGCTTGCTGGATGGCGGGATGAGTGGAAGGGAGGTAGATGGACTTCAGATCGGGTTCGGTCATGGAGGGGGGCTTATCAAGTATACGCCCCGCTATCGCTGCTGCCGCGTACTATTTATATTCGCAGTTGCTGATTAAGTAATTAATACCCCACGGCATTTGCCGACGCTTGTCGAGTGCTTAACCGGGTAATTGGTCTGATTTCCAATTAAATCAACTCATAAAGGGTGTTTTGTGTTTTTAGTAACCCATTTACACGATGAGAGATTAGTTTCAGGCCCCAATCGATCAATTCTTTATTCTATTTTGAGTGGCTTACGATGAGCGAGTGGATCTCGACGAGAGATTAGCTTTATCCCGGGGTGGGTCAATCAATCCCTCGCGGCCATAATTCATATGCACGTCCGCTGTTCGCTGTCCGTCGTGCCTTGTCCGTCCGTTGTTACCTCAATTGGTCATTTATCAAAGCTTCTCCGCAACAAAGAAAACATTGTTCGTGGCTTGAGTTGCCTTCCCGCTCTCTTGGGCGGACAATGAACTTGCCGAAGAAAGCGAAAAGACTCAATGCGAGGGAGATAAAGACTCACAAGCAACAGAAATAAGAAGAAAATAAGAAAATGCTTTCCGGCAGCAATCGACGTGTGTCATTCATAAGCAAAGAAAGAAAAAAAAAAAAATGTAAGCCATATAAAAAGGGAAAAAAGTGTAAAAAAAAAACTTGGCTGAAAACGTAATGCCAAAATCGTAAACTGGCAAAAAGACGAAAAACCCCACGATTTTAAAACTGAAATCGAAGCTTTGTTTGGCTCCGCACTCTCGGCCAGTCATTGACATTGCCCAGACCCACAATTCCCCGACGAAAACAAATATCAAATCAAATAAAGTAAAAACCAGCGGGGAGAGGGAGGTGGGTGGTGGAAAAAACGAATAAAAATCGAGTATAATGTAAGCCAACAAACGCGCCCCTTGATTTCTGTTTTGGTTTATAAATACAACCGCCCGAGTCGCCCAGAATAAAAACAATAAAATGTCAGCTTATTTTTAACAAACAATTGAAGAGCATGCAAGGCGAGATGTCAAGTGCATGCAAATCAAATGCATTTCGATTTTCCTTTGAGGACCAACTAGAGGTGGGTGATTAAAGGTGGTAGATTAGAGGTGGCAGACTGGAGGTGGCAGAGGTGTATGACAGGTGAGCCGATAGGCGTGACATGGTTAGGCATTTAAAGGCTCATATCTAATGCAGATTTTCCTTTGAGGATCATAACTAGAGGTGGGGAATTAAAGATGGTGGACTAGAGGTGGCAGAGGTGTATGACAGGTGAGACGATAGGCGAGACATCGTTAGTCATTTAAAGGCTCATTTCTAATGCAGATCACAAATGAATTCAAAATTGAATTTCTCGATAATTATGCTGATAAACTTGAGTGATTTATTTTTATGGCAGCTGTGAGGCAGTAAACAAATACGGAAATATATAACTCAGGCAGTACTCAGGTCTTACTCACATTAAATATTATAATTTATGGACTTAAAATCATTCAAAGTTTCTAGTAAGTATTGATTAGATTCTTAATTTATGGCTCTTGGATAAAAATAGGCCAAACTTATAGATTGCACCGAATTCCACCCCCTACATACTTACGTACCTCATGAAATTAGCATGTTGCGATGAAACGAATGTTTTGAATTATTAATTAAGAAATTAATTTCGCGCCGACGAATCCGAACTTGGCCTCGCTGACATTCCAATCCGCGCGCTTTCGTTGTGCAGCTGCCATTGGAAATGGGGAATTCAATTAGCGGGTGCCATTGTCTGGCAATCAATGGTATGGCCCATAGCTTCGACGACCCCCGGATCCACGTCGAACCGATCCCAAGACTCGAGTCATGATTGGGTGGCTTGGGCGGGCTATCTGCTTAGTCAGAGTCAGAGGGCCTTTAACAGAGTGCATAAATTTGCATTTCTTGTACAACCTTGTCGATGATGCAGCTTTAAGATCACCCTGCCCAACGGAAGACGGTGCCCAACCCGTCATCTCATCCTCGCCAACAAAAGAGAGTGCGTAATCACTGAATCGCCGTTGTCTCTGAGCTCTGGCCATTACAAAGCACAAATTAATCAGGAAATAATTATTTATACTCGTCCACGGGCATGGACTTTGTCTTGTGCTGCCCAAAATGCTGAAAAATATGATTTTGTGGAGTTGCTTTTGTGACAGTGCAAAAAGCAAAATGAAAACTGAAATCCAATTTCCTTTATGGCTTAGTTATAAGCGATTATAATGGCCATTACATCTGACTTTCGGGAAAATAGGATAGAAGTGCCAGGGGGGCAGAGATGGAGAATTTCCTTTAAAAATCGTCTCCCCATATTTTCCTCTTTTATTTTTGGGGCATTTGGCATGCATGTGTTTTCCTTTAGCATTTCCTTTTATTTCATTTTCCATTATACAACTTTTGTTTTCCACTTGATTGCATTTTACTTTTTGGCTTTCGGCTGCGCTTTCCACGCGTTGCAAGTTGCAGTGAAAATCTTTTGGCGTGAAATTGTTTTCTTGCTTGGATTTCGATGATCGATTGCTCAGTGCATTGGAAAAATGGATTTAACGAGATATTTTCCTATTACTAGATGGGGGTTTTCCAGCTATGCTAGAGGTGGTTGATTTGAAGCGATAGTGTTACTCGATAGTCACATCCTTAGTCACCTAAGATCTCATACCTAATGCAGTACATATGCTGATTATCTCCCTTTCCTTACAGACTCTGCTCGCTGACAATAACACGTCTGACCATCCTGTCGCCCCTGCCAGGAGACACCACCTCGCTCTCCTTGGCCGTGAAGATGCAGAGCTCGAAGCGGACGCTGCGCAGCCACGAAATTCCCATTAACGGCAGTGCCCTGACCTCCTCCGCCTCCGCCTTGCAGGGCAACTCCCCGGCAGCCGGAGGGGCGCCTGGCAGTGCAGGCACTGGCGTAGGCGCGGGCGTGGCAGTGCCTCTGAGTGAAACCGAACTGGATCTGCACTTCAGCTTGCAGTATCCGCATTTCATCAAGAGAGATGGCAACAGACTGGTTATTTTGCTGCAACGCCGCAAAAAATACAAATCACGCACCATTTTGGGCTATAAGACACTGGCCGAGGGCATCATCCGGATGGATGCAGTGCTCCAGAAGTCCATGGACATGATTATCGAGCTGACGGCTTCCGGAAAGAACGGCAGGCCGGGCACGGTGGTGGCCTGTCTGCGCGCCGAGCGCGTCTCTTCCATTCCAGTTGACCATGACAATAAGAACAACAACAGCGTCCTGCTGGCAGGTGAGTCCCCAAGATTAGTTTTGTAGTATGTAGGGGTATCCCCTGAAGAGCCTAAGAATTTATTGCCAAATCCATAAAATACACGCATAACTGGGCCCACGAGTCCCCAGGCCCAGTCCAGATTATAGAAGTGCTAATGACGCAAACTGGGCAATTAATGGCCCAAGTGGGGGAGCGGAGGTGGGAGCCTGGAGATTAGAACACCAATCGACTGGTGCTCCACTTCATGACGGATGAGTAGCTGTCCCTGTTCGGTGGCGTAGATCAGATGATGCTCCCAATTCGAGCTGATGTTTATGGTAATTGCTTGTGAAACAATTCTCGTGGCGATGGTGATGGCGATGGCGAGGAGATGATGGAGCAGCAGCGTTAGGTGGCCGGGTAGTGACGTCAGAAGCGGCACACACATTTCGAATGTACGCCATTAAATTTCCCCATGGCTACTGAACAGGCCGGCCTCCACATGGCAACAGAGAAGCCTCATCTCATCTCATCCATGGCAATCTAATTGAAAGTATTTTTCAGCTATTTTTGTTTGACAAGAGAATGGCGTGCCAAGCAGAGAAAAAAAAAATGAAAATAAATATAAAGAGCGAACCGGAGCGCCGGCGAGAGGAAATTCAATTATGAAAATAACGTGGAGCGAGTGGAAAACCCATTTGCCAGGCGGTTTCCCCATTCTGGGCCACATCTGGTTGCCCTCCAGAGGGCGGCAAAGTGTGAAGAGATGATATGGAAGAAGGGCGGGCTCCTGGGAAAGTTATTAGCTAAGAGTGGGGGCCAGTTTTTGGCATCACTGGGTCAGGGCCAGAACCCAGCTAAAGGTCAGGCTTGTAGGACCAATGCGCAAGTTGCATCTAACCTTTGACCTGGCCTGTCGGCTGTTTAAAAATGAATGACATGCAAAATTGGATCTGAGGAAAAGGACTAGCTAGATGAAACTACTTTAAGCCACCATCCAAGAGTTCCTCCATAACAAACTGGAGCTCACTAATCAACGATTGGAAATCACCTCCATTAGCCATAAATCATGTCCAACGGAGGAGGATTTGGCAGTGGGGAGGAATGGGTACTGATTTGGCAGTGGGCCAAGGCACCGGGTATTTGGCTGGCAGTCCAATCCATTTCGGTGGCAGTTTCAAAACATGCATATATTCTCGACCACCTTGAGGGTCAGCACTTGAACCCTGGGCTAAATGAACTGTCCCCCGATAGAGGGACGACACTAGACAGTTTGGGTGAATTACTTTCTGGGTCTCTGGGCTTTCTAATTTGCAAAAATGGAATTCGAAAGCAAAACTCGATGGGCATGGGCCTGGGCGGGGCATGGGGATGAGAAGTGCGAGGAAAACCTTTTCGCCTCAACCTCAATTCGGGCCATATTGATTTTCTCTTTATGCGGCAGTCCGGCCTCCAAAAAGGCGGCAGTTCCATGCTGGGGGTGGGTGGAGGCTTCTAGGTGTGTACCGCAGGCTGGGTTGTGCTTGTTGAATGTGTGTATGCCTGGGCCTGGGTTTCAGTGCCAGGACGAGTCAGGCACCATTAGCAGTCGGACGCTCCTCCTCCTGCGGAGTGGGCGTGGGTGCTTGTTTGTGGGTGGACTTTAAATCGGGGTGTTTGTTCCGAATGAATATTCCATGGTCATTACTTAGAAAGGCTTTGGGAGTACTAAGTGAGCACCGTTACAAAAATAGTTTAGTTAGGGACTTCCAAAGGATCTAATCCATAAATAACTTGGCCAACAAAGCAAATCAATCATAGAACTTATGATTCCCATCTGGTTTTGTCTCTCCCTTGGGATTAAGGTCTTATAACTTGTGAAGGGACTCTAGCCACGCCCACTTCCTGTCTACATCGGCTCCTTGTTGTTATCCTCCTTCTTCTTCTTCTGATGAAGCTTCTGCTGATGACAGCTCTGACATGGTTTTTTTTTCTCACAACGACAGGAATTAAGTCATTTGTCCTTGAGTGCCAGAGATAAACGCTGTGCAGAGGAGGGACTGGATGCTGGATGCAGGAGGGACCTGCCACTAACGACCGCCCAGCAGCCACCCCTCTCTCACTGCCTTTTTATTGTATTTTATTTTTTGTTGCCGCCAGCCCCCCCTACCATCACCAATGAGTGGTTAATGGCGAAATGCGTAAATTATGCCGAGAGTATCTACATTGTTCACTTCCCCAGCTATTTTTATCCGCTATCTGGTATTGCCTGTCGGCTAATGACAAGATTCGTGTGCCGGCCAAGGTTAACCCAATGTTTTGTGCCAGTTTCTAGCTTGTTTACTTTTGGTATGATATCTTCAAGGATGAATAGATTAATCCTTTCGTGGAAAACATCCACTAGATATCGTTTCACTTGGATATCAGAGGCTATAAATATCCTCTCAGATTAAATATTAGTCAGAAAATTGGCCCAAATTGTGTTAAATCGTTCTCCCCGACTGCTGTTGCGGTTTATCTGACCTCCCGCAAGGCAGCCGAGAGCACCAGACACTAAATCAATGTCGTTGGTCGCTTTTCAATACGCTTTCCATTACTCATACGCAGCGTGGTACCGCCAGGGGATGATTGGGCTAGTGGGTGTTGGGAGGCTGAGGTAAACTGTGCTGAATGGAGGGCTTGTGTTGCCCATGAAACACCTTCCGTTGCTTTTGGCCACACTTTGTCTGCCATTGTTTTCTCCCTCTTAGCTTGTTTACCCTCGTTTGGCTTTTCTCCCATTGTGGAAAGCACTTTTCGTGGAAAATTCCTCAAACAGTGTACCTGGACCTGGAGAGTGTTTCCTGGAACCAGACCCACAGACAGGCAAAAGGTCATTAAAGTGTTGGAGAATTGCATGCAATTATAAATGGAAGACCCCGCCAAGGGAGACATCATTAACTTGTCGGCGTAATTGCAGTCCAGACGACGACCCAAGACAAACAAAATAATTACCCTCGAGGAGGAAACTCTATTTACCATCTCTCTGGCCAGGCTGTGCTCCACTTTGGCTGAGAAAACACGCAAACTAAAGTGGGAACGATGGGAATAATGGCCAATAAGCAGGAATGCAACTTCTGCTTTGGCCCAATTAATCATTCCAGGCAACAGCTTTTCTCTTAGCCTGTTTACCTTACTTGCTGCGTTAAAAGTTACACTTGGCCTGAAGATTACCCACCCACCCACAAGGAGGTGGGGGTGTGCATGCGTACATAGCACCGCCAAACACGCGATAGTCCACCACTAGCACTGGCACCACCGCCTCCGCGATGAGACACTGAAACCGGCCGGTGCTTCAGCTTTGACTGAATGATAACGACGGAAAAACATGCTAGCAAATAAACAAACAAACAAAAATAAAAGATAAATAACCGAGTCTACCGACTAGCAGATACCTCTTCTTCGGGTTCAGCCAGTAAATACCATAAAAGCACTGTGTTTATCAGTGCTAATTCTTGAAGAGCGTGAGTCAAGTGCAAATTGAAACCGAAAAGAATAACACGATAAGGTTTTGTATAAACATTGTCATAAAATGATTGCACTGACTCTCAAGATAGATGGAAAGCCAGGGAAAGTGCGTAGAAAAAGTGCATTAATACCCTCTTAACCTCCAACGGGCGGGAAGAATCGTATGAGAATCGTAATTGAAATGGCCTGTAAACGGGAGTGGGAATCGGTAGCAGTTTTTTAAAGATTGAGGGGGAGGGGTGGGGAGCTTGGGAACGAGTCTGGGAATCGGAGTGCAACAAGTGACACCAACAGTAGGCTGTGGTGACACAAATCTTATCGCAAACAATGTAATTGTCTAGATATGACTGTGCTCCCCCCTTCGAAACTAGTTCACACGATCTCGACCACATGTGGGGAGTGTAGGGTATCCAAACAGAGCCCATCGATGAGCTGATTGAGTGGGTGGCAGAGCGTTCCCTAAAAGTACTTGCACCCTCTCTCCCCACCCCTCTCTTTCTCTCGAGCACCCAGTTCAATTGCCCGAATCGAAGCGTAAAAATAGCTTTAATGAGTACTTCCCATGCCAGCGAGCTTTTGACACTTGTCTAAGCAATATCGAGTAGTGAGAGTCAGTCTCTATTGTGCTTAGGTAACCCTAGCACATGTGTGTGAGTGAACTAAGTACCGTTTATTTGCTCACGGCAATTATTGCTCATATTGATTTGAGTAATTTCTCTAGGTGCGCAAGCAGCTCAGCTGGCTCTCTAGGGAGGAGGGGCCCTCCCAAGCGCCCAACCGGCGGCTCTCTTTCACTCACACACTCGACGTCATCGCAAGTACAAAACAAAACATGTGGAGACGCCAGGCGATTCATTCATTTGGCCGACAAGCGCTCAGCGGAGCACACACTCGCTCGAAAATAACAAAAAGCGGCGAAAATAAAGAAAGCTAAGCAGTAATACGGCAGATGAACAGATAAATCACAGTCGCAGTCGCAATCGCAGTCGCAGTTAAAAAAAGCAACAAAAAACGTCTAAAAAAGACAGTCGAGCGTTGCAAGTGTTATCTGTGATTAGTTTATGAAACAAAAAACCGTGACTTTTTGTTAAATCTCGGCCTAAAATCGTGATACAGTGGAAGTTGCTTATCTGGTACTGAAACCTTGAAAAAGGTGATGAAGCTTTAGTTTTATTAAGTTTAAGTTCAAGACTTATTTTAGTATGAGGTTCTTATTTATACTTTTGAACCAAACAACTAGATTGACATTTAGCAGCAATACAAAATGTGTTATGCAAAATAAAAAAAAAAAATAAAGACTAGAACAAGTGTTGTTTACCCAATATAAACTGTACGAAGACAATAGCGACGCAAAAAGCAAAACAAACCCTACCCCACCATCAGCACCTAGTATATACTATAGCAATATCTATAGCTATTCTTAGTGATATCCGAGGTCTTATCCAAGTGATTATAATTACGTTTACCCATTTATTCCCCAGATCGCGTTGCTGAGTACTCGGACGAGGACGAGGAGGTTGAGTTCAGTTCCGGCGAGTTCAACGACGAGGCCAACGAACTGGGCCTAATACGCGGCTACGATCCCAAGGATCCGAGGGAGTACAACCATCCGGCCAAGCATGATATGCGCAACAAGTATCGCAACAAGTTGCAACGCTCCGGTATCGAGGATTGCGCCCTAGTCGCATCCGGCATCCAGCACCATCATCCCGGCGTGGGCGTTGACAGTGATAGCGAGTTCGAGATGAAGGACAAGAGCTCGTCACGGGCCAAGTTTAGCCGGGTGAGTCAATCCGAATCCGAATCGGGAACGTGTAATCTTGGCCAGCTGTTATAGGTTCCGCGCCTAAAAATTATTGTCCCCACAGCTCCCCATCCCCGCCCCAAAGCATTTTCATTATGGTTCGATATAATTGCGTGGCAACACGACTCGCGTCAGCGTTTGGACTTCGGGGGTTTTTCAATTCGGAGGTTCAAAAATTCATTATGCAAAGTGAATAAATATCACTTAGTAGCTATCTATATAGATTACAACTACCGACAGTACCTACATATATAGATACTTATAGATTGGTAAACCCATTCATTAGTCTTTTTCTTTGTTAATATTTTGTTAGGAATTTGCATAGTTTGGCCATTATGCTTAGCCTTGTCTTACTTCCTCGTTCTTGGCAACCCAGATACCTTGCAACAGAACCTGAAACACTAAAATATGCATCAAAAATGTAGCTGCCGACTAGGAGGAGGAGGTATAGGAGGTATGTTGACAATTGTTGGGGCGGCGAACGAACGACCTTGGCGTGTCGAAGCAGTGTCGACTCTATTTGCCTAGATTTGGCTCTGCCACCCGTGGCATACTTTCAATGTCCCAAAGCTATATAGGTTGTGATCAACAAACAAACGAGGAATTGCACAAATTCCTTGTTCATCAGATCTTCCACTAGCCACTTGGCCTTTGAACTCTTCGGGCTTTCAAATATAATTAGAAAATTCATTTTTTATTGATGAGCCTTGCAGAGACAATTTTCTTAAGCTTGCCTGCTTAAATATTTAAGCCACAACATCAAGGCTTTTGGCCAATTACAGCGACGGGGTTTCCTTTCCTTTCCTCCTTTCACGCACCTGCCAACATCCGCCCATCAGCCCATCACAGCACAGGTGTAAAATTAGCCTGCGGCTTTTATTGTCATGGGCTGGCTCGGTTTTTTAATATCGCAGGATCGTTGTGAAAGCCAGTTGTAGATAAAAACCTGGCTAATGACAGCTCCAGCTCTGGGGGGAATATAACCAGAAACATATAAGCGAGCGGGCAATTAAAAGAGAATGATGCATATATTTTAACAGCTCCGGTTGTAGTCGGCAGTCGGTGGTCCTTGAGATTCTCCTTAATGGCCTAAAAGCGAATAAAAGCAGGCTCAAACCAGGGGCCATAAAGCCATATCATATCCCAAAAATATGATACTATTAAGTACTTAAATATTTAAAATAATAATTAAGAATTTATTTATTTTTTAGACCATTTCCCTGCAGCAGCGGAACTTCAAGCAGAAGATCGTGGCCCTGCTGAGGCGGTTCAAGGTCAGCGAGGAGCTGGAGGGCGAGTCCGGCCACCAGCGAACGGTGGCTGCCCTCCGAGGCGAACGGGATCTGGACGCTCTCTTCCAGGAGCTGGAGTCGCTGTCGTGCTGCGAGGGCGATGACTCCGGCCCGGATATGGACAGCATATCGGTGGGCTCGACCCCCAAGCCATCGCTGCGTCCCTTCTTCACCAACTCCAGGATCATGCTGCACGACAACATGACCGGCAATGGCGGTGATCTCAACCAGGGACTGGGTTCCGGACCCGTAATCGGACCGGCAGGTGAGTGCTGAATGGGGTTTGGCCTTTTTGTGGATGTATTTCCTAACTGGAGCTCTTTGAATTTGGCTTTAGCCATTTTTTATGGCTTTAATGCGTTGCATTCAGTATGAGTTTGTGGGCGTTATTGTTGCGTTGCGTTGCTTTTTTTTTTTTAAACAAATATTTTTAAAAAAATTAACATTCACACACACTAAAATAAACATGAAAAAATAATTCAAATTGCTTTCTAATGAGAGAAGAAGAAATTCCTCAGCGAAAAAGTAAACAATATTTTCAAAATTTCAGAATTCGTGGAATTTTATTGATTTTTTTTTACGTTTTATTTTGAAAACTATCTGTCTGTCTGTCCGGGTCGTCTGCCACTGTGCCACACTGCCATTGTTGCAAGTTTGGGTCAAGGCTAAAATACAGAAAAGTTGCCACACACGCATACACACTTGTCACTGCCACAACACACTCACAGTTCAACAGGACAAATTGTTTCGCTTGGAAGCAGAGAGGCACGATGGCAGGATGGCACTGTGGCACTGAGGCAGTTAATAGTCCTGCTAGTCCTGTTGACCATTAGTGTAGCTTCCGCCCACCAGAGTTATGGGGGCGGTGCGTCCTTGGATCTTTCAAGCGAAGCAGCAGTATCCAAGTATTATATTGTAGCTTTTGCCAAAAAAAAATAGGCTCTTCTTTTCTTGTACTGATAATTATTAGTTGTGCTTAGCGTTTGATTACTTAAACTACTGTTAATTACAATAACAACAACTACAAACTACAACAAATATATACAACTACAAACTACAACAAAAAAAGATACATTTTTGCATGGCTTGAAAACAAATCTCTCTTGCAGGAAACTCTGAGCGCCGATCATCGGATAAGAGCGACCAATTGACCAATTCATCTTACAATCTTGAAAATAACAAAAACCAAAAATGCATTCATTTAACAAACAATAACAATTCGGCAACAACACCAGGTCTGTGTACATTACAACAAAAAATCGAAAAGAAATCCCCCCCAAAATACGTATATCCCTCAAGAAATATTATCACCCACCACCACCAATCCTATCAAAATTATAGAACACACACTGCATTGTACCACCACCACACCCGAAAGATTAGACCCCAAATCAGTCATCATCACAGTCTGTTTGTAAATAAAAAATAGGATCCATATCCGGAAACAACCTGAAACATTAAGAAATCCCCGAAAGCATGATGATCCTCTGGTTCAGGTTGTTCTGGTCCACAAATCCTTCGCCCCGGCCCACACTCACGCACACCCCAGACACGCCTACAGTTACACACTGCCACTGCCACACACACAGTCACATGTTAACTGGATTTTTGTAAACCGTATGCTTTCTATGTACTTTAGTTGTTGCACCATTCCGTTGCATGCCCCATTCGGAATTCTTCTTTGATTTGTGCGTCAATTTCATTGATTGTTTGTATTTATCTGTAGAGCACACACATGTGTGTGTGCCTCCCTATCAGGTGCATGTTTCGGGATCTTAAAATAAACTCCCCATCATACTGCGGCCCCAAAATAGATCCCCAAGTCCGACCGACGCACTCTCGGAGCTGGCTTCCAAATTAGCCCCAGCATAGACGTCAGACCCTTGAGAACTGTAGCCCTAATCGCCGGCTTGTCGCCCGCCCCGCCCCTTCCACCTCATAAAGTCTTGAGCAACCACCCACCCCACCATTTTCCCCCCCATTTCTTTCACTTTCACCTAACGTGTCGTGCGTTGCCTTCCTATTTTGATTCGAGTTTTGATTAATATGCGCATGGCTTTGAAAAATTCTACCTTGAAAGAAGCATGGCTGCTCCACCCTCCTGCCCATTAGTCGCCTCCATTCCCCCCCATCCAAGTCATGGTCGTAAAATAATGAAAGCTTTAATTATATTTTCGGTTCGGGGATTTTTATTTGATTATTTATTTACACGAGCTCCTCGGAGGAGGGGGCTATCTATTTATGGCCGCCGTTCTGTCTCACGATTCTGTCCTTAGAGGCCTTCGCATGTCTGTCCCCCCCTCCCCTAGAATATCACAATCCCCCCGATACTTCACTTGTGGTCATTATAATAATAGTGTTTGTTCCCTCAAGTTTAGGAGCAATTTTTAACCAGCTTTATAAACTATAATAATCCCTAATAACATTGGTTAAAAGTTGCTTTTAAAGTACGACTCTACTTGATACCCTTATTGTCCAATTTCCCATCGCATATATGAGTGACTAATATATTCAACCAATCTATGTCCCCACAGACCGAGGTGGTAACGATAGCTCTGGAAACGAGGCCAACACCGGCTACAATGATGGTCAGACCTCAGATCCCCAGAACAGCCCGCCCCGGGACAAGGACTACATGCGTCTGCAGCAACAACAACTGACCCCAGTCAGCTCGGTGGCCGCCAGTATGGCCAGCGGCAACCTGGTAACGCCCGCCCAGACGGAGAAGCGATCACGTCTGTTCCGGACCTCCAGCAACACACCCGTGGTGACGGGCAGTGGGGGCAACAGCGCCAGTGCTGTTAGTGCCTCGGGGGGTGGCAAAAGGAAGCACACCCTGAGCCTGAGTGCTGAGCCCAGATCTGTGCTGGAGACCTGCCTGTCGCCCACCAATGTGGAGCCACGTAAGCTGTTGCTCGACCAGTTGAATCGCGTGTTTGCCGGTGAGGACAGTGTCATACCGGAGGTGCTGACCATCATCAGTCCGCCGGAGGCCCTGGGTGGCAGTGGGCTCTTGGCCAAGCTGGTCACGCTATTCGCCAACTCCTTCAAGCCGGCATTCGTGCCACAGAACACGGCCGAGGTCAAGGCGGTGTTGCAGGCCCTCATGGCCAAGATCCAGAAGTAGTAAGTGTTCCTTTCCCAGCTCTCCTTTCAAATCACTTCATAATCTTGTCCGGCAGCTGTAACTCGAATGCCAAGCCACCGCACACGGTCAAGGTGCTGCTCATCGGCGGAGATTGGCTGCAAGGTGCCACCCTGCGGCACTACGTGGAGCTAATGGGCGTCCGTCCGCCCGACTGGCTCAACCATCTGCGCTTCTATCTGGTACCGATCGGCGGCAGTTGCGGCAATGTGGCGCGCCACCTCAGCCAGATGGACCAGGCGTACGCCGCCATGTTTGGCTCCGACAACTGGACCCAGCTGTGCGAACGAGCGGCTGCTACGGCGGCGGCGGTCAGCGCCGTCACTACCGTAAATGCGACCGCCTTGACAGCCAATCTGGCGGATGCGGCTGGGGTGAACAAGTCGGACATCGCAGAGCTGGTGCAGCGCATCCAACGATACTTGCTGGCAGCCGGACCCTGCACTCAGATACCCATTGCCGAAGCCATGGTCAACTACAAGGACGAAGACTCCTGCCAAATATTTGTGCCGTTTGTCAGCGTGAGTATCCAGTCTCTATGGGATTTAAATCGATGACCGAAACTAACTGTGAATATGTTACTTCAGGATGTGCGCATTGGTTACTTGGATGCCCAGGCCTCGTTGGACCTTGAGGAAAATGCAGCCAGCTCCAGTGCCGGCAGTGCATTGGGTCTGGGCTCCAGCTCGGCCATTCCTATTGGCAGTCAGAGTTCTCCCAATGTGCACGGTGTGGTGTCGGGCTCCCCGCCCCAGCAACAGCAGCTGATTATGGGACGCATCTCCCCGCCGCTGCAGACGCCACCGTCGTCCGCGTCGTCCCACCGGGAGCGTATTGCTAGCGAATCCCTCAGCACACCATCGTCGCTGCAGCAGCAAACGTTCAGCGGAGCTCTGGCGGCCGCCGAGGCTGTGGAGCTGCAGGTGGACTATTGGCCAGTGGTGCGACCAGGCGAGGGCCATGCCAAGGAATCGAAGAGCGGCAGTGGATCGAAGGGCGGCGATGCCGGCGGAAAGAATAGCATTAAGAGTACGTTTAGGAACCTGCAGGTGTGGCGACTGCCACAGCATGCACAGCAATTGGGTGATATGTTTAATGGACTGACTGTTAGTTTCGCCACCAAGGAGAAGAAGCAGAAGCAGAGTAAGTCCATCGGAATTATAAGAGTCTTTAGAAGATTACTACATCCTAATCCCTATTTCAGTTATGCGCCTGGGAAAGAAGAAGGACAAGGAGCGTGATCTCGAGAAGGAGCAGTGTGTGGAGGGTGTGGCTCGTCTAATTTGCTCACCCAAGCAATCCCATCCGGTGCCGCTACGAGGTAAGGGAGTCAGACTCATTGAAGACACAGCATATTAATTATTTGAAATTTTTTAATTGCAGTGTATATCGATGGTACTGAGTGGACGGGCGTTAAGTTCTTCCAGGTCTCGTCGCAATGGCAAACGCATGTCAAGAACTTTCCCATTGCACTCATCGGCTGCACGCCCATGTCCTGTGCCGAATTATCCTAGTCATTTTAATCCCTACGCTCATAGGACACAGAGACACACACAAAAAAAAAGATGAAGTTGAAACTACCATAAATACAAAAAAATACAACGCGTGCTTGGAGCAAGGGAGTCAGACACTTGCGCGGCAATAAATATTATTAACTGAAAAGAATGATAATTTATTTATAATTAGTATTTGTAAATTTTTAGTTAATAAACCTAAACCATTAGTATGTACTCCTCCAGTTAAGTTAAGGTTCATTTCCGCGCCCAGCTTGCGAACTAATTCCTTTCGAGCCACACATCACACAGACCCAACCCAACCAACCACCAGAGACACTCTACTAGTTTAAAATTATGCTTAAAGTAATTACCAAAATCGTCAAAGATGAACAACGCGTATCAAAATAATCCTGTACCAGAAGGTCTAGTTTCTAGGACTAAAACCGTTAGTTACCGTTTCAAAAAAAATTGTCTATAAACACGTTGCTCTTGCCGCCTGTTGGCAGGCTATAGCATATATATCCCCCGTATCCCCGTGTCAGGAATCGGGGCACTAGGCTTCCTGATCTCAAAAATCGTTGCTCCCGACTGGCCAACTATCGAGTGTATCTGAAGGTTATGCAGAAATCTTGAAACTAATTGACAAACTTGACACATATTTAACCAACCCGTCGTCTATATACTACCTAAATCAGAGAAAATATCTATATGTGAAATTATATACAATACGTACTATATTCAAAATATGTAGTATTCCTATCTAATCAACCATATACAAGCCATTGTGTACTACTCTTATTGTTGTGATTTTTCGAAAAATTTCAAAGGCAGCCCTATTGTATTAGCGCGTGTTGAGAAAAGTAAATTTATACATGTATACACATAAAGTAAATCTATATAGATCGCATAGCTAAAGAGAAGACAGTTCGATATATCATTATTGTACAATATATATATTCTATTACCCCGCATTCGTATCCCCATCCCCATCCCTCCCCACACCGTAGTAGTTGCGAACCTATATTGAATTCCCAACTCCCTGCGTGTTTTTCCCCCTTTGAGATATGGAAATGACGTTCGAGGTGCGTTGAGTTGAAAGGAAAGAACTGCATTGTAAGTCGTGTAATTTATAATTGTACTATTAAATATATATTAAAAGTTAAATACGAAATTGTCAAGATTCTTTATTGGTGAAAAGCTTAGCATACGTGCAGAACCTGCTGCGGCAGGCCATTGACTAGAATTGAGCGCTCGTTGAGACCTAATGGTCCTGCGATTCCACCAGGTGGTACCAGGAATTCACTATCCGGATAGCCCTTGGGTTGGGCGAACTCCAAAAGATTGGCATTGCTCTGGCTAAGGGTTTCAAGGGACCAAACGGCCAAGTTTCGAGTCTTTCCATGACGGGCCAGGACATAGAACTGCGGGAAGGGGTATATGTAACATGGTAGGTCTGCAAGTGGGTCCAAGCTTCTTACCTTATCCTGGATATCCACCAGAAAGCCCACGATCAACGCCCAATGGGCTCTGTGGCCAGACTTCAGGCAAGGTGCGTGGTTTACATCCGCATCATAACTTTTTTAGTCACATAACTAAATTAAGGACAACCAATTATAGTTAGAATACAATTTTAAGAGTTTCAGTAATGCAGTTGGGTTGTTTTGGAACTTTTATTAAGCAATATAATTATGAGGCGTATAAATGAGGGACAATTAGCTTAAAATCCATAGGAGACTGGCTAGCCAACCCGCATTGGCGGCGAAACAAGGATAACGCCATCGCCTCGCACAAACAGCATGGGAATGGTCCGTTTTGCCGTCTTGTAAACCTCCTCGTAGGTCTCTTCGTCGATTTCCACGGTGGTCACCGTCTCCTCCGCGTCACCCAGAACCATGTTCAGATGCTGATCGAAGGCCTGCCGAGAGAGTGTTATTAAATTGTCTACCGAATAGCCACCGAAGTTAACTCACATGAAGACGTCCTCGCAGTTCCCGCTCATTTCGCATTTTTACGTACACCTTTTCATCCAAACTCAAGCGGATCAGATCCAAGGGCTCCTTAACCGGCAAAATTACCTGACTCAGCTGCAAGTGGATGAATTAAAGATATTTTAAGAAATATAAACTATAATTTAAGTATAAAGATACTTCGTAAGTTTTACATACCTGCTCTTCTTCGGTGGCCATTGCAAAAACAAATTCACGTTTTTTTTATAAACAATTATTAAATGTTTCCTTTTTTGCTTAAAACACAACGTTTCACAACACTAAACAATCTGGCGACTCTATCAGCTGTTACGGAGCTGTTATTGCAAAACGGAGCTGTTAGCGCGGCCGCGAAAAATATCAATCTAAAACTAGTTTTAAACCAGGTTTAAATAAAATCTTAAAATATGCAAATTTGTTGTAAAAGGATACGGTACAAGAAGACAACCTCCTGCCTGTAGCAACTCCTTGACCTTGTTGCAATTGAGGACACCTTCGTGCAATTGACAGGCGCCGCGCTGTTGCAAATACTTGCGAGTTATTTCGAACAAATACTGGCCACTGAATAGCTCCCCGTTAAGGGTATACTCCTGCGCAATGGTTTCTTTGAGAAGTTCCGCAGCCGTGGGCTGCCCACCGAGCAACATGCTGAGGGCCGTCAACCCACAAGTAGGTCCCACCTGGAAGAGTATACATAAGTAGGTACATAAGTAATAAACGAAGAAACATAAACTTAGCCCCCACCTGGAGTGTACTAGGCACCGAGTAATACTGGCAGCTTTTTGGAGCTTCATATTGACATACACGACTGAGATAGCACCCTTTTTGCAGCTCCGGATATTCCTTGGCCCAGCTGCATTCGTCCGTGTAAATATTTATATTAATAGGACGTTCCTTCAATCCTGGGGACGTCTGTGGTATTGGAACCGAGGGAATCGGTGGCGGTGGAGGCGGTGCGACTGGTGAAATGTGCGACATTTATGTGGAGTAAATAAATAAACGAACTCTTCCGATTCTAACAGCAGAACAGCTGTTTTCGGTCAATAACAGAACTCTGTTCTTTCCATAAAATGTACATAAAATGTACATTTTTTTCTTAATCTCTCAAAATATTGTGTTTCACCCAATAAAAACCCAAAAATAAGTAAAACAAAGGTTGTTATTTACCATATATTAGACATTTTTCTGTATAATATTTTATGTTTTATTTGGGCTTTTATAGGAATATATTTTATGCGAATTAGATTTGCATATTAGTGAATGTTTCATGGATTCAAACCACAACTAAATTTGTTATTCAAATGGCAGCAAACTATGTACTTGAAAAGTTCAAAAACTTCTTTGTCGTATCTTATCAAAATAAGTTGCCAACACTCTGTAACGATTTTCATAAGTTTATTTATAAGAATGCGATAATTCATAGCATAAATTTTCAGCTTAGAAATGAAATATTAATTTTAACCGGCAACTATTCTGCAAACACTGTGTGATTCCTTATATTTGTTTTTTCTACATGTATCATAGATACAACGTGCCAACTGGTTTCCTAAGCCGCATTTTTCGTTGTTTTTGATGGAGTTGCATGTTGTTTCCAATTTGGTGATCAGATTCTCATAATCAATTGAGTCGAAATTCTTTTCCCTAATCCTGTTTGGGTTTATCGTGCCGTTGACAATGAAACCAGTCGCAATCATTAAACAGTGCAATTCACATTGGGTCGCAACACCTGGGAAGATGTTATAGTCACGACTTGTATTGGCGCATTTCTTATATCTTTCTAGTTCGTCATCCTAGTTACGATTGTATTTATTTTTAACTTAGTTATTATAGTCCTTGAATAAAAAGGAAAACAATTTGTATTAATTTATAGCTACGTAAGTATGTATTAGAGGATCTGGCTCATCTGGAACGTCGGAGGTTTTTTTTATTTCGTTTTTCACAATCCTGTTTTCTGATCGCAGCCAGGGACTTTAAAAGGAGTGGCTTTGCTGCCTCCTTAGGGTGCAGCTTCTGAATAGTATCTGAAATTATTTATTTCTTTTAACTATGAAAATCCAAAAGAAAGGTGTGAAAATAAATACCCAAAAGTACATCAAAAAAATTTTCGTATTTCCATATTTTTATATTTCTTAAGTTTGTTCTTTTCCAGGGTGATTTGCTATTATAAACAAGATCCATCGAAAAAACATTTTTGAGAGTTCTGGGGAGAGCATCTCCACCAAGCAGATGCTTTATTTTGGCTGTCTGTGGAGTTTACAATATAACTTATTTAAATAATCAGTTAAAAAGTAATTCATAACTTACATATTCATTTTGTTTTCCGTTGGCTATCTCATTGTCCAATTTCTCTAGATCTTCGTATGATTCTATTGGAAATTCTATATCTTTTAAGTTCAATTTACTTTCATCAACCAGTTCCGTTATCAGGTACTCATCCTCGCTGTTTGCAATTAATTTGTCTTCATGGAAATCTTCATCATCCTCCATTGACGGCATCGTGTCGGCATCATCACAGCTACCATCAAAGGGACTTGAATCCAAGTAAACTACTTCAGAGCTAGTCAAACTTTTTCCCAATTTATCTTTATATCGGACTCTGGTTTTTACTTTGGAAATAGCATTTGCCAGTTGCTTAGTTGCTGGTTCGGACGAATCATTCAGTTTAATTGCCTCTAAAGTAGATTGAACTGGTTAATTCAGATAATTAGAAAATCAAAGGGTATTTACCCAAGAGAGCGTTAAAAAAATTAACATAATGTCGCAGTCGTTTTCTTCCACTCATTCCATCTACATTATATTCCAAAAGAATTTGTTCCGATAAAATATTGGTCAAGGATGAGGCAAGCGATCCGACTCTAAAAATTTTCGATCTTATTTGTGCTACCTGTAAGTGGAAGAAGGATCAATTTAGATTCCCAAAAGATTTGGTTTATATACTGGCATACACAGTCTTCGCGATTTTCGTCGGTAATGGAGTTTTCAAAATCTGCAAGATCTGATTCTGTCTGTATAGGAAATTCGAATTTTGTTACGGCTTTGGAAGGGGGATTTTGGGGCATAAATTTTTGCTTCATATATTGTTGCATATAAGCCGACTGCGTGGCTACAGCACTCGTCAGTTCCCGCAGTTCATTCCTTAGGGTCCTAACCTCCTCATGCATTCGTTTATTTTCATCTTAAAAATAAAAGTTTGAATTATTTGTTTTATCTTTTTTTAAATTAAATATTTACCTCGCACTACTGCCAATATGCGTTCAACCGAGGGCAGTTGTGGGTCATGACGGATTTTGTTTGTTGCTTCTGCCATTGTGGATAAAGTTCACCCTAGTGGTTGAATAGTTTCAGTCATGTATGAATCAAGGAGAAAGATTCCTCAATGATTCCGAAGTGAATTCCGATCCTTTCAATAAGAAGTAGTATTTCATTTTAACAAGTCAGGATTCCACTGGCTTTTTGGGCCTCAAATTCAAGAATAAGTCATATATTTTGTATTTGTATTTTAATAATATCTTTATTTTTGCCGGACCAAACACTAGAGGCCATCAAACATATGATAATTGCGTTCTAGGTGTAGACAGTGTTGGTAAATGCATGTCGATTGTTTAGCGCCAAATTACGATAACTTTACAAATAGATTGTGTAGTCAATTTCTTTTATTTTTATTTTTTAGCTTAACTATACTTGTATCAATTCTAATTTTAAATTCCATATTTATCAAGTCTTTTTATTTTACGTATTTTCTTATTCAAATTGTTTTTAACGCAAACCATTGCTTTGTTAAGGACCAAATCTGCCGGCTTATTGGGTTCCAACAATCGTATCGCCTC
This sequence comes from Drosophila bipectinata, assembly GCF_030179905.1. Lineage (NCBI taxonomy): Eukaryota > Metazoa > Arthropoda > Insecta > Diptera > Drosophilidae > Drosophila > Drosophila bipectinata. Next base: position 14,790,957 of record NC_091739.1, read on the forward strand.
TGAAAACAAAATATTAATATACAAAGGCTAAATCATAAAAAATATGAAGGATAAGAAAACATACCTAAAAGACAGGGGAAAAAGTGTAAATATTGGTTAAGGGCTTTTTTAGAATTAAGTCCCAAGATATTGAAGTCGTTGATGATATCCTCTGTCATAACATTTTTAATAGATTGAGAAAGTTTTCCGGTACCAAGCAAATCTTTAATTCTTTTTATCTACAAACAAATAAATTTTATTATAATAAAGTTAGGATTATATGTTTTCACTTACGTAATCGGGATGGCCATTTCTCTGCATTTCTGAATCTATTAAAATAAGATCACTTTCAGATTTAAGGGGAAATTCAATTTCATTTGTAGCTTGTTCTGTTGATTTGTGTATCGACTTGGTGCATATAGGATCGTCTGCCTTTACAGGTTTTTTTTCCTTTAAGCTTTTAGAGTTTTTGCTACTAGATAGCACCTGATTGCTTTCCTTCATAAGTTTTCTTTCCTTTATACTGTTTTTGCTGTATGTGTTCTTGATACATGTTATCGCGTGTCGGAGTGACTTATTTGGGTTCCCCGGGGTAACCATTTCAATTGCCTCTAAATATACAACACCGTTAGTTTATATTTTTTTAGTAAAAATGATTTTCTTACCAAAAAGTGCAGATATAAAATTATTGTAACATCGAAGTCCCTTTTTGTTGCTTACGCCTTCAAGATTATAATCCATAACAAGTTTTGGCGTTAAAATACCTTTTAGGGACCTAGACAAAGTTCCACCAACACTTAAAATCGTTTTCATGCGATTCACCTGTTGAATGTTGTATTAGATATAGTTTTTAAACCAAATGTATTAATATACATACATAATAGTCTCTCGTTTCCATTGTTATGCATTCATTAAAGTCAATCAGTTCGGATTCGCAAGTAATGGGAAAATTAACAGGCACCGGCTCGATCATCGGTAGAGTCGGTGTTACCACAGGCTCTATGATCGTCTTACCACTTTCTATATTCACGTACTGTTGCATAAAAGCCGTCTGATTGGCAATGGCATCTGCGAGCCTGGAAATCTCGACTCTAAGGGACTGTATGTCTCCGCGCAAGTCTTCATTTTCCTCTGTAAAAGTAAAATGTATCTGCGGATTTAGATGATTTGACGGTAAGTAGATGGAGGGAAGCTGTTACCTCTGATAGTGGAAATAAGTCGGTCAATAGGCTGTGGCTGCTGTTCTTGTTGTTGTTGTCTGTCGAAATCTTGATATTGGTCTGTCGAAAAACAAATACGTTAATTAACTTATTCATACATCTACTGAGTACTCACAATTGTAGTTGCCATACTCAGCCATGATAAAAACAATCAAAGATGCATTAATAGTCACGGAATTCCCAAATATTCTCAAAGGAGGATTTTCTCGGGATATGAATTCCTCGATGATTCAATGCAAGTAGTTTTCACAATGGATTCCTGAAGGAATCTATACACCAGTACTATATTTGATAGTTCAATTAAGTTATTTTATATTTTAACTCATTCCAGATCTGACTTTTTCTCACCAACTAAGTACGAATTTTACAAAAAACTAGAATATTTTGGAAAATAAATGATGCTAAGCTTCAACCGCTGCACAACACCAATCCAGTAAACAGCTGACTGCGCCTCAATCATTCGCTATCCAACACAGATTTACCCATTTTAAATCGATATAAATCGATTTTCAATCAAACCAAACTAAAATCGCACATTTTCAAAAATGTTTTACGGGTTTTCTTTTGTCATAATTAAAAAAAAAAATCCTTACTTTATTTTTCGATTTTCAAAAACTGAAGCAAACCATAGCTACTCAAAGTTCGTATATAGTGTCTACAGTGATGACTATATCTTCCCCAATTATTAACCGATTCTCAAGCGGAGTACCTTAAATGATTTCTGAATTGATTCTCCACCATTCTGCATCAAAATCCTGAGACAAAATATTTTTTTGATTTTTTGTCCATTTTTCGTGAGGGATCCATTGAAAATGGGGTTTTTTCCTATAGGGTCCACAGTGATGGCTACATCTTCCCCAATTCTCATCCGATTCTCAAGCGGGGTACCTTAAACGATTTCTGTATTGATTCTCCACCATTCTGCATCAAAGTCCTAGGACAAAATATTTTTTTAGATTTTTTGTCCATTTTTCGTGAAGGATCCATTGAAAATGGGGTTTTCCCCTATAGGGTCTACAGTGATGGCTATATCTTCCCCAATTCTCATCCGATTCTCAAGCGGGGTACCTTAAACGATTTCTGGATTGATTCTCCACCATTCTGCATCAAAATCCTGAGACAAAATATTTTTTAGATTTTTTGTCCATTTTTCGTGAGGGATCCATTGAAAATGGGGTTTTCCCCTAAGGGGTCCACAGTGATGGCTATATCTTCCCCAATTCTCATCCGATTCTCAAGCGGGGTACCTTAAACGATTTCTGTATTGATTCTCCACCATTCTGCATCAAAGTCCTGAGACAAAATATTTTTTAGATTTTTTGTCCATTTTTCGTGAGGGATCCATTGAAAATGGGGTTTTCCCCTATAGGGTCCACAGTGATGGCTATATCTTCCCCAATTCTCATCCGATTCTCAAGCGGGGTACCTTAAACGATTTCTGGATTGATTCTCCACCATTCTGCATCAAAATCCTGAGACAAAATATTTTTTACATTTTTTGTCCATTTTTCGTGAGGGATCCATTGAAAATGGGGTTTTCCCCTATAGGGTCTACAGTGATGGCTATATCTTCCCCAATTCTCGACGAATGTTATACCGGCCAGATCTAAGATATTCAATTACTACGATTACCAACCAAAAGGTATTTATTTTCGATCCGTTGTTATTAAACTAACACTGACAGTGTGATTTGTCGGTACGCTTAGATGGAGATTTCAAAATGATCGTAACAGGAAAGTCCGCATCAACGTTGGACTGTTAAAAATAAAAATTTCAATTCAATATTTGCTCAAATAGAAGAAAATTCTGAGTTACCCACATCTGCCTCCAGCTCTAGAGCCTTCAAAGACAAAGTATGAAATGCCAAATCCAAGTTAGTGCCTCTCTTAGCCGACGTTTCATAGTAGGGTATTTTATTGTTTCGTTGGCACCATTCATTTACTTCTCGATTAGAAACGACGCGGTTGCCAAGATCTACCTTGTTGCCAACTAATACGAAGGGAAAATGTACAGGATCGTGAGGATTGGCTTGTATAAGAAACTCGTCATGCCACCTGTCTAGGGCATCGAAGGAGGCCCGTGAAGTAACGTCGAAGACAAGCATGCAGCAGTCGACACCTCGGTAGAAGCCGCTAGTGAGACAATAAAAGCGTTCTTGTCCCGCAGTGTCCCAGATCTGGAATTATTTAAGAATTCGTTCATACAAAAAATAGCGAGTATTTTAAGGGTTACCTGGAGTGTGACCAAGTGATCGTCGACAGTCACCTCTTTGATGCTTAAGTTGACCCCGATTGTAGCCTTTTCTTTAATGCTGAAGCGCCGCTCTACGTACCTCTTTACCATCGATGTTTTTCCGACACCCGTCTCACCTATTAAAATTACTTTCAGAAGACATTTTTTTTTACTATTCATTTTTTGCGTACTTCCTAGTCTGGATTCGCATTCGAACTAACTATCTTCCCCTAAACAGGGATCGAAAAAGTAATACTATGATTCATGAAATGACAAACTAACCACTTGAAGTAATCAGACAGCAATAAGGGGAAAATATTATCTTCCACATACAGTAAGAAGCCCATTTGTATTAGCTTAATGACGTACGATTTATTGTAAATTCTTCATTGTTTATTTTGTAAATTAAACAAAGTATATCTCGTATTGATAAGGGAAATAAAGTAAATACCAAATATACGCAATTTACAAGTGTATTACGAAAAAACAAGGAGAAATTTTACATGGAATACTATTTATAATCATAGGATATACACAAATAACATAGTTACTAATCCAAAATTCGCCCGAATGTCTTGCAATGGGTGTTTAGGAGCTGAGCCGATCAGGACGGTGCACTGCCGATTCGATAGTGTTGGAAATAATGTCGATAATCACATTAAAAAAGTTATTTTTTATTTAATTTACAATCACAAGATTTTTTTGTTTTGTTTTGTTGTGTTTCGAAGATACTTTGTTATTGTATTCTCAATTTTAGCTGCTGTTGCATAGCCAGACGATGCGTGCAAAAATTGACTAATTAAACGGCAAAATAGAACTAGACAGGAAGGCGGGCATGAATATGAATATTTGTAATACGAGTACACTTCTTTGTGAAACGGTTGGATGGGTAAGTTAGTTGGGTTGGGTTGGGTATACGGTTGCAGCCATTGCCAGAGGCCCTTAAGGAGTCGGCTGTTAGATGATGTCTATCTGAATCTGAACTTTGCATCCTATCAATTAATTAATTACTATGCTGCTTGCTGAAATTGTTTTACTTAATCATAGAACACTCTTTTCCGTCGTCCGTCGTACTTCTTGCATCTCTTGATCAATATTATGTTGGAAATATTATTTAATAATATAGATTGTGTAATTATCCATGCTGTGTTATTACATTAGCACTGGCAGTTGTCGGGGTTGCCAGGACGATTGTTTTGCGAGTTCAAAATGATCTGATCGGGAAAATCGTTGACAACGTCAGCCTGTGTGAGATAGGAATTCAATAATATAGATGGCTATTCACATATTTTAAAGGGCACTGACCTCCGCTTCCTGCTCCAGGGCATTCTTAGCTATAGTCTGAAACGCGAGCTCTACATTAATTCCCTCCTTGGCGGACGTTTCATAGTAAGGTATATCGTTCTTCGATTGGCACCATTGCTGCGCCCGACGGGTGGACACCTGGCGGTTGTCCAGATCCACTTTGTTACCCAATACCACGAAGGGGAAATGCTCAGGATCGCGTGGACTGGCTTGTATGAGGAACTCGTCGCGCCAAGAGTCGAGATTCTTGAAGGAGTTGGGCGCCGTAACGTCATAGACGAGCACGCAGCAGTCAGCTCCCCGGTAAAAGGCCACACCGAGCGACTGGAAGCGTTCCTGACCAGCAGTATCCCAGATCTAATTCATAAAGTGTTGATGGGAGTTATAAATGAAGGTGAACATCCGGAGCTTGATTCGTTCTTACCTGCATTGTGACCACTCGGTCGTTTACCACCACCTCTTTTGTGCAGAAGTCGGCTCCTATTGTGGCTTTGTATTGGTTCGAGAAGCGTTTGTTTACATACTGATTCATGAGCGAGGTCTTGCCGACACTGCTGTCGCCCAGGATGATAACTTTCAGCAGGGATTTCTTTCGGCTGGCCATTTCGATGTACTAGTAATTTGTTTGCTGGATTGGTGCTTTTGGTTGGTTGGCTGGCTGCAAAAAGCAAGGTGTATATCGATTAGGCGAGTTAAAAATACTTCGGACTTTGCGTTAATTCGATTAAGCGCGGGCAAGAGAACAGCAATGGCTCGACAACAGCTGTGAAAGGAAATTCTTTTTGACAAGATAACACGGTTGGAGCCAGGCGGTGATCCATTGAGCTGGACGATAACTCGAAACCACTGACTCATCATTACACTGGTCACAATGAACGATCGCCGGAAGGGGATGAGGGTGGGCGGGTTTACCCGCATCGGTGATAAAGCCTGATCACTGAAAATTACTCGCGCGAGGCGGAGAAAGTGCGCAGCACACACACACGCGAACACAAAGACGAGGTCACTCTGCCAGCGTAATCGACAGGAATACGCAAACAATGCATTTCTAAGGGGCTCTGGAAACGCCCATTTCCTGGCCACGGGAGATTTGCTCTACATGGGACAGTCCAAATAGTGCTAAATGAGTGCGAAATTAAAGCCAACCACCCCCGCCCCGCTCGACAGCTCCAAAAAGCTGTGTTGTGACTTGTTTTTCTTCACCACTACCAGTTCAAAGGTACGTCGGTGTGCGGGCTCTTTGTGTTGTGTGTACATTTTCCAAGGGAGTCCCTCTAGCTCCTCTGTTTGGAAAAATACACGCTTCCTTCTTGCTGCATAACACGCTCACGCCTAAATATACGCTTTACTTGATCACTTGCACTGCGCACTTACGTTGAACAGGTGAAAAGTCGGAATTTGTTTCTTGTGGTCGCCTCTTTTTTAGAAAAATATTTAGTTAATTACGCAGCAGAGGCGGAGAATAGCGATGGGTGTATCGATACATCGATAAAAGTCCACCACCGCAGCGCCATCTGCTTTTTTGGTATTTTTTGTCCACCATATGTTACTCGCGCCTGGTAATTTCTAGCGAAGACACGATCCAAACACTGAAAAAAAAGTCGTGTAATATTACAAAATACAGATTGCATACATATACAAAGAATATCGATATATTGACATTTTGATACATTATCAACAACCCTAAGTTGGTAAACTCATTATCAACACCTTTTGCCAAAATTATCACTGAAAAGGGCATCTAAAAAGGATCAGAAGAAAAGGAGTTGAAAGGGAAAAGGATCCTGGAATCATTGAGGTGCACCGACATGGCCACGCTTCCGCCGCGCAAGAGTCAGACGCCTACGCGGATCTGCATCTCAAAGCAGCACCTGACACCGCTGCAAACGCTGCTCCAAATGGGCTTTCCCAGGCACAGGGCGTGAGTTGTCCCTATTTTTACAAAGTGGCTTCTATGTGGAGAGATTTTATTGATTTTTTTTTATTTGCAACCCTACAGGGAGAAGGCTCTGGCGTCGACAGGAAACCGAGGGGTGCAAATAGCCTCCGACTGGCTGCTGGCCCATGTAAACGATTCCACTCTGGACGAGTGTGCTCCTAGGGAGTATATCATCTATGCATGTCCAACCGGTCCCTTCCTGCAGCAGCTGGAGGAGTTCTGGGCAAAGTCTCGTCAGGTGTGCGGGTGGAACGGAGCCCACAACTACGTGCCCCACATAACTTTGGTATCCTTTTTCAAGGTGAAGATTGGTTTTGCTCTAACCAGCACGGATAATTTACATTATTTGTTTTTCCGATAGGCCCCTGACGAATGTTCGCTCCAGTTGTCCAAGTCCCTCAAGCAGGTGGTGGATATGACGGGTGCTCTTCTCGATCGTCCTTTGAAGCTGGAGCCCTACATGAGCCAGAACTTTATGGGCTTCTTTGTGGCTGAGGAGGATGCTAACTACCTAAAGCGTCTGGCCCTGCAATACGTCAAGGAGGTGTCCAACTCAAGTACGCTCCAATCAGTTTATTTTCTGTTGGTTGCACTTTCTTTGGGCTGTTTCGGTTTCTCCTTTATTTTACATTTTGTTCGGTTCGGTTCACGGTTTTCCAAGTTTCGGAGTGGCTTACGGCTATGTTGTTTTACTTTTTTCACGCCTGTCCGCCCACTAATAACTGGATTTGGATCTGGTTAATGATGCAGTCATTAGCGATACCTATGAGCAGCTGGACGCCATTGTGGCATGCTTCCCCTGGTGCGGAGCAGTATCCTCGGGCACTCGCTGTATTCCCCGCAGCAGTCGATGTAAGCCATTAGCCTAGTTTAATAATTATTACTCACCTAAGAACACAATAGCTTATCAACCGATGCATGCCTCACTACCACCAGTAGATAATTTACTAATCTATATAGCTAATTAGAGCAATTCTTCGTGACGCTTCAAAATTGTTTGGAATTTTTACTGTAATATCTTTAAAATTCTTAGGGTGGGTCGATTGCAAGCACTCACTACCAAAGCGATACTTTCTATGGAATCGCCCAAAGATTAGTTCCAGTTCGCATGATTCCTTATCAAAGTGTCGACTCACCCTAGTTCCTTCCACCGCATATAAGCAGCACCGCTGTGACACTCACGTTCAGTGTCCCTTCCAGCGTTCATTCCACTAATAACCTCTGACTACCCGTAGCCATTTCACTCGAACCCCACGTTAAGAGCCTGCACCTGACTCTCGCCTACCAGTTCCCGCAGGCACAGTTCAATGCACTGAAAGCACTCGTGGAAACACTAGACGCCAGCTGCGCCTCTAATTGGGAGCTACGCCTCTATTCGCGTGATCCGCGACTCGCTACCAAACAAGTTAGCACACATACCAGTGCCATCCTCTTGAATCGAATCTAATTCCTGATTCCCTACTTGCAGGTCCAAAAGGTCGTCTATCCGCACAATCCACACGAGACGGATGAGCTGGAGTTGCGCATCGGGGATTACATCTACTTGAATACCGAGGTGGTGGACAGCTCTAGTGACGGCTGGGCAGAGGGTATCTCCTGGCTAACCGGAAGCACGGGTCACCTACCAGTGAACTACACTGAACGAACTGCCGAGTCCGACGCCTGGACCCTACACAGAGTGGTGCAGCTCTCTAAGAGTGTGGCTTCTTCGCTGACCTCAGCCGAGGACCTGGACATTGTGGACGGCCGTAGCTTATCAACCGAACCGGAGGACCGCCAGCGCGAATTGCAACAAAGTATGTTATCTTACTGATTAGATTTTGGAAAATTTCATAACATATTGGATATTTTCCACTTATAGGCGCAACACATCCCGAGATCATCGAAGGATCTTCGTTTGAGGAGTCCGAGCAAAGCGTGGAAAAGTATTTGCGACAAACCCTGAAGCCCTGCCTGGAATTGCCTTCCGTGCAGCTTTTGAATAGCCAAAATTTGGCTCACCAGCATAATCCGAACACGCCTACAATAGAGATCACTACCAATATGTCTTCCTGCTCCACCTCAATCTCTAAGCAACCAGTGGATGAAATTCAGGTAGAGCCGCCACCTGTGCAGGCTCCTCGCCCGGACGATACACTCAGTGTCCACTCGGATCACTCGCTTCAACTGGGCTCGCTGGACGCCTCGCACGCCAAAAACCGGAAAGTCTACATCATGCGACATGGAGAGCGCGTTGACTTTACATTCGGTACTTGGATACCGTATTGCTTCGATGAGTTTGGAAACTACATGCGCAAGGATCTGAACATGCCCAAGACCCTGCCGAGGCGGAAGAATAGCCCAGAGGGCTGGCAAAACGATTCACCGCTGACCAACGTGGGTGTCTTCCAGGCCAGTCTTATTGGCCAAGCTCTGCTGGAAGCTGATGTCCAGATCGACCATGTCTATTGCTCTCCCTCGTACCGCTGCATCCAGACTTGCACGAGCGCCTTGGAGGGCTTGAAGTTGAAGGGCAAGCAAAAGATTAAGCTTGAGCCTGGCCTGTTCGAGTGGATGGCCTGGTATCCCAGCGGAGTGCCCGACTGGCTGTCCAAAAACGAGCTGGTGGAAGCCAAATATGATATTGATTTAGATTATGAGCCGGTGCAGCCATCGTCAGACTTGATCGTTCGCCTTAAGGAGTCCACAGAGCAGTTTTATGAACGAAACCATGACGTGATTTTGCAACTCCTCGAGCGTACAAGTAAGTAATGGATTTCCTTGCCCATTTCGACAACTACAATGTTAAATAATTTCAGCCGGCAATATATTAGTGGTGGCTCATGCCACTACGCTGGACACTTGCTCCCGCCAGTTGACCGGAGGATGTCCGCGGAGCACCAATGAACTCCGTCAGGTCATTCACAAGATCCCGTACTGTAGCCTGGCAACAGTGGAACAGGTGGACGGGGTATGGAAGCTGGTAGAGCCCGAGTGTCTTCCGGTGACACACTCGAAGAATCCGCGCTTCGAGTGGAATGCCTTATCGACCACCTAGTGCCAGTGCTTGGAGCAGTTTCTGTGCAAGCACTGAGACTGAAATCGGGGCGTGATTGAAAGGAACCAGAGAAAACTTTTACATTAAAGGATGTATACGTAATTCGTTTGCTAAGCTATCTGGACACCGGACACTGAAGCTTCCATAGTTTGATTTAACGAAACTGCCATAAAAATTAGATGGGTATGAAGGAAATTCCATTTATTTGCTGACCCGCTTCCGGATGACATCTGTCATCATCGAAACAATAATAATGCTTTTTCAAAAGCGAGCTCAATGGACTCATACTTTATTGCGATAACCGCGATCTACACAATATTATATATATTGAATATATATGCATACATATATACATTTGCACATGTACACCGTATTCCAGTAATTATTGGAGCGCTTGCTCGTCGCTTTAGCCGTAGACTAACTTGCTCTGTTACTAGCTTAGTTGTTAGAACACTTGATTAGCCTTGCTGCGTAGCGCAGTTTTTTTTAAGCAATTTATCCAAGAGGCCGATTCCATAGCAACCTGTTGAGATTATAACATATGTAATGCCGGTATTGTATCGATATTATCGACTAGAGTTAGAAGTACAAACCATGTAACAACGCACAACATAATGGAACAATAAACATAATGGAAAACAATATACAATGAAACTTTGTAATGCCAAATCGATTGAGACTCCAACTCGCTGGATCACTCCAGCCACCGGGCGGTAATGAGAGGCAATATTTTGCATTGTCTTGCACGACTCGAAAGGCGTCGATCTTTATTTAATGCGCATAGAATTAGAATTAGTAATGTAATTTGTTTAGTTGTTAAATCTATTAATATAATTGCTGAACATTTTACTTGAATTACATATATGCGTTTTGTATTGATTCGGTAGTACATATTCCTATATATGCTTGTATTATATTGTTTCTTTGTGTGTTTGATTTAAAATAGAAACCAGCCTGACCTTAGCCACAACATCAATGAAAGTAATCAGTAATCAACTTGTATGCATTGCTTTCGGTTGCTTTGTTTTCTTAGGGGTTGGCCGCTTAAGTAAGTCAAGCATTTCATGGTATATATATTTTGAAAGAATTTTAATGTGGCTGTAAATTGAATTAAGCGAGCGGGCGCCAAGCTGGACTGAACTGAAAGGCTAGCAGCAGAAGGAGGACGACTGCCATCAGGCCTGCCCTCAGCCAGGATCATCGTCTCGGCCCCGGCATGTGCGATTGTTAGCATTGCACCTTGCCGAACTGGCCGGCGCGACGTTCCAGGTGCTCTCGATACTCTCTGTAGTGCATCTGGATCTCCTGCGAGCGGTAGCGTGTCAGCTTGATGGACTTTCGCATCTCCTGGGTGATGGCAGCCCGATAGCCGCCTTTACGCAGCAGCGAGTCGATGGTCTGCAGTTGGTCCCACCCTTGCTCGGTGGCCACCTGCGGCAGGTAGGTGGCAGTGCGCTTGCATCCACGCTCCGTAAGAAACTCGATTCGGATGCCGTGCACCCCAAGCTGCCAGTCCAAATGACCCTGAGCCTCCTCAAAGTTCTGCAGGATTGACACGGATACAGTGAGACGGGGTAGCTCATCGCGCGAGATCGGGGCAAAGCGTGAGTCCTTAAAGGCGCTGGTCAGGGCATACTCGCGGAGCCCATGATGCAGCTCCATGGCGCTAAAGGTGCCGATACAGCCGCGCAGTCTCTTGTCGCGACCGATCTTCCAGGTGACGAACAGCGGGTAGGCGTCGTTGCTGAACATTGGCACTCCTGGACCGTCCATGTTGTTCAGCTCACAGTCAAGCACCTCGAAGCAGAAGAGGCACATGTCCGGCACCGCAACGCCGTTGTGGCCATTGAGCAATCTCTGAGGATGGTGTACCATCTGCTGGTTTTGGTACTCACCGTCCCCGTTGCTTCCTGAGTGGTTTCCTCCGGAGTGCGGTTGGTGTTGATAGTTGTAGTGAGAATTGGACATTCTGCTCGTCTAGTCAAGTTCACTAATTACTTTAAGTATATCTATTAAGGTTACAGCTAATGGCAGTGCACGTTGATGCTCCAAGGTTCGATTAACGCAACAGAACAGCCTGAGTCTTTACGGGATTGTGCTGCAATCAATGTAAGTGAGAGTTGTTGGGTGTCAAAGGACCACAGCCCACTCACCTTCCTCAGCCTGCCAAACTAGGTCACCTTCTGCCTCCTGCGACTTGACCTCCGGTTCCAGTTCCGAATGCAGACCTTGTTCCTAGGCTTCCTTGGCCGTCCTGTTGGTCCTTGGCTAGCTCATAAGCACATTGTCGTCGTCGATCTGCAGTCCGCTGGCCCGCTTTCTTTTCCGTTTCTTCTGTCTTCGCTTCGTCTGCGAACGAGGGAGATAGCAAATGGAAGAGTGCTGTTCAATCGGTATACAATTCTCCTTAGCGATCTTCACCTTTCGCTTCTACTGGTGGGGGTGGGGGGGAGAAACCAGACGACGGCTGCAGTTCCCATTTCTCTTCTGTCTCTCTCTCCCACTCCCCATGGTTTTTAATTGCTCTTTGTTCTTCTTGCTTGCATTGCAGCACACTCCCAACCCTCATGCTGCCTCCCACACTCTTGCCAATAGCCCCTCATCCTTGGTTATCTTATCTTAGGTCAATAGGGCACAATAAGTGCCTTTTAAGTACACTTTTTTACCTTTTATTAATGTAAACAAATTTTACACTTTTTTACGAGTTGAGGACGTACTAGAGATGGTCGATCTATAGGCCAGGGCCACTGCAAATTATCGATTACTCGCATACCGATGCATCTGACCGATATCACGATATATCGGAAAAGACGAAAGCAACGGAAACAGCTGCAGTTTTTCTTTGCCAATTTTATTTTTTAGATAAAATCTCGAAATGGCTCTGGCAAATGTTTTGCTGCTCAGCCAAATAGCAGGACATGTCATTCTGTTCATCCTGTCGCTGTGCATCATCGTGCCGCTGTTCATCAACCTCGACCAATTCTGGTACGGAAGTGCGCAGTTTTTCCATCCACTAGCAAATAATTTAATTATTTTACATTCCTAACAGTGGCCACTGTCTTTTGTTTACGACTGGAAAATGGCGAGAGGAGGATGGCATGTTCGATGTCGAGTGGGCCTCCAGTGGTTTCTGCAATTTCCCACTTATCACAGGCTTTTTCCTGCTTATCATTTCCGTGGTCCAGATATACAGGTAACTGCTTGGGCTTCCAGTATCCACACCTAATCTTGAAGATTTACATTCTTATTGCTTGCTTCTTTTATTTTCTAAATAGATACGCTCGCATGAAGGAGGAGGCGTCATTTATAGCACTGTTCATTGATGTGGTTTTGGGCATTTGGATGCTGGCCATGTCAATATTGTCGGCAATTTTTATTACCCTTGGATTTATTGTGTGGTGTGATGGCATGACCCAGCGCTTTCCCTCCTGCGAGATTTCTGCTGGCCAAAATATCATTCGGGGCGATACGGAAAAGATCAATACTTCCGGTTTCTACATTGAAATGGGTACGACCCAGGTAAGTACTATCTTAGATAAATCGTTGAACTCAGTAATTAAATTATTTTGTAAACAGTTTGGCGCCTGGGGATCGTTTGCCATTTCGGTGGGAATTGGCGTTATCGCTCTACTGAAACTCATCGACAACCACCAGGTGCGAAATATCAAGGTGTCCATGTATTTGGAGCGCCAGCGCTTGGTGAATCAGCAGCAGCATGACGGCCGGTCTACTCCCCCGATCGTTTCCCATGCCTCTTCAGACTCCGAACAAAACAAATAGTTGTGTGCGTCTGAAAGCAGCCAGGAGTTTGTAATTCTCTACGTATTTCTCATAATGTGCATTATAATCATCGTATGCCACTCAGTCCTCATTCTAGTTATCGAGGCGGAAACCCAGAATCAGCGTACCGTATTTATGTAGTAAACAGTAGTTGTGTGTAATGTAAATCGAAATTATGTTAATAACGTATAAGCCCATTAAGTGATATGTATTTCTATGTATATATATTTAATCGAATATTCCATTTTACATATCTAGTTGAATAAAATTATAAATAACAAAAGACAGACCTACCAAAGACTCTGCTAACCGCTTAGAAGGCAGGCTTCAAAGCCATTGAAAGACAGATTACTCATACGCCCCGTATTCATCTGGCATACTTACTTTTGCTCTTAAAAGCCCCTCCAATTTCGAACCAGTAATACAAAATTCTGTTATGTCAGTTACATTTATTTTGCAGTTATTTTTTTGTTTGTGTGTGTCCTGGTTGTTGATGTTATTGACGAATCTGCCATAATGTCAAACGGATTTTGGTTTGGATTTCACGTTTGCATTGCAACAAAATGTTCTTATAGACTTTAAAGCGACGCTATTGTACATTTTACATTAAATTCCGTGTTTGCTTGCGTAGTCTGTTGTAATAATCAATTAACAATTTCATAAAGATTCGGTTGAACTTGTTCGCTTGGCAATTCTCGCACTAGGTATGTAGCGGTACCCTCGTTCCCAAATTCAATCTTTGCCTGCATCGAGTTATTTCATAATGTGGAGCAAAAATGGTGGAGATTTACTTTGGTATAGAGAAAAATAGTTACTTGTACACTTATGGATTTGTATCTGAATCTTTGCGATGCACGTTTGCATCTTCATCTACGACTGCTTGGATTCTTTGGTTTTCGGTTCATTTATTCTGGCATTTATGAAACAAATTGTTGTTTGGCTCTTGAAATTTTGTTTGTTCATTTTTTTCTTGTTTTTGTCGTAATTTTTCGGTTTTGCTTATATTTAACACTACATCAATGTATGTACTATAAATAGTATTTTTACTGGCTCAGTGGTAATTATGTTTTGGATTTCTTTGAATAGCATATTATAGTAATTTCCTTTCAAACTTAGACTAGATTTTTTTGTTTTCATTTGTTTTTTTGTTTTTATTCTTTTGGTTTTTTGTTTACTTTTTTTTTTTATTTGAAATACATTTAAAAAACATAACGCATGGTGGTAAAAAACGATGTGCAGTGTATCTTTGTTATGGTTTATCTTTGTACGAAATGAGGTGAAAACCCAAATCTCCTGCGGGCTGCGATTTAAATTGCCGAGGGCTAATTGGTCCAGGCTCCATTCGGTTTCGGGGCCAGAGCCCCTACTTTGGAACGGAATCCTGGAAAATGGCGGACAACCTCGCCGCAACGCTGTGAATTCCAAATGGCTACGCAATCTGGGATGGGAGAGTGTCGAATTCGTTAAGCTAAATAATCGCAAAATGTTCAAAATGTAAAAAACTGTGGCTCTGGCGCGCGTTTCCTTTCGTTTATCCATTGCATAGCCATCTGGTGAAGCGCCCGGCGGGCCATCCTATATAATTTTAGTTCACGGAAATCGGTCTAGTGTGGGTCCGATTAACCCCAGGCATTGAGCCCCTTAATCGCAGCCGGTCGAGGTGATTTGCTGAACGCAAGAGGTGAGTGGTTGTTCCTTTGATAAGCTCAAAAGCCCCCCTGCTGTCCCCCGCCTCCCGAGAGGGACGGGTCTGGCAGGTGGTTATAGGTTTTTGGATTTTGGTGACCAGTGCCATGCGATTTCCGTGTCGCTTCATGGCAATAGGCGAGCTCCTGACAGCTCTTCCCGGGGGATATAATAACGGTCTGCTCGTGGGCATATCGCCTGTGTGTGTGGCCTTGTTTGGACGGCCGGCACCGGCTGAGTGCGTCCCGCTGCCGTAAGCCGAGTGGGGCAGGATGCCTCCTACTCGAATCCGGATATTCGCACACCCAGCTGGGCCGGCCGCCACGCAGTGTTGTGTACCAGGGATGGGCCGAGTGCGCAGGCGAATATCCGCAGGCGCGGGAGATTCGCACTCGACCCACCCAAGGTGGTAACCATTCTAGTCGCGATTCGCTCCGCTTCGTGTGTGTACATAAGACTTAATGTAAAATTAGTTATAAAACTTTAAAAAATTGTTTTTCTTTATAAGCGTTTTAAAGTTGAAATTGTAGTTTTCGGATTTTTTCCATCTTCATTCATCCTATTTTGTTCTCCTACTCCTCATCGTCGTTCTACATCCTTCTCTGCCTTCTTCTTCTGGAGGATTTGACATCCTAAAAAGTTTTTGGGTTTTCTTCTTAGACAAATGCAAGTGAAATACTTATGCATCGCTGGGTTAACAGCGACGCCCACGTTTCCTACACTCGAAAATGCATTTTCTTTCTGTTTTTTTTTTTTTGGTTTTCTTCAATAACTTTTGTTGTTTTCTTGTTAAAGCACAGCAGCGGAGAAAATTCATACCAATTGCACAATCCAAGATTTTATTTTTAGGTTCAATCCACCCCACACGGCCCGAATGCTAAGCACACGGCCTGTGGCTTCAAATTTCCGGTTGTTGCGTCCCAATTAGTGTTAGCCAACTATGCAATTAGCACCTTTTCCCCCTCACCTCTTTCTCAATATCTCGCTATCGAATCGACCAAAGTTGAGAAAAGGTTTCGTACAAATTTTCTCGCATTTGCTGTACAATTTTCATATTCGACCTAGCTGGGTTTTATTCTTTTTGCATCTTGAAACACACTTCCGGTTCCGTTCTTCTTCCATTTTGACATATTTTGGACATAGTTTGGTATTCTTCATCTCCGATTTCATTCATTTAGTTATAACAAACAATTTTTAACAATTTTGTACTTTTTGTTTTGTTTCTTTGGGTTCTCCCTGTTTCTTTTGCTAATCTGCTTGCGCTTCTCTCTGTTTAACGGTATCACTAATCGGTTTCTGCTGAAGGAACATAATTGTGAACTTGAATTTGATACAACTTTTGGGCCAGACTATTGCTGAGTTAAATGGTTCTTATAATTTTCAATAAAATCCCTCCCTCCTCTATTCTTTGGATTACCGTTTTTTACCATCTATTGTTTTATATATTTAAAGTTAGTATAGTTTCTGCCACCCCGAGAACATCCATTTCCGGTTCTTTTCTTCGTTTCTTTGGGGGACTAATAGAGGGGCAGACAGTTGGTTCGAGCAGTTTGAGTTTAACGTACTTATTTCAGAGACATGGAAAAGGCGGCTGAGCTACTATAATTTGGCTAATATGGACTGGACTCTATACATATAATATGTATATAGATGTATATAGAAGTAAGAAGTAATTTTGATTACAGCTTTTGATTTGAGTTGCCTGCGGACTATACAGTATAGAGTATGTGAGTGTGGACTGCTGAGATGGTTACTGGCTGCTCCTGCTTCTGGCTCTGGTTCGGGTTCTGGTTCTGCTATTGCTCCGGCTTCTGGGTGGTTTGGGTGGGGGATCGGGTGGTGGGTTTGTCGTGGGTGGGTGGTGTCTGTGGGGGCGGTGCTGCAGTTGGTTCTGCGCTGGAATTAGCACGTTAAATCAGACGCTCGCTGTACCATATTCAGAAATCCGTATTGTTTGTCCCGCCATCGCCTGCCTCGGCGCCCTCGCCGGCCACGCCCACCTCACCGACACTGGGCGGCAGGGCCAGGGATAATGGCGGGGCGGCCGAGCCGGCCACCATCATGGTGGGTTCCGTGTTCCGACGTTTCATTTTCAGCTTGTTCTTTTTCAACATGGTGGCCTGAATCGGGTAATTTTCAATTCAATATGTTTATAATTTTTGTTGGTTTGTTTTTGCAGAAGGAGATATAGGTTGGGAGATAGTTTAAAATTTCAAAACGGAAATCAAGCATCCGGTGCATTAATGAGTAAAAATATTCATTTATCATAGAGTCAAGATCGGATATGTTTGGATCGGTTCGTAAGGGTTTCGTGTTAGTTTTTTGTGTATTTATATATATTTCGTTAGGAAGGAGAAAAAAGAGAGAGTAAAGAACAGAGAGAGTTAATGTAAAGGAAATTAATTTCGATTGCCTTAGATTAGAGTTGTAGTTCAAAAGCTAGATTCGCAAAAAACTGGCTGACAAATCAGGCAAAATGCAACGGAACTCAATTAACTAAATGGTTTTTCGGTTATACATATTTCGATACTGCATGATGGTTTACGAAAGCATTGCATTGGTTAAGAAAATTAAGAAAACAAATAATTAAATTCGAAGAATTATGGCATTGCATTTGCGCTCTTTCCAATCAAAATCAAAGAAACTAGAAGAATCCAAAGTAAAAACGAAAATTGTAGACATCTTCTAGGCGCTCGGCTTGCTGTGGTGTATTGGTGTGTGGGTGTGGCGTGTTTCAGTGTATGGGTGTGGTGGATTTAGTTAGCTAGTTCAAGATCAATAGCGGTGGTCACAGTTCTTCTTGTGCAGTGGGTGGTTTCTGGTTGGTGGTTTTGGTTGTGTTCTCGCTGTGGGTGGTTCTAAGTACGTATTTAGAGCTTGACAGCACCAACTTTTATTTACATCTATTTTTCAACTTTTAATTTTTTCACATTACTATTTTTGCTATTTGGCTTTCTAGGCTTTGGAAGAAGGATCTCTGTTTGTAGCTTGGCTTTTGCCAATTTCTGGATGCCTCATCCCTGATTCTTCGCGGCTATTCTTATCTGTTATCGGTTATTGGTTATATTTTTTTTGGTTTTAGTGGAGTTACTCTGTTATTTTCTATCTGGTTTTTTTTTAAATTTTTTTTTAGTTTTTTTTTTTTAGGGGAATAAACAGGAGAACCAATATCGTAGGCCAAAGGCCAAGCTCTAGGTGCTGCCAAAACCAGAGGGCAGCGCCAAGGATGACTCCTTCTCCCCATTCTCGGCCAGCTGCTGTTGCTGCGACTGTTGCTGCTGCTGCTGCTGTTGTTGTTGCTGCTGTTGCAGCTGTTGCAGTTGCTGCTGGGACTGCGACTGCGATTGGGACTGCGGGGAGCTTTGCTGTTGCTGTTGCACCACCGACAGACTCAAGACCGCCGGCGAGATATGCGGCTCGGTGAGGCGGCGCTTACTCTTCGTTTTCTTCAGCATGGTGGCCTGGATGTAGCATAAAACACACACATTGTCAAATCCGACAAAAACATACACTCGCACGCACACTCACACACATTAAACAGAGAGAACACTACAAAGTTTATGGTTTTTTTTATTTTCTGATTACATAATGTTTTTGAATTACTTTGATTTTGGTTTTTAGCTGCCATCTCCACAATCAACAAACAAAAAATGCACAAAAATACGTGGCTGGACTGGGTGGATATTTTACATGGTTAGGGTTAGGAGGTTAGCGGCTAGTGCCCTGGGGGTTTTCCGGGTTGGTGTGTGCTCTATTAATTACGACATATCGGGCGGGAGTTATACCAAAGGACAAATTACAAACTTAACATACATAACTCGCATATCCAACACACACGCACTGGATGGTAATCGGTGGCAATTAGTCCCTTTAATTTCATTTAGGATTCTCTTTAAATTATCTGAATTAATTTAGAATCGCCATTTTTTAACCAACCGATCGCCATTCTGTTTTTTTGTTTGTCAAAATATTACACTAAACAAACAAATCATACGCATTCCTAGTGTCGTGTCCTTATAAACATATGTGGTAGTAGCTCCCAAGAACACGGCTTAGAACTTTATTCAAACTGTCAAGTATTTTCTCTTTTTTTTTTTAACAAAATTAAGTGTAATTAATAATAGTTTTTTTTTTTGGAATTTTAAATTGAAAAACAAAAAGTTTGAAACAAAAGGTGCGCTTGTATGAGCTGAATTAGTATGTTTTAAAGTTTGAATGTTAACTATTTAGAATTAAAGCAGAAATAGCTCGTAATTAAAGAAGCAGGCATGCCTTGGAAAATAAACATAAAAGGACTCATGCAAGGCAAAGGCAACGGCGATGGCAAAATCCGAACAGGATCACTTACCTTGAGGGCCGATTTCAGAACGACCACATCTCCAGGACTCTGGATCCAAGGCTCACCATCCACCTGAACGGGCATGTCGGTGTTCAGGTGTATCTTAATATGACCACCCTACATAGGATAAAAAATCATAAATGTATAAAAATGATGAGAAAAGGCCCATCTTCTTCCTTACCTGAGCTATGCGCATGGCCGTACGGATTCCGGATTGAATTTGACCCAAGTGGACAACACCAGTAACGCCCACCACCTCCAGCATGCCATCGTAGTGGTTGGGCGTGGTGAAGTGGTCATCCTTGTCAGGACCCCAGGGATTAGCTCCGCTGCCCCAGCTGCCAAAAGAGGTTGAGTCTTTGTTTGGCAATATATATGAGAAGGGAAACTCACCTTAGAATATTCAAGATAATAATGCCATCGACAGGGGGCAGATCCACAATCTTGCCATCGACCTCCAGGCGGAGCTCCTTGTGCAGATCCTTAACCGCCTTGCGGCCGACGATCTTGCGCAGCCCCATCTTCACATAGTATCCCTTGTTGCGCAGCCGGGAGTTGAACTGGTTCGGATTCTCCTCGCGGGCATTGTGGAAGTCCAGACAGAGATCCGCATCGATGCCGATGCCAAAGTAGTTGTTCATCACGAAGATCTGCGAGTTGTCCTCGTTTTGGGCTCCACCTGGACAGGGACACCGAGGCAAACGTAAGTCTCTGTTAAGTTTTGGTCTCCCTTGGAGTCGACACACATTATTGACACCAAACAACAAATGACAACATCGAGTTGGACATATACTATAATGAGCTAAGGTTTACCCGACATTTCGGAGTCGTCTCTGAGAGCCTGGACTTTGTGGGATGATACTTTACCTGATTTGGCATGCAGGTGCCCTCGAATGGTTTCTATACACATCGAAACTAAACAGCATTTTTCATCAGATACCAAACTATGATTGGGATTATCTATGTGGGAGTAGTGGGTTTCTATTGTGGATCGATTTTAAATGGCCTGAAAAAACACGTATAACTGAGAACTGTTTAGATTCCCAGTTATAGGTTTCAGGCCAAATAAAAGATCTCTTTCTTAATCGTTTAATTTTGCTTGGGATTTGGTGAAAGACCAGCGAATTTTTACAGCCGGATTGGGTGGTTTTTTTTTTATGGCCAAAAGCACGGAGTTTAATTACAACATGGAAGGTCTGAGGACTGGAAGTGGATCTCTGGAGGACCGGGGGGTTAGACACACTGGACACTGGGTTTACGATTATAACGTAGGGTAACGTAGAGAAAGAACACACGAACGAAGTTTTGAAAACACCAAATGACCTGATATATCACTCGATGTCAGAGCCGGTAATTGATGATGCTGATTGGTTTGTTGCGATTGCGATTGCGATAGGTGTGCTTGGTGTGCCTTCTTCTTCTTACCGGTTGTTTGCGAGGGCGCCTTCATGGCCGGCTCCTCGGGCTTGTCCTCCGGATGGAAGACAACCGTCCAGCGGTCCAGGCGAATCTCCTCGGCCTCGATAACATCGCGCAGCAGATTCAGGGGATCCTCGCCGCCGGTATAGCCGGAGCCCCAGCACAAAACGCGAGCCAAGTCGTTACCTAAAGAAGGAGTCGGATATGTTTAGTATTCTATATCTTCACAAGAGTTTATATCCTTAATAATGAAGACAGGATACATACCTGTTCCCAAAGGAACTATGGCGCAAGGTGGACTCGAGCACTCAGAGTCCTGCCCCACATTGTCGAGGCATTGCAGCACCCATCCGATGGTTCCATCGCCTCCACAAACCAGGATCTTATAGTTGGTTATCTGCCGGAACACGTACAAACTAAAACCAAAAGAAGAAGGGTCAAGTCAAAGTTATAGAAAAGCCGCACAAGTAGCTTACCCTGGTAGAGGACCACCGTTGTCCAGATCGAAGACTTGATACGGGTTCAATAGCTTTCTGAAGCTGGAGATGAGCTCCAGGCCCTGGCAGCCGCCGGACTTGACGTTGACAAAGACCAGCAGTGGCCGGACATCGGAGGGCACCATGCTGGGCTCGATGTTCGGCAGGAGCAGGACCAGCAGTTTCTTGTCCTCGATGATCGTCTCGCGAAGATTGTAAAAGGCGCGAACCTGCAAGATAAGCTCCAGGATTGGCAAGGATCTCAAAGGGGTTTCCAAGATAAAGAAAACCTACCGCCTTTTGGGAGTCTTCGAAGGTGAGCACCACCGAACCGTACTCGTAGTAGATGGGTCCAATGCTGGTGAACTTGTTCTCGTCGGTCACATACTTGTTGAGGATCTGCTCGTAGTTGCGCTGCGAGAGACCTGTGGGTAGATTACCCACGAATAGCGCGATGTTGGGGCCGTGCGGATCCTGCTTGTGCTGCATGTAGAAGCGCATCAGCTCCATTTGGCGAATCGAGTCCTTGCCCAACTGCTTCATAATATCCCAGGGTCGCTCATTCCACGACAGGATGCGCTCAGTGACACCACGATCGAGTAGTACCTCCGAACACCTTAAAGACCAATTTTTTAGTCAAAGCCATAAGTGCTCAACTCTTTGGGAATCTCACCTGTAGTCCTGTATCTGGTTATCCTGCAGCCCAAACTTGTCCAGGGCATCGCGTATCAAATCCTTAATAACTGTGCTATTATCTACAGGAACACTGACATAGGGATCCTCCAGCATCGAGCACTGCAGCTTGCCGGGATAGACGCGGACATGGCCACGATCGCGATCGTGGAACCGCAGGTACATAGCCGGTCTTTTGCCCTCCAGGTGCGTCAGATTGAGCACGGGCGTGGGGTCCAGTAGGGGAGCGTCCTCCATGCCGGCGGGGGCGTACAAGTCGGTCAGATAGAAGGCCTGCGGGTCGCGGGTGATGTGGAATGCCCGCAGGGCGGTGGTCAACAGCTGCTCCAGCGTGTATGTGCGTTGTACGATGATCACTCGGTACTGCTGGCGTCGGAATGAGTTGTTGCCATCAAAGACCTTGATCATCTCTGTGAATATTCATAGATATCCAGTTTAAGGATTAAGAAGGAGAAATATATTTCAGCCACTCTTACCTATATCCTTTTCCTCGCGCTCTTTTTCCTTCTTTTCGCGATCCTTCTCCGACTTGTCCGACTTGTGGCCGGCGGAATCGGGTCTGTAGTGGCCAGTGGAGCCACCTCCAGCTGATCCCCCAGCAGCGGACGAGCCACCTGCTCCCCCAGACCCACCACCGGTGCCTCCGCTTGTGCCACCACCTCCGCTACTCGGCCCATGACCCGACTCGGTTTTGCTGGCCGATTCCTCGTCCTTGAAGCGCGGTGTGTCGCCGCTGCTGAACTCCTCGGATATGCTCCGTGCTGTTGGAATCACAAGAGATTCATTCAGTATTTGATCTCAAGAAGGGTGCAACACGAAATCTTTTATTAGCAGCAGAAGCAGTTAGACACTTGGAGGCACTCGAAAAAGTTATCCAATTCATTTGGGGTTTTGAAGCAAAGCTTTGAACCTTTGACCCTAAGAGGGTGCTGGTACTTTTTCGATTGCTGGGCATGCGGGTGTGGTGGGTTAATGATAAGTGATTTGCAATGTGGGGTGCGGAATGGTGCCTGGTGGATGATTAGTGGTTCGATGGTTAGCGATTAGTGGGTGGGTGGGTGGTTGGCTTGGCTTGGCTTGATTGGCTCAAACGAAAAACCAGAAAACGGAACAGAAACCGAAACCAAAAACAAAGTTGTTAGCGCAAAATAAGGACCATGAAACCGAAATCGATTCCCCCAATTTGTTCTTAATTCTAATTTTTATCTGTTAGCAGGACAAAAAGGACAAAAGAGTCTAAAAGGAAAAAATAAGAGAGAGGAACGGTTGGCTAATCACCTCTGCGCTTCTGGTAGCGCGGCTTGCGCCAGCCAACGGAGAGACCCTGCCGCACATGGCGGAGCAGCCGGCCCAGGACATGGCCATCGCTGGCGTCACTGGCCCGCGACCGGCTGCTGGCCCCCCCGTCGCTGATGTCCCCGGCAAAGGCGGCCAGGTCGTCGCTGGCTCCGCCGATCGGCCGGTCGTCCAGATAGAGATCGTCGAAGCCGACATCGTCGTCCACATCCGTGGCGTCCAGGCGGCGCGCCAACATGTGATAGTTGTCGTCGTACGGCTGGTAGTTGCCATCCTCGTCCTGGATGGTGATCTCGATATTCTGCGACAGCCGGTCCAGGCTGTAGTTGCTTTTGCCGCCCGGCGCCGTCGAGGCGTTCTTGGGCGATCTCTTCGAGCGGCGCCGCTGGAAAAGTCCACGTCCGTACTTCTTGTAACGGGAGATTGCCGTCATGCCGGCCGATTCCTGGAACGATTTGCTCCTGCCCACCGGCGAGAGTTGCAGCAGAGTGGCTGGCACGGATGGTGAGGCGGAGGAGCAGTCGCTGGAGTTGGAATTCGAGAGGGGGGAGCTGAGAGAGCCCCCTTTGCCCTGGGCCTTGTGCATGTGGCTCATGGGCTTGGGCTTGGGCTTGGCGTGGCCCAGAGCCCCAGTCTTGGGTTGCTGGCGTCCTCCCTGGACGCTCAAGGCGAGTCCGGACTTTCCCGGGGCAGTGGTGGTGGCAAGGGGATGTGGTGGCGCCCCGCCTCCAGGGGCATTGGAGGCGTGGCTGTTATTACTACTATTATAGCTAAGGTTGCTGATCAGATTCATGCTGCTGTCGAGGTCGTCGGTGTTGGTCAGCTCGCCGCCCGTGTCCGAGGTCTCGTAGCAGCTCTCCCGCGGCGCAGTCTCTCCCTCGCCCTCTGCGTCCGCCTCGGCATCGCCGTGGTAGTCCGTTTCGCTGACATCCCGCGGCTGCCGGGAGCGCAACGAACGCCGCCGCAACGCCACATCGCAGTGGTCGTAGTCGTCGCTGAGATCGCCACCGCTTATATCACAGACTCCGCCATCCACGTCGTCCTCGTCTTCGCTGGGCGAGATGCCTCCCCCGTCGGAGCCCCTCTTACGTCGCCGCTTCCCCTGGCCCAGTTTCCGGAAGATGCTCGTGTAAAGCAAGTGCAGCGAGGAGTTGGCAGATGGGGACTTTGGCAGGGCGCCCAACATCACATTCGATGTGGAGGTGGTCAGCTGCAGGGCACTGTCGTGCTCCGTGATCTCCTCCTCCGGCTCCTCTCCTTCCTGCTGGTCCTGCTCCTGGTCCGGGTCCTGCTCCGCATCGTTGCTCGTCTCGCCGACTGTCAGCGAGGAGGGAGTGGGCGAGTGGCAGAGCGAGATGGAGCCGCAAGAGGTGGGCGTGGGCGGCGTGGAAAGGAGAAAATGTTGTTTCGATTGCTCGCGTCGCTGCCTGTGGAGCTCGAGCAGCTCCTTCAGGTCCAGCGCCCCACCAGCTGGCACTCCGGATCCGGCACTCAAATCCGGACTGGCTGCCGGGCCGGGCCCATTACACACACACATAGACATAATCGAACCGAAAATGGAAATTCACGCATATAAACGCAAAAAAGAGAGAAAAGAAAAGAAAAGAAAAGAACGAATAAACACAAAAAATAAATCAAAAATCAAAAGAGTTGAGGGAAAAAATGTAAAAGGAAAATCGTGTGGAAACCTCATCGATTTCAAAGGATGGGTATGGTGTGAGAAGTAGTTGTCTGCCATGATCTGAATGAGCTGGATGAGCTGGAGCGATGTGAGATTGGCTGATCATTGGAGTTTTGTTTTTTTAATATTTTTTTTCGAATTGGAATGTGTGTGCACACAACACAACATCAAGAGCAACTTTTTGGGGTATGGGTGAGTAACGGTATATCGCTATATAGAGGGTGAACTGCACCGGCTACCCCTGAGGAGAAGAACCATCTATACTTGGCTCCTGTCCAACAGAAGATAGCTCGGCTCATTAGGATATTTGCTTTATTAATCGATTGGATCGGGATAATAAGTGGGAGATCCGGGAAGTACTAGCAAGGTACTTACGACACGAGTAGTCACGCACGAGCGTCGTCTTCGACTTGACCTGGACGCCGATGATGGCCTCGATGGGCACCTCGGTGCGCGGGATCGAGACTGAGTGCGGAGGTAAGTAGATAGGTTGTAGAATACCAAAATTACATTCGGTTGGCAGGTACACGCGACATCCGGCATGGGTCGTCATGCCACACCACTCGCAGCGATAGCCTAAAGGACAAGTCACATCCATAGTTAGTATCCTTTCAGATGAGATTTAAGCCAATGATCCTTACCAGTGAGACATTCCGAGGACCAACAGGTTTTCTTGCAGTAGGCGCATTTGGACGTTGATGGAAGATTGCCCTCTCGCCAGTGGTGCTATATAGGAATGGATATATAAGTGATCTTGTGGCACTACTATGATAGACCAACTCCAACTCACCTGGTGCTTCACATTAAGCAACTCCTTGCCGGGCACATATGTGGCATTCTCGGTGCAATCGGGCACGGCAAAATCTTGGCACTCAATATGCGCGAAATATTCGCAGACTGTGGAATTCGAAATGAAATATATATTAAAGACTGATGGTAAGAGTTACATTTTGTGGATAGTTTTCACAATTATGCTCTCCCTTATTCAAACAAAGGATCGTTGTGACTGACACGAATCCTGACGGCTATGGGACACAGGGTGGGGCACTCACTCACACTGTCACTTACCTAAACAATGCACCGCTGGCGTTTCATCCAATCGCTTACGGCAAACTGTGCAGAATTTTCTCTTGTGATGAGTTGGCTCGGACCAACAATGGGCAACGGGATTCTGTACGGAATGACACATGACAGTTATATTCATTCCCCAAGCGAGGGTGTGTCAGAGTCCTCTGGTTACATACCTTTATAATGCATGGAGCGATGCCGGAACAGGGCGTTACCACGCTGCTGACACATCGTTCGTGGATGATAAAGTTGCAAACTGCAAGCGGTGGAGAGAGATGTGGTTATAGGACATGTCGGCAAAAGTTCAGAAGTTATTTAAAAGCTTATCTAAATGGAACAGGCAGTTGTGCCAATACGTGTGTGAGATATAGCTCAATGGGAGCTGTCAATTGTTTTTTATACATTTTTTAAGGACTCTAAAATAATATTGCCTTTTAAATTGCTTAAATCGTAGTGTTATCCATAGCAAATAAAATATTACGTATACGCACCGTAGTACGTAGTTATTATAATGCAGTATATTAATCTAGTATTTGTTATGTATTTAGTATTTTGCAAGAGACTCGTTAAGTAGTCTCTGAGTCCCACGACACCACTGTACGTTAAATGGCCCTCTCCTTGGGCAACCGCAAAGTCACCGCGTCATTGGCAGCCTGCATGCCATTCATAGTTTCATAGTTGCCGAGTTCATGGACGACGGCGCATTCATTGAAGTTCCCCGCAGGGCACACAGAGACACACAGAGATGGTGGGGGCATGCAACGAGCTGAGTGGCCAACAAAGAGAATGGGCGGTGGGTGCGGTGGGTGGCCAGCCCCCAAGGCGATTGCTTAGCAACACTGGAAGCTGCCACTTTTCCCCCAAAAACAATGTCCACCTGCCCGAAAAGCCAAACCCAGATGCGAGGCATAAGTGCAGCACTTTCTCTGCAACACGACTGTGTATTTATAGTACTTATGTCTGTATGTTTGTTTTTTTGTGCAGCACCTCAACATAGATATCATAGTTCTATTTTTAGCCTGGCGT
Organism: Drosophila bipectinata; assembly: GCF_030179905.1. Lineage (NCBI taxonomy): Eukaryota > Metazoa > Arthropoda > Insecta > Diptera > Drosophilidae > Drosophila > Drosophila bipectinata. Next base: position 14,818,133 of record NC_091739.1, read on the forward strand.
AAAAAATTCTATTCAAATGCGCGTGTCCGTATGTAAAATGCATAATTATCTCTTTGTTCGCATGTGTGTGTGTGTTGGTGTGTGTGTGCAAGGCAAGAAGAGGAAGCAGGAGCAGAAAACTAGGCCGCTGACCTGAGGCGCAACGCTGACGTCATGAATGAACTCGTGAATGTGCTTTAGATTTTTGTTGTATGGATGGGTATATTTTTTGGGTCGTTTTATAAATAAAACAGAAGACCACCATCAAGCAGTGCAACCAGAAGGAGGCGAACCAAGAATAAGAAGCAGACGGAGGACGAACGTGACGCTCGCTTTTCCATTGAAGTTGAAAGGCCAATCATAACTGGCGGTTGTCTCGCTCTAACTATAGCCATTTATATTAGCGTTGCTGTTGTTGTTGTTGTTGTTTTGGTGCACGTGCGGTGGAAAAAAAGGAGGGTGGCTGCAGAAGCAACAGCTGAGCAAGTATACGCCCTGTGGGTCAGCGGCTAAGATCTGTATTTGTTATGTACTTTTTCAGTTTGTTGCATGCCTGCATTATGTATACCAAAAAATTCAGTGTGTGCCCTCTCTCGCTCGCTCTCTCTCTCTCTGCCATTTCGCTTTCTCCTTTCACCGTTTGCGGTTCTCTTTTCTCTTTCTCTTTAGACGTAGATAAGCAGCGACGCCAACGCATGGGGAAATTTTTGAAATGAGTTTCTTTTGGCCATCCGTCGCTTAGTGTGTGTGCGTGTGTGTGTGTGTATGCGTGAGCTTGTAGGGGGAAATTTCATTTGAAAACTCAACACACTTTTACTTTTTCTTCGCTTTTGCTCGTTTTCCTTTCCTTGGCTAAAGCAATAAAAGCAAGAATAACAAAAGCGCGAGCAAGTGAGCGAGTGATGGAGTAGAAGAAGCACAAAGCCAAATTCAAACGAACACACACACACATGAATATAGAAAGGGGAAGGACGAAAAGGAAGCAAAAGCAAGTGGGGGGTTAGGGACAATTGAATACGCACAAGTTGACATGCGTAGTGCGTGAAGAGGAAGCACAATTAAAATTGATATTTGCCCAAGGAGAGTTATACAATTCAATTGAGGTGAAGCACCAGCATATACAGTTAACCACGAAGAAGCAGCAGCAAGCGAAGTGCCTTGAATTAAAAATAGCTGGAGAGGCTTAATAATAAATAAGCATACAGATAAACACAGTTGTGTGGCACATGTCCAATAAGGATTAAATCATCGAATCGAATAAGAAAGAATAGAATCTATGAATGCTCTTTTCATTTATGTAAATTATTATTCATTTATTATTCATTTAAGCTAGCTAGATTTTCTCTAATTTTTGTAAAAGAATTTTCCCATATTTCGCCAACAACGTCTTTATTTAAAATCTACATAAATATAATTGTATATTCAATTAAAAAAAAAGAATACCAAAAATTAAACAAAGGATGCCTTATTATTTGGGAAATTTTTCGATTGAATCGATTGACTTGCAACTTCAGCAGTGTCCTCTCTTTCCACCTTTCTTTCCATTTTTCTCCTTTCATCCATAGATATACTTTCTTTTAGGTTTAACCCGACTTAATAACGACTAAGAATATCAGTTTTAAAATACCTTTTATATTTTTAATCTATAGATCCCTTGTTTGGCTAAAAAACAATAAAACAGGAAACGAAATTGAATTAAATTATTAAAGGGAATACAATTTTCCTGTAAGCTATAACAGCAAAAAGTTTGCTCTATAAATATATTAGTATTTCCATTGTTTCCCAGGTAAAAATCGTTCTAAAGTGTGTTATTTTATCGCTTTGAAAAGTTTTCCTTTGTTGATGCTCCCGTTGTTCTCCGCTCACTTTGGTTATGAATGAATGGCATCGAAAACGAGGCATTTAACAAGGCAAGTCCCCCAACCATCAGATCTCCACCCCAACCCCAAAAGCAACCTCAAACCCCAACCTCAACACCGAACCCCACCCCAAGCCCCTATGCGTTAAACCCCATTCGGTTTTCGGTTCCGCTGGCGGCATCGTCATGTTCCATGGCGGCCATTGATGACGCACTTTTAGCCCTTCGCTGCTATCGGCAGGGGCACCACACTCGGATTCTGATTCGGATCGGTGGGGTGTTGTCGTGGGGTTGGGGATTGAGGAGGTAGTTCATGGGCATAGCTGCCGGCTTGCAGTACCCCTTAACCTTGCTCCCCCCTTGCCAACAGGTCATGCATCCAATTTGATTTAGGTGCGCACCTGCTGCTCTTGATTCTTGTTGCTGCTGCAATTGCAAGCTGCCCCCACCTCTGCCTCCGCCTCCCTTGGAAAACCAATTGAAAACTCGCCTGCGGCCTGTGGGCGTGGGGTGGGGTGGTCGTGGGTGGTAGCGTTTGCATGTTTGTCTATGTGTGAGAGTGCATTTCGCATTTGACCTACTTTCGAGAGTGGGAGAGCCAGCATAGCTCGGTTCGGTTTTAGATTCGGCTTCCGTTTCTGGTTCTGGTTGTGGGCAAGTACATGTGCCAGGGAGCTCGAACTGCAGCTACCAATCCAACTAGGGTCCAATTAAATATTCAACTCAATTATGACGTCTCTTTGGCGAGTACTCTTTAGCAACGCCTCTGGTTGCTCCATTTTCTGGTTCGGCCAACGCGGCGTATGCGTGATGAGCGTCCAAAGAGCGACGCCCTCGAGGGTATGCAACACATTTCGTACACATGCCTCGCCTGCACAGAATAATTTGCTATATACTGTGTCTATATGCATACTTAATATAAATATCGGATGTTTTGCCAGCAATTAACAGAGCGCCAAATGCACTGAAAATGTCAAATGCGAGCAAAACGAAAACAAGTCGAAATCATCTGGTCTGGTCAGCAGACGAAAAAAGCCATAAAGTTCATTGGTGCAATGCGAATGAGTGCCTTTAGACAGAATTTTCTGTTTCATTCAGAATACAATTTTAAATATCTTTCGAATTGGCCATAAAGACGATCAGAGGAACGAGACATGGATCGCTGGGAATACTCGGAACCACATCTATAGGTTTTTGAAATGCATGGATTTTTGGGGTTTAGAAAGATTTTCAAAGCAATACATTTTATATGATGATATTTTATTATTTCGTATGAAAGATCTATGCACCTTTCGTACTCCCAGCCCACTCAGTTCTGGTAGACATACTGCCTCTAAAATGTGTTAATAGTGCCAATGATGCTAATGGCGGTTCAGCTGGAAATCTGCGAGTCTGAGAATAAATGCGAAGTGGCCGAGGGGCGGGCACTTGCGGCAAAACTATAAACATAAAATGGCAAGCGCAATTCGCTATAATTATAATAATAGCAACAACACGATCCGCAAATCCCATGAACAAAATTGCAAAAATAAACAACCATGCCAGAGGCTACAGGAGGGAGGGGCGCCAAGGAAATACATCACGATCCGAGGCGCCTAACACGCTTCCCATTGGGAGAGTCAAAAATTCTAATTCTATTCCTTTTCGATCCGATTCAATTCGATTTGCTTCTGGACACGGATTTTCTTACATTTTGCTGCGCCAGTGATGTGCTCTGGTTTATAGATTTCCATGGCAATGGCATGTACATACGGATATATGCCACACTGAGCAAATCGGAGCTGTCGATGACGTCGTTGGCGTTCTGCCGCACAATTTGGAAAAGTTCAAACGCGCACACTTCTCGGCCACAAATAGCCCGATATATACACATGATGCTGCCCCAATTCAATACTACACTCAGTACTATACCGTATGTGAATGCTGCCCCTGCCTGTCAGAATCTATACAATCTATGGATGACCCATTGGTCATGTGGTATGAGGTTGAGACAGCCATTAAAAGAGCACTGTACAAAAATAAGTGAAGTTTGCTTTAGGAATTAGGAATTTTTCATTGGAAATGAGTAGAGTCTTTAACAATCCTTACTTTTCTTAACTTTTTTTTTAGAATTTAGCTAGATTTATTTAAACAAAACTATTATTTTTTAAGTATATTTCTCTATATTTATCCTTGTTTTTGTAATGTCTGTGCAAGTCTCTGTTTTTACAACCTCACCATCCGCATCATCAGCGGCCGCATTTCCATTCCAAGTTTATGGCAATTTAAAAATTGAAAAGTATTTTCAAAACTAGACGAAATGTATTTTTACAACTGCCACAGCCCCGGTCGTTAAAGATATTCGATGATTTGCGTGTTGCTTTTTCTCGCCTAAGTTTAGTGCTCATTAATTACAACTTATTTTTGTTACATGAAGCACCCATGCCCAATGTTGGAAAAAACAAAAATTTCGACAAGAGACTTAGTGTTGGAAAATGCATATATGTAGATCCTAGCTCAAATAATTAAGCTCACAAATAAAAAAAGGCTTTTAAGTACTCACCCTCGCAGATATATCCCTGCTGGATGAGGCCCCAGAGCAGATCCGAGCAGTGGTGACAGTATGTTGGCTTATGAAACGTCTTCTTTACGAATGAATGCCCACCATCCGCCATTTTGTTTGCCTGTGTCCGCTGCCCGCTCGCTCTCGCTCTCCCTGGCTTGCTTCCGTTTCCGCTCTATCCCACTGTCTCTCCTCCTTTGTTTCTCAGCTATCTGGTTTGCTTTTTTTGTTGCTTTTGTAGTTAAGGTTGCAGTTACTGTTGCAATATCGGCTTTCTTGGGCTATTTCGAAGTGGGAATCTGACGGCAAGTTGGCAACTTAGGCCGCTGCTGCCGGTGCGGCTGACGTCGACGCCGACGCCTGAGGCAGCGCTGCCGTACCGATCGAGGACGTGCGAGTGGCGTGGCCGTGGCAGGACGAAACTTTGATTCCGGTCAGCTTGGATAGCTCCTGCTTCTGCTGCTGCTTCTCCTGCTTTAGCTTCTTCTGGTGGTGTGGCTTTCCCGACTGCTTTTCCTGCTGCTGCTGCTGCTGATGCGAAATGGAAACGGAGTACGACGACGACGGCAAAAGTGGCGACGACGACGGCTGCATTTTCATCCATTGGTCAGGTGGCGGCTCCCTTATCCGGACATTTGCTTGCCGGGATCGGTTCGTTCAGAGACAGTAGTTCCTCGTTTGGTTATCATTTAGTTTGAATTGAATATTAGTTACAGGTTTCTATATACATATTGGCTATGTATCATATTTGTTTGGCTTTATTCATCTTTGCTTTGTTTCAACGTTTTTATTTAACTTTCTTTGGTGGTGAGTTTGTTGCTGTTTTCGGTTAAATATTTACAATTTTTAGGCGCTGCACTAAGAAAAAAAATTATTGATTACTTTTCATTTCACAGACTTTTTATTTTTAATTATTTGTTTCATATTTATACGTTTATTTTCTGTATTTTGTATATAACATTTTTCACAGGCACACACGTAGGCACACTTTACTCGGCGGGAGGTCTTCACTTCACTCGGAAAATTCTCAAACAAACGGCAGCCAGCTTTTTTTTATAGTATTTTATGATATTTTTTCGAATATTAACACTTTTGGTGGCTTTCGGTTATTTGAAAGCGTTTCTGGTTCGCGCCTTCGCCCACCATCACTAGCGAGAGTCCTGATGCAACTGCGCACACTGCAACATGCTGGATGCAGAGCTTGAAATTTTATTTAACTTGAAAATAATGATACATCATTTAGAACATTTTTAAAAAATATATTAAATATTTAACAGCACCAGTTCGAAGCATGTTTTTCTTTAACTTTGCTCTCTACTTCTCTCGGCGCCTCGCTTTGCACGCCACCTCCCACTTTTCGTTGGATACGTAAGCGCCGCACCCCCCAAAAAACAGCAAATTCAAAAAAAAAGCGAAAACGTTTCCCGATAATAAAATCCACACGATGGAAAGAGAGAGCGAGAGTGTGTGTGTGTGTGTGTTTCGCTGGGAAAGCGAGTAGGAGAGAGAAAGCGCGCGTCATGCGTGGTGAGTTGGCTAAAAAAGTTCCCAGTATTTTTGGAGCACCATAAAAAAGTAGTAGACATCAATATAATAATAGAAGTGGCAAAAAATATGATATCAACAGCGTGTATCGCTGGAGAGGAGGGAAAACAGAAAGAGAAAGCCAGACAGGTAAGAGAAAGGGAGTAAAAAAACCATGAACTGCAGTGGGAATTTTCCTTTTTTTTTTTTTTAATTCAGAATTCCATTAATTTCCATAGTCGCGACGCCCTCAAGTATGCAACATGTTCTGTGATGAGCCAATTAACACCCCACATATCCACCGTGAATGAGATGGCGATGGCCAAGGACAATCCAGTCAAATATTATATCATAGAGGTCCTAATAATAGACGGAAACAAAGGTAACGACACTTGAAGTTTTCTGCTTGATGTCCATAAAGGACACACAAATCCTTGGTGTGTGTATACGAAAATTAATAGCTAAACTTTTGTGGAATTTGAATTTAAGAAGAAAGTTTAAAAAAAAAGGATTACATATGATTATTCATTGAAAACAGAGATTTTTCTGAAGACTATTTGGAGTGCCTACCGGAAGCTACTTTAGTTCTACAATCTAGCTTTGGATATACCTTTTCCGCCCTGCTTTCCAATAACCCACTACTAACAATCAAAGAACATAATGATTCCTAGGAGAAGGACCCTCCACTTCACTAAGCAAATGCAAACTTTGCGATAATGACTTTGAACTTAATAGGATTTGGCGAAACCAGTTTAAGGTGAAACCCCTTGGCAAGTATTTGAACTTGGACTTGGATAGAACTATTTTTTCGTACCGCAACTGTGTGAGGAGCCAGCCTGACGACGTGGAATGTCCCTATACCACGTCCCTAGCCCGTGGTGTCCTGTGTGTCCAAGTCCTGGCCACCAAGACCAGGCGTGCGACATGCGCACTCGTCATCTCACCACAATCACGTCCCTACTACACCGCACCTAGGATCCAACTCCACCACGGCGTAGCGGTTGAACGAAAAGTGGCCAAGTTTAAGGATAAATCACAACGAGCTACATTTTTTGCAACAAATGCCTGGCCAGGCCAGAAAGGGCGGTGGGGGGGTGGAGGTGTTGAAAAGTTTGCGGCTTTACTTTTCCAATCGGAGGGGAATTATTGTTTTGGCAAATTGGCCAGAACGAAAGAATAAAATGGAAATGGAAACGAAAATGGAAATTATGGATGCTAATGGGGGGCCCAGAGGCGAGAAGAAAATACAAGTGCCGAGCACTTATGGGGGAATATTTTTGTAGAGCTGGGAGACTGTGTGAGTGAGTGTGTGTGTATACACACACTCCAGAACTGTAGACACAGCAACGGTACGGTACTTCGCACCCACTGGGGCCATGGTGGCGCCCATACGAGCCACCCCCTCCTCTTCCAATCTAAATCCCATTCCCAGTGCCGAGACCCACTCCCACATTGCCGCCTCCTTAGCCCCCATCGCTCCTGGTGTTCGACCCCCTCTGCAAATGCTGCGCGCTTCGCTCTTTTCGGGCCGCATGAGCAAATCGCAATAGATAGAGAATTTTTTTCTTGCTGGCGCGGCTTGATTCCTTGCCACACACACACACACACACACACTAACACCCACTGACATGCACAAACACCATCACACTCATACAATCGTGCATCTTGTGTGGCCTTGTCTTTGGCTTTTTCATTGCTAATCACTCAAAAGAGGCCATAATTATGCTAAAGTTGATGGCTCATCCGGAGCCTGGAAATTTTCAGCACTTGGCCACGGGACAGGCACATATGACAACGTAATTTTCACGCGCACACACACAGCCACAAGCTCGTCGCTCGTGGGAGCGAGAGAGAGAGAAAGCGAGAGGGAGACGCACACAGGGACACAGGAATTTTATGTACCATATATTTTTTTGAAGCTGCAAAATTTTGCACACTTAATTTTCACGAGCACTGGTGCTGCCGCTGCCTTTGCCGAGATTTTCACTTGATTTCGCTTTGCAATTTTCCACACATTTTCTTTTTTTGCCTTCGATGGCCTTTCCCCACACTTCAGACTTTTCACTCGGTGGTTCACTCGCTTTTCGAGCTGGTGGGGGAGGAGGAGGGACATTTGCAGATGGAAAATTTTCACCGCACAAGTTTCTTAAAGTTTTTCAGGTTTTCCATTTTTCAACCGAACACCGAATACACCGTGCACACCTTTCGCTGCGAGTGTGTTTGGTGTGTGTGTGAAAATTTTCCTGTGCTTGGATGTGGTGCCCTGTGAAAATGGCAGTGTCCCGTAATTGTAACCGTTACGTACGGAAGAGCACACCTAGCTGCTAGCTGCTGTGTGTGCTTGTGCTCCGCTTGAGTTGATGGGGCGCTCTGCCCCAAAATAGTATCGATATCTGTATCCCAAAAAAAAAAAACTGACGAATTTGTATCCGTCAGATATCGATATCGAACTTCAGATACAGTTTTTTTCAATTTCCGGTAATAGTATCTTTTGGGGAGAAGAATGTCTTTCAAAAGTCGAACATTTCCTGTAAAAGATAATAGTTTTTGAATTTTTATTAAAATAACTTTACAATTTAACTAATTTTTAAAATATATAAATATTTATTTTAAAATTTCTATTTGATATGAAGCCAATATTAATTTTATAAATCTGTATTTAATTTTATTATATTTTTAAATAATTTAATTTTATTTTAATATTATCGATAGACCGTTATTTAGTTGTTTACATCCCTAGTGCTTGTTTCTGGGCCGAAACTTTCTCGCAGCTCTCTCCCGGCGCTCTTGTTCCTGTTGGTGAGTGCGGGTGTTTGGAGCGCCATGGCCCCCAACAACAAACAGGGGGAAATTAGTGGGAGCTCCCGTTCCGGCTCTCACTCGTCTCTCTTTGGGACTCTCAGCCAGGATGCCAGCGCTTGTGCCGTGACTCTCTCGCCCTCCCCCTAAATAAAAATGAAATCAACAATTTGTTGGTCCGATGGACTGCCAACTCGCAGCCAAAAAATGTGCCCAAATAAAAATGTTTTTCCAAAAATATTCAAATTTGGGAAAAATCATGTCTATCCCAACAGACCTACACCAGCATTTTTAAAAACTAGTAACACTCACAGTCAGTACAGCTTTTATTTAATTGAAAGTTATTTAGAAAGCAAACAGATCATTTTTTGGTTACTTCGGGTACAGCAATTTCCATATATTTGAGGACTTTTATCTTACAACTAAAAAGTTGAGCACACCGTCGATATAGATAGTTTTGCTTCGCTTGACTTGGCTTATATCTAAAAAGTTATTCCTTACAAGTACGAATGTGTGTGTGAGCAAAAGGATATTGCTGCTTATATATGGTAGAATACAGGTTTTAGTTGCAAATTGCATTTGCCAAGCGAAAATTAGGAGTACGTTTAACAGCATTTCTATACACTATATTTTATGCTGACACAGGGTGGTGGTTAAATAATAATAGAACCATTCATCTTTCGGGTTTACGTTAAATACAAATACACGCATACATTTAAGGCGACTTGAAATGGGTTCGATAAGTAATATAATTTTGCTTATGGTAGCCAACTTAGCCAAGGCCATGATCATCGAAGAAACTCTGCGGGGTCTCATCCTGCAATGGGAGAATGCTTAGCTTCAGTTACGTGGACTACAAATGTGTTTAAATAACTCGGGATCGGGATACAACGCAAACCAAAGAAAAGCTTCAATACTGGGACTAGCCCACAAAAGTATGCTATAAAAACGAGAGTTACGGGGGATAACTAAAAAAAAAAAACAACGGCAGACAAAGGTGGTATAGAAACATAGAGATTGGAAACAGTGGAGATCGGTGGAGAGTTGAGCAAAGCGAGTTCAGAGGTCAAGGTCAGAGCAGTCAAACCAGTCGGGGACAACAGCAAAAACAACAATCATAGGTAAAATACACAATAAAATTAAATACAAAATAATGATCATCATTAGCTTACCATTATCATACTATATAGCACACAAGTACATTTATAATTTTTGAAAAATACTTGCTTTTTATTATTACTTGATTTTTTTTGTTTTTTTTTTTTTCATTTTCAGTTACAAAACACAGAAAATTTGGCTAAAACATACAACACACATACATAAACATATATATATTTTTAGATATACATAAACTAGACTTTATTTGGTTACCACTAAGGTATGATTATTACAATTTTCAATCATATATCGAACTCTTTTTTTTTTTCAACATTAAAGCTTACTTGTTTCTATGGTAAGAATAGTATTGCATGTATCTCCCCACTAAATTAGTTATTGCCCATTTTGGTGATTGATTGGAATGATCTTTCGATTATTTAATGTAGATAGGAAAAATAGAATATTAATTCCGTTGGAAGGAACCCCAGATGGAACTACGTGAGGTTGGCTAGATTTGCATGAACTTTGCTGGTTCTATTTGACGTGTGAGGGTGTTTGTATGGAAAGCCATATGCCAGATAGATGCTCTTGATGTTTACTATATATAGTCTTTTTGTATTTTTGTGGGTTATTGCTTTGTGGAGCCTCACGCTGCTTCGGTTGCATCTTTTGCTTTAATTTTGAGTTTTGAGTGAACAGCGCGCTCAAGTGCTGTACAACACACACGTGTGGCGGTAATTGGATGGAGTATTGGAGCAGTTGGTAAGTGCCAAGTGCAGCACACGGTTTCGCTTTGCTGGTGTGTGGTGGGTGTATCTGAGTCTGTTTTTGTGGTTTGGTGTCTGGGGGTGTGTGTGCTTGTGTACTTGTGTAGGTGTGCTAGTAATATCAACTACATAAGTTCTATGGTGTTCTAAGTTCTTTAGAGTAGTCCAATGTCTCTTAAAGTGCCCTCAACGGCTTCGTCCTGGAGTACAGAGAATAAGAACAATAAGAACGAGAAGAGTAGAAGGAAGAAGAGAAAGTAGTAGAAAAAGTGGTAGTGGTAGTAGTAGTACGAGTTGCAGCAGAAGTGTTTAGTTGTGAGTAGAATGTGTCAGAAAGGATCTGTATCTTTTTTTTTGTTTATAGTTTCTTTCGTTCACGGCACAATCGATTTTTGGCATGAAAACAACTTTCAAACAGGTAATGCATATATGGATGAACATCACAGCGCAGGGGGTGAAAGCTGGGCAATATACAATACATATATACAGCTGGGCGAAGGTTTGACTGATCTGACCTATCGACACTCCACTAAGACTCTTCGCAGATCGGTTAGAGTTAGAGTAAATGGTCTTTACACTGCTTCTTTGGGAGGGGTTTTGCTTTCTTTTGGGGACTCTTTTTTTTTTTTTTATTTTTTTTTCTGTTTCAGTTGAGATACTCATTGAAGTCCTGTGGTTGTTGTTGGTGGTGGTAGTTGGATGGTGGTAGTAGTAGTTGTGTTAACATCGATTTATGCAGTGGCGGGTAGGGAAAGCGTTAATAATAACAAGAGAAAGGGAACATGGGTTACACATTTATATATGGTATATGGTATGGCAAGAGTATGTATACTTTAGCATCGGTTCTAGTTAGTTACTTTCAGCTACAAAGATCATGCAAAGTAATCCAACCAACTAAGGCCTGGACGCTACGATTAGCGCTACGGGTTAGGGGTATTTACGAAAATAAGGGCCGTAAAACAAAAATTGTACTATTCATTAACTACTGATTGATTGATGGCAAACAAAAGTTTACGTTTAAGATTTTCTCGGCACAGCAACATCTATGGCAAGTTCAATACTGCGACTTTTAAATAATTCCTGCTAAATGCTCACAATTCGCTTCAGTTTCGAGTAGGCAAGATTTGGAACTCAGGACGGCATGCAATCGTATTTAAACAAAATGACTGTGGTGTGCACGTGTGTGCCGGCTAGGTTAGGTGGTTTACATCAGATTCGGAACTTAGAGTAATGACAATTCGGCTGGGATCACACACGCACACTGCACTTATTTTCTATTGCAGTGAGTAAAAGAACTCTTCTTGCTTCGAGTGGTTAGAGGTGTGTTCGGTACATAGTAGTAGTAGTATAATATTAGTTTTGAAGGCAAAAATTAGACAAAAAAGAACGAGAAGTAGGTAAGAGTAGAGTATAAAGGAAAATTATGATTCTCATGAGGTATGACATTGCAAACGTTATTGATAGGCATATAAATATATATATATAGAGATGCAAAAACAAACACTAAGAAGTAACGAAACTAAAAACCAGCGAGTTGAATAAATATGTAAAACAATTAACAATATCCGGTTTAGGTAGATAGTGACACAACCGTATAGGCATTACAGATCATATGTCTCGGGTGTACTGACCTCTTGGAGCAGATCCTGCGAGGCGATTGCCTTAAGTACGTTCTTTTTCGACGTCTCCTGGATCTCGCCGCCAATTAGCAGCTCGTCCAAAATGAAGTACGCTTTTTCAAAGTTGAAAATTATGTCTAGTTCACAGACCTGCCAATAGACGGAAAACATAAGATGCTAAATATTACATCTACTTGAGATCTACTTACGCTGCCAAAGTACTTATCCAACAACTCCACGTAGCGATGGATGATCTCTAGTGTCAGCAGTTCATTGTCGTTCTGCTCGATGGCGCAACAGAAATACAAGCTGGCGTACCTACGAAATTGAATGAAATTATGGTTATTTTGATCTGCACCTGGCACCTGGAAGAGCTCACCTTTTGTAGACAATTTTGCAGTCTTTCCATTCCAGGAAGGAGCACATCTTGGGCTTCCGGGCCAATATCGTGGTCACCAGCTCGCGGGTGATCTTCTTTTTCACCTTATCGGGGTATGCCATGTACCATTTTTGCAGTCGAAGCTTTCCCTGCCGGCTGAACAGCAGCATGAATAGCATCTGGAAGGAAACAGCAGTTAGATTCACACCACACCTTTATTGATTTTTGACTTGTTCTTTAATTTTTCATATCTTTTTAGGCCACAGAAGCTCCCCATTGACATAGTCATCGGACACCCACACAAACACATGTATTCACACCTGGAGCCACCGCATCATCAACACAAGGTTTCTTCCCAACTAAGTCGAGACTCTTGACTTTTTCTTTTATTTTCTTGGACCTCACCATTTTGACTGCTTTTTCCTTGTGTTTTTGGTGTTTTAAGTGCTTTATTTAAACGAATATAGCCAATAATACTATTTTTCCATGCAGCAACTGAGCAAAACACACATAGAAAATTCTTCTTCTTTCTGCTTTTGCCAATCGCAGGGCACCTGTCGACGTGTGAACGTGAACTGCTTCCCAGTACAGTGAACCCTGGCTTCAAAGTAACTTTTAATCTTTATTCTTATTTCTTATATCTAATTTTTTTTCTAGTTATTAAACAACTTTTAACAAAATAATTAAAGATTTTGAAAAATAACAAAATCAAACCAGGCATTCGCATGCGATATTTGGCCACTCACGGAGCAACTATCGCTCGCCCCTGCAACCGATTTGTCTCTTCTCTATTGGATGTGCAGACGTTAGCAGCTGGCCGTACTCGTGCCATTTATTAAACCAAGCAATTTCGTCATTTTAATTTAGTTTGAAAACAAACACCAGGCGATCATGTCCATTAAGCTCAAAGCGAACCTCAACAATCCGCCCATAAGTGAGTATCCGGTGGAAAGCCGGCTGCAGTGACCTTGCCAGATGTGCACTTTGTGAGGTTATATTGAAAATGAAGTCTATTTATGTATACAATTTCTACCGATTCTGGTGTTTATTGCATCAGTCTTTAATGGATATCGTCAGTGATATTAATTGACTCACACCCATGTCTTCAATTTATAGGTGGCTTGGCGACGGCGCACCTTATCAATGACACCGTGCCCGTGGAGATTGTTTGGAGCAAGGAGGAGACTTCGCTGCAGTTCCCCGATAACCGCCTGTTGGTGTGCCACTCCAACAACGATGTTCTGCGTGCCTTGGCCCGCGCCGCCCCGGACTACAAGCTGTACGGCGAGACGGCTATCGAGCGCACACAGATCGACCACTGGCTCTCCTTTTCCCTAACCTGTGAGGACGACATCTCTTGGGCTTTGTCTTTTCTCGACAAATCCATTGCCCCGGTCACTTACCTGGTAGCCAACAAGTTGACCATTGCTGACTTTGCTCTCTTTAACGAGATGCATTCACGGTACGAGTTCCTGGCCTCCAAGGGGATTCCACAGCATGTGCAGCGCTGGTACGACCTCATCACCGCTCAGCCTCTGATCCAGAAGGTATTGAAGTCTCTGCCAGAGGGAGCGCGTGTGAAGAGGAGCCCTCAAGCCTCAAAAGAACAGACTCCCGCCAAGACCGGTGAGCGTAAGCAGGAGGGCAAGTTTGTGGACCTGCCCGGCGCTGAAATGGGCAAGGTGGTTGTGCGATTCCCGCCAGAAGCATCCGGCTATCTGCACATTGGACACGCCAAGGCCGCTCTGCTCAATCAGTACTACGCCCAGGCCTTCCAAGGGACGCTTATAATGCGCTTCGACGATACGAATCCTGCCAAAGAAACGGTCGAGTTTGAAAACGTAATCCTTGGTGATCTGGAGCTGTTGCAAATAAAGCCGGACGTTTTCACGCACACTTCAAACTACTTCGACCTCATGCTGGACTACTGTGTGCAGCTGATCAAGGAGAGTAAGGCCTACGTGGACGATACGCCGCCGGAGCAGATGAAGCTTGAGCGCGAACAGCGAGTGGAATCTGCAAACCGCTCCAACTGTAAGAAATATCATATATATTATATATTATTTATTTTAAAAACATTCCTGATTAGCTGTGGAGAAGAATCTTTCCTTGTGGGAAGAGATGCTGAAGGGCTCCGAGAAGGGCCAAAAATGTTGCGTGCGCGCCAAGATCGATATGTCGTCCGCCAATGGTTGCATGCGAGATCCCACCATTTATCGTTGCAAAAACGAACCACATCCGCGTACTGGAACCAAATACAAGTGAGTATATTACTAAATATTGTTTTAATAACGAAATATATGGACCGTTTAATGTTTAGGGTCTACCCCACATACGACTTCGCCTGCCCCATTGTTGACGCCATTGAGAATGTGACCCACACCCTGCGAACCATGGAGTACCATGATCGTGACGATCAGTTCTACTGGTTTATCGATGCCCTGAAGCTAAGAAAGCCGTACATCTGGGAATACAGTCGCCTGAACATGACCAACACCGTGCTGTCAAAGCGAAAGCTTACTTGGTTTGTAGACTCTGGTCTGGTCGATGGCTGGGACGATCCGCGATTCCCAACAGTGCGTGGCATCATCCGCCGTGGCATGACTGTGGAGGGTCTGAAGGAATTCATCATCGCCCAGGGCAGCAGTAAATCGGTGGTGTTCATGAACTGGGACAAGATCTGGGCCTTCAACAAGAAGGTAATCGATCCGATTGCTCCCCGTTACACGGCCTTGGAAAAGGAGAAGCGCGTGATTGTGAATGTGGCTGGTGCCAAGGTAGAAAAGGTGCAGGTTTCAGTGCATCCCAAGGATGAATCGTTGGGCAAGAAAACGGTTTTACTGGGACCTAAAATTTACATCGACTACGTTGATGCCGAAGCTCTGAAGGAGGGAGAAAATGCCACCTTCATAAACTGGGGCAATATCCTAATCCAGAAGGTGCATAAGGATGCCTCTGGAACCATTACTTCCGTGGACGCAGCTCTCAACTTGGAAAACAAGGACTTCAAGAAGACCCTCAAGCTGACGTGGTTGGCCGTGGAAGACGATTCCAGCGCCTATCCTCCCACGTTCTGTGTGTACTTCGACAACATCATTAGCAAGGCGGTACTTGGCAAGGACGAGGACTTTAAGCAGTTCATTGGACACAAGACCCGGGATGAGGTAGCCATGTTGGGCGATCCCGAGCTGAAAAAGTGCAAGAAGGGAGACATTATCCAGTTGCAACGTCGTGGCTTCTTCAAGGTGGATAACGCATATGAACCGCCAAGTGGCTTCTCGGGTGTAGCCTCGCCGATTATCCTTTTCTCCATTCCTGATGGTCATACCAAGGATGTGCCTACTTCTGGTTTGAAGATCAATACCGCGACAGAAGCCAAACCCACGGTGAGTATTGCTAAGGGTATTGGTTTATAGAATAAGTACAAGTATAAATTTCATTGGAATTCGGCAAAATACCATATTTATTATTATTAGAGTCATAAAAGTGATAAATTCGTTCAAAATTTAAACGTAAGAGAGTTATTTTTTCGATTTCTCTTTGCCTCAAAACAATCAGCTGTTTTAAAATCAGAGTTTCTCTTTAATGCTTATCAACCTGTTGCTCTCGCACTCTTTCTTAATGTGCGACGGTGGCTCGCTTCCGTCTACATTTTAGGCCAAAACCAGTTGTATGCTGAGCCACCGTCTCACTTTCGTTTGCTCGTTTCTACCAAGCGTTTCGACCGTAAGAGATATGGAAAATGAAGAGCAGTAGTTGATTTATGCATGCGTCCCTTGCTGACGTAGCAGAAAAAGTTTTGCAGACGTATCTTTTGATTGATAATCGACGTATTTTGGTGTTCTTTCAGAAAAAGGCTTCCTCCCCTTCTGGATCTCCCGACAAGGCATCCGAATTGGACAAACTGATTGCCAAGCAAGGCGAATTGGTGCGCGACCTGAAATCGAAGAAGGCTGCCAAGGATCAAGTCGACGCTGAAGTAAAGAAACTACTTGCCCTGAAAGCCGACTACAAGGCGGCTACTGGCAAGGACTGGAAACCAGGTCAAACTGCTGCTTCTGCTCCAGCTGCTGCTGCTTCCTCTTCGCCCACTGCCAACGACGCTGCTTCGGTTAACGCCAATATTGTTAAGCAGGGCGACTTGGTAAGAGATCTGAAAACCAAGAAGGCTGCCAAGCCGGAGATTGACGCTGCCGTGAAGACGCTCTTGGAGCTAAAGGCTCAGTACAAATCAGTGACTGGACAGGATTGGAAACCAGGCACTGTACCTCCGCCATCCGCCACTGCCACGCCTGCTGCCAGCAATTCGGTGTCCCAGATTCTTGACCAGATCACTGCCCAGGGAGATAAGGTGCGTGAGCTGAAGGCGGCTAAAGCTGACAAGGCCACGATTGATGCTGCTGTGAAGACACTGCTCGGCTTAAAAGCAGACTACAAGCAGGCCACCGGTAGCGACTGGAAGCCAGGCACGACAGCTCCTGCAGCTGCCCCAGTCAAGGTAAAACAGGAGAAGAATCCCGAACCAGCCTCCAACCAAGCTGTTAACCTACTACTGGAGAAGATTGCCAATCAGGGCGAAAAGATAAGGCAATTAAAGGCAGCCAAGTCTGAGAAATCCCTGCTGGACCCTGAGATCCAGTTTCTTCTTGCTCTGAAGCAGGACTACAAATCGCTGACCGGCAAGGACTGGAAGCCAGGAACTGTTCCCACCGCGAGCCCTGCCGTAGTCACTGTAGATCTCACCGCAGAAGATTCAGGCAGTGACGTTGCCAGTGTTCTTGGAAAGATTCAGGCTCAGGGCGACAAGATTAGGCAATTGAAGTCTGAGAAGGCAGCCAAGACCGTCATTGAGCCGGAGGTTAAGACTCTGCTCGCTCTCAAAGCTGAATACAAAACGTTAAGCGGAAAGGACTGGACGCCGGATACTAAAGTTGAACCCGTCGCCGTGAAGAAAGAAGCTAGTCCCGTTGCAATGGCGTCGCCTGCTAAGGATGAGCTTACCCAGCAGATCAACGCCCAGGGTGAGAAAGTGCGTGCCGCTAAAGCCAACAAGGCAGCCAAGGAGGTTATTGATGCGGAGGTGGCCCAGCTGCTTTCCCTTAAGGCCAAGTACAAGGAGGTTACCGGCACCGATTTCCCAGTAGCCGGGAGGGGAGGCGGCGGCGGTGGAGGAGCCACAAAGAAAGCGGCCAAGGAAACACAGCCAAAGCCTGCCAAGCCGGTGAAAAAAGAACCTGCTGCTGATGCCTCCGGAGCAGTGAAGAAGCAAACACGCCTGGGCTTGGAGGCTACCAAGGAAGACAACCTCCCAGAGTGGTACTCGCAGGTTATCACCAAGGGCGAGATGATCGAATACTACGATGTGTCCGGCTGCTATATTCTGCGTCACTGGTCCTTCGCCATATGGCGAGCTATTAAGCAATGGTTCGATGCCGAGATCACGCGCATGGGTGTTAAGGAGTGCTACTTCCCCATTTTTGTATCCAAAGCTGTGCTTGAGAAGGAGAAGACGCATATTGCGGATTTCGCTCCCGAGGTAGCATGGGTTACAAAATCCGGTGACTCTGATCTGGCCGAACCAATCGCTGTGCGTCCCACCTCTGAGACAGTCATGTACCCCGCTTACGCCAAGTGGGTGCAGTCCTACAGAGATCTGCCCATCCGTCTCAACCAATGGAACAATGTTGTGGTGAGTGGAAGAGTTATTCTAAAATTATTTAAACCATAAACTGATAACCTTTATTTTTGGCTAGCGATGGGAATTCAAGCAACCTACGCCCTTCCTGCGCACCCGAGAGTTCCTTTGGCAGGAGGGCCACACCGCGTTCGCAGGCAAAGAGGAAGCCGATAAGGAGGTGCTCGACATCCTCGACTTGTACGCCCTGGTTTACACCCACCTGCTGGCTATTCCCGTGGTGAAGGGCCGCAAGACCGAGAAGGAGAAGTTTGCGGGCGGTGACTACACCACCACAGTTGAGGCATTCATATCGGCTTCCGGACGCGCCATTCAGGGAGCGACAAGCCACCACTTGGGACAGAACTTCTCCAAGATGTTCGAGATCGTCTACGAAGATCCGGAAACGCAGCAAAAGAAGTATGTCTACCAGAACTCCTGGGGGATAACGACACGAACCATCGGTGTGATGATTATGGTTCATGCTGACAACCAGGGATTGGTTTTGCCGCCCCATGTGGCCTGCATCCAGGCCATCGTCGTACCCTGTGGCATCACTGTCAACACGAAGGACGATGAGAGGGCCCAGCTTCTCGACGCGTGCAAGAAACTGGAGAAGCGCTTGGTCGGAGCTGAGGTGCGATGCGAGGGTGATTACAGGGACAACTACTCGCCCGGCTGGAAGTTCAACCACTGGGAGCTAAAGGGTGTTCCGCTGCGCCTCGAGGTGGGTCCCAAGGACTTAAAGGCTCAGCAGCTGGTGGCCGTACGACGTGACACTGGTGAGAAGATCACCATCCCACTGGCCGATGTTGAAAAGAAGATTCCCGCGTTGCTCGAAACGATCCACGAGAGCATGCTGGCCAAAGCTCAGTTGGATTTGACCAGTCACACCAAGACGGTGACCAGCTGGGCAGACTTCGTAGGCTTCCTCGAGCAGAAGAATATCCTGCTCTCTCCGTTCTGTGGCGAAATTAGCTGCGAGGACAAGATCAAGGCGGATAGTGCCCGCGGCGAAGAGGCCGAGCCTGGAGCTCCTGCCATGGGCGCCAAGTCACTATGCATCCCCTTCGAGCAACCGGCTGCTATCACGGCCAAGGACAAGTGCATCAACCCCAACTGCACCAACAAACCCAAGTTCTACACCCTCTTCGGACGTAGCTACTAATTAAGAAAAGTTACTGCGGATCCTGGATTAGTTGTTTCTCAAATGTAAACCCCTAATTCGAGTTTGAAATCGAAAAACCTTATGTACTCTGATTTTTCAAGGACCTTTATAATCGTTTAAAGTTAAAACTTATTAAATGATACAAAATCTAAAAACTATTGTGTGGCTATAATTATTTGAGTACATTCATTTATTCAATCTAAAGTTATTATTAAATTAAACACAACACTCATTAGGTTTTTCCTGATGATTATCTGGCGATTTCAATATAATCGTATCAGGAAAGTCGGGCACATCAAAAGGCTGTTTAAAATAAGAGTATAAATTCAAATTATGCTCAATATAAAGAAAATACTAAGGTACCACTTCTGGTTCGAGGTTTAGAGCCTTCAGAGATAAAGTCTTAAATGCCAAATCCAAGTTCGTGCCTTCCTTAGCAGACGTTTCAAAGTAGGTCATATTATTATTCCGTTGGCACCATTCATTCACAAAACTATGAGACACATGGCTGTTGCCAAGATCTACCTTGTTTCCCAGAACCATAAAGGGGAAATTCGCAGGATCGCTAAGATTGGCTTGTATAAGAAACTCGTCGCGCCACCTGTCTAGTGCTATGAAGGAGGCAAAATCCGTAATATCGAAAACGAGTACACAGCAGTCGACCCCGCGGTAGAAGTAGCTACTGAGACATGAAAAGCGTTCCTGACCCGCAGTGTCCCAGATCTGAAATTATTTTAAAAATCGTTCTTACAAAAACAGCGAAGTTTTTAAGGGTTACCTGGAGTGTGACCTCGCGATCGTCGAACCGCACCCGTTTTGTACTAAGGTTGACTCCGATTGTGTTCTTTTCTCTTATGCTGAAGCGTTGCTCCACGTACTGCCTTACAAGCGATGTTTTTCCGGCACCCGACTCACCTATTACAATCACTTTCAAAGGATACTTTTTTAAACTATTCATCTTAATGTACTCCCTAGTCTGGATCCACTTTCGAACTAACGATGTCCCCATAAGCAGGGCGCGAAAAAATAAGTCGGTGATATATAAAATGACGAGTAAACCACAACGATGACTGATCCTTTGCACAAATGGCCTTTTATTTCGTCATCACTTTTTTTTTGTAATTTTTGACTGCCTTTTTGAAAATAATTAGAAAATAGAAATCTACATAACAACAGAAAATAGATTCTACAATAAACAAAGCTTAAAATAATGGCTTTAAGTTTTAAAAAGAGTCTGAAAGTCATAAAAGCCAAAAAGCTAAGGCTTTGATATTGTGACTATTTTTCAATCTTTCTTTTTTAATAAAAACGAACTTAATTTGTCCATAACTCAACGAATGGTATACCTCCCCTTTCTTAAAAAATTGAGTTCTAACTAACTAAAAGTTATTTATTTATTATCCTTTGTTATTAAATTAACACTTATATTCTTTAGATTTTTCACAATAATTATCTGGGAGTTGTAAACGGATCGTATCAAAAGAGTCGGTCTCTTCGCTCGACTGCTAAAAATAAAAATTTAAATTCAATTTAAAGATAATACTAAGATACCTACATTTGACTCCTGCTTTAGAGCATTCCAAAATAAGGCCTGAAATGCCAAATCCACGTTAGTGCCTTCCTTAGCAGAAGTTTCAAAGTAGGGCATATTATTATTCCGTTGGCACCATTCATTCACTTCTCTATTGGAAACGATGCGGTTGCCAAGATCTACCTTGTTGCCAACTACTATAAAGGGAAAATTTACAGGATCGCGAGGACGAGCTCGTAGTAGAAACTCGTCGAGCCACCAGTCTAGTCCTTCGAAGGAGGAATATGACGTAACGTCAAAAGCAAGCATACAAAAGACGACACCTCGCTTGAAGGCGCTTTTAAGACAATAAAAGCCCGCAGTGTCCCAGATCTGAAATTATTTCAGAATTCGTTCATACAAAAAATAGATAGGGTTTTAATGGTTACCTGCAGTGTGACCACGTCATCATCGACAGTCACCTCTTTGGTGCTTAAGTTGACCCCGATTGTAGCCTTTTCTTTTATGCTGAAGCCCTGCTCTACGTATCTCTTTACAAGCGATGTTTTTCCGACACCTATATCGCCTATTAAAATTACTTGAGGAAGATATTTTATTTCTCTATTCATTTTTATGTACTTGCTAGTCTGGATTCGCTTTCGAACTAACGATCTCCCCCTAAGCAGGGCGCGGAAAATCAAGTCGGTGATATATAAAATGACAAGAAACCACAACGATGACTGATCCTTTTCCAAATGGCCTTTTATTTCGTCATCACTTTTTTTTGTAATTTTTGACTGCCTTCTTGAAGATAATTAGAATACAGAAATCTACATTGTAGATTCTACAATAAACAAAGCTTAAAATAATGGCTTTAAGTTTAAAAAAGAGTCTGAAAGTCATAAAAGCCAAAAAGCTAAGTGTGGCTTTGATATTGTGACTATTTTTCAATCTTTCTTTTTTAATAAAAACGAACTTTATTTGTCCATAACTCAAAGAATGGTATACCTCCCCTTTCTTAAAAATTTGAGTACTAAAATTACCAACTAAAAGTTATTTATTTACTATACGTTTTATTAAATTAACACTTATACTCTTTAGATTTTTTGCGATAGTTATCTGGAAATTGCAAACTGATCGTATCAAAAACGACACTTCCTTCGTTCGACTGCTAAAAAAAAGAATTTAAATTCAATTTATGTTCAATTTAAAGATAATACATGATACCTACATTTGCCTCCTGCTTTAAAGCATTTCAAAATATGGTCTGAAATGCCAAATCCAAGTTAGTGCCTTCTCTCGCCGACGTTTCATAGTAGGGTATATTATCATTCCGTTGGCACCATTCATTCACTTCTCGATTGGAAACGATGCGGTTGCCAAGATCTACCTTGTTGCCAACTACTATAAAGGGAAAATTTACAGAATCGCGAGGACGAGCTCGTAGTAGAAACTCGTTGCGCCACTCGTCTAGTGCTTTGAAGGAGGCATGTGACGTAACGTCAAATACAAGGATACAAAAGTCGGCGGTTTGGCAAATGTGGACAAAACAGTCAAATCGCTCTTGACCGCCAGTTTCCCAGATCTGGAATTAATTCAGTATTTATTTATGCAAAAAAGTGGAGAGACTATATTGGGTATATATGGTTACCAGGATTGTGACCACGCGATCGTCGACCAGGACTTGTTTTGTACTAAAGTTTTGTCCGATTGTGCTCCGTTTTCTTTCAGTGAAGCGCCGTTTTACATACCTCTCCACAAGCGATGTTTTTCCGACATTAGCGTCACCTATTAAAACAAGTTTCAAAAGAGATTTTGTTTCACTATTCATCTTCCTGTTCGCCCTAGTCGGGATTTAATTTAAAACTAAAGATCTCCCACTAAGCATGGCGCGAAAAAGTATGTCGATGATCTAAAAATGACGAACAAACCAAATAAAGTCATCGCAGAGAACAACGATGACTGATCCTTTGAACAAATGGCCTTTTATATAGTCACTATGTGTTGGGTCATATATTTTCCCGATCAGATGTAAATTGTTGGAGCTATGGCAATCGGAAGGGCAAAAAAAGAGAAAATCGTACATTTTGATTTTTTTGGAGGATCTCCTTCAAAATGAGGAAAATGCATGGAGACACAATATGCACCACATCAAAGGCTATATCTTTGTCAAACATCATTCGATTCTTGAGCGGAATACCTGAAATGATTTGTTGATCGATTCTCCATCGATCTGCATCAAAATCTAGAAACAAATTATTTTTTAGATTTTTTGTCAAATTTTCTGGAGGATCCCTTTCAAAATGAGGAAAATGCATGGGGACACAATATGCACGACATAGAAGGCTATATCTTTGTCAAACATCATCCGATTCTTGAGCGGAATACCTCAAATGATTTGTAGATCAATTCTCCATCGATCTGCATCAAAATCCAGCAAGAAATTATTTTATATATGTTTTGTCAAATTTTCTGGAGCATCCCGATCTGCATCGAATCTAAAAACTGAAAAATCGGTAATTTAGATTTTTTAAAGGGTACCCCTTGCAAAAAAATGAATTAACTGTATTAAGGAAGGTTTTTTTATGAGGGTTGATGATGAGTGGCTACAAACTCAGAGCTCCAATCACAGAAATGAATATATTTTTTCAATCCGATGTAAGATAAGCCTATCTTGGACATGGATAATGGTTTTGGTTTTTAATAGCTCCATCTTAAGTTAGCCTAAGGTTCTTTTTTATTTTTTATTGTTCTTGGGTTTTTCAATGGCGACGAAATAATATTTTTTCCATACGTATTTTCTTATTCCCGTTAGATTATTTTTTCCCATTTCAACTAAATCGTTTTCTCTTGAATTATTTTAAGAACTGATAGCATTGACTTTGTCACAACTGGTTGAGAATCTATAGATATCTAAATTCTACTGCATAGTCGCAACCCCATACTAACTAATTAGCAGGACTAATGTAAATTGGGAAATTTAACAAGTTGTTAAATCATTTAACCCGAACTGACCTTCCACCTGAAACGACACGAACGACAGAATTCGAAGTATCTAAGTTCTTTGTAAAGGATTAATTATTCATTAATCACTAATAGATGGCTTAAATGGCATTATCTTAAAGAAATCTAATTAAATACAGTTCCCATTATCTGTTAAATTTGCTAACACTTTTTAGTGAGCTCGAAATTAAAAAATTTCAGTTACATTCGATATACCCATTTACAATTCTAATACCTGATGTAATAACCACTATTAATAAATTATTAAACTCGATATGTATCAGTTTTTCATCAGCTGCAGTCTCCAGATTCCACCATAATAAACACGACAGAAAATCAATACGTTTCTTTGCGGAACCGATTTCCTTAGCCATGAGCCGTAGGCATTTAAGTGGTCTGCTTTATTCTGCACTCCCGCCAATTAGATCTTAATTATAAACACTGTCATTGGTTATAAATAATATAATTGTCACACACATTAGTACAGACCGGGACGCGAAAAGCGGTTTAGGAATTCGCCTTAAGCATGCTGAAAGTGAGTCCCAGCTAATTAAATGCATATACTGCCACTTTGCGACAGCTAGAGTCGACCCAGAGCGGGTGTTGACTTGTTTTCAATGGAAAAATAATGCATTTGCCAAGCCCACACGGCGGATGGTATACGTATATGTACCTGGACAATATTGCGTGCTGATATGCGTAAACATCGGGCTTCAGGTACGAGAAATGCTAACCAAAGACATTCAAAGTGCGATATGCCAATATTGGTATTACAATGCACATTATTTAGTGTGCATAATGCGTTTCACAACTAGTTTTTTATTTAGCTGATTTAGATGGCTTAGGCCAGCTTCCGGCAGTCTGGTCCAGAACTGAAGGTACTTCTGTGTCAAGATCTCAACAGTTTTAATAAATAATACTAGCAGGAAACTTACACCAAAACCAAAACTCAAATAATTGGTTTAAAAATATATATGCTTGGCATACTGCTATATATTGCAGTATATTGGCAGCTGCTATATTGACTCAGGTCAAGCCTTAATGTGTTCTACATAGCTGATAATCGAATCTCCAACGGATTGCAAATATTTAGTATAATCGCTGACTTGCCACAGAAGCTGTACTAACCCATTTGCCATTATGTTTGATTTATGGCGTCGGTCGACCAATCAATTGATCCCGTTTCGATTTAGGGGGGCCAGGTCTTGGAAATGCATTTTGTTCCAAGCACTACAACGACAACCCACTCCTCGCGGAGTAATCAATTGCAAAAAAGTTGCATAATGATGGCCAGCAACTGATCGAATGTTTGGTATAGTATACGAGTACATGCGCCAAAGGAACCTGTTTATAATTGCCGGATTATTCATCGGTAATGTACAATCGAATTATTCGAAGAGAGAGGAGTCCAGAAGGGCGATGCTGCCTAAGAATTAAATGTCAAATAAAGTTGAAAGTTGTTGCAAAGACTTTGCAATAATATTTTAGTTTGGGGTTACTCGAGTCCAAAATGGTTAATCAAAAACCTTAGTGGGGAGCCACGTGTTATGAAATCTCTTCCGCTTAGTTAGAAACGAAGCCCCCCAGTTGGGAACTGGGAAGTTTCATTTTAGTTAGTCGTGCAATTTGCGGACTGGTGACGAGACAGTTTCCTCGGTTCTCTCGCGCGTTTACAGAACCAATTA
Organism: Drosophila bipectinata; assembly: GCF_030179905.1. Taxonomy (NCBI): domain Eukaryota; kingdom Metazoa; phylum Arthropoda; class Insecta; order Diptera; family Drosophilidae; genus Drosophila; species Drosophila bipectinata. Next base: position 14,843,738 of record NC_091739.1, read on the forward strand.
GAGTGGAACTACGAATTGGGCTGGACATCGACTGGGGCGTATTTGTTGGATGCCTGGGGCTGCCAAAACAAATTATGTCATCAAAGGAAAGGGAAATGAAACTGGAAGCCTGATATTAACCGCAAGGCCCAAAGGCCAACAAACCAGGCCCAAACGGGCGAGGCGCGAAAACTGAAAACCGAAAACGTAACAGAGAAGATGCTGAATCAGAATTTCAAGGTCGTCTTGGCCAGATCGTGTTATTTACCACATTGTGAAATCCCCAAGCTATCCTGCGCCTGTCCGTCCACAGGCATATCCCCAATGCCCCTCCATCATCTCCATTATCTTCTGACTAACCAACTCACCTGACGGGGCAACTTTTTTTCTGGCCATTATCACAGCTTGCAGCCGTGGATCAGGTTCCCGCAAGAGTGCAACAAAAACAGAAACAAAAACAAAACTCTTCCACAGCCAAAAATTGCACGAATGCGCTTATAGATGCGATTGTATTCGTACGTCAGATGGAGCTACAGTGAAGCTTAGTCATCCAGTATTTTGACGATAATTAATTTTTCTATTTACGTGATATAGATAATATTGTCTTAAAAATACGCAATATTTTGATAACTTGCTCTGTCAATTAGATACAATGAAAGGTGTCAATAAATCTAGTTTCTGAAAAATTCCTTTGACACTTTTTTTCCCCGATAATTTTTTGTTTTTATATGGAAATTTTCTTTCTTTAATGTATAATTGCGTTTTAAAATATCCGAATATCGACTATAAGATCGTATAACTGTACACATGCATCTGATTCGCTTCCATGGATGACATGCAGTTTTTTAGGGCCACCGCAAGTGGATGGCCTTGGTTTGGTCCGGCTCCTTTTTTTGCGGCTGGGGGAATTTTTGGTTTTGGATCTTGATTTTTGGCTAGGGTTGCCAAGCATCTCACTTCTCGCTGCCGGGAGCCATTAGCATTGCCCTTGCTCGACTTGGAGAGATTTTTAAGTGCCGTTTAATTGGTTTTAATTTAAGTGTAATTGTTTCTGCCCTGCCCGAGTTTCGATGCGGAGGGTTTTTTATTTATTTTTTTTAATTTCGGGGGTTTTACGGAAAGGGGGCGGGGAGGCGTCAAGCTCATCTCACGACTGGCACAACCCGGAAAGCCCACTCACACATACTCAGGCGGGCCAACTCACCTGTCTGCATACACGTTCGCAGAACAGAGCAGCACTTTTTTGCCAGCGTTAGCGTTGGCGAGGCAGCGTCGCTGACTGAGACGCCAGCAGAACCGCTGAGTTTCCTTTTAGCCGAGTATAACTTCAAGCCAATTGCCCGCTTTCAATTCAGTTGCCGCTGAGTTTTCAACCGATTCAATTCGAGACCGCCAACAGCCAGCCAGCTAAAACAAAAACTCCTGAGAAGTGAGGTCAGTGTGCCAGTATAGCTGTAAGATGGACACGGACACGGAGTCGATAATACCTCGACCAAATATGTCCGAAATCTTAAGGCCCCTGTGAACTTTGGCATAGTGTGTGTTTACCCTGCTAATTGACACAAAATAAACCATTGAAAACCAACTTAAATAATGCAATTGCCAACCAAAAGTGTGCGAATGTCATAATTTGCGTGCCTCGAAGTTACGTGAACGAATGTCCATTCGAAAAGGAGGCGTGATTTTTCTACACAAAGTGTGTATGTGTTTGTGTGTGTGAATGAGTGTGCGTGACATGGCAGGGAAAATCGCACTTGACTAGATCAGTAATAACAATGGCTAAGCTCATGAAAACTCAATTCAATGGAAATGACACAAAATGCGCTCAAGTTTGTGTCTTAAGTCTTTTGTTTGGCATACGAGCTAAAAGGAAAGAAAAACGACAGAAAGACATCGATTGCAAAATAGTGCATAAATTATACTAACATATATGTTTAAAATTCTATAGTATAGTATACTATCTTGTGATAAAAACTACAGCTAAAATGAAAGAGGATAAACTTTTACTTTCATTATTTCCTAAGCTGACGACTATTGCATGAAAAGTTATTCTTTTATGAGATCATAATTTCCTTCGTAAAAAGCAGAAAACTTTAATTAGCTCATAACTCGTATAATAAAAAGTGAGCTGCAGCGGCATCTAATGCATGTAAAGAAACCGCCAAAGTAAAGCACAACTTTAGCAATCGAATTAGCCATCCGTTTCAGTCTGGCTAATTGCTTGGACTTCCACCCGCACTCAGATTGCCCAAGAGCATCAACCTAAAAATAGAAAAGTACGCAAAGTACAGCAATAAGCGCGACATTAACCCAGTGCGGGACAGCCACTTTCAAAAAAAAAAAAGGGGGAAAAATGATAAATAAACAAACAGTGGCCGCTAACAGGTCTTTAAACTTGTCGCTATTTACCAACATCAACAGATGATGTGCGAGGTGTGATGGGAAGCAGCTATGCTGGGAGGCACTTTGGCCAGGGGCGGGAGGCTGGAGCCGGAGGAGAAGGGCACTGAGTTCGAGTCCGAAAATCCCAATCGGCCACGGCAATTACACGCGATTGGTCAACAACCGCTGTTGTCTCTGCATATCACTACGTCCACTGCCACTGTCCGTATTTCGTCAGAGTCCAAGTTGACATTGAACAAGAATCTTGCCCAGAGTAGGTTAGACAAACAAACGGCCGACAGCTTGATCTTGAAACTAAACGGTTGTAACACCTCCAGGGCTATCAGTTTGATCCCTGGCCACTTTTTACCAGCACTTGGCCAGATTTTATCCTTTTTTTTGGCCAAAAAGGCTTCGGTCACATTAGGGCATTGGAGTTTACTATAAAAACAGCCCCACACACCCAATTTTGTGTCACTTCGTATTTTCTTCCTCCGAGTGAACACCAATTTTAATTTTCTTTAGAATTTTAATTATTTATTTTTGTTTATTTATTTATTGTATTACATTTGTATTTCAATGGATCCCTCACACTGTCTCATTTGTGTGTAGGTTCCGAGTTCTGATTTTCTGAATATTTTCTTGATATTTTTTTTATATTGTTGATATGGGCTTGGAATATAGGTGGTTGGGAGGTAACAGTTGCTCGTCTGCCTCAAACATTAATTTTATGAATGTTTTTATTTTAAAGTATTTCCTTTTTATTTATTTGTTGTATTACATTTTTATTTCAATGGATCCCTCACACTGTCTCATTTGTGTGTAGGTTCCGAGTTCTGATTTTTTGAATATTTTCTTGATATTTTTTTTGTATTGTTGATATGGGCTTGGAATATACGTGGTTGGGAGGTAACAGTTGCTCGTCTGCCTCAAACATAAATTTTATGAATGTTTTTATTTTAAAGTATTTCTTTTTATCTATTTATTGTATTAAATTTGTATTTCAATGGATCCCTCACACTGTCTCATTTGTGTGTAGGTTCCGAGTTCTGATTTTCTGAATATTTTCTTGATATTTTTTTTATATTGTTGATATGGGCTTGGAATATATGTGGTGGGGAGGTAACAGTTGCTCGTCTGCCTCAAACATAAATTTTATGAATGTTTTTATTTTAAAGTATTTCTTTTTATCTATTTATTGTATTAAATTTGTATTTCAATGGATCCCTCACACTGTCTCATTTGTGTGTAGGTTCCAAGTTCTGATTTTCTGAATATTTTCTTGATATTTTTTTTATATTGTTGATATGGGCTTGGAATATATGTGGTTGGGAGGTAACAGTTGCTCGTCTGCCTCAAACATAAATTTTATGAATGTTTTTATTTTAAAGTATTTCCTTTTTATTTATTTGTTGTATTACATTTTTATTTCAATGGATCCCTCACACTGTCTCATTTGTGTGTAGGTGCCGAGTTCTGATTTTCTGAATATTTTCTTGATATTTTTTTTATATTGTTTATATGGGCTTGCAATATATGACATCGGAAAAAAACCAATTTCTCGTCTGCCTCGAACATATGTTTTATGAATGTTTTTATTTTAAAGTATTTCTTTTTATTTATTTATTGTATTACATTTTAATTTCAATGGATCCCTCACACTGCCTCATTTGTGTGTAGGTTCAGAGTTCCGATTTTCTTAATATTTTCTTGTTTTTTTGTTTTTTTTTTATATAAGGTTGTCAAATATCTCCCTTCCGCTTTTTTGCTCTTTATTCAATGCTTTATAAAAAGTGTTACAGTGATCCGATTTAGTTGAAATATGCGCCGTTTTGTTTGATAATCCGTTTCCATCTAGACGGCAACTTCATAATACCTCCCTCGTAGAAGCCCCCCTCCTTATTTGCGAAGAACTCGGACAGCCACTTTTCACAAGCCTCTTTTGAGTTCAACTTTACACCACCAAGGGCGTTCGTCATGGACAGGAACAGGTGGTAATCACTTGGCGCTATGTCCGGGCTATATGGTGGATGCGATAAAACCTCCCATCCGAGCTCCCGTAGCTTCTGACGAGTCATCAACGAAGTGTGTGGTCTGGCGTTGTCCTGGTGGAACACTACACCCTTCCTGTTGGCCAATTCTGGACGCTTCTGGTCGATCGCCTGCTTCAAGCGGTCCAATTGTTCGCAGTAGATGGTAGAATTAAGCGTCTGGCCATATGGGAGCAGCTCATAGTGGATGATTCCCTTCCAATCCCACCAAACACACAGCAAAACCTTCCTGGCCGTCAATCCCGGCTTGGCCACTGTTTGGGACGATTCACCGGCCTTCGACCACGACCGTTTTCGTTTGATATTGTCGTATGTGATCCATTTTTCGTCGCCAGTCACCATCCGCTTCAAGAATGGGTCGAGTTCGTTCCGTTTCCGCAGCATATCGCAGGCGTTGATTCGGTCCACAAGGTTTTTTTGCGTCAAATCATGCGGCACCCAAACATCAAGCTTTTTTTTGTATCCAGCCTTCTGCAGATGGTTTAAAATGGTTTGGTGACTAACTCCCATCTCCTGGGCGATGTCACGAGAAGCCACATGCCGGTCTAACTCGATGTATTCCATGATTTGATCGGTATTTGTCGTCACAGGTCTTCCGCCGGCTGGCTTATCCATGGTGTCGTTTTCACCGGCTCTGAATCGTCGAAACCATTCCTCCGCGGTTCGAAGTGATAGAGTACCATCCCCCAAAACCCCATTAATCTCACGGAACGTTTCTCTAGCGGATTTGCCTTTAACGAAGGAAAACTTTAAAATAGCGCGAATTTCGGCGTTAGTGAACTCCATGTTTACACGTCTATAACTGGTGAACGCAATATCCAAACTAATCATGCATAGCGTCGTTTTGTAGGTTATGTCAAGACCTTTTAAATTATGTATAGTGTTGCCAGATACGAGCTCTGTAGCGCTTTGTACATAGCCGCGAAATTCAAAAGACAAAAAGGCGGAAGGGAGATATTTGACAACCTTATATTATTGATATGGGCTAGCGATATGGGATATGGAAAGATAGTATCTGTATCTGCCTCGTCTGAATGGCTTATTGCTTTGATATTGTTGATATGGGCTTTTCCTTTGATGATACCTTTGTTGTTTTTTATAAATGTTTTTATTTTAAAGTATTTCCTTTTTTTTAATTTATTGTATTACTATTTTATTTCAATGGAACCCTACTACTATCGTATTTAATGGTACGTTTGTGTTCTGATTTTCTTAAAATATCCTTGATATTTATTTGATTTTGTTGATATGCGCTTGATATACATAGCTTAGTTGTTCTATTACATAGGGTCTTCTTTTCTAATATAAATTTACATATTTTTTATCAGTGTTTTAATTTGAAAAAGTATTTTTTTTTTTTTTCAATTTCTTTGTTTCTATTGCTCAGCGAAATCATGGACCTATTGAAGAGTAGTGCCAACTGGGGCGAATCTGAAATCGCCAAGTTCTATGCCAACAAAACCATTTTAATTACCGGAGCCACAGGATTTATGGGCAAGGTCCTCGTGGAGAAGCTACTTCGCAGCTGCGGAGATCTAAATATCATTTACTTACTAATCCGCACCAAAAAGGGAATCGATCCAAGTGTTCGCAAGGAGCAGTACTTCAAGTGTGTGGTATGTACCTCTCGGTCAGTGCATTCCACTGCGTGTTGCTATTAAGTTATTGAAAGTTTATGGCTCGTAAATAAAAGGAACGTCCCTCACGGCTTAAGCTTAATAATTACATACTAAATGGCAATCAATCGATGATCGTACACATAAAATTTCTTCGAAAGCCCCATCAAGTCATGTGTATAGTCACACCAGCTTATTATGAATAATAATATTAATCTGCCAGCATTTGGTACTTTTGAATAACCTTTCCCCTGCCCAGTTTGGATTTTCACAATGATTGAGCAATTATTTATTGAGACACGACTCGAATTATACAAATCTATTGGTGTGGTTGGGGAAACCGCAATAAAGATGTGCCTCTAAGATTCACTCAAGCCACGAGTCTACTCAATCGTAAAAAAGGTGCTTCAATTTCACAATAATGTTGCGCCATTGAAGAAGGCTTCTTATAATACTAATGATGACACCATACTTTAAAATACATCTATTGACCTTGTTGTAATCGCACATAGAGCCAGAAATAAATTCTATATAATTACATTCCATAAATGGAAGCACCACAGCCAAACTAATATTTCGTTTGCCCTCCGACTAAGAGCGAAAATGTAAATGTTTCATGGCGTGGCGACTCCCGCAAATTACCAAAATTATCGCACCACCACTCAAAGGCACACCAGAGGCCAAAAATTTGATCTTACAATGCGACCCACTCACACTCGCAACAGACAGTGCCACATCCATGGCGTTTATAAGTCAAGGTGATCATTATTGAAAAAATCCAAAACTTACAATGACTCTTAATTGTTGGCCGTTAAGCCGGCGTTAAAACCAGTGGACATGGCCCATTAGGCTGCTGGCGATTCTAGCCAGCCAGACCGTCAACCAACTTCAAATCCAAATCGCAACTCCGCAAGTCCAAATTGCATGTCAACGCCATACCATGACAATTAACTAATGACTGAAAATCTGTTAATTTTGACGCCCCTTTTGCAGATCTTTAGCAAGCTACTGGAGAAGAATCCCGAGATCGTGGACAAGGTGCGAGTGGTTAAGGGCGATCTGCTGGAGCCGGACCTTGGCTTGAGCGCCAATGACACCAACACACTCGCTTCCAACGTCGAGGTGGTGTTCCACTGTGCCGCCAATGTGCGCTTCGACCAGCCGCTGCGGCCAATGGTCATGATGAACGTGGTGGGCACCCTCAAAGTGCTCCGTCTGGCCGAGAAGATGCGTCACCTGCAGGCCCTCGTCCATGTGTCTACCTCCTACTGCCAGTGCAACGAAAGCGTGCTGGAGGAACGTGCCTATCCAGCGCCACAGAATCCCTACTCCATCATCGAAATGGTCGAGACAATGGATGATGCAGCTCTGGCGGAGATTACCCCCAAGTAGGTGACACTTGTTGCTGTCAGTAGTTTACTGATCCAAATAACTTCAGATCATAATGACCTCTTGGGATTTATGACTCTGTTTGTACTCGTACTTGGCAGCTAATAACCTGTTTCGTTCTTTTTCTGCCAGATTACTAAACGGCTTGCCAAACACGTACGCTTACAGCAAGGCACTGTCGGAAGATTTAATTTGCAGATACAACAATAAGCTGCCCATAATCATCACAAGGCCCTCGATCGGTACGTATCCGAGTGGCTGGCTGCCTTCATGCCCGCCGGTTAATTGCTTTATTATTAAAAACCCCTTTACAGTGACGGCGGCCATCCACGAACCGCTGCCCGGCTGGATCGAGGGGGTGAACGGGCCCACCGGTCTGATGATCGGAGCGGCCCGCGGCGTTATCCGTTCTATGCACTGCAACCCGAACTATGCATCCACGGTGATTCCGGTGGACAAGGCCATCAATGGCATGATCCTTTGCGGCTATCAGCGCGGAAAGGCCAGCCAGGAGAAGGGAGACAAGCAGAGCGGCGTGGAGTTCTGCAATCTGTGCATCTCCAGCAAGGCTTTGATGTCCTGGGGCGATAGCATTGAGACAGGACGTCGCTTCTTCTACGAAACACCACTGAGCTTCGCTCTGTGGTACCCAGGAGGATCGATCAAGAAGAACTACTACCATCACATGTTCTGCGTTATATTCTTCCACTATCTTCCCGCCTATTTCATTGACTTTTGGCTACTGATCTTTGGCCAGAAGCCATTGTAAGTATTTAATATTTTTTATAAAAGCATAGCAATTAATTTTAAACCTTTCGTTTCCTAGCTTGCTGAACGTGCAACGAAAGGTATCGATGGGACTAAAGCTTCTACAGTACTACACAACTAAGGAGTGGGAATTCCGAAACGAGCGATTCCAGGAAATGAGCAGCCAGCTAAATCGCATAGACCAGGACCTGTTTGACACTTCGGTGGGGCAGGTCAACTGGGAGACGTATATCAGCAACTACATCGTCGGTATGCGGACCTACATTCTGGGCGAGAGCGATGCCACCCTGCCCCATGCTCGCAAAGTTCTACGTCGCCTCTACATCCTCGACTGGGTCAGCAAGGTGCTCTTCTGGACTTTATCCTTTTGGTTTTTGTGGACTCACTTGGATGGTTTTGTGGAGCGTAGCGACGCCTTCATACGTTCCTCACTGAGCAATATATACCACGACCAAAACAGCACTCTACTTGCCTAAGTTCTTGTATAATTGTATTCTATTACTTCAAATATAGTCCACAAGATTTTTATATTTTTAAGTTTACATGAAAGTGTTGGAGTTTGAATTGGGCGGTCTTTCAGTGAACCGGTTCCGTTGAGCTGAACTTGAGATTACTTTTGTGGATTGCTCAACACTGGTTTTAAGCTTATTTGATGTTATGTGTGAGACCATTCGTGAGAAGGAAATATCGAAAATTCAAATGAGTAAAATTTGAAAAGGATTTACATATATAGTTTATAAGATAAAAAGAATCATATTCTATATTGGTACTTTGGGGATTTACGTGTGGTACAATAAAAGGTAATTATGTTCAATATTGCCAATCAATAACTTTAAAGTTAAAGTGTACAGCTTCCTCAGCAATTACACGATTGATTTCCCAATAATTTCGACACTTTGCTTAAGATAATCCAGTCAGTGATAATCTTTGAACGTAAAACCGATAACACTTTACATCTAATCTTGCCCTGGCAACGCCATGTCCCCATGTTTGAAAGCTCTGGCGCCCGCGAGAGGAAATGAAAGAAATGGCGAGAAAAATGCCGAAAACGTGGGAAGTTTCTCTTTCGCTCTCCCAAAGTCGGAACGAATTGCCGAACAGACCACACGAACCTAAGACACTCGAAAAAAAGTCGTGTTAAACCCTAGGGTTGGTGGTGGAATACATGGTATACGAATACATGGTATATTATAGGCACGTTAATTTGAAAACGTTCAGTTTGGCGGCGCGTCCAACAGCAAGCGGTTGTGGAGCATTGGTGGCTTAGCAGCAGACAGTAGAAGTTGAGAAGAGCAGAGTCAAGAACCCGGAGAAGCAGCCATGTATCACCTGAAGAGTTTGGCCCGCCAGGGCGCCCTCCGCCAGCAGGAGCTGACCACGCTGGCCAAGGCCCTGCCCACCGCCGTGATGCACTCCCGCGGCTATGCCTCCGAGCACCAGATTCCGGACCGTCTAAAGGACGTGCCCACCGCCAAGGATCCGCGTTTCTTCGACATGGTCGAGTACTTCTTCCACCGCGGCTGCCAAATCGCCGAGGAGAGCCTGGTCGATGACATGAAGGGCAAGCTGACCCGCGACGAGAAGAAGCAGAAGGTTAAGGGCATCCTGATGCTGATGCAGCCCTGCGACCACATTATCGAGATTGCCTTCCCCCTCCGCCGTGATGCTGGCAACTACGAGATGATCACCGGCTACAGGGCCCAGCACAGCACCCACAAGACGCCCACCAAGGGAGGCAAGTACATGAAATTTTAGGGCCGGGAACGATTAAGTTTCTTTTTCAATTATTTTGCAATTCAAAGAACTTATTTCTCTCAATTCTGGTGAAGTGTGTTGCTGGTTTAGAATACATATTGCTCCCAAAAATCAGCCGTTGTTGCTCGTTGCAAAATCGATTTTTCCTTTAGGCAGTTCTGACGTTATGTCTTGCCTTTTCCGAGTTATGTAACCCAAAGTGTTCAACCTCCCCCTGCCGCCAGTGTGCGCATGTTCTGCCGCCTGTTTTGTTTACGTTATAGCGGACCGGCCTATTAGCCAGCCAGCCCCCTTTTTTTTTGGGGTTTCTTTCCACAATCTACTAGATTCTATTCCGAATTGCATAAGTGCCTGAGCTGGGTTACACGTGTGTTTTCATTAATTTTCCAAACCCTTCAAGTGTGCCGCGGGTAACATATGCATGTGTCGGGTTTTATAATTTCAGTTCGGTCGTCTTTTCGCACATTTTATTATTTTCGAGCTGGCGAATTCATTTCGATTTTTGTTTCTATGTTTTCTCTAATTTTTTTTTTGCCTCTGGCTGGGTGCTATTTTTACTGAAATTTTGCTTGTGTTTTGTTTGCTTTCCAATTCGAATGGGAACAGCTCTGCACAGTGAGTCAAGTGCGGGTAAAAAATAGCTACACCCCCCCAGAAGCCACCCAAAATATTTGAAGGCTTGTTGTCAGGCAGCGGTAATTGTTTGTTTCCAACTATTTCCAGTCTCCCGTATAATTGGTGATAGAATCAGTTTCCAAGCGTTAAGTGCTTATCAATAGCCAAAAAAAAAATATAAATACTTGAGTGGGGACTCTTATCTTCTGACCTTGGCTATGCGCAAAAATAGAAAACAAAAACAGCCGAAAGCCGAAAATTTCTTCGCCCCTAGAATTAGTTGTTTACGATTATAATTTCCACGCTTCCTCAACATTTATGATCTTGTTTTTACGAATCGGATCGATCATGTGGTTCGAGCTTTGTCACAAATATTGTAAACAGCCTGTTACCAACTGTTCGGCCCAGGTTTCGACCGGACCTCGTTAATAATTCACTTAAATATGGCTCTCGGCTATTTCGGCTGCCATCTGAGGTGCTAAAAGTTGCTAGTTTGTTTGTTTATTTAGTACTGTTTGGCCAGTATCAATGGAACCTATGCTTAGACGCAGACTTGGACACAGCCCTGCTCTAATTAATGCTAATTTGCTGACGCTCTGCCAGTTAACTGTTAATTGTTTAATACATTGAGTCCGGTCTCAAATTTCGGCGAAATTGCTTTCGGCATTTTGGATACCGCCTCGCAAATTTCGTTTCATTCCCTCTGGAGTCCGGACGTCAGAGTCTGCTGATGGTTTTATGTGTGCGAGGAAAAAACTGGTTTTAATTTGCTAGGGGTGTTGCTTCTCCGCAGCGTGTTTGTGTTCACGTGATGGTCACGTTGCCCCGAAAACCGAAAACCAGACGAAAAGATATAAAAACCCAATGAAGTCGAACGGCCGCGCAAAAACTGATGACGAATGGCTGTACCACTGTGCTGGTAGCTCTATTATTTTTTAACGATCGGGAGGTTACACCCTACACACAGTCCCCCAGATCCGGGCCACTTTCTATCTCATTGAACTGCCCTGAATTGGTTTGTCACTTGGACCCTTCCCGAGGCTTAATTGCCTCACGACACAACAAACCCGTTATCAAACTGAAACTCGATGAATCTCAGAAAAAATAAGCGAGCGCGACAATTGAACTGATAGTGTAGTGCCACCCCCCCTATCTGCACCATCCATATGTATGTTTTCATGTACTTACAGTTGTCGTGACAAGTATACGCACAGTGTTCCGACCATATCAAGCAAATAGCATTTCCCACAAGTACTTGTCAGTTATCGTATCGCAAACATACTTTGCTTTTATTTGCCTCCCTTGAGAGTTGCACTCGAACGATTTTATATGCTAATTCGGATCGATCGACAGAGGCTTGTTAGTCCGGAGAATCGAACTAACTAGTGGATCACGAAGGAAACTGTATCAAAATCGCATGTTTCTTGGTGCCAACTCAGCTGGGGGTGCGACCAGATAAGCGTCTATATATGCCCCATTTCCGGTCCTATCTTCAGCCATATCTTATCCAACATAACACCAAGATCTTGGCAGGCGTCACAGGCGGATTTTGGGTGAAACGCATACAGTAACAGCCCCGCCTTTTGCACCTAACATTTTAATCATATGGCGTAGAATTCTGGTCAGCTGACTGCCCGCGGGAACTGGTTTGGTCTATTCGAAAGATCGCCCCCTGTTGCCAATGGGGGATACATATAAACGTGGCTTGTGTATGTGTCTATATGTACCACGTCCGATCGAGCCCCCAAATAAGTTATCGCACCGATTGTATAAGCAGTATAGAAATACACACATACTAATATGCATACTAGCTAGCAGTACATTAATAGATTCCTTTTAATTTGTTGCTGGGTTTAGTGTTTTGTTTTTATTTTTCTTTAAATTTTTTTAATGCGAAAAACGAAAACAAGTCGCCTGATACGATTGCCGGTTGCCACTGGTTTAGTTTTTTGTTTTTTTAATTTATGGTCTTGCTGTTTTCCAGCCGATTGGATATATTTTTTGTTGTATTTTGTTTTTATGGTAAACATAAGCAAATAAAAGGCAAAAACGGCAAATAGAGAGGGCGTCGCAAATGAACGTGGGCTGTCGTCAAGCGCTTTGGGTACAGTCGGCTTCGTTCTCGGCTCCACGGGGCTCCATTCGATTTGACGTCTTGGCTCATTCAGCAGAAAGCTAAGAAAAAGTGGCAAGACGGTCTCCACACCCTACTCTAAGATACTCTATACCAAATTCTTAAATATGGCAAGTTGACGTTTAAAAGAGATCTTAGCTTCGGCCCTTCTGGAACCTATAGATTAGTAAAGAAAACATCAGCAATATATGACAATATCTCAGCATGAAAATTAAGTTTAAAGTGTTTTGTAATTTCTAGATTATTTTTCAGCAATGAGCCATAAAGAAAGTGATGTGTAATTCGCAAATTTGTTTACTCATCGTATTTTTGTTTATAGGTTTTGGGTTTCAAGCCCACGCAACTCTGTCGGCTGATAAAGCAAAGAAAACTAAAATGCGGAAATCAAATCATAATTTTTTGCTTCTTACTAAGAATGTTGTTCATAATCTATGGGTTTTCCCTGGCAACAAGGCCTGTTAGTCTAATCGAAAGAACTAAACTAATTTTAGATATTATAGTCTTGTTTTTTGGGGGGCTCGTCTAACCAGCTAAGTGATTAGCACGGGTGTTTAAATACCATAAAAATTTAGGGGACTTGTTTCCTAACCGCTTAGGGTCCAATTTATCGATCTATAAACGAAGTACTTTGGTCTCTCAAGTTTTTACAAGTGAATAAAGCTTATTAAATTGGAATTACAAGCGTGAAACCAGCTTATCTAATCGCAACTTTCTCAAAGATATCAAAACATTTAATGTGTCAAGCAAATAAAGATAAGCGTATAGTATTTTATGGGGATTGTTCTTGGGACTGTTGCGCCATCGTCGAAAGGTTTCCCCACGCTAACCAGATGCAACGATTTTCGTGGGGCACGTGCTTAGTGGCAAAAAGCAGCCAAAAAATCGTCTAGTGGAAAACTTTTGCTTTCTGTTAGGAATTCGTGCGGGTTTCCGTCTATTTTCGGCACTTGTCTATTGGATTGGGGCCAAAAATGAAAGCTGCATCAAGGTCGCCAAGTTCTGTACAGTGTACACCTGTCGTATACGTAATGTGCTTATGCAATTGTCCTTTCTTTGCAGGTATCCGTTTCTCTTTGGACGTTTCCCGCGATGAGGTCAAAGCCCTTTCCGCTCTGATGACCTTCAAGTGCGCCTGTGTGGATGTGCCATTCGGCGGTGCCAAGGCCGGTCTGAAGATCAACCCCAAGGAGTACTCCGAGCACGAGCTGGAGAAGATCACTCGTCGCTTCACCCTGGAGTTGGCCAAGAAGGGCTTCATTGGACCCGGCGTTGATGTGCCAGCCCCCGACATGGGAACCGGTGAGCGCGAGATGTCCTGGATCGCCGACACCTACGCCAAGACCATCGGTCACCTGGACATCAATGCCCATGCCTGTGTCACCGGCAAGCCCATCAACCAGGGCGGTATCCACGGACGTGTCTCTGCCACCGGTCGCGGTGTCTTCCACGGTCTGGAAAACTTCATCAACGAGGCCAACTACATGAGCCAGATTGGTAAGGATGCTTCTTTGGTTTCTACCTAAGAACTGGAGTTTAAGGTATTCTCTCTCGTTTAGGCACCACTCCCGGATGGGGCGGCAAGACCTTCATCGTCCAGGGCTTCGGTAACGTGGGCCTGCACACCACCCGCTACCTGACCCGCGCCGGAGCCACCTGCATTGGCGTCATCGAGCACGACGGTACTCTGTTCAACCCCGAGGGCATTGACCCCAAGCTCCTGGAGGACTACAAGAACGAGCACGGCACCATTGTCGGCTACCAGAACGCCAAGCCATACGATGGCGAGAACCTGATGTTCGAGAAGTGCGACATCTTCATTCCAGCTGCCGTCGAGAAGGTCATCACCAGCGAGAATGCGCACAGAATCCAAGCTAAGGTAAGAGCCACATCCTTATGGGTATTTTATGAATATGATTAACGAAGAATCTTCCAGATCATTGCCGAGGCTGCCAACGGCCCCACCACTCCCGCTGCCGACAAGATCCTGATCGACCGCAACATCCTGGTCATCCCCGATCTGTACATCAACGCCGGTGGTGTCACCGTCTCCTTCTTCGAGTGGCTGAAGAACCTCAACCACGTCTCGTACGGTCGCCTGACCTTCAAGTACGAGCGTGAGTCCAACTACCATCTGCTCGGTAGGTTTCAAATCGAATTCTTCCAAACTATTATAGGCTCTTGAAGGCACTTGCTCCTCATAAAACTTTCTATCTATCTATCTCTGCTCATTGATCATGCCACTTCATTACTGATCGGTTTATGGATTAATTATGCTATAATTTAGAAAATACAAAACCCGTACAGAATAGCGTTTGCTCCTCTCAGCATTTGCTCTTCCCAGATTGGTTCAGATCTCAACTTCAGATCCTCTTTCCAAATTTTCTTTTTCCCCCCCCTATTACTATCAACCACACACAAGAGACTTTAAGACCGTAATTTAATTTTAAAGTATCATCTAAGTAATTCGTTGTTTACTCTTTTTCTTCTTTTTTCCGTTTCTCTGTCACCAATGTAGCCTCAGTCCAACAGTCAATTGAAAGAGTCATTATGGACGGTACATTGTAATTATTAATAGTTCTTTTACGTTTCCCACCCATCCATTAAAACTCTATAAATCAGACCTAATTACTTTCTTTCCAAGCAATCTCATACCATATCTACCATTCTGTAATATCTGTTGTTTTTGTAGTTAGTCCTGGCGTTATTAGTTTCATTGTTTCCTTATGGCCATTAATCTCATGTTTGCATTAATCACTGACTAATATCTGAATCCATTACATCAACTATATATTGCTTTAAATCCGCATTCCAAATACTCAAATCTAATCTCTGTAGTTCTTTGGTGGCTTTGATCCTTGTGATATATATATATTTGTGATCCCCGAAGCATGTGGCACTCTCAACTAATTGCTTTGTCTGTTTCTGTATCCCCCCATCGCTGCCTCCTCCTGCAGAATCTGTCCAAGAGTCCCTGGAGCGTCGTTTCGGCCGCGTCGGTGGCCGCATCCCCGTGACCCCCTCCGAGTCGTTCCAGAAGCGCATCTCCGGCGCCTCCGAGAAGGACATCGTCCACTCTGGCCTTGACTACACCATGGAGCGCTCGGCGCGTGCCATCATGAAGACGGCCATGAAGTACAACCTGGGTCTGGACCTGAGAACCGCTGCTTACGTCAACTCCATCGAGAAGATCTTCACCACATACCGCGATGCCGGCCTGGCCTTCTAAGCCTCAGCCTGAGTGTGCTGATTAGCCCCCCAGACTCTTAACTAGTTAATTAAGCAATCGAACTCAAGAGCATAACTATTGCTATTGCTCCTTGCACCGCCGTTTTAGATGAAAAAAGTCACAAACCGAAACGTAATTTATATCTACGGCAGATTGGAGCTGGCCGGAATTACTCTTTTTAAACTTTAAACAACAACAAAAAAACAAAAAACCCAACTTTTGCCCGTGTTTCGTATTAAGTTGAAAAAGTTGCGAGCTTATTATTGTTGATTTTCTGTAATTTTTAAGTTCATGAGCGTCAAAACTGAAGCAATTGCATTTTCAATTATGTATCGCAACGTCTCGTACCGTCATGTCACGTTTATCGTACGATCGCTCCGTTGCCGTAACATTAAAATAATCAAATATACACAAAACTAAACTCTAAAAAGTGCAGTTTAATTGTCAATTGAAGTTGGCCACTTAGCACATCACAATGGAATATAATTGTTAGTCTCGTGGATACAAATACAACTACTAGTATGCAAATACGTATACATTGGTAGATCGATTGGAATGTATAAAAAAACATAAAGGATCTATATAATACTATAAGTACACTTTTGTGGCAAAAAACTGAGATACAGCACAGCGTACATGGGGGAGTATCGTGGTCCGTATCGTTACGTATAAAAAATTGCAAGAATAATCGTTAAAACCTATGGCTAATTTCAATAATAAATCGTTTTGCTTATCATATATAGGGTATAAATGTCTCTTGATCGGAGTGCATGTCAACTTGGTGCTGCGTTTTTGAGAGGAGTGTGGAATCAGAGGGTCAAAGATTTCGGAAACAATTGCTGTTTCACATAGTCGTTGATCATTTCCATAAGCAGCTCTCGAGTGACTTTCGGATGCTGCAGAACGTAGCCAAAGTCTTTTAGTTTCGTGTTGTCCAAGTAGAGGTGCTTGTGGTGAAGCTGCTCCTCGTCGAGGTAAGGCGTCAGAGGTGTGTTGTCAATTCCGCTACCCTGGCAAATCTCGGCCCAGGGTCCCATGTGCTTGTCGTTGATTTCACCGACGGTGTCTGTGGGATAAAGCTGGGAACACAATTGATTTGTTAATAAATTGTATAATCTTCAACTAAAAAATAAGAGCTTCTTCATACCTTAGTCAGATTCGACATAACAATGCCAAAATAGTCAACATTGATGTCGAAAATATCCACCAGCAGGTTGCTAATGGTGCCCTGCGTCGAGGCTGAATCATCGACGATGTTGTACACCTGGCCGGCGGTTTTCGGGCTCTGTGCGAGTTGCCAAATGGCGGCGCACACATCCGATACGTGCACCGTATTCAGTCGCATGGCATCGTTCCACAGCAGCTTCATTGTCTCATTGAGGTGTTTGTATATGGCAGCGATTATAATGCGCGGCACTGTGAACGAAGCGAAATGGGTGGTTAGCATTTCCCCACTTGGAAATTACATCAATTATCGGCTATCGGCTTTCACTCACTCAAGTAGCGCTTATCTCCTATGCCATAGACCACGGGTAAACGGACGATCGTGTAGCTAAGGTCGTCGATGTTCGCCAGCTCCTTCTCCACCTTTAGCTTCTGCTTCGCCACACCAGTCCACGGGTCCAGCTTGCAGTCCTCCTTCAGTGGCGTTTTTTCGCTGCTATTCATACAGCCGGAACTGAGCTCAACGTAGCGCTTAACCCGCTGGGCAGCAGCTTCATTAGCGCAGTTGAGACTTAGCTTTAAAATTCCCTCCTTGTAGACGGCATCATCCTGGTTGGCACGCGTCTCGGCTGCACAATTGATCACAATGTCCCATGCCCTTCCGGTCGTGGGGTGTGGCGCGAAGGCCGCCTTACAAGACGCTGCAAGTGGAAGAGAATTCCAGAACCAGTTTAGGTACATATTCATTAGGGTGGGTCGGTAAGATACAGAACCGTTGGAGCCAAGTTAAATCGGTACTCATTGCTTATATAATATCTTAGATATCACTGTTTACCACAGCCCCCAACCAAACAGAGTCATCTTTTAATTTCATCACCCCATTTGCATCCAAAAGAGTGAGTCACCTTACGTGAAGGCTACCTACCGGCGTTTATTAGGTTGGCGCTGCAGAACTCCAGGCGATCGCTCTCGAAGAGAGCTGACTGCTCCTCGTTGAGCCAGGCCATTTGGGGAGGGGTCTTATCGGCGATCCGTACTTCCTGCGCCAGTTCATTGTCCAGCAGATAAGTGGCCAAGTTGCGTCCAATGAAACCGCAGCCTACGGGGCACAAAAACGATGCACTTGGTGATAAGCCGAATCGAAGGGGAATGGAGGTTGCGAGTCGGGGACTTACCACCCAAAATCAAAACCGTTGGTTTCTCCGACATGCTGTAGCTACGACACGATCAAGAGGAACTCGAAAAGAGGATTGCAGATATATGTATATTTACTTTTTGTTTGGATGCGGCTGTTTGTCAGTGTGACCGTATGGCTAAGCAGTTATTTGCCGTTGGAAGACCACTTGGCGGTTTTTCAATATTTAAATAGTTTTTGAATATAAGCAAACCCATGTTTTTTTCTAGTTTTATTAAACGCGCACTTTTATAAACATTCAAATTAATTTTTATACAGTAGGCTATTCTTCCTTTTGCTCACAAAATTCCTCACAAAACTCTTCTACGTTAAGATGTTTTTTAAGCCAAGAGATTTCTTTTTCATGCCGCTCCACATCTAAATCTATTTTGGCCAGACGTTCATCTATAGATCGTCTCTTCTCTGTATGATCGTTATGAAGTTTCTTATCCTTGCGCATTTGTCTAGGGTAACAAGGACAATAGTTGAGAAAGCAATGCATTAATTTTCATAACTCACCGCATCAGCTCAAAAAAAATTAGTCCTAATCCAATAAGTACCACAAAGACCTCGCTTAGAATATTGGCACCCAACCGGGTAGCCTGAGGATCGGTAAGAGGAGGAATTTTTCTGGGCTGGGGAAGATGCAGCATTCGCATCTTAGAGCGGGTCTCCATGATATGGTATAGTTGACCTGGAGGATGTATGACAACACGTCGGAAGAGTGGAGAGTGCTTTCCAACATGCAATAGCAGCTTACTAAACGGTGTGCTGATCCGCTTAACCGCGAACACAGCAACTTTTCCCAACGGAAAACTGCCTATCACCATTTTTAAAACTGAAATTTTCAAAGCTGAAACAGAAATGACACTTTTGATTCAACTAAACTTTTTAAAAATCCAAACAAGTCATACCTAATGCCGTTCAGTGCTAAACCAAACGTTTTAGCTGATTGATTTCAAGATCCTGACGCTTTACCTTTTCCGTTAAGTTTTCTATTCGCGATTCTAGTTCTACTCGTCGGATACGGTGGTCTTCATGCTTTTTTTTGTCCTTCTTAGCTTGTCTGTAAATCGTACAAAACTCTACATTATGACTTACTCTGAGACCACAAACCTGGAGACTTCTCCCATTATGAAAAAAACTCCTAAGAGGAAAATGATTAGCTCCCCAAGAATATCACCGCCCATTTGAATGGTCATCGCCTCTGTGAGCGGAGGAATGAAATCGGGTTGCCCCAGGCCAAGCATCCACATCTTCGAACGCACATCGATTTTATGATATACTGGAACCCGCTACTTTTCAATCATATCATTACGTCCATAGACACCGGAATACTTACAACGAGCAGGAGGTGAAACGACGAACCTTTTAAAGTTTTCATTTTTTTTCGCCGTCTGCTTGATTAGATTACTGATGGGCTTGCTAATGTGTTTCATTCCCAACATGCCAAGCTTCGCTATTGGAAATGCCCCAACAACCATTTTTTTACCCCTAAAATTCTGATATCAAAATTAACCAAAGCTCGCTTACTATAACTAGAAATTTTTAAATTTAAATGTGCACAGTGTTGGAAAACTTTATTTCAAGTCAACGGTCTAGTTTGGTATTGTTAGTTAGGGTCACACTGATCTGGCGAAATATTTTGGTTCCGAGTGATCTCGGATTAGAGATTTAAATTTGACTTAAAACCATGTCTGAGCTAGCAAGTTCAGAAGAAGAAACGGACTTTAGTGTCGTTAGCTCAAGAAACTATCAGCGCGTTCAAGATAAAGTCGCAAAGGTGGGTTAAAAGCGTGCAGAGGAGCTAGAATTCCTTGGCCACACTTTGGATTAAACAGCTGTTTTTGAATGCTTCAGTTTCCTATACGAATTAAAATAATCTTTATTTTACAGATCAGCTACGTTGATGGCATCGCCGATGGAAGGGAAAAGGTCTTCCAAGCCAGCTTCGATCGGGGCTACGAGGATGGCTTTAAGACAGGCTTTGAACTGGCCAAACTGAGTGCCTATTTTGAAACCGAAAACTTGCCAAAACCCGACGAAACCCAAAAGTTCAAGCAACTTGACCTACCAGAGGCCACAGATAAGACGCACTTCCAATACTTGATACATCAAGGAGTACCCCTCAACGAGGTGTCCGAAAAGCAAGCGAAATACTTGGACAATTTGATGGATCAGTTCGCACAAACTATCCCAGAAACTATTAATTTATTCACACCCCAAAAGAGGGAGACTGATAATGTTAATGTGGTTTAATGCATGTGTTTGGGAATTATCAAAATTAACTGAACATAGTAGATCTTCTTGCGACTTATAAATACAGGCCCTCGGGCGTACCCTCCTTCTTTCGGTAGAGAACGCTTTCCTTCGACTTCTTGAAGTCCTCGTTGGTCACCTTCATGCGGCGCTCGCGCAGCGCCATCAAACCGGCCTCTGTGCAGATGGCCTTTATGTCAGCACCCGAGAGATCATCCTTAGCCATGATCAATTCACTGAGGTTAACGTCCTCGGCCAGTGTCATACGGGATGTATGAATGGTGAAGATGCGGCGCTTAGTCTTTTCATCCGGCAGTGGGAACTCGATCTTTCGGTCGATACGACCGGGGCGGATCAGCGCCGGATCCAAAGTCTCAATGCGGTTAGTGGCCATGATAACCTTGACGTCACCACGCGAATCAAATCCGTCAAGCTGGTTGAGCAACTCCAACATGGTACGCTGGATCTCTCGCTCGCCACCAGAGTTCGAGTCGTACCGCTTTGTACCGACGGCATCAATTTCGTCGATGAACACAATGGAGGGAGCATGCTCCTCAGCCACGCGGAAAAGCTCTCGAACCAGCTTAGGTCCGTCTCCCAGATACTTCTGAATCAGTTCGGAACCCACAACGCGCAGGAAAGTGGCGGAGGTCTGATTGGCCACCGCCTTGGCCAGCAAGGTTTTTCCTGTACCAGGAGGACCATATAGGATAACACCCTTTGGTGGCTTGATGCCCATCTCCTCGTAGTACTCAGGATGTGTCAGTGGCAATTCCACCGACTCCTTGATTTCCTGGATCTGGGTGTCCAAGCCACCAATGTCCGCGTATGTCTCCTGAGGGGCTTTTTCCAGCTTCATCACGGTGACCATGGGATCGGTGTCATCGCTAAGAACTCCTACGACAGCGTGAACTTTGTGGTTGAGCAGGACGGAGCATCCAGGCTCCAGCTGGTCCTTGTCCACGAAAGATAGAATGCTAACGTAGTGCTCGGAACCGACAGACGTTGACACAATGGCATGATTGTCGTCTATGATCTCTTCGAGGTTGCCCACCGACATAGGTGTACCGCGCAGGTCGTCGACCTTGGAGCGCTCCTCCTCGTTCTTTTCATCCTGTGGCTTCAGACGCTCCTGGTTGCGGATGAATTCGTCTTCCATCATGAGGTAGTCCTTGATGCGCTCCAACTTGAGCAGCTTTAGGCGGCAGCGGGTGTGCGGCGTCACCTGAGGCAGCTTCATGGCTGCATCTGGACCCTTGGCACGGCGCTTCTTCTTGCCGACGCGGGTCGGAATTGGAGGTTCGTACTTCTTCTTTTTATCCTTGTCATCCTTCTTGTCTCCAGCTCCCCCTTGGGCCGATTGATTTTGTCCCTGTACCAGTACTACAGTTAAGGGAAAATTCATTTGTTTTTTGCGTGGGATCTTACCATATTGCTGCTGTGCTTTCTTTCTGCCTAAATCTTTTGTGAATTTTTTTTTATCGTCGGCAACAAACAGAATTTCTACTAGTCATAACCAACGCAAAGTTGGCTGCGGATGGTTATTTAGTGTGTACACACGGCCGAAATATAACTGTCTGGCAACTCGATTGGTTCTTGGCCCTAATCAGGCAGCACTGTTTGTTTGTTTATTGTTTGGATTCTGCCGCGAATTGTTAAAAACTGAATTTCTATTATTTATTCCTTTAAATGGATCCAAATATAAAAAACATCAATCTTCAACTTGACAACGTTGAGGTCTTGACAACGGGGACAGCTGCTGAGTTCGTGAATGGCATTCTGGACTTTCTCCTCTTTCAACGCCGCCAGATTCCCTTTGTCTATAAAACCTACAAATATTACGTGGAAAAATGGTCGGATGAGGCCGAACTAAATGAACGGGACTCTTTTTCCCATTATCAGCTCAACCAGCAGCGGTCCAGGGCCAAGGCGACAAAGGAATCCATCAGCGACATGAGAGAGGTGGGTGGTGAACAACCTTTCATATCCTTCCTAGTAATGTGACCCCTTCATTTCTCCTTCCTCAGCTTATCCGTCATACGTTCAGGACCTCGGATGTGAAGAGTATAAGGTTTCTTTTTGGCACAAACACTTTTATGCCTACGGAGTCTTACACCCTGCACATCCCACACGACTCCATATCCAGACATCACTATTGCGAGCATCATGCATTGCCCGAAGGCCGCATTAATCAGTCCCTACTTCGGCTTCTCACCTGCGAGGAGCTATACACGCTCTTTTCCACCGAGCTTAATGCTACAAATGTATTTCTAGAAATGGAACTTTTTAAAGACGTTGAAAACACCCACGAAAAGCAGCAGGAAACGGGGAACTGGATCCCCAAGGATGTACTTAGTAAACTACCTCGCAGTTGCAAAAATGTGCATTTGCACCTGCTTTATGAACATGATAGTGCTGCTGCGGAGCTGCGATGCTGTAGGCAGCTCGACATTTATGAGGATCTGGGCTTGCTGAAACTGGACAACTCGGAAGAAGAATGTGACAAGAGCCGACATTGCGGTCAGTCTTCCAAGGAGAGCAGCGGTTGGTGGCAGGCCGAGGTCATAGTGCGCGGTTTCAAAACGCCTGCAAATCAAAAAGCCACTGATTTGTGGACAAGCTAGCGCTGTCAGAAGCCATATTTTAGCCATAAGCAGCCATCTTTAAATAAGTCCGCCATTTTGTGCACGTGCCAATAAAATTTTCTCGAATCATGTTCATATTTGCATTTGTATTTGTATTTGAAAGCGTCCAGCGCAAATTCTACACACTCATGTACGTACATACATATGTATGTATTTATGTAGTTTAAGAAATAAGTACCACGGGGTTCTGCTGGTTTGTTGCCTCGCGCTTCTTGGCCACAATATTGTTAGCCAAGCGGTCCATGTCACGTTGTCCAATGGGCGTCAAAATGCGGCCGCCATCAGGGTGCTTCTCCACCATGCGAGCCGCCTCCAAAGCCTGAAGAGCCTTTGAAAGGAATCATGCTTTTGCAAATCAAGAAAAATAATGTTAGCCGAGAACCTTACCTTGCGAATGCATCCATCTGAAGAACGACAGAAGTTAGACGGACGCACACCGTTGCGCTTGCGCCCACCGTAGATCTTGGTGAAAGCAGCCACTCCGGAAGGGCTGCGGTGATACAAGTGCCGCATAATGGAGGCGCAACGCGTGTAGAACCACTCTGCCTCGGTGGGCGCTGTCTCCTTAAACTTGCCGGTTTTGATGTAGTCGGCTTGTTCCGGCACCACAATTTTTCCAGACTTCTTCAAAAAAGCAGCCAACGCTTTGGTCATAACGTGCTGATCGATGTCCTTTGCGGTAACTCCCGGCATGTTTTTTTTTTTAGTTCTGCTGTTTGATTCACTTAAGAAAATTTCTCGGCCAATTCGCAAACTTACCTCTAACGGAAACGGAAAAGTCCTTATTTACGGTCAGCTTCTGTCAAAATGGCAGATTCAAATTCCGCAGTGTGGCCGACATGCGAAGCAGCGCGTTTGGACTACTGCGACTCCCCACATTTGGTAACACTGAACTGGTCCGCAAAGCTCTTCGTGAATATTTTGTAATAGCCTGGAATAAATCAAGAAATGGTAATAGGTGTCTTTCCTGCGGCCAAGCTCGGCGTCTTGGCCATCAAGCAGGTCAGCAAGCCGATCGCCAACGTCCTTAAGTCAAACGCCAAGTCCAGCCCGTTTTTTAGGAAGTATATTTGCATGCCGCCGGCACAGTGTAAGTAATACAATCTGGCGGTGATTAAGAGAGTGATTAAATGCCTTCTTATTTCAGTTTACAACTGGGTAGAGGTCAAGACCAAGATGTGGGCGCTGAACATGGGCGGAAGGAGTGTCAATGTGCCGCCCCTGAACGAGGCAATGGCCATAGAGCTGGGTGCCAATCTGCTGGGCGAGTTCATCATCTTTGCCATTGGCGCCGGTCTGCTGATTTTCGAGTACTCGCGGTAGGTGCACCTTGCAAGTAATATGCACTGACATTCATTTGAACAAAGACGTATCCCATCAGACAAACCGCCAAGGAAAACAAGAAGAACGAGGTCGCGCAAATGGAAAAGATGCAGCTGACCAACACCCTGACGGAGATGAGCTTCCGCCTGGAGCGACAGGACGCCCAGATACGCGAGATGACCCGAGTACTAGCTGACTTGGGTTAGTGAGTTACTTTTTCTGCCAAACAATAGAGCTTCAAGATATCCCCTTTCTCCAGATTCGCGCAATATCTTTAAATGGCATAAAGAGCCTCTGCAGGAGTATGTTCCCTTCGATCCCACTACACCAGATCAGAGCGCCAACGCCCGGAAACCCAAGAGTTTTGAAGGCTTTTATGATCCACAAGGCGGCATGGCATTCCGTGCCCTTAACTTCCTAGAGACGCAGATTTTCGTCGATGGCCGCAATCGCAAAAAGAAGGAGGCCCTACAGCACATTGACGAGGTTGCGGAACGGCTGGAGCAGTCACTCAGTGAGGCGGCCACCGTTGCATCTTCCCTGCCATTAAAAGTAGAACAATGACCCAAGCGACTGGAGCAGGATGTGGCCCTGCTTATGTTCGCTGTGGCCATGGAGGAACAATAAGTGCTCTCGCTTGTACAACACATTCACCTGAAGACCATTCATTGATGCTTGTTATGATCAATTCGCGTGTTACCATTACGTACTCTAAGTAAAAAAGTCAATAGCTGTATATAACTATTGTACATTTGTAGTTGTATTTATTAATTTTTATTGTTACCGCAAATAACAACTAAATAGAGATGAAAAACAGTGTACAAAATGAGTGTAATGATGAGGTGGTGTAAAAATCCTTCTATTCCTGTTGAATAAAGGCCTGAAGTTGGTGAAGCTCCTCTCCAGGGGGCAACAGATCCCCCAGATAGTCGAAGAAAGAGTTACAGATGGTGTAAAGACTGCGACGCACGGCGGATCGCAGAACGTTGAATTCAGAGCTAGGCGCTCGTAGGTTGCCCATCACGCTGTTCAGTTTGTCAAGCTCACCCCGTAACTTGTTGATCACTTTGATGATGGCCGGCAGGTCGTTTTGCACCACACCGTACCGGTCCTCGTTTATGGACGCCACGCAGATTTGGGATAAAGCCTGGGTGATGTAGACTACGTGCTGGGAGTTGGATAACAAAAAGTTTGTTTTAGAACCCTCTGGCTCACTGAAAAGGAATACAATTCCAGGAATTCGGTTCACCAGTCGATGCACAGACTCTTCTAGTTGCGTTGAAACTCGCTCACACCAGTTGGGCATGTGCCGGATGCCGTCAGCAGGCTGATCAAACGCGGCATTCCTTGTTGGCGAGGCTATTGGCCGGATACCGTGCATCTGGTTATATTGGCGCAGCAATATCCTTTCTGCCATGAGGCTTGTGCTAGTGGAGTCAATTGTTTGTGGCAGTGGAAGGTTTTGTGACCCCTTGAGCACACTTATCTTTTGCATGGACTCGATCAGCTCATCTGTAAAGCTGCCTAGAATGACTAGGCACTGATCGCAGAGTGCCCGCCAGTTGGCCGGACGGTTGCCGGGTTCTGTTAGCTGGAAGATTTCCGCTCGCAGTTTTGAGTCCTTGCGCATTGCCAGCTTATAGAAGAAGTTGGCCGCCAGACACTGCACAATATATACGTTGAGGATTCCAAGAGCGGACACTAGAGAAATTTCCTGCTCGTTTGCAAAGGCGGCTTTTTGCTTGGTTATAACCAGAGGCAGATCCTCACAGAGCAGTATGCCGTAGAAGCTACGCATCAGATGCATGTTGCTTAGTATCTGGGCCGTCAGCAACCAGCCATAGAACAGAAGCTTAACATTAGTTACAACACCGAAAAAGCCCTCCATTCGCTCATCCATATTTACGCCTAAGATATGACTCAACTTAAGGCAAACCAGCCGTCCCAAAATCGAAAAGACCACGGTATAACTGAGCGTTGGAACCACTGATCGGACCAAGGATCGTGCCAGGGTGGCGTAGATAAGCTCACGGAGTTTCTCGCCACGGGTTTGTTCCACAATGGGGAACTTAATGGAGTCTTCCTGGCGTTTGTGCACTGACACAAAGTAATAGCAACCAGCTGTAAGACCCATTCCAAGCATATACACATGGTAGCCACTAATGCAGTCCTCGCCGTAGCACTTGTAACTAAGATGCCTAAAAATCGGTAGTGTTTTTATTATGGCATTCGTATAGCTTTGTTTCACCCACCTGTAGTCGGTCTGGAGATAGCCTGTATACAGCCACGCCGTAAGAAAACCCACCAGGAGGTGGGCGCCCAGGAAGAACAGTTTTCGCGGCCCATAATGCAGAATCCATCGGTAACGTGTGGGACAGTAGGGGCGTTCCACCAAGTGCTGCTGGCACAGGGCCACACCGTAGAGCACAACAGCCGCTAGTAGCGGAATGCTGGCAAACCAGGTGTACCAGCTGCATATCAGACCGACAGTGCCACTAACCCAATCCAGCGGTCTCAGGAGCTGGAAGTTTACCAAGAGTAGAAACACGAGCAGGAGCTGAAACTGAATTGCTGCACTCATGAGCACGGCATGAAGGCAGCGCCCGAGCAGCAGCATCTTGCAGGCGTTGCTGGAGGACATATTTATCCTTTCACTAATTCACTTTATTTACAAATTTCGCGAATTCTCTTAATAGCTGCCGGTACCGCGCGCCTTTTGTTGATGTTAGAGTGACCAAAGGTTACAGCGTGGTCGTTATTTTTTTAAAATCCAATTGGAATTATAAAATATATAAAGGATAATTAAGAAATTATAACAAAAAATAAATAATTAATATGTATTTGACATATTAAGACTATAATTTTAAGAAAATTATGTAAGAAAAATATAAATATCGAATGTTTGAACCGGTTATGATGAATGACTTCCCTGAAACTTGAGAGCTGCTGAAATAGCCGAAAATCGCTAGATTTAGCTCTAGCCAAAAACAGCTGAGAGCGGACTGGCTGTTCGAGCGAGAGGTAAATAGAGGTTCTCTCTCATGTTCAGGGTTGACAAAATAGCTAAAAAAGCCAGATTTCCGTTAGCTATCTGTAGCTCAAGCCAAAAACAGCTGAGTATCTCGGAGCTGACCATCGGTTAAACATCCAAACATCCGAAAGATACGAGATACGTTTCGCACTTCATCGACTAGAAACGGGTAGCAATCGGTTACATGCAAAAGTGCGCCAGTTGAGATAAAAAAATGCACGTTCGGAACGAGAAACAAGAGGTCGGAAATAATGTTAAATTAATAACAAAATAATAAAAAAATAATACCAAAAATAAAAAATCGCACAGTGGCACTCGAACCCGAGCAGTGGAGCAGCAGAAGAGAAAAAAAAAGTGCGGGTGTTTGTTTTTCGCGAAAGTGCACGGAATTTGGCCAATCGATTGGCCATAAAAAAGCCCCCAAATAGTGAAGTAAATGCGGATAAGTTCGAGTCGTAATTGGGTGCGTAAATCGGGCAATTGGTAGCGTCAGCGTTACGGCCAGGGGGTGGCGAAAGGCGAAATACGGCCAACGAAAGGCCTCTGTGCCTGTGCCTGGCCTGTCCGAAGGCAGCGAAAAATTTTCGTGAGCGAGAGGGACTCGGCGGCGGAGAAACGAAATAGAGAAATATTGCGTGAATCAAAAGCGTTGTAATTAATTCATATTTAATTGCCGTTCAGTGTATTTTGTTGTAATCTAAGTGCGACCTGGGCCAGTAGTTTGCTGGGCCTCCGACCAGTGCAGCTGCAGATAAATTGTGAATGTAGAGTGGTGTGGTGTGGTGTGTGTGTGTGCCCATAGTAATGCGTATTGAGGTCACTTTGTACATATTATAACAGCAGCAGTAAATACAGCAAAGGCACGCGTTTTCATTGCCCAATACCCTCTACAAGCGTTTTCATCCCACTGCCCAAGGCAAACAGCTGCTCTCTTGTCTCTTGTCTCAGTTGTTGTTGTTGTTGTTTTTTGTGTGTTGATCGCTCGAGCAGAACCCGAGGGCAGGTGGTGTCCACATAGGCAGGGCGGCCGCCACAGCACGCATTAATTAATTATAGATATAATATCGGTCTGCGTCTGGGTCGGTCGGTCTGGCGAATAATTGTGTTACAATAGCCACGAAGCGATCTTAAAGATACAAATGTATCTGCATACGTCCTGGTCCTACGAGCCAGAGTCCACCCACCCTCCTCCTCCACCTCCTACTGCCGCATGGCTGGGCTGGCGTCTTCATGCTCCATTCACCTACTTTTACGCGTTGTGCGCTCTTTGCTCTCCACAGCTCTGTGTGTGCTGTGTGCTGCTGACGTTCGTTTTCTGAATTCCAAATGAAGTCATGAGCAGCAGATTGTTAAAAAAAGAGCCATCCAACAACAACAACAACAACAACAACAACAACAACAACAACAACTGGGGGGCAAGGCAGCAGCGAGGCAGCCACAAGGCAAAATATAAAAGTCGTTGTCGCATTATTACAGAAGGAAAAGTTGAATACAAAGTATAAGTAAGAAGTAAAAAAGAAATATAAAAAAAAAAGTGAAATTAAGTGTTTTTGAAAACAAAACCAAAACCACAACCATAAAAGCAAAAAAACATAAACATGACATGGCCGCGTCGTCTCGTTTACACAATAACTCAAAATTAATTTAATATGCTGGCAAATGAGCGAGCCGAACCGACAAGCAAGCTAAAAGGTGAGCAGATAGCAGAATATGGCAAAAACCAACAGGCCATAAATATAAATAAAGAGAAAAAGGTGCGCCAGGCCTAAGATTGCCCATGATTTGTCGTTTCCAAATAGCAATATCTACTTAAGAGCCATCTTATTTGTTGGAAGCCCTATAGTTTTGGGCTTAGACCTGTGGAATTGGCCATTACGCATAAACAAAGGCCACATAACTACGCAATTCCCTAACTGAGTCACCCAAAACCAAAGCTTAAGAGCTATTGTGTCATGGGCATTCCTACAAATATTTCCTCAAATTGGGCATTTATCCCTTTGAAAGCTCAACTTATAATTGACCTTTTCTTTCAGCCCCTAACTCGCGGAGAGGCTCATAAACGGCTGCCATGGCCGCTGCTTCTGCTGGACAGCAACAGCAACAGCAGCAGCAGCAACATCAGCACCAGCACAAGCTAAACATTGCTGGCAGTGCTGAGACAGTTGCAAGCGAAATGCATCACCAACAGCAGCAGCACCAGCAGATCAATATGTTCAAGCAGCAGCAGCACCAGCAACATCAATTTTTCCATCAACAACAACAGACGAAATTTGTATCGCGGGTCGTTACAAGTGCAACATCGATGCAGCATCAGCAACATCAGCAACATACGCAACAGATACTACCAGCTGGCTTGGTAAACGGCAATGGAAATGGCAGCGGAAACATGATGCAAGCGACGAATCTGCAACTGCAGCAGCGCACCAGTCAACAGCATATATTTGTCTGCCCCACCAGCAGCCCCCAACTTCTGCAACAACAGCAGCAGCATCAAGCCAAACAGCGACAGGCGCAAATAAAGTTGCCAGTTAAATCGACAACGGCGGCGGCGGCAACTGTTGCTGCCTCCGCCACTGTTGCTAGTGGGGCACACTGCCTGCCGACAACAATTGCATCGCGTCAATTGAGTCAGAACAATCAGCTCTATGCCAAGAATGTTGCCAAAGCTAACAACCCCATCCCCAGCGGCACTAGCAGCAACAGTAACCAACCTAACAGGAAGTTCAATACTAGCTATAATGGGAATTTGGCTCCTGGCTGGCGTCGCTTAACCAACAACAATGAAGTGGCCTACATCAGGTGAGTGTGTCCCACTATTTGAGGGGAGAATCTTAGCTATCGGATACCGATATAGGATACAGGATATCGCCTGGTTGAGCACTCTCGACAGCAACCGCGGGGCTGTGTTGTACGTACTACGGACATGACATTTACAGCACTTTGGGGGCTCGGGCTAAAAGTCAATCTGGTTATTGTCTGGTGAACGCATTCGAGAAACCATAAAAATGTTCAGAGCCCCTTCTCTCGGGCCTCACTGTACAGGAAATGCCAGTGTCCAGGGGTCAGTGGGATAAAGAGAGAGGGACCTGACTGTGGCATATTGTTAGTGGGCGTCTGGGGGGTTGCAGTAGTCGTGTCAGAAATGTTTTTGCAACCAGGCAGTACAACCATCAGCCATCAACGAGTCGAGGCAAATATTTACCTGGCATTATCTGCGAGTTATCATCAAGCACACATAATTACAAACTCAAATAAAATGTTTACTCAAATATGTTGAAAAGCATCGAGTTCGAGTACACGGGTATGTGGATATATCTGCCAGGGGTACTTGTAATTGTTCTCACTGCCTCGCTCGCCCAGAGGGGGGAAATGCCTGGAAACTATGCAAGTTTTTTTTTTTTTTTGGGCTCTGTGCAAACTCAGTTTGTGGCTGTTGCCGTTGCTGTTTCTGGCGCCTTTCGGCCATTGCCGATGTTGGGTAATTGTTGATTTTATAAGTGGCTGGCACTTCTGAGGTGCTTGACTGGTCTCGTCTGGTTCCATTCGGATAGTTTAGCCCGCAGCTGTATATCCCCGAGAAGGGTGAGGGCCCAGATTACGGTCGATTGGCAGATTGAAAGCTTTCAGGGATATTCCGTCCCAATCTGTTTGTTTTTGCCTTCTAAAGCCTGGCCTGGGGGGCTGCTTATGACAGAAATCATTACGTGCCTGGCCAGGC
Source organism: Drosophila bipectinata (assembly GCF_030179905.1). NCBI lineage: Eukaryota > Metazoa > Arthropoda > Insecta > Diptera > Drosophilidae > Drosophila > Drosophila bipectinata. Next base: position 14,874,967 of record NC_091739.1, read on the forward strand.
TTCATGATTATTGCGCTCACGTCGCAGAAGCGCCAAGATGTTGCAGCTTATCCGCCGCACTCCATTTACCGGGCAATGTCACAACTCACTCACTAACTTACATTACCCTGGCAGGACACACTTTGAGGGCACCGCTTCGCCTCGGTTGCCATGTCGTGTCCCTCTCTCTGTGATCACCATCGCCATCGTGTGTCAAGCGCTGTCATTGTCCACCACCGGATAGCAGCTGCTCACTTCCATGTTGCGTGTTGCTGCCGGGTCTCCTATAGATGTTGCTGTTTGCCAAACGGCTCGACTCGGCCCCCTCGCATATTTCCGAGTCGGGCATTCCTTTTCGTGGTTCGCAAACCAAGATAACCCCTCCAGACCCTTCGTTGGTATTTGTATTTGGACCTTCAATGGTCGATTTTGCGAATAAAAAAGGGTTGAAAAGGGGCGAACTAAAAGGTACAAAAACTACCAAAAAAGGCGACTTTACTTCAAGTCCGAGCACTTAATATTATGAGAGCTTGTCGCTGAAAGCCAAAGCATAGTCCTCTCAAGAAACTAGCCAAATCCTTTAGCAATCAAGCCGAGTAGACCTCTGGCCTCGAGCTACATGAGTACCTCTTGTTGTTTAGCTTCCGTCGAGGCCCCGGCCACGTCTGGCTGTTTCTTGGAAGGAATGTTGCACCCGAATTGTGTTCTAAATCAATAATTGTTGCGCAAGCATTTGAATCTCTTCCCGTTCGCTGTTTGCTCAAGTGCTAATGCTTTCGGCGCAACGTGACATCAGCAGAGGGCGGAAAATTTGCAAAAACTATGAGATAGAGGAGAGAGAGGTGACCAGGTCAACCGGGCCAGAGCCAGAGATGCCAGAGGCCGCCCACTGAGCTCATAAATCATAAATCCAAAACGGCAGCTGGAGATCGCCGATCGAGGAAACTCGAGGCGAATCGAAAGCGCCCCGCCAGCTCGCACAAGAATGCGGAATAGTTTGTCCAGCCTGTCCAGCCATTCAAGCAGTTTTCCATTTTCCTAATGCGAATACCCCGCTGCCTCTGGCCCGCTCTTACCTTTTCTTTTTTTTTTTTACCTTTCAACAAACGCGTAGGTTGCATCAGCAGAGGTCCGTCCTCCGTGGCCTGCTGCCTGCCTGCATTGTCAGTCAGTCAGTTAGTCACTCAGCCGGACTGACAGACAGACAGGCAGACTGAGACACTCAGCCATGGGTCTTCTCGGGCCTTTCAAATGTGTTTATTTTGTTCACATTTTAGGCGGCCCTCGTTGCAAATCCCTCGGCTTAGTGTTGGCTTGTTGACTTTGGTCAACGCCCACCATGCGAATTTGTCTCCCGAGTGGAGTCGTGGGAAAGCCCATTTTCTGATTCGGCGATGAACTTTTCTGATAAATCTATTAGGATCTATCTATGTTTGCACTTCATCTTCAAGTTAATGAAATTTCTATAAAACTCCTTTCAATAGAACTCTCAAAATTTGATGATTCCGATGACTCAGTGGCAGACATCTGCCTTCCTTTCCAAAAATACTTATTCATTTTTGGCGTGGGCATGATTCACTTTTCGTTTTGTGGGCTGCCCGCCTCGCTGCCTGCCTTTGCGTTGTCAAGGACATGGCTGGCAAGGACAACGGATAAACGGCTGGTGGGAAAGGATTGCCCCGGTTCGTTGGCATCGTGTGTCCCAACTGCTGCGCCCACCCAATTCTGGTCTTCTGGCCTCTGTCCTCCACTCTGTCTGTCTGTCTTTGTGCGATAATTTTTTACAGTTTCATGCGCCAGAGAGTATCTGGCCTGGTCCTGCTGCTGATTTTGCCTTTGGGCCATCTTGCTGTTGTTTCTGTTGCTAGTGCTGACGGTTTTGTGTTTGCTCTGTTTGGGATTATTAATTTAGTAATAGGCTCAGGCCCATTTCCCAGTCCCAGCTGTCTGTCGCGGCTCGAGGGTGCCCTCAAGGTCACAGGGGCGTGCAACTCTTCCACCTATTTGGCCAGAGTCTCAAGGGGAAGGAGGCTATAGCCATGGCTAGAGCCATAACCAGATGATGGCCACTCGACAGCAACTCTTTGGCACTCGGCGTTTTTGTGTGTAATTTATTAAATTATTTTAACTCGTTAGCTTAACGCCTTTCATGTGGCCACAGTGAAATGCTGAGGTAGGGGGGATGCCTGCGGTTCTTGCCGCAGTCAGAGCCACTCACGTTATTAGCGCATTTTGTGCAAATACCACAAAAAAACGCAAAAAAAAACGAAGTGCGGAGAAGAAAAAGAATTTAATGAGCTGCCAACTTCTCGGTCTGGCACACCGAAAGGAAATACACAGTTTTCCTCGTCGAGAGGAGAACATGTTCTGTGAAATGGAAAGTACCAACAGGAACCAGCCTTTGTTTTAAAAAACAGGCTATACCCTTTTCATTGTCCTCCATGGACTGTATAGCTCTATAAAAATTTCAATTACCTTTAAAGAGGTGTCTTCAACTTGCTTTTATTGCGACTTATTTTGTTCTCTGCATGAGACTCTGACTCTGACTCTGGAAACTCAAACCCATGCCATGCCATGCCATGGCAATCCCACCCTTCTCATGCCAACCTGGCCCAGTGGTAAGCGGTGGGCTCTTAAGCTTCTCGCCACGCCAGCTGCATACAAATTGAGCCATAAGCTTTTGGCGTTGATGATTCTCTGTTTCTTTCAATCGCATTACCCTCGTCCGCTCGCTCTTCCTGCCTCGAAGGACCTGGCTGTTCGTGTTGTCTGGCAATCGACTTGCCATCGATTTTTCCAATCTCAAACAAGTCTCAGTCTGAAAAACCTCTGGGCCTCGTAAGTAGTTAAAAATAATTAATAAAACAAACCAGAACCAGTTTCCGTTTCGCATTGCCATTGATGAAGATGAAGATGATGGGGATGAGGCTGATGCTGATGCTGAGACTGATGCTGATGCTGGGAGTAGATGGTAGATGGGAGCATCTCCTGTTTGGCCAGCTAAAAGGGCTACTCAATTGACAATTCGCATACTTGTTTAACCCGTAACACGATTCTCGTTGCTGCCGTTTCTCTGATGTTTCTGTCGCACAATTATATTGTTGTCTCTGCTGATTCCACAGCAGCTCCTTCACCCGAGCCGAGCTCAAGCTCCAGCTCCAGACCAGAGGTCTTGATGCAGCTCCTGTTGCTGTCGTCGTCGTTTCATTTAATGCCCTTGCCGCTTTCACACTTCATGCATTATTCAGATTTCCCATACGGACCTTTGCCAGGGACCAGGGCGGACCAGGGCATGGGTTTTGGGAACTTGAGCCCCGGCATCAGACTCCACTCGAGTGCTCTGGCGTCATCATCAGCGCCCTTGATTCCTTCAACGTGCTCACACTTTACAATTAATAAGCATCTCCTCCTCACTGTTTTTTTTCCCCCTCTTATTTTATTTATATACCCATGGTTTTCTCGTTTCGTTTTTTTTTTTTTTGTGCAAAAGTAACCCCATTTATGTCGTCAGATTTGCGGTCATGCGTGGCCCGGATCGGATGAGAACGGCGGGCTCTAAAGGGTTAAACGTGTCGCACTGAAAAGAAGTGGAAACCGCCCGTTCGATGTTGTTCGAGGGGCTTGGCTTTATTCAAAACTTGATTCGCAGGGTTCCTTGTTGCCTCGTTTGGGTTTATGCCCATTCTTCATTTTGGTATTTAAGTGCCCAAAATTTAAATCAATTTTTTGCCTTTTCATAATTTTTTTTTATTGCGCATAGGCGTGTTTTCTGAATCGCTTAATATGTGCATATGTATGAGTTAGGAGCTCCTTTGTTTCCCGCAGATGTTGAGGCAAGAATCTCAGTTCTGGTCCAAAAATCTGTTGCGCATTTTCTCCAGCTGGTTCACCCCAAAAACATGCCTAGTTACAGAAACAAACTTCCTTCAGGAGGAAGTACTGTAGCAAACCAGTTACCCGATGGAAGAATTATGCGCAGATCGAGGCGCACTTATTCTGCGCCCTGCGATCGGCCCTGATTGGGATTAATTTATGCGCTCGGATTGTCGTTTTACATTGTCATGTTAATGCCCATTATGCTAATTAGCGGCTAATCAAGCACTCGCTTAGCCAGCCAGCACTCGTGCCTCGCTCTGGCCAGGCTAATTGCCCGGCGGCGTAGCGGTGGGCGACTCAAAGGGCATATGGCGAGTGGCCTTGGGTAATTGCATAATTTCCATAGAACAAATTGTGCGTTTAGTCTTTAGGGCCGTCACTTAATTAATCTTACTAACGGATTTTAACCCCATTCCTCTTCTCTACCATTACAGCCCCTCGGGCAGGACACTACGCACCCAGTTCCAGATCAAGGACTATCTGCTCTCCCAGGGTACCTGCAAGTGCGGCCTGCCGTGTCCGCTGCGACCGGAATACCTCTTCGACTTTAATGCCCAGGTGAGTGTTGCACTTAAATCAAAATAATACCCACTAAGACCGTGTTCTAAGTGTAGGTAAGGTATTTGGTGTCAGCGAGTCGGACTTGTTTGTCTCATAATTGGCTGTAAATACCGAGCCATGAATGAGCCCGAACAGAAGGGGGCTTACAGCCAAGCTATAGCTGCGGCTAATACTGGAGCTGGAGCTGTAGCTGAATCTGAGAAGCCAGAGCTAAATCTAATTGAATGTGCTGGTGGCACTGACTATCCGAGAGAGGGGGCGATTGGCGGGCACAGGAGACTTTCACTGAGCTGTGCTGCAATGTAACTGATGCCCCAGCTCCTCCGTCGTCTATCCCCCCCACTCTGGCCTGGCCCTCATCGCTGGGGCTTCCAGATTAACGCAAAATATTTGTAAAACCAGTTTGACAACAAATCGACTGTGACGACGAAGACTGAGACTGTGCCTGAGACTGAGACATCGACTGCATAATCACAGAGCAAGCCGAATGGAGAGTCCGGACTCCGGAGGAGAGATTCAAGATTCGAGAGCCAAAAGGGAGTAGCTCCAATTTGTATATATCTTAAATCTCTATATATGTATATAGTACATGTAGGTTTGTGTGGAAGAGCAGTGCAGTGAAAATCGCAGTGAAATCGCCTGCAATAAGATTAATTTTCGACAACAAAAAACTGTTAACGGTAAATCACGCCCAGACATCGACTTGGACTTGCTCTGCCGTTGTTCTGCTTCTGCTACTGGCTCCTCCCGCTCCAGCTCCAGTGCCAGTGCCAGCTCCTGCTTCTGTCTTGGGGTTTTTAGTCCATCGTCTTATTATTATTTTTTTTGTGCCCCGGCTCATTGTTGTTCTTGGAGGTCTTATTGGCTTCAGTCTCGTCTTTCAGCATTTGTCCGACGACGCTGTCCGTTGTCTTCTTTCTTTTTTTTTCAGTGACTGTCTCTGCTCCCGCCGGCCGAGGTCATTAATTTGAGTTTATGGTTTCCCTTTGGTTTTTTTGCGTGACGTTGATGCCGTCAAAGCGCCAACGCCAACGCCCCACCAACGTTCTCCCCCACTTTATAGCCTCCACTCCTACCGCCCTACCGCCCTCCGCCCGCGCACATTCAATGTCCTTTTAATGGGCTCCCAGAACTCTTAAGAAACTGCACCGGGTGGAAAAATGTGACCTGGATTTTAAGGAATTTCGGGCAAGAAAGCTTTTAATTTTATTTTGATGGCCATTTTAATGCCAGATTTTGGGTTTTTAGTTATTTTAAGCAATATAACATGTTCTTTCGTCACAAAAAATCATATTTGAGAAAGACCATGCATGCTCGTCACTAGTATTTATCCTCATCGAGAGGTTGAATTTAACATAAAGCATTTTAAGATTAAAAATGTATGTTTTATTTAATAAATCTAACGTATATCTTGGATAATAATAGAAAAACAATATAAAAAACTTGTAATTTAAAATTCATCCGATTTTTCTCAGTGCACACACACGCATTTTAAGTTGAACGTCTGAACCCGCCAGCTTTGATTGTCGTCTTTTGTTGCTGCTGCTTCTGCTGCTCCAGCTGCTCTGTCAATCGATATTTCGGTGCAATGCACTTATAACTTGGCTCATCCCTGCCACGCCCACCACCTCCCGCCACCCACTTGGCTGCGCATCGCTTAACTACCACCACCCCCTCGACCTCGTCCGCCTCCGGGCGCCCTCCAGCTTCCATTCGATGTGCTAAGCTGAGCTGCGTATTATCAAAGGCAACCGCAATTTGTTTACTAAACACTTCATTGTGCCACCGATAGTCCCGACTCCTTCTGTCGTCCTGTCTCTGTCTAACCGAGAGTGTCGGTCTCTGTCTTCTGGTTGGATTCTCACATCTGCTGACCACAAGTCGATGGCTGTGTCTTGTGTGCTGTGTGTGCTCTTTGTTGGCCATAATTCCTGCATGGGGACTGGTATCGTGGATTTAGTGGCAACTGTTTTATCCTCTCTCGCCCCGAAGGATGCCCTTTTTTGTTCATTTTATTATTTTGTGGCACATTCAACTTGCCACGCGCGTTTCTTTTTTTGGCCATGATTGATGGTCGAACATGATGAGGTCTACGTTTCTGTTTTTCTGTTTTGATTATGGCCAATTTCGAGCTGTCGTCTTAACTGCCTTTCTTTCTTATGGTGGAGCTCGGAGTTCGGAGCTCTGAGCTTTTGAGGTGTGGTAGGTTAGGGATTTCTTTTTCTTCAGTCTCTTGTGTTTGTCTTTCTCTTTCTCAGCCCCTTTTTCGGTTTCGGCTTTCCAGTATGACATATGTGAGTGAATGAGTGTGTGTGTCTGGGTTTTTGGTCGGTGAAAGTCTTGGCCAAAGACAGAGCTAGAGCCATAGCCAGAGCCAGAGCTAGACAAAGCGGCTGTCAGTCATCGGAGCTGGTATTGCTTGGCAGGCGCGCAACTTGTCAGCCACTCCATGGCTGGGCCTGCAAATTATGATGTCGCGGCGGACTATACTGGGGCTGGCTGCCAAAGTTTGAGCGCTTTAGTGGCTGCGATTGGAAAGTTTGAGGCTGAAAAATGTTAAGTGGAGCAGAGAGGCTGCTGCTGGCGGCAGACAATTGCAGTTGCAGTATCACTCACATAACTAGTTTTCCAGTCAACCGGCCGAGATTCGGTCTGAATGGCAAACTTATTTCCTCGATCTTCGATTCAATGGAATCGATGTCGCGCTATGGAAATTCCGATTAGGCTGGCCACACTGATTGATGTATAATTTATGTATTGCACATAATGGACTCTCAGACACCACGGCGTATACGTAATGTGAATTGCGTATACGCCATGTGGTTAATTAGACATACGCACCAAGCAAAATCCATTGTAATTACAGCGCATTTGGAATCGACTTTAGCTCTCTGGCTGTGGCTCTGGCTCTTTAATTATCCCATATATGTATACCTTCATATATCCATTCGCATATTTCCATGTCCATGACTCAGATTTCGATTTATGGCCTTTTGATGGCAGTCAGTGGGTGATGGGGAAATGGGTGGCCAGGGGAGGCCACGCAGCCAGGCTAAACGAATGCTTTTGTTGTCTGCTGGGCGTTCAGCTCTCAGCTACCCCAGCCAGTCAGCTGCAATTGTCGATAATTAAACAATTATTTACAATTGAAATTTTCAATTGCTAAGTGCAAATGAAAAACCGAAAACAAACAAAAGCGAAAAAGATTGACTCGTTTTGGAAAGTTCGTTGGTCGGCTGTTTTTTGTTTTTCACCTCTATACTCTAGCAGAGGGTTGTCTAATATCGTTCAACACCTAACATACAGACCTTTCTTTAAGGTATTCCGTTTAAGGATCGGATAAATGTTAACAAAACTATAGACCTCTCAGTGAGTCATACACGGCGTATACTTGATATTCCCCTATTTTTATGTATTAGAAGTCGATGTCGATGTCCGCAAGTGTATACAGCCTTCGGTTACCCCCAAACTTTATCCTCCTTACTCGTTTTTCGATTTTTTCGATAAGTGCGAGACAATTGAAATTGATTTTTCACAAGGCGTCCCCAATGGATTTCTATTTCGAGAGCATTGCACGCAGCGTTTTGCAGCACAAGTGCCACAGGCCTCCGAGAGTCGTCATTGTGAATTGTGAACTGTGGTACAAATGGGTGGGGCAAGGGCAAGTCCCAGGCAAGTTGGGCAAATAAATAAAACTTTGGCCCCAGCTCGTTTCCAAAGTAAAAACAAAAACAAATGTAAAAGCAAAAGCAAAATCAATGAGGAAAACAAAAGCAAACAAACTTGAGAAGGTCAGCGCCGAACGATGTCAGTCGCGTCGGCAACGTTGTTTCAAAAATTTACAGCTTACAATAAAAATAAAGGCAACAAAATAATTGTTTTTGTGGCAGCTGATATACGCGATACGCATACAGGCGCACCATTCCAAAATGTCAGAGGCGACACAATGAAGGGGGTTTTGTTTCAAAAAATATTGATTTTGTGACTTTGCGACAAGCAGGCTCTTAATTATCTTTGGTTGTATCTTATATTTTCAATTCGTAACCTCTGTAACCTGAGACACCCATTAGCTACTTAATTTGCGACCCAGATGACTGCCAACCGACTTGAACCCAATGTGGTGCGTGAAGGTTACTTGCCAATCAGCGGCTGGCTATCCGCGGCAACCCACAGCCCCGGAGAGTCCGGACTCGTATCGCAAATCACGAATCGTGCCAGCCGCGTATCGCGGTGTCAGGGCCAGAAAACGAAAGTGAGCCCTGCCCGGACTATCGCGGAGGGCTATCGCCGAACATTGTTGTATTGTTGTCAGTCATTTAGGGCTGTTCATTCAGGGCTATCCCCATGCTCAGTCCTCAATCAACAGTGCCCCAATAGTCCCCACCAGTTCCCACCAGTTGGCGCAGTTAATGGGTCTCCTCTGCACTTTCGGTTCTCGCCTGTTTTTGACGCCGAAATGCAACCAAGCACGTCCGTCATCCACGATCCCTCCATCTCCACCTCCAGTTAGGTTCTCCTTCTGTTGTTCTCATCCTCCTCCTGTTGTTGCCGCTGCTGTACTGCACTTTTCGGCCAATTTGCATTTATAAACATTTGCAGAGCGAGGCCACGCCAGAACTGTGGCAGACAATTTAGCATATTCATGGAACAACAACTAAAACAATTAGGCGGCAGGCGGCAGGTGGCAGTTGGACGGTGGGATGGGAAACCATCGGGCTGTATGGTGTGCTGTTGTATGTTTCATGGGGCCTGTTATTGTTGCTGTTGTTGTTGGCGATTCCCTGCCTGTTTCCGCGCATCTTCATCCGCATCTTGGCCACTCTGTAGTCGTTTGTTTTCAGCTCTTTTTTTTTCGGTGGTAATTTGCACGTCACTCGAATGTGAGCAGGAAGACTTGACTTGCCGCGTCTTCAGTTGACTTGTCTTGACTTCACCCCACTTGGCTGGCTGACTGGCTGGCTGGCTGCCTGACTGGCTGTATTTTAGCAGTTTTGGTGGCAGAAATTGAATTCCAGACGCTCGTTTTTATAGAAACTTCATTAGTCCAAATTAAATATTGTACGCGCCATGAGCAGACAGCGTGGCATTGCCCGAGGCAGTGCCATTGGCAGGACTTCAAGTGCAAAAGGACCCCGGGGAAGGCCTGGCTGACTGAACCGGTGATGTGTACAGCGGTTGAGGGGCGTGGTTCTTCAGGTGTCCATGGTTGGCTGACATACTTGAACCTTGTAATTCACTGCGAAAAGTTTTTCGACTTTCTTGGGAAAAAGAGTTCGTGTTTCAGGGTGACTTCTCCAACTGCCCTCCAAAAACTATGTCCTTTCAATCGATATCGATGTCAGGCAGCAGTCGGTGGGCTTCTCCCATATCCTTTTTTAGCCTGGAGAGTGATATTTAATATGGTTTGATGGCCGAATGGCCGTAAAAACAGCACACATGACCAGATTATAGCCGCAAAAAAGTGGTCCAGTTTGTAGAGAAAAATGAGTCAACATCAATTAATTTTAATCATTTTTAACTTTAAATAAACTTATTGGCTAGCATTGTATAGGTATATTTAGTTTCTATTTTTTTGCAGTGCAGTTACCGTCTCAATTTGATTTAATTTCCGCTTAAAGTGAGTCCTGCCGCAGTAAACAGTGACAAGGGCATTGAAATTTATACATTTTGGGTGGGTTCTTTCCAGGCTTCTGCATTTCAATTAAGTTTAAATGGGCGTCCTGAAGACCCACCCAGGCCCTGGCCCACCTGTCCCACCTGTACAGTCACCCACTCCAGCCCTCCCTGGCAGCCGTCGAGCATTAACCAGAGAATTGCACGCGCGCCCAACTAACGTTGAGCGATTTCCGCTGTGGGTTACGTCATGCACGGAGGACTCTGGGCTGCGCTGGGCTGTGTCCTGAATTGTGTTTGGCTGTTCGGCAAGAGCGAGGCGGGTTGGACAGTAAAAAATCTTTCTGCAGTCCTCCAGGACTTGGCAATGCAGCGATGGCGACGTGACTGAGCGATTACTCATATCCGGCAGCGCCGCAAGTTCCTGTTGTGAGTGCGCGCACAATTGCCCGAAGGAGGTACCGTGTCCAAAGCGAATGTCCATGTCCGCATCCGCCTCCGCTGCTGTGCCAGTGTCGGAGCCCGAGACTGACGCCATCGTCCTGGAAAGGATTAAAGCTGCCACCGCTCGACCGTCATTATGATGTTAATGAAAAGCAACACCGACCGTGCACCTGTGCTTGGTTCGCACCTGCTGTCCTGCTACCGCCTCCGCCGCCGTCAGCACTCAGTCTCGCCCAGCTCGTTTGCATATTGCCTGGACAATGTACCACGCCCCCAAACGCCTACCACCCCCCACCTGGCCAAATGGCCAACTGGCCGATGGCCACCTGCCACCCCCTAACGCTGGTGTCTGGCACAGTTCGTTTTAATTTTCACAATTATGCATGCAAAAGTGCAATGTTTGTTGGTATTTCGCTGGCATTTTCGTTTGGCATTTTGTTGCGTGTTGTTCCCGCCCCTTTCCCGCCTTGGCCTCCATTCCGCACCTCCCGAAATAAGCCCAGTTAATACGTCAAATATGCAAAATGCATGTTTCGCTATACGGCCATTGGGTTCATGTAAATATTGCAGATATGTATACATATATGCATATGTAACCTTCCATGTATTTTCAATTATGTATACGTACGGGTCGTCTGTCTTCCTGTCCGTCTGTCCGCATGTCCGCTTGTCCGCCAGTCCATCTGTCCGCTTGTCCGTATGTAATTCGAGTATTCATTAGCCGCACGCTTTGGTGGAGTGTCAACGCGTCGCTTCATCGCTTCGCTGGCTCTGCTGTGGTGCTAATAACCATTTTGGTGTCCATTATCCTGGCCAGCAAGGATATGCTCGGTTTGGCTCCCATCAATGCGGAGAGTAATTGTCAATAAAGGAACTCGTAATTATTTTCAAGATAATTGTGGGCTTCTGGAAACAGGAAATAAGTCAGGCGTGTAACATGTGGAATGTGGCTGGGTAATTAAAATTTTAAACTAAGATAGATCTAGATTGTAAAGTCTGGGATAATATATCATAACCTGTTTTGTAACAAATATAGTAATATTATACAAATCAACTAAAGTTATTGGAAATATTTTCTACCATTTTAAAGAGTCAACCAAAAGTCGTTCATGCCCCTACTGTTGCAGCTGCCATTGATGTTGCATTCGTTGCTGTCAGCAACAGAAGCTGCAACATCCGTCGAGAACGTGCGCAGTTTTGCTTAATTATTTTTCCATTAAATGGCAATTAAATTTGGATATTATGTTCAGAAGTTGCATTAAATTTCTGTCCGAAAACCGGACTCTGTTCTCCATGGCAACGTTTGATTGCAATTGCAATTGCATTTGCGTTTCCCGTAATTTTTTTGTATTTTGTACAATTTTATGATATGTATGTATGTAGGGACAGTGTGTATATAATTTGCGAGTCAGACAACTAGGATGGGATATGGCAAGGGGTAGGTCTCTGTGGTGGCAGAAACAGCACCAGACGACGACCCAGTTGGCAAACGGAAAATGTTCTACATCCATTTTTGTTTGTTTGTCCGTTTTTGAGTGCTCTGTGCTTTTCTAGCTTTTCTAGAGGGGGGCCTGGGGACCATCCCGACCGGGATGAGCTGTGGTTTTATTGCATTTCACAAGTTGAAATTATGTTTGCTTTCTGCGGCAAGACGGACGCCAACTGCCTTTTGACTAAGTGGCAGCCAAAGCTACGGCAGCAAAACAGCACTTGAAGCTGCCACAAAGGCAACACAGAAGCACAAGTTGCTGCAACAGTCCAGACAACAGGGGCTGGGGACAGGAGGCTGGGGGCGCCAGGATCTGGAATGGGATCTGTTCTAATGGATTTATTTCATTCTTGGCTGGGCGTGGCCAATTAATAAACTTTAACGAGCATTTCAAGAGCTGACGAATGGCTGTTTGTTTAGCCAATGAATAGATTGGCTTTCGAAAGGTCAGTTCAATTGAGGAGAGGAGACCCCAAGAACCAGTAAATCTTTAAGAAACTTCAATCAAGCAATTACGCCCGGGATGGTTACCAGTTTCACGTTTCATTATCTTCTACTTAGGTTGCCAATGATTTAATTTCAGTGGCCATTCCAAGTCCCATTCCCAATCCCCGGGGCATTCGTCTCGGGTCGTTCGTCAGGTTACTGGGGCCCACTTTTTATTGCCTTCTCCAATTGCCCGGCACTTGGCTCGTTGCCCTGGTCAGTCAGTAGTCAGTCGGTAGTGAGGCCATAAAACTCCTCCAGTGAGACATTTTAATGTTTAATAACCAACTTTGGTCTGCGGAATGCTCACTTGGAGCTGTCATCGGTACCTAAAAGGTCCGTTCCGTTTCGTTTCGGTTGCAGCTCTGGCCGGAGTGTGTTTTGTACAAATTGCTGACCCAAAATGGTTGCGACACGTTTCCATCGCTTGCCCAGCCAATGAAGCAATTGCCGTCCACTGATTGAAATGCCAGAAAAAAGTGCACGGCCCCAAAAGGGTCGTTCTTCATCATCATCCACCGTAGAGCCCCCATCTCCTCGCCGTTGTTACCTTTTGGATCAGTGCCCCATGAAGGAGGGAAAAGGCCTGCCCATCGAAACCTTTGCCGGCGACTCATTTGCATAAATTCCAGGCGCACCTGCTGCCAAAGGCAACAGGGATAAGAGGGTGGTCCGACACGGTCGCCATGGAAACTTTTGCGACTCTTTGATCTGCCCAACTCGATATTGATGAATTTGGTGCATTTGATTGGATTACATGTGTACTCCATGAGTATGAACGGGTTCTGTGGAATATTCATTTACAAAATGCTAATTGGACTGTGCCTAAGCCTCAGGGCAAGGTCGAAAAATAATCAACTCAATACTCTAATGATTAAACATAATAGCAAGGGCGAGGGCAGAGGATTATTGATTAAAAGGGAATTATAAAATCTGTATTTGGTTTGCTTTCAAAAATAAATACTTTAAATTTTACAAAACAATGAAAGGTCTTTATCAAGCGCTTATAATAGAACTTAAAATGCCCGTAATTACAGGGAACTCAAAGCGCCAAAGCGCTTATCTAATTTTTAGCGAATGCCACTCACGTTTCCCATGCAAATTAATAGAGGCACTGTGTGTGTATGCTAATGTGTGTGCCTGGCCGATATGTGTGTTTGGCATTCCAAGCTTGTTGATTAAATTTTCGATTTCATATGTACGTATTTGACAGCAGGCGGCGAAGCGCGCTTGTCGGCCCTGTTTGCTCGCGAATTGCGGATTGCGGATTTTGTGGTCGTCGTTATCGTCGATTGTGTGCCGAGTGGCGGCGCCTAATTTGATTGTTGCATGGCATTTATACTAATTATGCCAATTTGTTGCTTTATGCTAATTGCAGGTGCCCAACATGCCGCTCAAGTTGCCGGCAGCGGGAGCGGAATCGCCCGCCACAGCCGCGTCAATGCCAACACCTTGCCTGCACCAAAGGCGATTTCTTGAATCTCAGCAGCAGCCCCAGCACCAGCAGTTGCCCCAGCTATCACCACAAGAGGAACAGCAACAACATGGCATCAAAGATGTATCCATATCCGTATCTGGGCCAACAGCTGTCAACGATGTGTTCCCAACACTGATGACATCGACAGCCAGAACGGCGACAACATCTACGCCTGTCGCAGCAACAGCAGCAACACCCCCGGCTCAAGCCACCACAACCATTCTTGAATTGGCCAACAAAGGTGAGAAATAATATACTTAAATGTAAATAGGGGGCAGTGTCTTAGGGGTCTCTTTAAAAATATTCCAAACATAATTAAGGACCACCGACTTATATGATCAAATAAAGTCTTAATGAGGCAAAGCAAGCCACACAAGCGAAAAGTTCTTCTGACAAATTTGGCATTTTATATGCGAGGCATTTCTTCCGTTTCCCTTATTTATCGGCGTCATGGCAACCCTGGCTGTCAAAGCGACCCTGCAGGCGGGCACTTGCAACGCTCAAAAGTGTGCTATGGAAAATGGAAAAATGTGATGCCTGCATTTTTGCGCAACTGCAAAGCGACGACGAGCAAGACGAAGCAAAGTCGGATGCACAGGGGAAAGGGGAGATGGGTTGAAAGAGGTACGAGGGGCAGGGGATAGAGGTGAGGTCAGGCCAAAAGGAAAACTAGTGTAGATACGTGCGAAAAGCGCTGGCTGGGCCAAGGAAAATCCTAAGCAAAGCAAAGCAAAGCGAAGCGAAGGAAAGCAAAGTCAGATATGCCAAAATGGAGCACAGCAGGAAGTGCATACACACACATATGCTTATAGTAAAGGTCATGTCAATAACCTTTTTTATTCAACAAGAATAGTAAATTTCTTTCAAATTTGTTTTACTTTTAAAGTTCAATAGAAGTGTGCTTTTTTAAAAAATATTTTCAAAGCATATTCTGCTTTACAATCCAAAGCCAAAGCTAATTTTGTATCCACAACTGTCGCCTGTGGTTGCACAAACTGATGCAATTGTGGAAAAGGTGCTCGATGTCGACTATGGCTACTGCTGCTGCTGTTGCTGCTTTTGCTTTTTCTGTCAAGTGAAAAACGATGCCTAGACAATGATAAAGTGAAACTGCACACACAGGGACTCCAAGCCAGCACACGCACACGGTGGCAGGCAGCTGCAGAGTGAGAGATTCAGATACAGATACAGATACAGATAAATATATACATAGCTATGCATATACATAAACATGGATAGAGTGAAAGCAAAGAAAAGGATAAAAATGCAAGGCAAGCAGGCAAACAAACACAAACCGGCGAAAGCACGAGTTCAACAAGCTTAAAATGGCGTTCAAAGGGCGGGAGTAGGATATGTGGGTGGTGCACTAAAAACAACCCAAAGACTGTATCTTAGTCTCTATAAGGGATTTGGTTCAATCGTTTTTTGCCAGTGTAGATATCCTGACAGGAAGTGCATTTCGGATATGTGTGTCCCCCGCATCGTTTGTGGACTCTTTGTCTCCTTTTCTGTTTTGTGTATGTGGCCCCCGCCTGGCGCTATTCTTCAGCTTGTTTTGATTTTGTCTTTTGTGCGAACAGTCAAAGGAACTTAACGCGTTCCAACAAACCAACGTGTTAGTCAAAGACATTGCAACACCCACTCCCCCAGCCACCCAGCCGCCCAACCGCCCCTCGACTATCTGCCGACCAACAGCTGGAGGCCCTTTAAGCCGAGTGGAAGCAACACGATAAATAAATGTTATGTTTATTAAAGACCCCCAACTGCTGGATACCATTTACACTTGAGAACGCCTCGGGCAGGTCTGGGGAGCAAGCTTGTTTTTGGAAAATGGGGGCCAGGATGCTTAAATCCTAAAAATAGTAGCTTAGTTCGCCTTTAAAGGTGACGGAAAAAACATAACAAGTTCTTTGTTGTTCAGCCAGGAAGCCAATTAGCAACTTTTACGAAACTTTACAAACCAAACAAGGCTCAAAGGACATTTGAATTCCGTTTGAAATCTCTGCTGCTGGAACTTCAGGACTTCAAACTACTCCTATGCTCACTTTGAGATATAAATACTTGCCGTGATGTTCTGGGATTATTTGTATTGGATCCCCATTCAGGATCCTGGAGGAAACACTTGCGCAAACTTTTATTCTATTGACACCGCCAGCAATTCAAGCTCCACCCCATCCTTTTATCAGCATCCGCTGCAGGCTGGCAGGATGGCTGGATGGCTGGGTAGAAAGCGGGCAGCGTTTTTTGAAAAGGGCCTTCTTTCAGCAATTCAAAGCAATTTGATTTCCATTTGAGATATTTGCTGGAGTGCGAATGTCGAGTGCGAGTGCGAGTGCGACTGCAGGGAAAAAGGCAAAACAACTGCAAAACTGTTGCCAATTTGGGGAAAAGGGTTTTCGCAGCCAGTTCATTCATACATTCAGTCCGGCTTGGAGGACGAAGTGACAGGATGGGATGGTCGGAGTGGGTTCTCTGAGGCAAACATTTGGCAAACATAGTTAAAAACTTTAAAATGAAAAGGTTAATTGAAACAAAAGGGACTTGATGGCTAAAGTTTGGTCGAGCGCGTCCGCTGCGAACCGCCTATCAGCCACGCCCACTCGCTGCCAACGCCCACACCCAAGGCCTTGTAGACAGACAGAAGCAATCCTCTATTACATGCACGGCACAAAAAATGAGTCAAGACAAAAAACTATGAAACAGACTTAGCCAATCGTATTACAGGTCGAAATAGCTGCCCATAATATAGAAATTTTTACAAAAAGAAAGCTAATATTTATTTTTCTCAGTGCATACAAGTCGCAGAGTCGGGAAGTCCAATCAGCGTCGCATTAAAAACCCCGCACAAAGCAAAAGTTTCGAACGATTTAGAAAATTTTCGCGAACCGCAATAGCTTGGGGTGCCCAGGGTGGTGGTGGTGCCACCGGGTGGTGCAAAAGTTGGTGGTCAGGCAAGAGTCGTATGGGCGGGTGTGGCAGGTATTTGCCGAATAGCTCTGCTCTTGCTAGCTTCCAGCCAAAATGGATTTAAATTTTCTGTGGTTGGTTCCATTCGGTTTATTGTACTTTTTTGTTGGGGGTGATTCTGAGTTCTTTTTAGCAAAGCTTTTTAATTATAAGTCCCCCATTATATGCTTACGCTGATAAACCATTTGGGGTACGTTGCCCCAACAAACCCCCTTGGGCGCAGCACGTTTGTGTTCTGATTTTATTCGGGTTGTTTCATCCTTCTCCACATTCATCTCCATTTTCTTGCCACATCCCCCGCACTTCTCGAAAAGTTACCCGACCTTTGGGCACTTTATTTGTTGTTTTTTTTTTTTGGGTAAAAGGACACGTTGCGGGCACTTTAAGGACGCGACGCGCTTTGCATAACCAAATCAGGAATCAACAATCTCTTGACCTTTCACTGACTTTGCCTTTTCAATTTGTTGCTCCATTTGCAGATGCTGATTGCCCCAAATACGGCAATAACAAATTACCTGTCCGAACCACGCCCACGGCGACGTCTACGCCTACGCCCGCGTCCATGGTTCCGACTGTGATGCCAACTAGTCAGCCAGCAGCTGGGGGAGGAGTTCCGAAGCGTCCGGCCTTGGGACATGTGATAAAGCAGCCAGAAAGCATAGCTGCTCCACCTCCGCCAGGAACAGCCGCACAAGGCCAGCAACAGCAACCCAACTTCAAGGACGACCCGGCCGGGTATCTGCAACAGCAAACTGCCCTTCTGCACAACACCCTGGGAGTGGGCTTGGATGTGTCCAAGCCAGTGCCGACTGCCACCGCCACGGCCCGAGCTCTGCCCCAGGAGCCCATTGTCCACAGCTCCCAGCAACAGCAACTGCATCATCAGCAACAGTTCCAGCAGATGCAGCAGCGCCAGCGGATCCGACGCCTATCGCTCTACGGAAAATGGGAAAACACGGAGTCATCGCCGACCACTAACTCACAGACAGGAACCCGAGGCCTGCAGGTGGACACGGCATTTGCCCGACCCCAGACCCCGCTGATCACAAGCGTGACGATTGTGCCCGCTCCCCAGGTGTCCCCTGTGTCCACCAGCATGGCAGCAGATCTGGTGGAAAAGCGGCCGGAGCAGGTCGGAGCCATTTCCACCAGCCACGAGAGTCCTAGGCAGAGCCTCTCCTCTCCCACGGACTCCATTGATACGGCCAAGAGCACGCCCTCGGCCTCGCCCAAGCCGCAGCAGCAAATGCAGCCGCAGGTTCTCCAGATGCGACTGCAGCCCCAGGCGAGTCTGACGGCTCCGACGTCCGTCACCATGCCCACCCATCTGCGGGTGATGCGGCAGCAACAGCAGCCAGCGCAGATCATCACCGGCCAGAGGCTGCCGGTCGTAGCCAGCAGCAATGGAGCAGTGGCTACGATGACGAGGAGCATAGTGACGACGACGGCGGGAACAGCAACAGTTACCGGCCGGCCCATGACCACAACCTTAAGCAGCGCCGCTACAGGAGTGACGCAGTTGCAGTCCATGGGCGGAGCTCCTGGAGGGGGTCAGTTGATAATGACCTCGTCGGGTCAATTGCTGGTCATTCCCACGGCCAGCAAGCAAACGGCGCAACATCACCGCCCGGGTGCCCAGCCGGGTCAGGGAGTGATCATCCAGCAGCATCCTCAACAGGGAACCGAACTGCATCCGCAGCCAGGAGGTGGCTTTATTGTCAGTCAGCCCTCCTCTGTGGCCGCAGCCGGGAATTCGAACGGTAACAGCAGCGGCGGCACCGTGATTCTCAATGCTGGTGGCGCCAAGCTTTTGCACCACCAGATCATCACCTCGCAGGCGGGCACTGCCGGAGCAGGATCTCAACCGCAGACTGTGCTGCTGAACACTCTGGCCAATGGAGGCTACATTGTGCAACAGCCACAGCAGCAGCCGCAGCAACAGACGGAGCAGATGCTCACCCTGCAGCAGCCATCGACGGGGCAGACCCTGATCATCAGCTCGCCGGAAGCCAAGCGCCCCAGAGCACGGAAACGCAAGAGCTCCATGTGCCATACTCCGCCGCCCAGTGCCTCGCCCGCCAAAACAATCTCGCCCCAGATCTCGCCCAGTATCCCCAGCCAGGCACCCGCTCTGCTCCACCAGCAGGCAGCAGCAGCGGCGGCGGCTGCAGCGGCAGCAGCCTCTACCCCTCAGTTTCCGCAGCAATTCCAGCTCAGTCCGGGCATCCAGGGCATTGTGGTGAACAAGCCCAATCCCCAGCCGACACCACAGCCAACGCAACAGCTCCTGCTCCAGAATGGACAGATTCTACAGCAAGTCAACCTCATCGGCCAGCAGCTGCTGATGCCAGCTGGACTGGTGATGGCCCCAGACACTACTCTGCTGCAGATTCAGAACATGCCCACCACCAGTCTGCTGACGCCGCAAGGACCCGTGATGCTGCGCACTCCCTCGCCGCAGAACAAGCCATCCTTTATCTCGCCCAGTGCCGGCGGCCAGCAGTATATCGTGGGGGCCAATGGTCAGCTTAGTCCTATTGGACAGATCTACTCCACGCCGATGGGCCTGGTGATGCCGACGGGCCAACAGAGCGGGGCCTCCTTCGTGCAGGCCAGTCCTACGACCACCACCATCCAGATCCAGCAGCAGCAGGCGTCGCAGCCGACGCAGATTAGTCTGCATCCGCCCCAGGCCACCTACGTGACGGAGTCGACATTGAGTCGTCAGGGAACGGCGGCCAGTCCTCCGGACACAACCACCTGCAGTCCAAGGAGTCCGGAACGCCCCCCAAGTCACAGAAGTACCGGCAGCGACATGGTAAGTATTCATGATATTCAATGATCCTTCTGATCTAATCAATATCCTTCTTTGTTCCAGGTTCAATGTGTCTCTAGCTCGGAGCCGGATGCTGCCATATCCCCACAGAGTGTGGA
Source organism: Drosophila bipectinata (assembly GCF_030179905.1). NCBI lineage: Eukaryota > Metazoa > Arthropoda > Insecta > Diptera > Drosophilidae > Drosophila > Drosophila bipectinata. The sequence continues at coordinate 14,894,793 of NC_091739.1, forward strand.
AAGCAGGCAGTCGCCTTCATCAACGGACTGTGAGAGGAGTAAGTTTTAGAGATCCAGCTAGAAAACCCAACTAACTTTTGCTTCTCGACAGCCACCGTCTTCACACAGCCCAGCGGTATATACAAGCACTCGGAGACGAAGATCAGACGCATCCACATAAACTCCCAGGGAACCGCGACAGCCACCGCCCTGGAGAATGGATTGGGCCTGACGCAAGGGCAAGGTATGCGGCTGCCGCACTCTCACAACCATTCCACAAACGCATCCATGTCCATAACATCGTCATCTCCATCATCTTCGGCAGCGTCACTAACAACCGTCGCCCCGCGCCACCTGGTGCAGCGCCTCTCAAACCACTCAACCATCTCCAACACGAACACCTTCCTCCACAGCCAAAAAGTAGCTAACGTTGACTACCAGGGTAAGGTCCCATTGCTGACTAACTGCACCCACCCTCTAATACGGCACAAGAACCATCACTCCACTCATTTGGCCACTGCATGATCTCTGCACTCCTGCACCTATGCATCCTGTTTGTTTAGTTTGTAATCCTTCGCTGGTGCTGGGACCACCTTTCCGAGTAACCAAACCCAAAAAGCCGTAGCCCCAGTCTCTATGTGTGTGTGCCTTTCGTAGAGTCGCCAACCACCACTCAGCTGCTGACACCGAATCCACCAGCCACTCCAATCCCAGAGCCACCAGAGAAGCCGGCGGGGATCAGGACACCAACGAAACGTTCACGGCGTCCGCAAAGAGGGGCGGCTCGTGCCACGCCGACATCAACTGGGGGTCTGATGCCGCCGCGCTCGTTCGCCATTGGGGAACTGATCTGGGGTCCAGCCAGGGGTCATCCGGCCTGGCCCGGAAAGATTGTGAAGATGCCGGACGGTGTATGCACGCCATCGCAGCTTTTCGATCACGTGTGGGTCCAGTGGTTCGGCGGTGGCGGCCGGTCCACCTCGGAGCTGATTCCTGTCAACTCGCTGCAAAGCCTGTCCGAGGGCTTGGAGGCGCACCACAAGGCCCAGAAGGATACCAGAAAGTGAGCATCGGTTGGGGATCGGGGGTAATGAATCTGAGGGGTTTATCATCCGAAGCAGAAGATTTTTAGGCAATTCACGGCTTTAGGTGAAAACCAGACCAGCACTTTAGATAGAATATTATATATTTTAATATTTATTTTACTTTTATTAAAAAGCTTTCAGTATTTGTGCGAAATTTTAATTTCAATCTTTATAGTTTAAAATTTAATTTTCTATAGCCCTGAAATATTTAGACTTGATTTGTAGATTTGAAAGCATTTTTAGACCAGAAAATTAAATTTATTTTCGATAAAATAATATGTATTTTGTAGAATACTATTGCTCCGTAGCTAGACTTTATTTTGCATTGAAACTATTAGAGATGAATCGGCATTCAAAATCTATTAATTATTAATTTGATAATTGTTTACATTTTAATTTTAATTTGCTAATTAATATTCTTGTTTCTTTTTTAAATATGCGCTGAACCAAATCCAAAAATTAAACCCTGCCCTGCCAACTACCCCAACGTGTATAACTCTGTGTGTGTATATGCATAACCATCATCACATCATCATGACCAACAACAACCCCACTCGAAACGAAAACGAAAAAAAAAAAAAAAAATTCAAAACAACAACCCGAACCCAACCTGAAACCAACCAAAACTCAACCACATACAACACACCCACCTTGCGACCACAAAGGAGCCGCAAACTGAACTCGCAACTCGAGCGGGCCATACAAGAAGCAATGACTGAGTTGGATAACATTTCAGCCTCCTCGACTCCCCCAGCCACGTCCTCGTCTAGTGGTGGCATTGCTTCCACGGGAGCAACTCTAATTGCCGGACAACAGCAATATCAGCAGCAGCAGCAACATCATCCGCCACAGCAGCAGCAGCAGCAGTCACCACCACAGCCCTCTTCAACGAACAGCAAACCAAATGGAGTGGCACGGAGCAAGCGGCAGGCCAGCTCGAGTGGGCCCAGTATGGTGCTGAGCAACGGTACCTCGGCCACGCTGAGTGTCCTCTTCAATCAGCAGCGGCCCAAGCCGATACGCATTGCTCCCGCCCCGCCTGCGACTGTGTCCGCCGTAACGGGAACCGTGACCGGAGCAGGACGGTCGCCGGACACCCTGAAGCTGGCCAAATGACCAGCCGTGTCGGCGATGTCGGCGACGGTAACAGCAACACAAACAGTCAACTACAGGCTCGTCATCGGGCCCAAGCAGTAGAGCCGGGCCTCATAGGATCGGATAGGATAGAGACTTTCCATGTACGAGTACTACGAGTATAGAGCATAGGGTTTAAGCGTTAGAAGTCATCCTTGGCCGCAGCTTTGGGGTTTTGTTGTTTAGTATTGATTGTTTTCCGGACCCACAGACGATTCCCTCTGCTTAGTTGCATTGCCGGGCGGCTCGGTCGGCTCCGTCGGCTCGGGATGTCATGCCACACTTTCGAAATAGACAATAAAACAGCAAAGAAAATGTTAATGGAAATCAAGTTACAAAGAATTCAAACAATAAGCAGGCGATAGGACCTCTGTTGCTTCTTAGAAGGCATCCTTCTTGCAGGGAGCGCCCATTTATGTTGTTTTGTAAATAGTAAACAACACGAGCTACGGTTTTTAATTGTTAAGTATTTATTTATTGCGTATAGATCCTTGGTTCTATAGGTTTTGTTTTCGTTGCAATTTTTAGACTAAGCCATATTTTTATAAATAGTTAGAGTAAGCCGATATTTAGCCACTAAGTTAAAGCAGCCGAATAACCATCAAAAGTGAAAACCCCATAACAAAATGCATAATTCAGCAAACAACTGAAAAATCAAAAAACAAGCGACTAATTTTAATTCATGTTTCTGCCCAGAATGTTATTTAAACCGGCGAATCGAAAACAAATTATTCACGAAATACAAAAACACATATTAAAGCGATAAAGAGAAATTGTATTTAAAAATTGTTATTATTTATTTAGTTGAAACTATTGTAAAATTATAATTATAAAAATTACATGAACAAAATCACATTTAGCTGAAACACACAAAACAAATAAAGAATTAAAAGAAACAGTAATCCAAAAGTTGGTCTTATTCATTTATTTATAATTTCAATTTGTCGTAAAATCGAAAATTCCGAATTAAAGGGGTACCCCTTGAAAAATATTCGCAAAATTTTAAAACAGTTTTTAAGGAAGGTTTAGTATGAGGGATTGAGCTTCTCGGGATCTCTAATCCCAGAAGTGTGAATATTTTGCTGATCCGATGTAAATTGTAGGAGCTATGGCAATCGGAAGAGCGAAAAATGTAGAAAGTCGTAAATTCCCAATTTTTAAGGGGTACCCCTTGGAAAAAATTCGAAAAATTTTAAAACGGTATTTAAGGAAGGTTTTGTATGAGGGATTGAGCTGCTCGGATCTCTTATCACAGAAATGTATATATTTTGCCGATCCGATGTAAATTGTAGGAGCTATGGCAATCGGAAGGACGAAAAATGTAGAAAATCGTAAATTCCCAATTTTTAAGGGGTACCCCTTGGAAAAAATTCGAAAAATTTAAAAGCGGTTTTTAAGGAAGGATTGGTATGAGGGATTGAGCTACTCGGATCCCTAATCACAGAAATGTATATATTTTTCCGATCCGATGTAAATTGTAGGAGCTATGTCAATCGAAGGGGCAAAAAATGTAGAAAATCGTAAACTCCCAATTTTTAAGGGGTAAAATTGTAAATTGTAGGAGCTATGGCAATCGAAAGGGCAAAAAATGTAGAAAATCGTAAATTCCCAATTTTTAAGGGGTGCCCCTTAAAAAAAATCGAAAAATTTCAAAACAGTTTTTATGTAAGGTTTTGTATGAGGGATTGAGCTACTCGGATCCCTAATCACAGAAATGTATATATTTTGCCGATCCGATGTAAATTGTAGGAGCTATGGCAATCGGAAGGGCGAAAAATGTGGAAAATCGTAAATTCCCAATTTTTAAGGGGTACCTCTTGGACAAAATTTGACAAATTTCAAAACGGTTTTTTAGGAAGGATTGGTATGAGGGATTGAGCTACTCCCTAATCACAGAAATGTATATCTTTTGCCGATCCGATGTAAATTGTAGGAGCTTTGGCAATCGGAAGGGCAAAACATGTAGAAAATCGTAAATTCCCAAATAAATCTACGTGGATAGCAGAAACGCTTAGAGAGATACCAGCATTAAGTATAACAGCTTTAACCGATTTCAGTAGAACAGTTTCTCAGAACGTATAACAGCCACATGGCGGAGCATCAGCTGCGCTCTCTCTCTCGGCGGCCATCACTAAAGCTGCAGATTGGCAGCCATTTTGTCTGATCGCCTGGAATCTCAATTTTGATGAGGGGTCGAAATTGCCATTTCTCATCGTCTGAGTCCTCAAAAGTATGCAACGTTTCTTGAAATTTAAAAATATCCCTTCAGGCTTAAAATAGTTTAAAGATTTCCCATTTAGGTAGTTATAAAATAAACAACTCACACAGATTTCTTTTTATTTAGGATTTATTTCAATTTTAATAACTTGACAATATTGTTTTTTTTTATCTTATATTCTGGTTGATCGGGTTAAATTGCAAATAATGTAATTTATAATTAATATTTATGTAATATTAAACTAACTCACAATCATTTGAATTAAGTATGTATAGTGTATGCATATGCATACTCTTCTAGGGTGCCCACGCAAAGCTTGCATGGCGGTATCAATGTGTATGAGTTGATCTTTCGATATTCGATAGTAAAACGAAAACGAACAAAACAGGCCGGCGATGGTCTCCACACATTTGAAAAACGTATTCTAAGAGAGAGATGACTCTGAGCTGCTACTGAATTTACACAAAATGCGCTGCGATCGCTGTGGTGCACACAGGGCGGCATAACAATTGCTCTTTACATTTACAATTTTCCCATTCGAGTGGGTGGTTTATGTGTGTTTATGTCATAATGGCTTGAATTAGCTTACAGTTCACGCTCTCAAAATGGTGTATTAATTACATATTAGTCTGGATCCCATTGCAGGGACTGCAGAGCAAAGAGGTGCATATGGGGATGCATTTCAACTAGCGTGTTAGCGAGTTTCTTATTTTACAATTACATTTTTATATATTCAATTTATCGGTTTGCAGTCGGTTGGGGGCAGCCCCTCTTCCTTGGGGTGTGTGTTTTTATGTATGTGTATGTGTATAGGTGTGCACATTTCAAGACATATACAATTAGGATGATCGAGTGCCGGGTGAGAGCACCGCACTATCAATATTATACACGATTTGGTTATCAGTACAGAACAAAACACTGTTTGGCGGGGTATGATACAATACAATGCACAGCTGGATGCGCAGGATTTGTATTAACAAACAATAGATCAATAGGATTGTGTATAGGAAACATATTCATATACAAGTCAAGTTGAAAAAAATTTAGCATAAAACTTTTGAACTTAAAATAAAAAAATAGAAAATATCGCCGTTTGTTGGATGGTCGATTGGTTGTTGGTCTAATCTACAATGCTAGTGCCTTGTGTGTATGTTTTCATGACTGAGTTATCGATTAGCGTTGCCTGTCAACAATAACCAAATCGCTGTAATTCTCATCTGGACAGACTGTGCGAGCGCTCGCGGCTGCTGCTGCCTGACGAGAGGGGTTGCTTGTTGCTCATCTCGCCCACCCGCTGGTGAGGAGGCAGCCTGTCGAAGAACGGATGTCGCAGGGCCTCACCTAGAATGGAGAAGGTATAGGTTAGGTTACATTTGTTAGTAAAGTGAAGTTAAGCAGCTTGCTTACCTAACGTGATGCGGGATGAGGGCTCGTACTCCAGCATCTTCTTGATCAGACTGAAGAGCTCACAGTGGTCCTCGCTGTCGCTCAACTGGCACAGGAACAACGGCTTGCAATGGTCGCGAACGTAGCGGCCGGCACTGGACTTCTCGTCCCAATCCAACTTACCATGGTAGAAGTACTTTGTTTTGGTTTTGCTGTAAAGAGTATGATTGCTACACGTTAAACGATTTCGGTGAAGGGAACTGCGCCTTGGGAAATGAAAGCATGAGCTGCATTGTATTACCGTGCCATGCGATATGGTATTTGTCCCAAGATTCGCTCCATCATGGCCAGGTGTTCGCGATTGTCGTGCGTTTGGAAGAGCGTGATCCCCAGATACAGTTCGAACAAGATGCAACTGTTGAAGAAATTAACATTAATATGCGCACTAAGATATTTACTAATTGATTGAGGTACTTACCCAATGGACCAAACGTCACAAGGCTGTGACCAACCCAGCTCCAGTATGACCTCGGGCGCGCGATAATGTCGCGTCGAGACAATTGTGCTGTGGTGTTCGTGGTCGAAGGTGGCCGATCCGAAGTCAATAAGACGCACATCCGTGCTTTTTACTCGGCGCACTTCTCGGTTCTGCAAAGTATTCGGTTTAAGAAAATGTGTTTCACATTGTGAGGGGTACAAGTAGACTTACAAGCTTATGATTATAGTGAGCAGTGTAATCCGAATCGACAAAAAGTATGTTCTCCGGCTTGAGATCTGTGTGCGTTAAACGATTGTCATGAAGAAATTTCACGGAGTAGCATAATTGATAGGCCATGTGGCGCACTTGGTCCAGCGGGTATGGCACATAGTTGTTCTCACGCTACAAAAAAACATAATTAGTAACGAAGTTATGGAAGATATAGGAGGGATCTTACCAAAAAATCGAAAACACTTAATCCCAACATTTCAAAAACTATACACATATGCCCGTGATAATCAAACCAGTCAACCATTTTTACACACAAGCTGTAATATAATTACAGATTAGGAATTGGATATCAAGTAATATTTGAAGAACTCACTGATCACAATGCGGATCCTTCTGGGCAATCTTTTCCAAGGCATTAATCTCGAGCTTGGCAGCTTCGCGGTACTTTTCCACGTTCTTTATAATCTTCAGGGCCATGCAGTAATCACTGGAATTTAAAAATAGAACATCGTGTTAGGTTGCTTGAGTGTAAAAGTTACCAATGAGTAATCAGACTTACCGCTCCATGTCTTTGACCTTGACCACACGTCCGAAAGTACCCTCGCCCAGTGTGGCCATGATCTTATCTGAAATTTGGGAAAAGGAAGACGAGTTATAGTAGTGTTTCGGGCAGTGTCCTTCGAAAGTGTTAAACGTTAGCTGACTTGTTTATTTTTTTTGTTCTAGAACTAAACCTGTAGCTGGAACTGAATACTGCATGATGAGGTCTGGGCAAGGTAGACCTATGCTTTAATTTCGACTTTAATCTAAGTGTCAACGGAAAGGAGTTTGTGTTTGTTTGCTTATTTCAATATTATTTCGTTAATTAGGGCGCCAAAGTTTGTGCTTGTGTACGTGAGACTTTCCCAGCTGAATTTCAAGGTGAAGGGGTACAAACAAGATTGTTGCCGGCAACAGTTTAATTAAAAGTCTCCAAAGACAAATTTCGGAAGTTGGAAAAGTTTTACGCGAAACTGACGAAAATTATGTGAAATCTTTTCGATTGTTGCTTTTCCTTTCTTTTAACATTTTTTTTTTGTCGCAAAACATATCTTAATTTCTGAAATACACGCGACGCGATCTTGGTCTTGCTGTTGTATATAATAATTAAGAAATAATAAGGAAAACTTGGAAATAGTTTAAACTAAAAGAGAGTTACAAGAGGAAGAAGAGTAGTGTCTTGCTTTTCAGATTTTTCTTCGGATTTCGGTTTCAGTTTCAGTTTCTGATTGCTCTGATTGTTGTTTTCTAAACATAAATATGGAAAAATTAAAAACAAAAAATTGTCACGAACATCTGTGATGGAGAATGTCTCCGGTGTGGTAAATTAAGTGACCATCAGCATCATCTTGTATGACGGGCTTTGCTGTCTGTTCGAGCAAGCGATCGATCGGGTCGGGTCGGAGGTCGGATCATATTGGGCGGAGCGGAGCGGGGCGCGATCGAAGGCGACGACGACGACGGGGTAGTAGTGGCAGTTGACGGTGTGAGGTTGTAGTTGCGATTGCGATTGCGTTGAGATGCGATGCGATACGATGGCAGGGCGCAGTCGAAGGATAATCGAGTTCGATTGTTTTGGTAGTGGGTTGCGAAGTTGTTGTAGAAGTTGGGGGGGGCGTGGTTGTTGTTGTTGTTGACGTTGCAAGATACAGACGTACACAGAAGGTAAAGTATGTAATTTGAAAGAGAGAAAAAGAAACAAAAAAGAAAGAGAAAAAGAAACAAAAATTGATATTTTCCAGGGGGAGGATGATCCAGTTCAGCCAGGTCCAGAGGTCCAGGTCATCAGGTGAGAGGTGATCAAGCCAATATTCATATCATCCCAGAGATCCAATCCAATCCAGATTCCCACGTTGGCATCGCAATCGCAATTCCGTTTCAAAATCCATTTCCATATCGGCCGAAGTCATTCCGTAACGTAAACCAACCAAAATCATCACATCATCATCATCATCCCCATCAAGTAGTATGTACATCAACCCATCATCATCATCATCATTGTGATTTTCATCATCATCATATTCAGAAAAAACACGAGAAAAATACGTTTCGTTTGTTCGATAAGAAAATTAGTTCGGACAAATTTTTGAGATTTGTGTTTACAAAAATGGTTAATATAATAATCATAAACATGTACAAACAATATCATATATATGTATAAAATGGCAAATAGGTATATATCGTATATATATGGTATATATAACGTATTATATATATCTTTATATATCTTTATAGGAAATTCACCCATTTGTGTGCTCCTCTTTAGCGGGCAATGAAAAAAATAACAAACATTTATGGTTCTTTATATGGTTTGTTTTCTTTTTTTCTAAAACTTTCTTATTAATTATTTAAGTTTGTTTAATTTTAAATGGTAAATGAACAATATTAAGCAGTTTTGGGTCAGGTTGTGGGTCTTACTTTGTCGAAAATTCATGCAAAACGGGCAGGCATCGGTTAGTGAAACAGAACACACGAAACATGGAACATAGTCCGCAGGGCTGTTAGCTTTTGCTGTTCTAGTAGGTCTGCTGTGGTGGAGCATAGGAGTCATCGATGGAATCGATAGCCTTATGCTGGTCTGTGGCGAGAAGTTTTCGGGAATGGTTGTAGTAGAGGGAGTCGAAAAGAAGACTGGGGATAAGGACAATGGGAGCCAGGGACAAGTTGCAGTTGCAGTTAGAAGAGGCGGCGCCAAGTCAAAGCTCAAGCTTAGGATTTCCCCCTTAGGTGGAGGGTGAGTCGTCTGCTTACAAAGGTCGAGAGTGTCTTTGGAATGCGTGACCTGTAGAACAGCGCCGACGAGGTGGCGCTCTTTGCCAGCGAATAGTTGTCGTGCTGCTGCAGGTACGAGGAGGAGGTGGACGGCTGCTGCTGGTAGCCATCCAGGTGGGATCGTTGCGGATACAGCGAGGAACCCAGGCCCAGGGCGTTGGAGCGCCGGCTGCTACTACTCGTGCTGCTGCCGTACGAGTCTTGGAGGTAGCTCGATCCGGAGCCAGGCTTGTAGCGATCGAACTCACTGAGCACGGCCGCGGTGCGGGAGCTGGCGCCCTGGTAGCGTTGCTGCTGCCGCCTCGCATCCGCAGCCGCCAGCCGTGCCCCGATTCCGCCAAAAGCCAGAGCTCCGGAGCTGGAGGAGTGCATCAGCTGGTTGCCGGGCTTGTACTTGGCGAGATCATTGTTGTTGCGATCTGAGTGGGTGGTCAGAAAACGACTCTGGTTGGTGGTTCCGAGGTGGTTCGAGGTCGACGCCGCCGCCGCTGCCGATGTCGTGTGGTTAGCGGAAGATAGAGCGGAAGTGCTAGTGGATAAAGTGGAGGAGCTAGTTGTGGTGTTGGAGGAGGAAGTAGTGGTGGTGTTGGCTGTGGCAGAAGAAGTGCATGTGGTGGTGCTGCCATTGGTGGCTGTCTGTGGCGTGGTTGTGTGGGTTAGTTGCAGCACACCGGGCGCCGCCGAATCGGTCTCGGTTTCTGTCTCGGCCTCATCGGAGCTACTCCCCGACGTGCTCTCATCGCTATCGTCACTAGTTACTTTTTTGGTTCGCGACTTCTTCTTGGGCGCCTCGAGTGGCGCCTCCACTACTGCCGCTGCTGCTGCTGCCGCTGTAGATGCCGCCGCTGCTGCCGCCGCCGTCTCCTTGGCCTTGTTGGCTTCCTGCTCCAGGGCGGCAGCCTCCGCTTCGGCGGCCGCCACTGCCGCCTCAGTTTTCTTTGCCTCCTCGGCCGCCTCCTCCATCCGCTTGACCCGATCCCTCAGCTCGCGGCGCTTTCGCATCCGCTCCTCGAACTTCTTAGCCTCGAGGAACTGGTTGTCCTCGCGCAGCAGCATCAAAATGGCAGCGTTGTCCTCCGACGAGCGGTCATCGGCCAGGATCTCGCGTTCCTCGGCGGTCAGCTCTGGCGGTGGCTGCTCCTTGCGTCGGTGGGCGAAGCGGTTTCTCGAGTTCAGGGGCCGATCTTCCACCGGGTGGTGGTCCGTCTGAATGTCGGCAGCCAGAAGCCCCTCCATGGTCTTGGTCCGGCCATAGGCTCTGGCCGATCGCTGGGAGGGGGCGGCCTCTTCTTCGCCCCCTCGCCGGCCATACCGACTGGACGGATAGCCCGTGGCCCCACCCAGGCGCAGGGCATCGTGGTAGTCATACCGCTGGCCGTAATCCAGGGGGTAGCTCTCGTCCAGCAGCCGATTGCCGCTGGTGAGGTAGCCACTGTCGGTGGAGTCGGCCATGTAGCGCTGCCTCTGTGCCCGGGTGCGGTAGGGAGTGCGCTCTTTGCGGTCGGAGGCGTTAAAGGAGCTGGAGGATAGCTTCGACTTGGCCAACTGGTGGGAGGTGGCCGAACGGAGCAGCCCGCTACTGCTGCTGGCGCCATAGTCGTCCGGTTCCAAAGTCTTGTCCCGATCCTCCTCGTGCCGCCGCCTTCCGGCCGCCCTCTCCAGGATGTCCGAATATTTGTTCTCCAGCCGGGAGATGGCCGACTGCTTGCCGCCGGTGGAGGTGCTGGTGGAGGAGGAGGTGGTTGAGGTGAGAGTGGTGGGTGTTCTGTCTCTGTCCAAGAGCAGATCTCGTCGCTGTAGTGGTTTCAGTTAAGATTCAGTTTCGGATTCAAGGGGTTAATGGAGAAGGAAAGTGCTTAGAAGCGGCGCTCGTGTGAAACCAACGGTGACGGGCGTAAAACTTTTTCCGCTCCACGAACGAAGCAGGCCCAGACATAGACCCAGACCCAGTCCCAGACTCTAGTTCAGACTTAGACCCATTTAAATGGCCTTTTCGGCAATGGCTAATTATGGGGTTGCTTGGCCTTTTCATTTCGCACAATTTCACCAACATTAAAGCCACTCTATCCGGCTTTCTCTCCAAGTATTTTTGGCCATGGGGTTGTTAGATAGATAGGTAGGCGGGAGAATACCCTTTATTTTTATTTAGAAATGCCTTCCGAAATCTAAACAAAAAAGTCCAAGGCGCGACGACCTTCAAAGTTTATATATAAAAATCGTGAAAATTGTGAATAGCTTTATACACACATCTGTGCCGAGCAGAGATACAAAAATATATCGGAATAGAGAGGGAAAAGCGACTCGGCGCTGTGTGTTGGGTTGGAATCGAAAATAAATTCGACAACGTAAACGCACACGGCAAGAATGATGCCCAAGATATAGAATATATAGCCTACAATATAGCAGCAGTGCTATAAAATAAACCCACACACCAGCATATACGACGAGGGGGAGAGCTTCTATAGCTATGTGTGGCAATAGGGGTAGCGCAGATCTGCTATCTGTAGTGCAATAATATATGGAAAGTATTCACTTTAATTGCGCACATTTCCCAACCTCTAAAAAGATGTCACTTATTTAGGGCAGTCACTGGCACTGACACTCTGTGTCTCTGTGTCTTTGGCTGACTCATTCCCGAGAGCAGGGACAGGTGGACAGGTGAGATGATTTCGTGTTTTCCAAAAATCTGAATGCCCAAGAAGTGAGTCAGACTCTCGAATTGGGAATCTCGAACTGGGTCTGTGTCTGGTTGTTGATTGTCTCCCGTTGCTTTGCACACCGCTCGCTTTTGGGCGGCCTTTTCCCTGTGGACATACTAACATCGTCTAGATCGCGGTCCCTCCTGCCTCCGCTGCCCAGGCCCCGGATCAGGGGCTTGTAGTAGCCACCCACCGGACTCAGGTGGGTGCGAAGTCTGTCCAGGGCACTGGCTGTGGTGGAGCTCTTCTGGTAGCGACCCATCAGGGCGGCACTGCTGCCGCTACCGCTGCTGCTGGGATGGTAGCCCAGACCGGCGGTGGAGCCCAGGCCGCCGCCTGCATAGTACCGTCTATGGCGATCGCTCATCTCTCGATCTCGATCACGATCGCGGTCCCGGTCCCTATCACGTTCCCTTTCCCCTTCCGGATGCCTCCGGCTAGACGCTGAGGATTTGTCCGAGCTACGGCGACGTTTGCTCTGCTTCTGGGACTGATTAGCTGCTGATCCGCTCTTGCCCTTGTTGTTATTATTATTGTTGCTGTCATTCGTTGGGGTCTTGGAGTGGCTGCGTCTCGAATCCTCGGCACTTTAAAGAGAAACCCAACACAATACAATTTCTAGGGGGTGTTGTATTTAGATTAATATTCCGATTTCGAATGCCTGGATACGGTTATCCATGCGACTCGCGACAACACGGACGGAACGGCGCGCTGCCACGACACGGACCAAAAATTAACTGAGGAAAAGTTTTTCGGTTTTTCGGAAAATTCATGCGACGACGATCCCCAAAAGCCTCATGAAAGAGGCAGCAGTGGCAGAGGCAGGCGGGTGCTGCTGCGAAGAATACCGAAGTAGATGAGGGAAATACTGCTGCTGCTGCTGGGGCTGCTGCGGTCAGAAAATATTGAGGAATCGTTTTTATTTTTGTGAAAAGTGTGAAAATATTGCGCACTTGCCAGAGAAGGAAAACAAGATGAGCGAGTGAGTCTGAGGAGAACATATGTAGGCAACGACGAGTGGGTGGGTGGTGGACGATCATATAGAATAGATCCAAATTCGATATAAAATAATTCTTTTGTCTGGATGACTGGTAGGTAGGTATTGCTGGTGGCGAATCGCACGCTTCATCAGAATGCATTTCACGTTGGTATATACTCTATAGTATTATATATATAGTATGTAGTAAATGGCAGAAGAGATTCGCTTCCGTCAGGTTAACCGGGAAATGATCGAAAGTCTTTGCGGGAAAGCCTTGAACTCTCGCCGACAAAAACAACAGCCAGAAGAACAATAAAACTGCTGCTGCTGTTTGGCGGAAAAGAAATAAAAAGAACAAAGCGAAGCGATTTACGTTTTATTTTAAATGTTAACCTGCTTGCGCATCTTAATACCATAATAAAGGAGCAATTGCAGTTAAAAACAGACAGTCGAACAAAAGAGAGAGTGAGTGCTGTTGAGGAAGTAGGGGTCTTGAGATATCTAGAGAATTTATTTGGTATTCCCCTCGGGAACATGCCAAGAGAATCACAATTGTGTGTTGGCCAAGTTAAGAGAGTCGGTCAAGAGGAAAGCTTTCCCTAGCTCTCAAGGCTCTCAAGCTTTTCCCAAACTTTTCTCGATCGAAAGTTTTCATTTAAAAAAGAATAATTGAAAGGCAGATATGAAATATTCAATCACACTCTGGACACAACCCGAAAGATTGTTTTTTTAATTAACGATTGCAGGTGATTACAGGTGTTAAGCTCCACTTGATTTACGGCCCACAATTAAGATGATAAATCAAAATCAACTCTCATCAAATCAAAATCAAGACCCACTCGCCCCCTCCCCCTCCCCCTCTCCTGACAGATTTATGGCAATGCGATTTTCACACTTTTTCGTGGTCGTCGGCCCTGGTGGGTGAGTTGTGGAGTTGAGTTTGGCAGCGCGAGTTCACCGTGCGCGGGTTCAACGCGATTAAAAACGCACTCGAGCTGTTTACATAATTGGCCTTCTGGCTACTCAGCTGGTGGAGGATTGCAGATCGCACACAGATCGCGCGGCGAGATGCTTTTTCAGCGGCGGAGCGAGGCGGAGCAGCGCGTTGCTGCACTGCAACTAAACTTGCAATTAAAACCGAGGCGGTGAGTGCCATGAAAATAGAAGGAAAATAAATGATGATCTGAGTGCGGACGCGAGCGATTTTTGACCGACTTTTTTTTTTTTCTTAAAACGCAAGAAAAGAAAAAAAAACCGCGACACGCAAAATTAAAAATAAATTATAAATCTTTTGGTTGATTTGTTTTTGCATCGATTACCGATTGCTGCGTGCCTGATGTTGCTGTTTCTCTTGTTGCTGTTGCTTTTGTTGCTCCTGTTGCTGTTGCTGTTGTTGCTGCTGATGTTTATTATCAGGTCGTTCGCTCGGATTCCTTCGAAATCGCTGCAGCAGACTGTTGCAGCTTTCGGAGAGCAGCTGAGTGACGCTGGCAGCGGTGGCGCTGCGCATATAGCGTCGCTGCGGACGCGGCTGCTGATGCACTGTCGCCTGTGACTGTGACTGCGACTGCGACGCTGCAGCAGACGCCTCCGAGTCAGCTGTTTTCCCATTCTCGGCAATTGGCAGAATCTTTTCGCTTTTTTCGCGATGAAAACGATTCAGAAATGTGGCCATTTCTTCTGGCCTTTACTCTTGCCCCTTTTTTGTTTGGTATTCGCGTGGGTCTCCGTCTCCTCCGCGAAAATGACGACAATCCGCTTAGCACTTAGATACACTGCCTCGCGGGTGTGTGGGGTTGTGGGGTGTTTGGTTGGATTGGGTAGGTGGGTGGTGTTTGGTGGGAAACTACTTCTACTCGTCTAGTCGCGTCCGAATTTTGATTTTTTTTTTTTTTTTTTTTGGCGGATACGACCGCGGATCCGTATCCGTATGCTCTTCTGACTTGGTCTATTTCATTAATTGTACTGATTTCTGGTATTTGTTGTGCTGTTTTTGGCGAGAGCGTTGTGATTTGTTGTAGAATCGAATAAAATAGAAAATGAATTGTACGTTGTTCTCGAAGTAGCAAAATAGCAATATGGTGGTGGCTGAGTTTTCTGGTATAATGGACCAGAATAGCACAGCGTATTTATGTGTAAAAATAATTGAAATTGTAAGAGAATTCGGCAGCTTCGACGGAAATAGACTCAAAAACAGCAGGAGCAGGAGCTCCCACTGTACTTGCTCTACAGCCCCGACAATTGGCAACATTTAACTCCATTCAAGATCTGATTAGAGCAGATAGAGCCTATCTTTGGAGAACACTTGACAGAAACACACACGCACTTTGAGCCATTCAATTTCGAATTTTTAATATTTCCTTAGCGCTTTTCAGCTTTTCACATTCGAGGCATCCGAAGAAACAAACAAAACCGAAATCAGCGCAACATGAACGAAAGCGCACGCCACAGCCACAAATACTAATTATAAAGATTGAAAATATCGGCGATGTCGGAGCCCCCAGTGGTCGGGACAGGGGCGAGAGCACGGTTCTTCTAACCGTGCGGGAGAGTGTTTTTCCCCCGTTTCTATTATTGTTGGGGCTGCCCAAGGAAAGAAGCCATTAGATCAGGTATGAGTGGTGTGGATATGCATCTTAAAGGGGTATTCTTCTAAAAATCTAATCAAAATTAATAAAATTGTAAGAAATTTTGAATAGAAAACCTTTTCAAATTACATCATCAGTGGATAGTTTCTTCTGATAGGTAAAGGGTATTAACTATTCGGCTATCTTGGCTATCTCCAAGCCCCCTAAGAGAGCACGAGAGCCATCGAGAGTGTTACATATTTTTAGACATCGGATTTTGCTGAAGGAGGAGCACTCCTTCTTCGCCGTTTCTGTGCTGTGTTGTTTAGTGTTTTTTAATTATTAAAACAATTACATGGCATTGAGAGTTCGGCAGTAGTTGGCAATAAATTAGTTGAACAAATAAAATTCTTGGAAGCAAGAGCATCACATCCAGCCATCAGGTAAACAAATAAACATAAATTAATAGAGGGAGGTGGGGGCGGCACTAGAAGCACTACTATTTATAGGGAAGAGCCAGCCAACCAGCCAGCCAGCCGAGTCCGCGAAAGAAATTGACATTGAATTTCTCGCAGTCGATTGTGCAATGCTGTCGATGTCGGTGATTTCGACAAGTGCAACTGCCAAGGGAGGTGGGAATTATGTGTGCCTGTTCTTGGGAACAACGCCTCATCACACTTGAAACGCCACAAGTACAGGAAGTGGCAACTTGGGGGCCATCAAGCGCTAGGGGCACGTTCCCGAGGCAGCTGAAGCGTAATTATCGTCTTCGTCGGAGGCCCTTTTGGAGCCCAGACCTATGAGTCAGTCGTCTATTTCGGGGAAATACTTTCTTTTAAGAAGCGGAAAGCAAGGCAGCTAGTTGTGGTTAGTGGGCAGTTTGCAATACAACTACTAGTACACATGTGCAACACACGCAAGACACAAGATACAAGATACAAGATACAAGATACAAGACACAAGCGCAGCAAAAATGACGAAAATAAGTTGTTTGGTGGAATATATAGAATCTACCTCGATGAAATGCAGTCCCAAAGCGGACTTGGACATTTCATTTTGTTGCTGTTGTTGTTGTTGTTGTTGCTGATGATTGAATATGACAGAATTGCTTTGTTGTAGTTGCTGCTGATGTTGTTGCTGCTGTTGCGGTTGCTGTGGTTGCACGCCCGTTGAGGATGACGCCGCCGCCGGCGACGCGTAAAACAATTGCGTATTTGTATTTGGATCATATTGTAGCCCAGAAGCAGCCGCTCCACCACCTCCAACACCTCCACCGCCTGCGGAAGCATTCACAAACGGCGTATGCGGATGTGGTTGCTGTTGCTGTTGTTGTTGTTGGTACTTGACCGGTTGCATTTGATTCGGCTTGGGATAGGCATACGGATCAAAGGTCTGCAGCGGCTTCCGCTCCGGCAGCGCCGGCTGCTGCTGCTTGGGGAGATTATAGTAATTCCGACTCATCATGCCCAGCCCAAAGTTGGAATGCTGTTGCTGGGGGTGCTGATGTTGCTGCTGCTGTTGCTGCTGTTGGTGTTGTTGCTGGTGCTGATGGAAGTGCAGGGCCGTGGGTCGCTGGGCGGAACTAAAGGAGACAGAGTGCGTCAGGGGAGCTCCTCCCGATCGCGGGTAGCCCATTTTTGAGGGCCCCTGGTAGCCGTACATCTGCGGCATCATCCCGGGCGGCTGTTGAGACAAAGGCTGCCCAAACTTATTCTCCTTGTTGGTGTTCTTCTGGAGGAACATGGCCAGGCCCGATTTGGGCGCTTGCTTGTTAACATTCGAGGAGGAGTAAGACTGCTGCAGCTTGTGCGGCAAGTGCTGCTGCTGCTGGTGGGGCATGTGCTGTTGCTGCTGTTGCATGAAGGGATCACTGGCTCCATTCATGGCCGAGCAGGCGAAGCTGTTCCAGTTAAGGAAAGGTCGCTTATGCTGAGGATACTGCTGTTGTTGCTGCTGCTGATCCTGATACTGCTGCTGTTGCTGTTGCAACAATCTCTGATATCCACCCATGGGCACTTGTGAGGTGGAGTTGGACTTGCCTATCGGATAGCAGATCCTTTGCTGCTGTTGCTGTTGAAGCAACGGCTTCTGCGGATCGTAGAGCTGCACTGGCACGGGAATCTGCGATTCACCCAAGTACTTGGTCCCATTGTTGGTGTTGCTGCTGCTATTGCTGCTCGGGGGGCCTTCGCCCGTGGTCTTCGGCTCTTTGTGATCGCCCTCTGCCGCCGCCGCCAACGACTGCGACTGCGACATCGACATCGACATGAGTGCATTATTATTACCGCCGTTGTGGTTGCTATTGTTGTTGCTATTGCTGCCAGTGGCGTTGTTGGTCTTCAACTTTAGCATGTCGTTCAAGCATTTTTCTAGCTTGTTGTCAACATCTTTCTGGCACTTTGTGGTCGCTGCTGACGAGCCGGCCGATGCCGATGACGAGGATGACGATGTTGGCACCTCCAAGTTGGCAGCTGCAGCGCCACTAGACTGCGATTGCTGCTGTTGTGGTTGCTGCTGCTCACTGGGGGCCGATGTTGCTGTTGTCGTTGGCGCACTGGTCGCCGTCGTAGTTGCCGTCGCGGTCGTCGTGGCAGTGGCCGGGGCGATGTGAAACGATGAGGTGAACTTGGAGAGCTGCGGCAGGTGAGTGGTGCAACAATTGGTCACAGTGAAGCTGCTGGTGCTAATGGTACTGTTGCTCTTCTCCGACTTGCGCTCAAGGGAAACAGAGTCGCCGGGATTTCCACCACTCTCACTTGGTGGCGCCACTTGGGCCTCTTTGGGCGCCACTGGCTGCGGGTTGTACGTCTCTTGTGGGCGGCGGAAGAAGGCAGCCGCACACCTGGGCGACGGAACACACGAACTGCTGGAACTCTTCAGAACGCCGCTGGCTTTCGTTGTGGCCACTGCAGCCGGGACAGCTGCCTTGGGAGCCTCCTTTGTCGGCGGCTGCTCCTTCCGAGGCTGCGATGTCATCAATATCGCCGAGTTGGAAGTACTCCTGCTGAGCGATGGCAAGTGCTTCATGTAGCAGGGTATGTGCGTGCGGCTAGAGGTTCGCAACAGGGGAGCTGGTCCTCCTGCGCCCGGCACATGCGTCATGGACACGCTCTTGGGCAGAGCCTGGGACTGAAACGGATGTACTTGAGGCTGCGTCTGGGGCGGCTGTGGCTGTGGCTGCTTGACAGGAACCCTGCTCACGAAGCTACCACCTCCCGTCGATGGCGACTGCTCGTTGCAGATGAGCTTGTAGAGATCGTCCTTGGTCACCGCCTGACGAACCTTGAGATCCAGGTGGGACAGCGAGGCATTCTTCTGCAGCTTGTTCTGCTGCGGTCGCTGCAGCTCCTTCTGGGCCGCCTCGGCCACCGTGGGGTCGAAGATGGCCAACTTCTTGGCCGTCTTGGCGTCCACCTTGAAGGGCTGGCCCGCATCCCCCAGCTGGGCGCCACAAATCTTCTCGTAGTTCCAGAAGGTGCGCTTCGGGGTCTGCCGCTTCTGGGAACTGGTCAGGTTTTCGCTCCAGAAGTCGTTCATCAGCTGCTTGTTCAGCGACAAGTTGGAGCCACTCTGCAGTCCATTCTTGGCGGGAAGCGGGCGCATCGGGGTCGGGGTGCTCAGTGGCATGTTGGAGCTGGAGATGCTGCGCTGCAGCTTGGGTTCACCACTGGTCTGGGCAAAGATCGAGGGATAGGCCATGCGGGGGGCCACTCCACGATTACTGGGATTCTGGGCAAAGTTTATGGACGATGACTTGGACAAGCCCGAGGAGGTGGTGGGAAGACCCCCTCCCACCGGCCCTCCTGGGGCTGTTTTCGTCACCGACTGTTGGGAGTTGGACTTCGCCAATGGGTGCTGCTGGCGCTTGAGCTTGTCGTAGAGATCCTCGCACTCCTGGAACTCCTGATGCAGCTTTCTGTCCAGCTCACTGTAGTCGGGCAGGCTCTTCAGATACTTGTTCATCATCTCGATCTCGGCGTCGTAGAAATTAGCATCCAACTTGGCACTATTCGTGGCAGCGGCCGATTTCTCCTCCAGTTCCTGTTGCTGCTGCAGCAACTTGTCCAGACTGATCTCCGGAGCTGCCGGTTTGGCGGCATTTTTGGGCGCCCGACACGGCACTGGCGGCGGCGGCGACGACGAGGGTGAACTGGACGACGACAGCGATATACTTGACGCCGGACTAGAGGCGATGGTGGCCATAAGCCGCGACGGCAAGGCCGGGCCAGAGGCACTGCTGATCGTCCCGGTGGCAGCATTGTAGGCCAGAGGATGGTGCTTGCGGGGCAAGGGAGGCGTGGACTTGGGACTCGCCGGCAGCATCGGCGGGCGACTCTTTCGTATGGCCAACGGCGATGATATGGGAGATCTCACGGCGCACTTGCTCTCCGGGATGCTGGACGACATAACCGAGGCGAATTGCGGCGAGACCATTTGGAAGAACTGCTGGCCGCTGGCGGGCGGCGGCGTGGGCTTCTGCATGGCTGCTGGCTGGGATTGGCTGGTGTCCTCTTTGGGTTTCAGGTTTGCGGCTGCGGGGGGAGCCGTGTGGGGCACTCCAACTGCTGGCTTGCCCGCATCTTCACTCATCTAGAGGAACAACAATCGCGAACTGCGAAAAGTTTCGATTTTTCGTTGAAATTCGAGACCCGACCGCGAACTTTTACTTCTTCGAGTGTTCTGTGTGTGCGTTGAGCTATCAAGTCTTCTAGTTTCATAAAAAAAATTTGTTCAAGAAACCTATCAAGTCTGAGAGAAGTCCCTACTGTGTGTTGGCTACTTCAAGTGTACCTGCTATCGAGGTAGATTCTATAGGAACAGATTTCGAACAAAGGACATACAGGACGAAGGAGGAGACACCAACAAACACCAGACACCTGAACGATCACCAACAGGACGAGGACGTGGACGTGGGCGTGGACGACCAACCTGCAGATACTGCTCCGGTATCTTACTATTCTTCGGCACCACTATCTTCTTGATGATGATTATCTTGTCGCCCTCGATCTTGGTGATGGTGATGGGCACTCCGGGCTGTGGGCGCTGCGGTTTCACCGGCACAGGCTGCCTTGGCTGGGCATTACGGATGACCTGGGGTCCGGTTAGAATGCCGCCAGGACTGGGCTTGGCTGCCGGAGGTGCGGGCTTCGGTTTGGGCTTCTGGGCGGGCACGTGCTCCTTGTGGTCGCTGCGCACTATAGAGAAGTGGTACAGCGGCTTGTCGTCGTCCAGGATGCTCTTCTGCGGCACCGTCTTCTTCTCCACCTTGCGGAGCACCACGCCCAGCATGGGCGACTCCTTGGGCTTGATTTGGATCGAGCCACTGGGAGCTTGCACTCGCTTTAGACTCACTCCCAGATTGGAGCCCACTGGCGGGGGTGTCTTAGTGCGGTGGACCATCTTCCCACTGGGTATCTCGCGGTAGCCGTCCTCCTGGCGCCTGTGCAGATGCTCCTCGTCCGGTGGCAGGGCGTTGGGATTGGTGTGGAGCGATGGTTCGGGAGCCACCAACGGCGAAGGACCCGGAAACATGGATGTGAGGCTGCTCTTTCGCCGGTTCATCATGTTCGGGGCCGAAACCGTCTTGGAGAGTGGAAACTTGGAAGTCAGAGAAGCCGGTGGCGGTGGGGGCTCCACTCCCGTGGCACTGGAGGTGCTTCCGCGTCGACTAGCCGCCTTGCTGACGGAAGCCGAGACACTGATGCTCGCGGAATCCAAGCTGCTCATGCTGGCCGAGCTTTGAAGGCGATCGGGAGCAGCACTGCGCTCGCGGTTACGTCCGGCCGGTGAAATGGACCGTTCCCGGCTACGATTGTGGGAGCGGGCATCCCGGGCCGCGCGCTGCATTCGCAAAAGCTCGATGGAATCGGCTATGTGAGAGCGGCTCTTCTCTGGCGAGGACTCATCCTTGGATTCGGCCTTGGGCTGTGAAACGCTGAGCAAGTGCATCTCCATGGCGTCGTCCAGGATGTTGGGCAGCGAGGTGATGCGTTCGCGAGGCGCTGAATTCGAAGGCAAGGAGCCCTTGGGTTCCGGCTCTTCATCCTCCTCATCCTCATCCTCCTGATCTTCGAGGTTCTGCTTCTGCTCTTGCTCCTGACGTCGCTTTTCACTCTCCATGACGCGCTGCAACTGCGCCTGCACCTCGAGGGCAGCTCGTGCTCTGGCCTTGGCCTCAGCCTCGCGGGCCATACGCACCTGTTCCTGAGCTATGGCCCGGGCTTCCGCCTCCGCCTGCATCCGAGCCCTAGCCTCCGCCTCGGCGGCCGCCGCCGCCCGGAGACTGGCCAGATCCGTGGCCGTCATCTGCTTGATGCTGAGACGTCGTTCCGTGTTCAGGATCAACTCTACTGGCTTCTGGGCGCCCAGGTCCGGACAGCCAAGGGCAATGAGTTCACTGAGTTCGTTGGACATGATCTCTTCCGTGATCTGTGATCTCTCCCCTCACTCACTCTCTGGATAATGGTTTTTTTTCTGGATATGGATCCCAAGGGGGAAAAAGGCAATGGGTTATCTAATCGTGCACTGGTCGTTCCCTCGAATTGCGTTGGGTTTGACGGGCTGGGTGAGACTCGCGAGGCTGCCAGAACTGGTGGCAAAGGAAACCTGCGCCATCGGACCGGATCCAATCGGATTCGGGTCCAATCGGTTCGATCGCACGCTCAATGTCAATGTCTCATTGGCATTTTGGCAACTGCCTCGCCGACTTGACTTACTGATTAACCCAAATGGTCGTCAATAGACTTTTCCTTTGGCGCCCACACATATTCAAAGTATAAGGCATCTCTATAAGGTACATATGTATGTACATATACCTTAGCCGTATATAGAGCAGGGCACATATACAAGTTACAGATCGTAAACAGGCAATGAGCTCATTGATCGCCAGAAAGAACAATACAATCCCATTTATATATTGCCGAAAGATTCCCTCCCCCTAAGATCTGCACCTTGCCCCAGATCCCCCATTATATGCATATCCCCGCTGGAGAAATCATCTGTCTGATGTGTGATATCTCGGTGGGGTTCATCCTCCTCCCACTACTATACTGGCCACCCTCCTCCTTCGTTCTAGAATCCCTCCCAGTTCGAAATCTGTTTTTATTTTTAAAGAAAATAGAAAAACCAAAAGACGACGCACGCAAATTGGCGCAGCCGGGCATTTCTACCTAGTACACACAACAACCCAGTGTCCGTGTGACGCTGGTGCCCCCCCAGTACAGTGAGACCTCACATTGGCCACCACACACAGCTATTTCATAAGTCGATTTTTCATTATTTCTCAACTATGATCTCTGATTTCTTATTAATTGCCAAGCGAGCTAATTGCATCTTAAATACACTTCGGTTTTCCATTAATTTCATCTCCCGATCTCCTGTCTGGCTGGTCTCGGGTGAGCTTTCACTGTACCGGGGCGATGGAAAAACTACACAAGTTTTCCACCCCAGTTGACTTTATTTTGGCTGGCATCACCAGCCGTCATATGGCCAAAAATTGTATTATGTACAAGTTTGTAGTTTGTGGCTTGAATTTTTCGCCATAGGTTTGTTGTGGCCACTAAATATAAATGCAAGCCGTACCAAAATAGCTTTCGAAAATTATAGAAAAAGACGCCAGGCCAGCTAAGCGGAAAGTGGAGGATTGCAGGAGGAGATTGGAGGCAAACCAGAGGCGGCGGCGGCATAATCAGCATGATCATCATGATGATGATGTGGCAGCAGCAGGCCTGATGAATAATCCGCTCTATATATACCTCTATAGTGTGTATATGTATGTATGTACAATAGTTTTGTGTGTATAGTTGTGTCTTTGTGTGCTCCAATTGCTGTTGTGCTGCGTTTGTTAGTTTTGAGTTTTTGTTTTGATTTTCTTGGTCGCTGCGTTGTCTTCTTCGCCGCCACAGCCTCTGGCTCCTCCGGCTCTCCTCCGGGGTGCTACTCCGCCGGCGATGACTCTATTATAAGTATCTCTCTCGTCTGGCTAATTGCAAACTTGATGGGAAGAGTGCAAAGTTCACTATCAGCTTTTGGGATGTATCCCAGCTGGACTACGTCTAGTTCCCGGGGGGGTCAATAAAACAGTTTGCTACTCGATCCAAGAGGATCACTACTTTGTTTAAACAAATTCGGTTCGCACACCTCTCGATGAACGATGAACTGATGTCTGATGCCTATATCGCGCACTTTTTTAAAACACTGGGTTGGTTTTTCTGTTTTTTGTTTGATGTTTTCTTTTTCTAATTCGTTTTTCTTGACACGCTGTGCTGCTGCTGCTTCCGATTTTATTTTTAAAACACTTAAATGTTCTTAAGTTTTTTGGGTTTCGTTCTCTGACGGCTTGATTATGTCACGTTGCCCACCGCAATTGTTTAAAATCCCTCGACCTGTTCCACCTAGATTTTCACCTTCCTTGCGGTGTAAACTGCGTTCTTATATTGCTCATACGCCGTGTATGCACCTCTGAATATATTGTTTCTATTCGGTAGAAAAAAAAATAAAATAATAATATGCCGAAAACGTTGAGAAAACAAACGCACACACAGATACACACACACACATCGATAAACAAATGCGCGAAAGGAGACGACGACGACGAGCGAGATGTTTAGAGATGGGGTCTCTAGAGATCTCGAGAGGGAGTCCCTCCGCCCGGAGAGTTTTGGGGGGCAGATGATCCGCAGTACCGTTACACGACGAAGACGACGACGACGAAGGCGATATATAGGTATATGGCTTTTATTGGAGCAGTGGCAGCCGACACACAGCCAACAAACGAAGATTTCAATCTGTTTCTGTTTCAGTTTCAGTTTCCTAAAAACTGAAAATTCTCAGCAACCGAGAAAGTGCTCGGTTCCGGAGAGGCAAGAGTGTATTTTTATAATTTTCCAATGGCGCAAGGCGCATACAGTTTAGAGCGAATGGCCAAACACACGGCCCAACACAAGTATCTACAAGATGCGCGCGCATCCTACGGATACAAGTGTACTCGTCGGGAGGCAGCATCAGCTGTGAGGCAGCCTTGGGGCGAATGGGGAAGAACAGAGCATGCGCGGGTAGCACTGAGAGGGAATCCCCCCGAGTCATGGCAGCTCTCAGTTATCAGGAGGCAGGAGAAAGATTTCACACAAATGGGAGATGGGAGAGACTAGGGTCTAGACTCAGCCAGTGTGTGTATAGTTTGGGGCAAAATATTAGCACTCTTAGACATCTAGAATATGTTTTATAGGGTAGGGCTTTAAATAAATTATTAATATTATGAATTGGATGATAAACAGCACAATAATCATGCAAACTTAATCATAAACCTTATCTCTCAACCGCCAAACCCTGAAATCTATGCCTCAGCATCGGCCGACTCACTAAGTAGTCATCGGTGTGATCCACAAAGTACTCCTCGACGATCCAGTTGTCGCCCTCATACTTGTCCACCGGCAGATCGCAGAGGGCCACCAGATCAAAGTGGTTGCGCTGCCGCTTCATCAGCAGGCACCGGGTGACGGCCACCCGCTCCTCATCCTCCTCCTCGTCCGGTTCCAGATGATCCAGGTCACAGCCGTTTTTAGCCGCCGCATTCTGGATGTTGAGCCGTTGCTCCAACTGGCGAAAGAACTGAATCTTGGCGGGCTAACCCTAACGATGACGATCGGGAAACACTATGCGCGTTGCTCAGCCCACTTAATTGGCGACAACGGCCTGGGCAACTGGCAGCAAAGCTGGCGAGGAGCAGGCGGCAGTCGCAACAGCACTATCTCATCACATCTCGGAGCAACGTCTCGTCCATCGCCCGTCCACCAGTTAATGTCAAATGATCAATTGAACACGAAAATAACTAGGACAGCGGGAAGGCTAGATGAGCGGGGAGGAGACGAGAGCCCAACCCCTCGACAGTGGACGGGAACTATAAAGATCTTGCTTAATTAAGAGCTTTCCACTGCAAAATGGCAAGTGTAGTTGTTTAACAGCTCTATTTAATATTTTTACGACTTGGATGGCTGTATTTTCGCTTTTCATTCACTGTCTAGGTTTTTATTAATTTTTATCTCAACGAAATTTATGCTAATAAGCGGTTGTCTGTCAAGTGTATCTGTCTATAAAGAGGGTTCATGGTTGATTAATTAAGAAAACTGTGAAATTTATTGTAGAGAAGGTCATGGCTAATTGATTATGAAATTAAAAACTACTGGGATCTGAAATATTTCTTAAGGTTCTTATATTATAGAGTTCTGTTTCCTTCCAACATATCTCATAACTTTGCTCTACTTTTTATGCTATCTTATCACGGGACTGATACAACTTAAGATTTTAAGTGGTTGGGCCCTTGAAGTCCACATAGACTGACTACTGGAGTTCTAAATATTCCGTATCATACTGGGAATGCACTTTAACATATCCACTGTAGGACCCCAAAACCATACACCGAGACACATCTAATGACAAATTTAGCACGCTGCCACATAGATAAGCATTCAACGAAGAAGATAGCCATAGTGAAGGAAAGGAGAGCGAAGATAGCTCTCTGATCACTCCACTGATTGGCTATCGAGAGCGATTGGTTGGGTTAGTCAACAGGTATTCTGATAACATAGAGGCCTAGCCGGCAGACACGCTTACTAGATAATCACTGTCGTGATCCGCAAAGTACTCGACCACTATCCAGTCCTCGGTGTATTGCATAAAGCGCAGTGGGCAGCTGGCCAAGATCAGATCGCGACAGTGATCGACCACCTTTGGCGCCGGCAGGTCACGCATTTTGATGTAGCACGGGATCTGTGAGTTCTCAAAGTGCTCGGCCACCTGCTGTGACTTTTCCAGATATCGCTTGAAGAACAGCATAGCGGGGGAAGATGGTACTCAAGAGTACTATAGTATTATAGTCTTATACTGAACTGAATTAATTGATCAATTAGTCGGCAGAGATTTTGGCAAAGCACTACAAGGGTACAAAGAGGCAACTATGTAACTGAAAATGCATTGATCTGTAAGTTCGGTGCTTAATTTTGTTCATTTACCATTTTGTTTTGCTTTCGGCATTTGTTTAGGGGCTTTCTTTATCACTACATTTGTTTATAAATTCTGTTTTTAGTTGCTATACTATTATATATACATATATATATTTTTTTTACCGATTTTTTTCATTGCCCTTCCTATAATTTTTCACTTTGTTTGCTATGTGTGGGGTTGTGGTTTAAAATGAAAAGTTTTTACCTTAGTTTGCGACTGACGATTGTTGCGTCCGCTGTCGCGTTCGTCCTTGGCCCGGTCGCGGTGCCGGCGACGGGAGCTCGAGTGGGAGGTCTCGTCCCTGTAGCGGTTCTTGTGCTGGCGCCGGCTCGAGGCTGGCGACTTGCGGTGCGATCGCTTCGACCGCTCCTTGCGTCGGCGGGATGAGATGCTGTCATCGAAACTGCAAATGAGAGAAAGGTGATCGCTAATTAGTTAATGGCACGCTCGAGAATTATTACCTAACATCAGCACCCAGAGAGCTCGAGAGCTGGCTTGGATGAATGGCCGTCCTTGGAGCAACGCCCAGCGCATGGACGACATGGCGACATGGAAAGCTACTTAGCTACTTAGCAGCTTGCCCAGCCGTTAAGCCGTTCCACGTTCCACGCTCTACACTCTACGCTCGCCTTTGCCTCCGGATTCTTAAGCCAGGCAACGGGCAACACACTCTACTCTACTCTACACAGCCGGCAAATCAACGAGACGTGTGTTGGCGAATCGGTTTTGCGTTACCAATCAAGTTAATCAACTTGGCCGGATGGCCGGATAGCTACCTCTGGCTGGCTATCTGGTAGCAGCAGCCCACCTTCGGCGAAATTCCTTTGAGAGTACTTCATGGTCCGAGAGGAATGACACAATACTGCGACAGTACTCGGCATTACCCTAACCGAGAGCAGCCCAGTAGTCCCACCGATCGAGGCCAGAAACTGTGTCAATAACATCGGTAGCTCGGCGGGCAGCTCATGTTCGTGCTCATGTTACATCCACTATGCCACACCACACCACACCACACCCACCCCAGACAGAGCTCCGTAAGATTACGGGTGGGTGGCAGAGCGATCTTGGCATGAATCAGCTGATGTTCGAGAGATAACTGACCTATGTAGTGGAGAGTGGATATCCGAGTTCCGAATTAAGATCCAAGAAGTCAAGCCACCATATGCTAATAAGGCAGGTTAGCCAACCCAACCAGCCAGATTACGAAAAACTCTGTCGGTCGCCCACGTGGCCCCCAAAAATCATCTAAATTTGGGCACAAATTATGAGAAACACAGAACCGAACGAAGCTGAAAGTGACTTTGACTACAAGTACGTTTGCACACAGCTGCACCGTGAATATATCTATCTATCTATCTGTTCCGAGTGTATTTCTATCCAACTACATGACAAAAGCTCAACCGAAACGCCTGCGCACAGCACTCCAAGATCCAAGACATCTGAACAAAAATCTTGAACAACTTGAGCGCACACGCTGCTGCTCCACCGTCGTAGGCTGGAAAGCCTCTTGGCCAAAAAACAAAAAAACTAGAAACTCTGATCTTTCTGACTGGCACTGGCACTGGCGTCTGTTGCGGAAAAGCCGCTTACTGGTAGCTGGCCATGCTCATTCAAAATTTTGATTTATGATTTGTGACGCGCTGCGTGCAAATTAGACCAGCTTTTATGGCAAAACTGTAATTGGATATTAATGATTCGTTGATTCAGATTCGAGATCCAGAACTCTGACAGCCTGGTGGGGGGTGTATGAAGCAAGTTCACAATACTTTCCCGATTTGGCTTGGAACATTTCGGTTCGGCGTTGTGTAAGGTAATTGGCTCAATATTTCACTCAAGGCACTGCACGAACGACAGGTCGAAAGCTTGACTAATAAAAGCCTCATAAAATAATAATATCTTTTGACCTAAAAGGGGTTCTGCCTGTGCCTGGGGAAGGTAAACAAAGGGTTCGGTCGCCGCCGGTCGCTGTCAAGTGAAGAAATTCCGATACTGGCGGGGGAATACGCGATAAGATATCAGGTGGAGAAATAATACTCTAAACTACGACACTGCGGTAGCTATTACGATTCCGACTAGGGTGTTGAAATCGATTATCGTTTGAGTTTGAGTTTTTGGACAATCTTTCCAATTTGACTGTTTTATTGTCACACAGAAATTCGACAAGTTATGACAGTCTGTGGGAAACAAGATTAGATTCGGGAATCTCACCCAAGAAGGGTTCTTCACATTTGGCAAGTGCTTGATATTTCCAAGGATGGAGAAATCGCACCCATATGTATGTTTAGCCGACTGCCCTTGAGGCTGGCACTCCAGGGGTTCTATGTACTTATTGCTTTCTGTTGGCCTCCACTTTTAGCAGACTCACAGATGAGTTGGCTTTTATGACCAGGCCAATCCCATTTCTGGCCTTATCACCTCGCACATGTGGACACAGGCACTTCCTAGAGCGATTGTGACGACCTTGACCGAATCTGGTGGCCAATTTTGCGCAATTAAGAGCCAACAAGCCCCAGTGTCTTGACCGACTTCCTTAATGGCTGGCCATTTGTATACCTTTGGGTCGATAAAGCGTTAAGATCCAACCAGTCAGATAATCCCATCCGCTAAGAACAATAACCTGCTGCAAATTCTTTAAAGTGACATTTCGAGAATGCTTCTTACTGGGGGAGACTACCAAGTATATGGAGCCCATGAAAATAGTTTCTTATACGCTCTCGTCGCGTTATTGAATTATGAAATTAATCATTCGAAAACCAGTTTTTTTCCCATGATTTACATAGAGCACAGCTGAGACTGAGATTGAGACTGAGACACTTTAAACCCACCAACCAAACAGCTCAGCTCAGTGCCTGCAACTGCCGACAAACATTTGTTGCGGCCCGAGAGATTTTTCTTCATTTTTATTATTATTTTGTATTATTTGTTGTATAGCTTTTTTGTGCTGACCCTGAAATTGCCATAAATACATTAAGCAAAGCGTAGCGCACATATGCGATCTGCCCTCCGCCAGATACCCGTTCCCTCACCTGCCCATATCCATAAAAATATATACAAATATACTAAAAAAAAAAGTGTTAACAATTGGATTCGAATTTTTGCTTCCAATGAACTGCAGAAGTTATGCGTCATTTAAAGTTATGCGTTTACACAAAAAATACAAAAAGTAAAAACCCCATAGCGGTTGAATAGCCCAAGAAATGCCTGGGATGGTTCAAGGTTCACGAATATCATGGTTCGTGATCTATTTATGGTTTGTCAGCTCAATAAATATTCAACATTTTGATAGACAGTTTATCAAATCGAAAACTATAAACCAAAATTATGGATCAATAAACCCCAAACTGTGTCAAGAAACGGTTCAGGGTCTTATGCTTTCATAGTTCATGGGTTGTCTAATAAATCTATTCTAGAATTCTCTTAAAAATATGTAGTTTGATACGGAAATGGCAGATCCCTCTTATTAAACTCCAATTTGTCATTTAAATTCGACTTCCCAAGACTCCCGATACGGAATAATTGTTTATTAAAGCTAAATATTTCCAAATCATTAGGTAATCGGGTATTCAAATGACCATTTGTCTTGGCTTCCTATTTATACTTGTGTGACACCTGAGACAAGGGAATCCAGCTCCGACTTTATATTTTATTCGATTCTAAGCCATATGTATGTTTTTTTTTGGCTGCTCATTGATTAAGGCAGAAGGCAGAGTAGTACTGAACATATATCTCTGTCTTCTAGTATTCCCCATAATGAGAAACCGGATTTTTTGGCTGAACCAGACCCTGAAGGGTATGGGTAGTGGAATAGTGGGGTGGGGGGTCTGATCGAGCGCCTTAAATGACAAAAGAAGTGCCGTTACAAATACTCCCTCCATAGTATATAAAAATATGAAAGAAAGGCTGAAATTATGAACAAAGAATGACTAAGTGGTTGAGTATGTTAGCAGCCCAAACACAGCTGCGGGATTATGCAAATCCATTTGGGTGGCAAATGGTTGGAATTGAGGGCGAGAGCCCAAGTGACGAGATGGGGTGACGTTGGCCAAATGCAAGGTCATTGGTTGGTTGCGTCTGCGCAAACAGAAGACTTGGCCCAAGCCAAGCCAGGCCAAGTCAAGCCATCCAAGACATCAATAAGCACTTCAAGTAAGTGAGATGAGTACAACAAATAATGGAAAGGCCTTTGTGCGTCAGCTTAAGAGCTTCGGGGCTGGCTGCCACTGGAGGCTGGCTGGCGGAGAAGGAAGTGTCACTTGGCTCGCCTTTCACAGCTGACGGTCATGTCGGGTTCAAGCTGCCCGCCAGTGTCTGAGTCAGGCAACGAGGGAGATCGTTCGGTTAAATGAACGTAATGAAATTTGCGTCGAGATTGTACCCAGCCCCTGCTCACCCAACCACCCTCCCCCCACCGGCCTGCTGGCTATTTTTTTAGCCGGCCATTACTGTTAACGAAAACAAACAACAGTTAGCGAACTCAAATCAACAACAAGCCAAATTAAATATGCCAAGAGCCAGCCCCGATCGGATACGTAAAAGGAAGCGGCGGCGGCATCGGCGATGAAAACATTTTGTGTGCAATTTTAAATCAAGTCTAGAAGATCTCTCGGATACTGCATTGTTTTATTTCGGATACTGCCTGTATTTGTTTTAATTTTTTATTTTTTATTTTGTTTAATTTTTGCGTAGTCAATCACCTTTCGGCTGACTGCTTGTAGGAAGTCAATGAAAAACATTAAATTCATTTCGTTTGGCAGTGCTGCTGAAAGTTGCATCCATTATTCACTTTTGTTTTCCGATTGTCTGGTTTGTTTGGGTTTGGTTGGCTTCATGTTTCGCTTAGGCCTGCCTTGCGCTGTCGGAAATCGATCGAGATCGAGATTTGTAAGCTCAAGATCTAAGCTTCGGTGTCAGCTTAGTTAGGCGGCGGAGGTAGCAGCATCGATTATGATCGTATATGGGTCTGCGGAGACAGGTCCGGTTTGTTTCGATCGTGATAAACGTCAGATAAATGAACCCGAACCCGACAATACAGAAGCCAACCGAATACGAAACAAAAAGGTGACCCCTCCCTTGGAGATCACAGAGAGAAACCATGCCAACCAAGGTGTGGACAGAGTGAGGACTCCATTTGTCCAGATGCTGACATAATGGGCTGGGCTATATACTCAGGTATATGATTATGACCGAGTCATATGGAATAACAAAGCTTAAATGGCAGTTTTAAACTCAAATTAATGTGTTAATTGATCGAAGCTACCATTTTGGTTCCTAAGTGCCTTCTTGAAGAACTCACTTGCCCAACGGGAAAGTGCCCAACGAGGTTGAGACTCTCGGGCGGCCTTAAGTCAACAAATGGACGGAAAATGGGCACCCAAATGAAGTGCGCCCCTCCACTCGAGATCGGAGAACGTTAAAAGCTTTGCATTCGACCCAGCCCGGCGCTTGGGTTGCCTAATGAGTTGCCGAATGGAGCTCGCTCCAAGTTGGACACCACTGCTCGGCGGCGGCTCTCACAAGTAGGGGCGGTGTGCTTGACCAAATTTGGCGGAGATCTTGAACCGAATCGTAGCGGCACAACGCCAACAAATATAAACAAAAATGAAATAAAAACAAAAAACAAACATCATCGAGAACGAGATTGAGTTGGGACTGATGTGATGGAGATCGAGGAGGAGGAGTAGAAGGAGAAGGAGGTGGTGCTGGCTTTAAATGAAGTGCGGACAGAACGCTTAGTCAGCATCCAAGCTACGAAGCTGCCACTCAAGGCTAGAGCTCCAGTTTCGAGTTCGGTTTCCGCATACTGAAGAGATACTCACTTATACTCACACGTCGTGGACCCCAAGAGCTCCGTCCGACGGCGCTGCTGCTGTTGCGTTTTCTGGTGGATCTGGAGATTGTTGTTGCCGTCCGATGGGGGCAACAGCACGCGGTCGGGATAGAGCGGCTTGGGGGCCCACGAGGCTGCTGCCACATAGATGTCCGTTCGCGGAGGCGAGGGATGCGGTTCAGGGGTCCCAGCCGCATAGCTGTAATAGCCGTCCTCCGGCTCATCCACCACGGAGAGCCGGTGCTTCGTTGAGGATGCCTCTCCCAGGTCATCGCTGTACAAATACTCGTGCATGGATCGGGCGTACTTGCTGTTCCTCCTCCGCTGCTGGGCCGGTGTTAGCTGACTAGGCTTGCTTCGTAGCTGCACCAACTCGTCCTCGCCAGGCGAGGCCCGTATCCAGGAGCTAGCTGGCACATACTGCCGCTGCTGGTGTGTTTGCACCAGTTTCGAAAAGTCCACGTAGAGCGACTCGTCTGTGGCCGGTTTGCGTTGGAACTCATCGTCCTCGTCCCGGATGCGCGTTCCGTTCTCCTCTGTGTCTCCGTCCCGATCGTCCTCGTCGTCATGGGGAGTGGTGGGCGCGCCCACGGAACTGTAGAAACTATAGTTGCTGGAGGACTGTGAGTAGGAGCGGTTGCGGCCGTAGAACTCCTCCTCGAAGGGCAGGCCCTGGGGGAACTTGTTCGAGAAGGCCTTCTTCAGACGCGGCGAGTCGTGGGAGTCACTGGAGCCCGTCGAACTGCAACCGGCCCCCTCTCCGCCGTTGCGCTGCTTGAGACTTAACTTGGGCGTGGCCGGCAACTGCCGGCGCTGAGCCAGAGGAGTGGCCTTGCCTGCCACTCCGCCTCCTCCTCCTCCGTTAATGAGATCATTGTTGGCTGGCTGCCTGCGCGCTGGAAGCGGCGGCTGCGGGGCCGGGTAGTTCTTGCTGGAGCGTTGGCTCAAGCGGGCGCCCGGGTAGTTCTCCTTGGCGGCACTGGCCACCGTTGACTGGTGAGTCCGCTTCTGGCTGGTTGGAGTGCCCATCTGTTGCGGCTGATACTGTTTCCTGGCAGTGCTCGGTGTGGTCACGGGACGGGGTGCCTGATTGGTTGGCGGAGCTGGAGCCCTAGCCTTGCAGTGCCTCGGGGGCACTGTGGGATTTGAGTTTGTGGAGCAGGTGGTTTCAATGCGACGGATCAGCTTGGGGGTCAGGGGTTTAACGCTGCCCCCGTTGACCAATCTCTGGTGCTGATGCGGCTGTGGATGTTGGTGGGTGTGTGACTCCGTCTGAGGCTTGTGGCGATTGCTGCTGCAGTAGCTGCTTCTCCAGGGCTGCTGACGCACAAAGCGGCTTCCATGTACCCCCTGCTGGTGGATCGAGGACGAGGACGAGGCTGTGGACGAAGAGGAGGATCCCACTGCCGGGTTGTTGCTTCGCCCCGGCACAGATTTCACCACAGCTCTGTTGGCTCCACTACTGCTGAGGGGCTGGGCGGCAGCGGAAGCTCCCACTTGACTGGTGTTGCTGTTGTTGTTGCTGTTGCTTGTGGCACTACTGTTGTAGCCACAACTGCCGCGCGGCACTCGAAAGGAGCTGTATGGCCGAAAGCCACTTCCATATTGTTGTCCAACGACGGGCATTTTGTTAGCTTTCTGTTTTATGTTTTTTATTTTTTATTTTTTATTTCGTTGTTAAATAAACTCGCTTGTTGGTTAATTATTCGTAATTTCAGATGTTGCTTCAGGCGGTGATTTTGTTATTTTTTTTTGTATCTTGTAGTTACTGTATGTGATCTTGTTAGAATTGGCGTTGAAATTTAAACTGGTGAACGTTTACTTAAAACGCGTGCACTCCGAAGATCGCTTATCTCAAGCTTTATCGTTATCATTTGAATGCTGCCGTGTTTGAATTCGTTAATTATATGGTTCTCATTGCCAATGCTGTGCACACACACTCTGCCTGTCGCTGAACTACACCCAGTTTTACGCGATTTAATGCTACCAGCCTGCTGGCCAGCCTTCGCTTCAGTACAAAACTATCAAATTGCTTTCCTTTTAGCCGCTGATTTAGACAGAACGCGTGTAGTTAACACGTTCTCGATGGCTTATGACTTGGCCAGTCGATTGCCCCAGAGAAACACCTCCCCGCCCCATCAGTCAGGTGCAGCAGTTGTGCGACTTCTTGCTGGCCGCATTTCATTTTCGCCTGTCAGCACCGCAGAGGCAGTGGCAGGCCAACAATTGAATTAGCCACCAATATAACCCTGAACCTTGGCTGCGATTTAGCCGGGCCACAAATCCAATTGGCCATTGGAAACTGGACATTGGCCACTAGCCACTGGCAAGTTCATTGATAAGACCCCCAAAAACACAACCAGTTAAGACTCTTTGGCTTTGGCTTTATGCAATTCGATGGGTGAGCAAGAAATACGTTTGTAGAAAGTGTCGGTGGTGGGCCTGTGTCTGCGACTGCGCCTCCGCCTCCATCTCCGCAAGAGCTCAAAGACCCGGCTGGAGCGAACAGGTCCTCCGCCGACCAGTTTTCACAATTTTACTTTTTTTTAACCTGATTCAAAAAGGAAACACACCACAAGCTGCCAGCCCCAAACGGGTCAACAACAAGTTGTTTGTGGGGGGGAACCTCCTCTGCTTGCTGATGAGTAATAATCGGAATATCGGAAATGCGTGCAAAATCCCTTGGCCAATAAAAACACAATCAGCACGTCCGGTTGTGATGTATTCGCTTCTTCCATGACTGCACCGAATCGTGTTCTCTGATAAGTCATTGGCGCCGTCATAGTCGGTTTTTGGTATCTTATCGTGGTTAGTTAGCCCCTTCTATTACCCCCCACTCCTGCCTGATCTCGTTCTTCAAAAAAAAAAAAAATAAAATAAAAGTGTGCACAGCATTGGAAATTCGGAGAATTATTAGATGTGGTTTTTTGGTGGCCATTGGAATGGAAATTCCAAAGCCCAGAGTCAGCGGAACACATTATTATTTTTGGCCAGGATGCATAAACAAATCACAAAACGAAGCTCTATTATTCAGTATGCAATGAACACTTTGCACTTGACAGCTGCACTTTGTTGAAAATTATAAACAATAATTTAGCCGATATTGCTATACATTTCTTTCACAAAACACTTGGCGGCGGTTGCACGACGGCGGCGACGACGAGCGCAGAAGCCAGCACCTCCATTCGCTGGTGAGTTGTCGTTCCGACTGAGCAAGTGTCGGTTGCTGGGGCTCGGTTTTCGATTGTCGGTGGTTGTCGTTTCTCAGCTGGGTAGCTGGGGAGCTGAGCGCATTTCCAGTTTACAGGCGATCCGATGAGCGAGCCGCGTAAACTGAGTTCTTCTCCACGACGTTGTTACCGCGTTACCGCGACCACCACATGCGTGCGCCCCAATTGATGGCTTGTAATTTGAATAAAAAATGATTGAAATTGAAAATGATCGAAAACAATAAATAAATCGGAAAGCAAGGAAAGCGGAAATGCGAACGAACCATTTTGGAGACTATTCCGCTGCCAAGGCATTATCATTCTGTATGATTTTCATATTTGGAGTGTGGATTTTCGGCCACTTCCGCGTTGCAAGATGTCACCACCGGGACTGAGTAATGGGCCGGGGCCAGGTCGATTAATCTGATCCGGCTGGACACTTAGCCAGCGTGTTAAACAACAAATGCAAAGGTTAATAAACAATGCGACTGCCAGGCATGAAAACGTCATTTTATCGACAAAGAAAGCGGTCGCTGCTAGTGCCGTATAAATTACAAAACGCGACTCTGATTAAGAAGATATATAAAAACAGAGAAAAACTTCCCGGCTCCCGGGGTGCAATGGCGGTGGTGGAGAGATGCACAACTGATGTTGTGGTCATGCCTAAAAAGGCCATGGCAAGTGTATTAAAAAATAATAAATGCGACATCGACGCGCCTCGGTCGTCCGTCTGCTTCTGCGTCTGCGCGCGTTGTTTTGAGTAATATGCAAATACGACTTTAATACGCAGGCGCATAAATTAAGGCAAGGAAATGCAACGGACAACCCGCCGCCAGGATTCAACGCCCACAGTCGCCCCAAAAAGGGGGTCAGCACAAAGAAACCACCGAATTCGCATTAATTTACAGTAAGCCAAGTCAAGAAGATGACTCCTCGCTTGCAGGAACTGATGCCACAACGCACAAATTTCACTTGCCATTTATGGCCGCATGTTAATTTGTCTCTCCGGCTGCTCCTGCTGCATCTTTATGGCCCATGGACCATTAAAGACATGACCGTTTACAAGCCATTGAAAGAAAGCGAGTCCCAAGGAGCTCAGACTGCGTGGGCAGGACTCTTCGACTGTGACTCTCGCCTCTTGAAATAAGGTTTTGGAAAGCTGTGGGAATACCCATGGAGCAGTAGGCAGAGCCAGTTTGCCAATACCAGACTGGGATCCGGGATTTCCTTAACAATTTATAGGTGGGTAAGAGATTACTTACAAAAAGGACTCTGGTAACAACTAAATCTTATACACCTAAGCCAAGTATCTATTTATAAGATTTAAAAATTAAGGATAAACAATCTAATATACTTATACAACTATTTCTTACACACTAATGTTTCAAAACAATTGGCTTTTGAATCAATATACATGAGAATAGCCTTTACATTTTGAATCTTAAAGCTAATACCAAGCCATTGACTGCTTACGCGTCGACTTTCATTTCCTTAGAGCAGCAAAGAGCTTGAATTTAGGATTTAAAACTGCCTCATACATTCGATTTACTTACGTTGGCTCCTTGGATATTTGCGATGAGTTCTTGGCATCGAGTTCGTGCCTCCGTCGCTTGGCCGCCGATCTCGTATGGTGTGTCTTGGTGATGCGAGGCCTGTTTGCGGTAATAGAAAAGGTGAATGAGTACCGAGTTTTGGTGGCTACGGTGCCTGCCTGCTGCGAGAGGTGTGTGTATTTGAGTAATCACAAACACAGACATCCGCAGGAGAGCAGGCAAAGAGTATGGGAAACGGATTGGCGGCGGAACTTACGGCGACGGTGCCTCTACTGGGGGTGGCGAGTGATCGCCAGTATCCAAACGTCGGCGCTTGTCTCTTGTTCCTGCCGAGGAGCGATCCCTTGAGTGGTGGCGTCTCCGTGTTCTGGGCATCTGGAAAAAACATAGACACACCGTCTGTTACATCTCTATATATTTCCCATAAGGCACATATATCTTTGAACCAAAGGCAAGGGCAACCCCCACCCCATCAGCCCACAAAATCTGTTCCCACCAAAAAG
This sequence comes from Drosophila bipectinata, assembly GCF_030179905.1. NCBI lineage: Eukaryota > Metazoa > Arthropoda > Insecta > Diptera > Drosophilidae > Drosophila > Drosophila bipectinata. Next base: position 14,932,453 of record NC_091739.1, read on the forward strand.
GTGAGTACAGTGGCATACAGCTGGCACTAACACACACACGCAAGCCACAAATTGCATTTTGACCGACGCTTGTGTTGGTGTGGGAGAAACAGACCACAAGCCCAAGCTTTCCACACGCACTTTGATGTTAATGACGGAAAACCTCTCCAAACATGTACCTTTTAACTAGTATTTTCTTTTTTGGGGCCTGGCACGGGCTGGCTTGTGGCAAAACAGCGCGCAAATTGATTTTTGTTGTACTCGCACTATTGTTGTTGCTTGGCGTCTTGGCTGGCTGGCCAATTTACGCAGCTGTCGTCTTGACTTTGTTGGCAATGCTGCAGCCGCTCCTGGGTATCTGTGCTCACAGGACCCCTTCAAGACTGACAGGATTAGCTATTTTAGCAATGATCGCCACGGAAATCGTGTTTTTTGCCTTAAAATTCACGTCACTTGGTATTTTATTCACCACGTCTGTGAGGTAGAGTAGGGATGTGTAAAATATATCAAAATTTATCGATATTTTTTTTTTTCACACAACCGAAATATTTTTAACGTGATATTTGTATATACAGATATATACTTAGATACCTGGCAGGTATTGCTACAACGGCTTAGTTTCGCTATCTTACCTCTTCGGCGTTATGCGTTCTATTTGGCGCAGACGGCGAGGGGTGCGGCAACTGAGGGGGTGCCGGCAACGCTAGGAACGGCGACCGGGGCAAATAGAGGCGCTGCCACAATCCGCTCAGGAGCTGTGTTAAGGCCGGCCAGGAGAGTCTCGCTTGCTTTGAGTTGTTTTCGCCGTTGAGGTGCATGGGTTCCTTGTTCGGCTGGAATTGCATGTGGTTGTCCGCTTCGTTTTTGTGTTTGCTCTTCTTCCTGCGTCAGTTATGTTTTGGCGCCTTTTTTTCTTTGCGTCTTGGTTTGAGGCGCCTGGGCAAGCAGCTACCTCCGCACAGTGCTCCACCGTTGGTGGGGACACAAATTTGCTAACTTGATGTCAAAATAAATGAATTATGTTTTGTTTTGCAACCGCTAAAATTGAATTGCACACTTGTTTAAAAGTGTTGTGTAAAACTCATTTTTATTTCAGTGTTGCTAAATTTAGGTACACATATAAAAAACTTACGAGTCCCTGGTATGTTATCGGTGGGTCGTTAAGTGTTGGGTAATGGATTTGGGGCGCCAAATGACATTTGAATTTGAAAAAAATAAATTGACGGTCTGCTCCTGATCTTATTCCCACTCCTCACTTCTTGGATAACGTCTTTCCTAAAATAGACCAGAAATAAGAAAGCAAAAGCCTACTAACTATAACTTAGTGTCACAGTCTCTGATGTATTCCGATTATTCAGCTCTTACTGTCTTGCAGAGTGCAAAGAAAAAGTTTACAGAACGCCTAAAGTCAAAATAGGCTTATCGGGAACAACGCAATTTCTTTCAATATAGTTTAATCCGAGAAATATGTAAAATATTTCCTCAGCCATAGTCATGCCTCTGACCAGCTTTGGCTGTTAACATTTAACATAATGTTAAGGTGGAAAACATTCCAGAGTGGTTCATGTCTATGCTATTGCGAACAGTTCGAAAGTAATAAAAGTCAAATTAATTCAATTTAAAATATGTGGTATAAAAGCCAATATTATTTATATATTTAATGTATATAGAATAAATAAATAAATTGTATTTTAGGTCAGAAAACCTCGTACCTTATAAATTTATTTTTAACAGCTGACTTTCTAGGGGTTAGCTCTGCGCTTGCGCTGTTTTGGCGCCTAAGAATAATACGGGGGCCGTTTCACTAAATTGCATAACAATACGCCAACGAAATAACGGTATCGTTATCGTGCCCACGCGCTCAGTCAGATACTGACGTCCACCGTCGTGTGCGCGGATTTCCGGTCTCCTGAGCGTTTGAAGCGTTTTTCCTCGCATTCGCGTTGCTGGAAAAAAGCATCCTGCCTACCAACGAAAATATCCTTTTTTTTAAGCCAGCTTTGAAATTTGGGCCAGGGAATCGTAAGTCGAATGGCTGCATAGTTAAGTGCGTGGCACCCAGCCTGAAATGCTAATGCCCCGCCCACGCAACAACGGTTGCAACATCGTTGACCGCCAGTCAAGTGGAAAGCACTGCTCGTAGCATCGGTTTAAAATCCCAAAGGCCATCCGGGTCCTCCAGCAGCATCCTTGCCAGTATCCTACCAGGAATTGGCTTTCAGGAAACCTGTTCCTAGTGTCCTCCCATGGAAGATGTGAGTGTTTCCTTATCGATTTTTGCCCGGGTCCGGGAGCTCTGTCAGTAGTAGTTGTGGGGCCTAATCCGAGACTCGCGTGATTCAGATGGAATATTCAATTACACACACACACACACTCACACTGAAGCGAGGGCGCAGGCCTTTTTTGGGTCACGAGGCAGCTGGGAGTGTGTTGGTGTCTGTATCTGTGTGTGTTGACATTGTCCTGGTCTCGTTTTCGCTTTCGGTTTCGCATACACGTGCTTTTTTTTGATGGCGGGAGGGGCAGGATGGGTATCCTACGTAACAACCTTACTGCATATACGATCTATAATTCATGACGTTGGCCTACGCGCCTCTTTCGATTTCAGCTGGAACCGGAAACGGAAACGGTAAAGGTAAAGGGAACAGGAACTGGAACAAGTGCGGCCCAGTGTACGGAAACGAAACCGATTGCGCAAAAGGACTGAACGCATCCGCAAGGCATGGACACCGCTGCTGCTGCCGCCGTTGTCGTCGCCGTTGACCTGAGTCCCACGAGCAACGGAAAGGCGCCGCTCCTCAGCAGCTCTAAGGCCAGTTACGCCCTCGTTACCGGATCAGGCTCGGGATCGGGGTCAGGGTCAGGGACAAGTTCGAATCCCGCAAGTGGAGCAGCCTGCGATTGCTTGGGCAGTACTGTGGAGGCTATGTCGGTGACCCCGCCACCCACTCCACCCTCCCGTTCAGGGGATAGTCATGCCATGGAATCCTGCAAAAGCTCCAAAGATGTTGGAGCCCAAGGAGCCGCAACAGCATCACCAGCCGTCGAAACCAGGACCACTCAGGACTCAATCAGCCATCCCGCCACATCACAGTCTTCCGCCAACGCTTCCACAACGCCAACGTCTGCCTTGCTTGCCACAGCCACAGCCACCGCTGCACCGGGAACGGGATCGGGATCGGGATCGGGAATGGGAACGAGTACGGTAACGGGAACAGGAACACCAGCCACAGATCAACAGTCGCCGGCAGTCACCACCACAACGACTAGTCCGCCACCCAGTGTGGGTGAGCTGCTCCATTGGCAGGACATGCCGCAGTACCTGCAATTCAATCCCTATGTGCTGCGAGGATACCGACCCCTGCAGACCTTCAAGGGTTGCCTGCTCAGCCTCTTCTACTGGCACAACGAGACCATCAATATACTGACACATGGTGAGTGCCCGCCCACAAGTCATTTGCCACCTGACAGCTTGCAACTTGTACCTTTTCTTATACCCCATCCCACTTCTACCATCCACCTTCCGCCTCCCACCTGTCGCCACTTGCTCATTTATCGATCCCGCTCTTTTGGCTCGTAACAACAATCACGGCCAAAGCCAAGTGTAGGCACGTAAATAGATTAGGTTGGCATTTCTAATGAACCACCTTGGCCAGGGTATGCATAAGGAAACAGACCCCTCCCCCATCAGCCTTACTTAACAGTCGGTTGCAAGTCTCTTTATACATTTGTTGCCACTTGTTTATGCTTCTATTTCAATGTTTTAAACGCAAAGTCGATTTCCCAAACTGCTACCTGCATTATATATTTTTGACACAAGTATTTCCTTTTATTACAAAACATTACTAAATTACCCCAAATGGACCACAAAGAATCACTGCCAGTTCTAGTAAAGAACACACTTCTCTGCGGGGTTCATGGGCGAGCCCGCTGGGCACTGGAAGACCTCCGAAAACTGGTCGAAGTTGGACAAGGATCCAATGACACGAATCTGGCCGGGCATGTGCTGATCAGTGGATACCTGCATAGCCCTCACAACGGGATGAACATCGTTGCACCAAATCTGTGCAAAGCTTATGAAGAACAGCTGCAACCCGGAGTAGTTCAGTGTGGGCAGGCGCTCCTCTTCCAGTTCCAGTGCACCTCCATATGTTCTTAGCTGTTCGTCGTACCACTTCCTGTAGGCGGTGTACGCAAGCCGGACGCCTCCATTGTCGGCGATGTTCTCCGACTGCGCAATGGACTTCTTCAACTGAATCCCATCGTACGCGTAGTTCCCATACTGTCTGGTGAAGCACTTCCTCCGATCCTGGAAGCTGTTGCTCGACCTTTCGTCCCACCAGTCATGTGCATTACCATGGGAATCGAATCCCCGACCAGTATCATCAAAACCGTGGATTAGCTCGTGCCCAATCAAGTAGGCCAGGGATCCGAACGTGATCGCATTGGGATAGACATCGGCCCAAATGTAGAAGGGCTGGAGCAGCGACACCGGCACTTTGATGGTATTCTCTACCAGGATATTGGCTGGTGTATAGCTAAGCGTTTCGCCGGCATCCAGAGGTTCCGCGGGTTGGTGGAGCTTCTGTCGAGTTTGACGAGCTGCCACCAGACTTATCTGGCGGAAATTCTCAACATAGTCGGTGCTCTGCAGATTCAGGCCCTCGAACTCCGCGGTAAAGTTGTGGTCGACGTAGTTGCTCACCTGTAGAGTCATGCCCTCCAGCTTGGCAATGGCAAGGTTCCGGATGGGTCTCTCGATCCAGTCCAGCAGGGGACTGGAGCGCAACGACTCCCTGAAGGTGGCCTTCAGTTGACGCCAAATGGACTCTATCTCAGCGGAAGACTTATCATTGTTGTACCGCCTGTAGAACATGTTATCAAGATTCTTGGCGAATATTTTCTTGACGATAGTCAGACAATCCTTTTCTTGTTTCTCGGGGGAATCGGCTGGGATCTCAATGAATTCGTAGATGAGGCGGAAGTACATATAGTTGGCCACCGTTCGCCTGGGAGTGCGTTTTAGGACCTCTACCAGATTACGCTGAAAACGGGAACCGAACTCGTAGATATCGTCCGTCACCTTCTCGTCCAGCGTGATGGAGACCAGTCGCGATATGTCCAGGGTGGGGGCGTAGCGCTTATTCATCTCAGCGATACTTATCAGTTCTGTTAGATTTTTGATATCCAGGCCGTCAGACTCGTCCACCAATCCGCGGGCAAGGTCGACCTCAAAATTGATTAGCTCCTTGGCGGTTCGTTGCGCCAGAGCTTTCTCGACTCCAAGAAAAGTTTGCAAATAACTCTTTATGGTGCCTTGGTACTTTTTCCGATAGATTTGGGTCTCATTGTCAACGTACATGCTGCGAGACTCCAAAGGGAACTCCTGCTGTCCCAAATATATCCTATTGATGCTGTTATTGGCAATGTCTTTAGAGACGTCCAAGCCAATAAGCGGGGATATTCCATAGCTGTGGGCCATCCTGGCTGTGGTCTCCACCCAGTCAAAGTCATCCTCCTGCCAGGAGTCTCCCTCGAGAACTGGCATCGTCCCGAACTCAGATATGAGGTTTCTCAGCTTCTCAGGGTAGTTCGGCAAAAGGTCTTTTATTTCGAGGCATGACTCATAGAAGTGTTTCACCTGCAGATCCTCAGCGGTGTCGTGCTCATCCGTCGGAGTGTTCAGCATCTTCAAGATCTTGCGGTTGTAGCCCTTGGTCAGGGTGTCGAATAATCCGGTTGAAACCAACTGGAGACTGAACGCTGAGTTGATGCGTTCGTAGCTGCCACATGCGAATTTGTAGAAATTCTCGCAGGGATCTACGTTTTTGTTCATGAAGCTCGAGATTTCTGCAGCCTTGGCCTGGCGCTTCACTTCCCGGGTATACCAAGTGTCTTGGCTCAGGTTTTCCCCGTGGACGAGTACGGGAACAACCAGAAATAATGCGTAGAGCAACCGCATCTCGAAGCTATTTGTGGGAATCTCACTGATCGACTGTCCAGCCCGATTCACTTCATCCAATAAGAGCGTCGTTATTTGCGCATCTCAAAGGCGACCTCGAGGGGTTATCGCGAATAAAAACACAGGCCAACAAGGGCCTGAAAACTGGGTTTTCCTTCAGAGAAATAATTAAAAATCGTAGATATATTTCATTATAATCGTGTTCGTTGTACGCAGTAAATAAATTCGATCGTTATTGGTTGAAACTTTGGAGTATTGGCGACCGTTTCATGTACATTTTTGGCTCTGTTTCTTTAGAAATCTAATAATCTCAATTATTTTATAGAAATAATAACATTTTCTAAAATTTGTAATACTGTGTTAAAATGAGTACGGAACGCTTACTCTTAAATTACCAGCAAATGGGTTTGTATGAGAATGAGAACTAGCTGGACAGCCAATATTATTATTTGCCTCAGCATGCATGTTAATTATCTCGACTGTATTGTTTAGTCATTTAATGACAAGAGAAAGTACATATTTATACACTTGCAGAGGGTATTGTACTTTTGGTCAAAGATGACAACATCCCAGAGAAGACATCTTCGAGCCTCTTAAGGGTATATGCACATTCGTTTTCATGATCACCTCCTCAGTCTATATAAACATGCCCGTCTGTATGTTTCAACGTGAAATCGATCAGTTAACTACATTTGTCCTATGTATTTAGTACTTGCCTCATAAATACTATAACTTTGTTATTTTTTGAGATACTGCATCCGATCTATATTGCCATACCACTCGTGATTCACCTGATAGCGGCTTGAGCCTTTTTTGAATTCTTATAGCAAGAATTTGGTCTGATATTTAAATTCCAAAAATGATTATGATATCCGATATTTGCGAAATATATACATCCGACCCAATTTACATATATATAGCCATATCAACTGCCCTTCACGTACAAGGATATAGGTATATGCTTCGGCTCCGTCCAAAATCAGCTTTCCCTTCATATTTCGGAAATACTTTAAATATTCTTTCTCTGACAAAAATAAATAAATAAAAAAATAAATAGAAACTACATTATCTTTCGTTAAACATAAAAGTTAAAACCTATAAATGACTAGCAAATCATAAAAGCCGAAAAAATTTTTGAAGAATTCTGTATCTAGAATACTTTTAATACACAAATATTCCCTTTTATTACAAGCTTTACTAAATTATCGGAAAACCTGCATTGAATCTCTTCCGGTTCCTAGTAAAGAACACACTTCTCCGCGGGGTTCATGGGCGACCCTTTTGGACACTGGAACACCTCCGAAAACTTGTCAAAGTTGGACAAGGATCCAATGACACGAATCTGGCCGGGCATGTGCTGATCAGTTGATACCTGCATAGCTTTCAAACTAGAATGAACATCGTTGCACCAAGTCTGAGCAAAGCTTATGAAGAACAGCTGCAACCCGGAGTAGTTCAGTGTGGGCAGGCGCTCCTCTTCCAGTTCCAGTGCACCTCCAGATGCTCCTAGCTGTTCGTCGTACCACTTCCTGTAGGCGGTGTAGGCAAGTCGAACGCCTCCATTGTCGGCGATGTTCTCCGACTGCGCAATGGACTTCTTCAACTGAATCCCATCGTACGCGTAGTTTCCATACTGTCTGGTGAAGCACTTCCTCCGATCCTGGAAGCTGTTGCTCGACCTTTCGTCCCACCAGTCATAGGCATTGCCATGGGAATCGAATCCCCGACCAGCATCATCAAAACCGTGGATTAGCTCGTGTCCAATTAAAGAGGCAAGGGATCCGAACCTGATTGCAAAGGGATAGACATCGGCCCAAATGTAGAAGGGCTGGAGCAGCGACACCGGCACCTTGATGGTATTCTCCACCAGTATATTGGCCGGTGTATAGCTAAGCTGTGCTCCGGCCTCCAAAGGTTCCACGGGTTGATGAAGCTTATGTCGATTTTTGCGGGCGGCCAATAAATATATCTGGCGGAGATTCTCAACATAGTCGGTGCTCTGCAGATTCAGGCCCTCGAACTCCGCGGTAAAGTTGTGGTCGACGTAGTTGCTCACCTGTAGAGTCATGGCCTCCAGCTTGGCAATGGCAAGGTTCCGGATGGGTCTCTCGATCCAGTCCAGCAGGGGACTGGAGCGCAACGACTCCCTGAAGGTGGCCTTCAGTTGACGCCAAATGGACTCTATCTCAGCGGAAGACTTATCATTGTTGTACCGCCTGTAGAACATGTTATCAAGATTCTTGGCGAATATTTTCTTGACGATAGTCAGACAATCCTTTTTTTGTTTCTCGGGGGAATTGGCTGGCACCACACTAAATTCGAAGACGAGGCGGAAGTACATATAGTTTGCCACCGTACGGCTGGGAGTGCGTTTAAGGACCTCTACCAGATTACGCAGATATGGGGCATTGAACTCGTAGATATCGTCCGTCACCTCTTCGTCCAGTGTGATGGAGACCAGACGCGATATGTCCAGGGTGGGGGCGTAGCGCTTATTCATCTCAGCGATACTTATCAGTTCTGTTAGATTTTTCATATCCAGGCCGTCAGACTCATCCACCAATCCGCGGGCAAGGTCGACCTCAAAATTGATTAGATCCTTAGCGGTTCGTTGCGCCAGAGCATTCTCGACTCCAAGAAAAGTTTCCAAATAACTCTTTATTATGCCTTGGTACTTTGTCCTATATATTTGGGTCTCATTGTCAATGTACATGCTGCGAGACTCCAAAGGAAAATTCTGCTCTCCCAAATATATCCTATTGATGCTGTTGTTGGCAATGTCTTTAGAAACGTCCAAGCCCATAAGCGAAGATATTCCATAGCTGTGGGCCATCCTGGCTGCGGTCTCCACCCAGTCAAAGTCATCCTCCTGCCAGGAGTCTCCCTCTAGAACTGGCATCGTCCCGAACTCCGATATGAGGCTCCTCAGCTTCTCAGGGTAGTTCGGCAAAATATTTTTTATTTCGAGGCATGACTCATAGAAGTGTTTCACCTGCAGATCCTCAGCGGTGTCGTGCTCATCCGTCGGAGTGTTCAGCATCTTCAATATCTTGCGGTCGTAGGCCTCTGTCAGGGTTTCAAATATTCCTGTATGAAGCACATTATGATTAGATGCCGAATTGATGCGGTCGTAATTCCCACATGAGAACTTGTAGAAGTCTTGGCACGGATCCACGTTTTGTTTCATAAAGCTCGAGATTTCTGCAGCCTTGGCCTGGCGCTTCACCTCCCGCGTATACCAAGTGTCCTGGCTCAGATTTTTCCCGTTGACGTGTACTTGAGCAACCATAATTAACACACAGAGAAATCTCATCTCGAAAATATTCGGGAGGATCATTCTGATCGACTGTCCGGTCTGAAAACACTTCATTGAATGAGTTTGTCGTGCTCTCAAGCCCTAAATTTGACTTCGTCGGGTTATCGTGCGACCTTCCATCATTGGGAGAATCAAATCATAAGCCAACATACTATTCGGTTGTACAATTACTAGTCCATATTATGTACTAGTATTAATTACTAGTAATATTTATATTCTTAATCAGCATCAACAGCCGAGTAGATCTAGCCATGTTCGTCTGTCTGTATGAATGCGTGAGCTACAGAGATAGAGCTACATAGATAGAACATCCATATTAAAGCTGATCCAAATTTTCGCGACTCCCCAACCTTAATGTGGGTTTCAAACTATTCCAAGGGCCCAGTAGTATAATTATAGACAATGTGATTAGGCTGCTTTATAAAAAAAGGGCAGAAGAGAAGATGGCCAGGAAGCTAAAGTTCAAAGAGTAATGGGATGGTATGAGAACAGATCTTTAAAAAATATTACTTGCCTCAAATATTCAATTCAAATAATTTCATTCAAGAGAATGTACGAATGTTGGACGACACTTGTATATTCTCTTTAGTAGAAATAAATACAAACATTCTCTGAAAAAAATTCTAAACTCATATTCAAGCAAAAAATGGATGGTTTCGACTTTAAAATACTCTACACTCGAAGAACTATGGGACTTAAAAACTTTTCTTTGATAAAATAATTTGGAAATTGTACTAAGAAAGATCTATTTTTTAGAATAATCAAAAGCAAGTCTTTAAATTTACAATAATAAAGTGTAAATATATGCAAAAGGTGAAGCAAACTAATCGTTTTTGACCATTAGAAAAATAATTATAAAAAATAATTGCTGTCGCACTTTGAAATGCCGGTCATACTCCCCATTCAGTAACGTGAGCTGCGATTCAATGAATTAAAAGGGGGCGTTAGGGTGGCCGCCAAAGTGATGATAAGGCCGCTCCCGCTCCCGCTCTGGCTCCAGCTCTGGGTCGGCTCACTAGCTAGAATCTCAATCTCAGAGGTGCGGAAGTGCGTTGTGGTGAGCCGTCGCTTTAGTTGCCCTCGGAGTGTTTTCAAACAGAGAACATGGTATCGCAGCTGCCGTTTCTGGCTGCACTGGTGTGTCTCTTTCTGGCGAGGAATGGCCAAGGCCACCTGCTCTCCCAGCCGACCATTGACTTGCATATCCAGGCGCAGGAGCAGTTGATCTCGCAGCACAACGACAGTGCCTATGTGCAGCGTTTGATGCGTCTGGCCAAATCCGCAGAGATGCGCAGCTACATTAACCCGGATCAGGAGCCGTGCGACAACTTCTACGAGTACAGCTGCGGGCGATGGCCCTTGATAAATCCGGCCAACGATGCCCATCCCCGGGAGACGAACCTCCAGCAGCTGGTGTTGAAAGCTTATCGCCACAAGCAGCAGCGCCTTTTGGAACAGCCGCCCAACGAGGAAACCGATGCGGAGGCCGTTCTTCATCTGAAACAGTTCTATGCCAGTTGTCTCCTCTACCGCCAGACTCCGGAGGACTTGTATCAGCGTCAATTGCAGGAAATCGTCGGGGAATTCGGACGCATGCCGGTTTTGAGTTTGCCAGGCCAGGATTGGGCCGAGGATGCCTTCGATTGGTTGGAAACAGTCGCAAAAATAAAGCGTAGATACGGTCTGGACATAGTGCTGCTTCTCCAGATCCAATCTGATCGCATCTATGTGGGTCAGCCCAAGCAAATACTTCCCGGACCAGACAGCCGAGCTCGTACTGAATGCATTGCCGAGAACTTGGAGCGGCATCTGGGTGTGGAGGCCAAGTTGGCCCTAAAGACAGCTGGGGAAATCACAGAACTGGAGCAGCTCCTGGCCAAAGGTATGCTCTCCCGGCGAGTGGGCATTTTGGCCAAGTTGCGCACTCCGGTGGAGTTGGATGAACTCTATCCGGAGATTTTCAATGTAACTCAGTATGTGGAAATTGTCCTGGATCGGGAATTGGCGGACAACGAAACTATCTACGAGCATGTGCCCAGCTATATGACCCATTTGACGGATGTGGTGAAGACCACGCCACCCCAAGTGCTAGCCAACTATATATTCTACGAACTTTTGGATCACTTCTTCTATGATCGGACCGTTTCCCCCGTAGAGCAGTGTGTGAATCGCATAAGGGAGCAGTTTCCGGAGCTGCTGGAGAACATGCTCTATAAGCAATACGGTTATGCTGCCGCTCTCAGTGACATCAACGGGGTCTGGCAGCAAATTCAGAGGAGTTTCCGAGGTGTCCTGGAGGGTGCTTCGGCGGATTGGTTGTCCACGGATACCAGAGAACAGCTGCTGGGGCAGCTCAACGAAACCGAGCTCGTGATCAATGGCTATTCCAACATTAATTTTACAGAACAATTCGCAGGTTTCGAAATCAAGCCAAGGGATTACCTCCACAATCTGAGAACTGTGCGGAGTCGGAACAGTCTGGTCACAAAACCGAAGATACAGACAGCGGCCAGCTATGATCCTGTTAAGAAGAGAGTCCTCCTACCGGTGGCCCTGCTCCAGCCAAACATTCTGTGGTCCCGCTACTACCCACGAGCCCTGCGTTTTGGAAGTATCGGCACCGTGCTTGCCCACGAACTGGCGCACAGCCTGGAAGACGCCGCCAAGTGGGATGCCAAGTCTTTTGCCCAGTACTCCAAGCGAAAGGCCTGCTTCAAGGATCAATACAGCCGGCTGCGACTTCACGGGGAGTACTTACCGGAGAGCGATCTCCAGGCGGAGAACATTGCCGACAACCTGGCCATCCAGGTGGCCTACCACGCCTACCGCCGCTACCTGACGGAGCTGGCCTCCTCTGCCTTGGTCACGGAGGCTCTGCCCCTGCTGGACCACACTCCTCGTCAGCTGTTCTTCCTCAGCTATGGCCAGCTGTGGTGTAATGATGCCAACGAGCAGTTTCGGGAAAAGGAATCGCTGCTGCAGACCAGCACCCCGAATGCCCTCCGCGTTCTGGGAGCCCTCTCCAACTTCCCCGCCTTTGCACAGGACTTTGCCTGCATTAGCGGAAATCAAATGATGACGCCGAAGAAGTGTCACCTATTTACCATTAATTGAGATTAATTCCAAGATTTTCTGATTGACTTTATTAGCTTAAAATAATCGTTTAAGGAGTGACAATTTCAGAGAACCAATATAACCAATAAACAATACTTTTTATTAATATTTTGATCCTTGATATATCTTTAATAAACCCCACACTTGTGTTTCCGATTCATGGGAGAGTCCCGCGGACAGCTGAAGACCCTGGAGAACTCCTGGAAGTTGGACAGTGGACCAATCACCCTGTACATACTGGGAGCATGGTTATAAAATTTGACCACTGTCGACTTCAAATTTGGGTGGACATCGTCACACCAAAGTTGGCCATATCCCAGAAAGAATATCTGGCGACTGCTGAGGTCCAGTCCCTTCATGGTCTCCCGCTGCTTCCGCTCCTCCGTCTGCAGACTTAGCCATTTCTCGTAGGCAATGTAGGCAAACTTGACCCCGGCATTGTCCGCTATGTTCTCTGATTGATCCTCTTTTTCCGGCAGCTCATATCCACCATACTTGTAAGCATGGTACTGGGCTCGTAAGCACCTTTTTCGATCTTTAAATTCGTTCCGGGACTTGTTGTCCCACCAATCGACCGCAGGCGAATGGCCAGAGGCGTCGTAGCTCCGACCTGCACCTTCAAATCCATGGACCATCTCGTGGGCGAGCAGGAAGCCCAAAGTGGCGTACTTTAGCGCCTCCGGGTACTCGTCGCCCCAGAAAAAGTGAGGCTGGAGCAGTACCACTGGAATGGTGATTCTATTCTCTTGGACATTGTAGACGGGCATAACGCTGGGAATATTGGTGACATCTATCGAGTTGCGTGCCAACCTAAATTTCTCCACAGTTCCAATAGCTTTGGCCGAAAGCAAGTGCTGGATATTTGCAACGTAGTTGTGTCTATCGATTTCCACTGGCCCAAATAGCTTCTCGAAGTTTTCCGTGTCGTAGGAGTTGATTTTTAATGTCATACGGTCTAGTTTTTCGATGGCCACCTGCCTCGTGGCATTTGATATCCAGTCCAGCTTGTCGCCCCTCAGGTTCTCCCGGAAAACACCCCGAATCTCTTCCCAAACGGAAAACACATCTGCCTCAGCCTTGGGACTGCGATACCGGTTGTACACCACATGCTCAGTGAGCTGGCCAAAGTACCTCGTAGTCTGGTCGACACACCACTTGGAGTGATCCTTGTCATTGCCTTCCACCAAGTACGGCTCTAGAAGGTTCCACAGGATGTAGTTGGCCTGCGTGTCCGAAGGAGTGCTCTTCATTAGGGGAAGAGTTTTATCCAGAAACTCATCCCCGTAAACATAAATTTTTTCCGGAATATTCTCCTCCCCGAAAATTAAACCAATGTACTCGGTGAAGTTCAGATAGGAGATGTACTTCTCCTCCAACTCGGCCATTGTAAACAGCGAAACACTGTTATCTATTAAGTGGGGGGAGACCTCTTCGAAAAGTCTATTTTCAAAGCTATGGAGATTTTTGGCAAGGTTTCTGGCTTCCTTGGCTCCCACACCGAGATAGTTTTCCAGATCCTTTGATGTCTTGGCTTCCATAAAATTATTGAATTCAGGAGATTTCGTTAAAGCCGGTCCAGGTCGGCCCAGGTATATTGTGTTTTTCGACGGGTCGCTGGCGTCGTCTATTATGTTAACGCCCAAAATCAGTCCCTTGCCGTACTTCCGATGGATTCGCGCTTCTGTTCGCCACCAGTTGAAGGCGGAGGAGTCCCATTGCGCACCTGCCACTGCCGGCATTTCACTGAACTCCCGGTAGACATTCTTGAGGGCTGACTTGTAGAGGAGATCATCTTGGTTTGCGGTGGTGCAGGACAGAAAGAATCGTTGCATTTTCAATTCCAGCTCTGATGTCAGTTCGGATGACTTGGAGCCTAGGAGATGCAGGAGTCGTCGGTTGAAGACATCCGATAGAGGTTTGAAAGTGTCTGTCCAACGGGTCTTGGGCAACACTTCGGCAGGATTGTGGCGATGCCAGTTGCCGCAGGCGTACTCGAAGAAGTTGTCGCAGGGTGCCACCTTCCGATTCATCAAACCTTTCATCGCACCCATCTTGGCGGATGGGATGATTCGTTTGGCGTACTCCGTGGTTAAGTCATCCGTGGGCAGGGCCAGAATCGGAACTTGTATGATGAAGAGCCACCACAGACGACTGATCATGATTCCGCGCCAAACTAAACTGACTTTCAGATCTCTCTTCAATGGTCCAGATCGAAGTCGGTGGGTGAGGGCCCTCTTATCAGTAGGATTTCTTAGAATTCCCGAATGCTTATCTCCGGCTACTTATATGGTTTTTCCAATGCTATGTAAATCCGCTCTTTAAAAATTATGCTAAAAGTGTTATAGTTATAGTGTTTATAGTCCTTTGTCCATTAATCCAAACTGTAATTCTATTTCCAGCCATACCCATCTTCTATATCCTGGCCATTGTGCCCGGCCTGATGCCCTGGGATAGCGGCTACAAGTTTCTATCGTTCTGCCACGTCTTCGGATCGGTGGCACCCTGGTGCGGAAGCTTCGTCTACCACCTCTTCATGAACATCGAGAAGGGAGAGAACGTTTACTACACGCTCCTCAAACTGGACATGGTCGGCATCTGGGTGAGCCAGAGTTTCGGTGAGTACGATTAGCTGATAAGAATCGGGGAAAGTAAAACAAGGGCACTTCTAGGAAACGAGTCCAAAAATGTATTTTAAAATTTAATTAATTTAATTAGAATGCGACGTTGACTCAGCTTGGTCACATCAGCTTGGCCACATTCGAAGGCCTCAGTGAAGGACTTGCTGGATATCTCGAAGGTCATATCCTCGAGCTTATGCAGCAGCTCTTCCAGCTAACCACTTCGGGTTAGAGTCTTTCGTGTTATGGGTTTGGGCTTCGTTTTCCGACTGGGCTGCTTTATCGAGGCTCCACCACTATCATTACTTCCACTCTCTGGTTTTTTTAATATTTCATTTCAGGTGCCTTGCCTCTAGTCACAGCCACTACTCTCTGTTTCCCGCCGGTGCTTAAGTGGGTCATCATCATCTCCTATTGCGTGCTCTCCCTCTGGGGCCTCTATAAGGTGAGGTATCTTCGTGTATTCTTTTCATCTTTGTCACTAAGCTTATCCAAAACTGAAAAAGAAACCATCTTCCTTTAAGTTTAAATGTTTTGCATGTCCGTGTCTAATTTAATCCTTTTATTTGAACTATAATCCAGTTAATTAATTTCAAATAATAACAGTGAAGGTAACTGGTATAACAAGGTATAGACTCTTCGGGGTTATCCGGGGATAGCTTTTCTTAATTTATACTTTCTATCAAGGAATATTGTTACTCAATCGTTAATGATCCTCCCGTTCAGGCACTGACCGCCAGCTCGCCCTGGCAGCGACGCTTGTGCTTCGCCCTGCCCTTTGCCATGCGCTCCATCCTGACCTTCCTGCGCATCCGGGGAATGGTGGGCGGCAGCCACATGGCCCTCTCCCATGTCTACCTGCAGGTGCGTATGTCCAGGCATTCCAATTGACTAACTGCTATTTTCTATAACTTAAAAACCTTTTTGGGCTGGCCTCCTCTCTCTCGGTGCGCATAGGTTGAAGTTGTAAGTCACATTTTCATACATATGTACATACGAGTTAATGGACAGAGCCGCTATACAAACACACACACACTTGCCCGGCGGCCACAGAACACACCCCCAACCATGCCACATCCAATCCTCTAATCCACTGACTTAACCGCCTTTGCTTCCAGGACGGCGTCTCCATACTGGGCGGTGCCATTGGCGCTATGCGAATCCCTGAGAAGTGGTTTCCCGGCGTGGTCGATTTCTATCTCAATTCCCACAATATAATGCATGTTCTAGTCGTGGTGGCTGTATACTCCATGCACAAGGTGAGTCCATCTTAAAAAAAATGGTAAACATATTTAGCACAGGCCTTGCCGATATTTTAAGGGACTCTTCCAGAAAAATGTACCAAAAATCCATGACAAATTTTTAGCCCGAGGATTTCATACATATTTATATAAAATCGCGGTGAAAATAGTTTAAAGAGATCGGGTCCAAATTTGCAAAGATAAAGACAGCTCCATCGGTCAGATAAGATATTCTCTTGCATTTCCTCGTTTTCAGGGGTCAATTTTTGAAGGGGATCCTCCAGAAAATTTAACGAAAAATCTAAAAAATATTTTGTTTCAAGATTTTGATGCAGATTGATGGAGAATCAATCTACGAATCGTTTAAGGTACTCCTCTTAAAAATCAGACAAGTTTTGGCAAAGATTTGGGCTTCTCTGAGGGCCCTATCGTCCGTCCATGCATTCTCCCCATTTTTGAAGGGGATCCTCCAGAAAATTTGACAAAAAATCTAAAAAATAATTAGTTTTCAGATTTTGATGCAGATTTATGGAGATTCAATCTACAAATCGTTTAAAATATTCCTCTCAAGAATCAGACGACTTTTGGCAAAGATATGGCCTTCGCTGTGGGCCATTTTGTCCTACCATGCATTTTCCCCATTTTTAAAGAGGACCCTCCAGATAATTTGACAAAAAACAAATTAGATTGACCAAAAATTGAAATCGTTAAAGGTATTCCAGTCGAGGATCGGATTAAAATTGAGAAAGATACAGACATCCCAACGCATTTGCTAGTTGTCATGAGAGTCCCTTAGAATTTTTGCTTCTTTTTAGTTTGAAAAATATTTTCTAATTTTTGCAATATACTTCCTAATAGGCTACCATTAAGGACTTTGAGTGGATGTCAACCCAGACCTGCCACACGGTCGCCAACGTCACGGAGCAGGCGCTCGGCCACGTGGAACTATGACCCGCTTACTGGCTGCTGCCCTTGGTGCTGCTGCCCTTGCCTTGGATGCTTCTAGCCCGTCGGAGAGTGAGGTCCGTGCGCGTCATCCGTGCGTTGATCGCCCCCATCATCTGGCGTCGCCGTAGGGGCGGTGGACCCGCTCCCGGCCCAGCGCCTGCGCCGCCACCCAACCCCGTCGACGGGTGAAACATAGAAGAGCGCATGGGCGCCCGCTGATCAGCTCGTGAACTGTCTGAAGAGCTGACTAGATAGACCCCTGAAGCTAACATAGCTACAAAATATAGCTACTTGAATATACCGTGTATAAGAGAGCGGAGATGCCGTTGCAGTAACAATATACATATGTATATCTAGGAATAGGTATAGGCCATACACACATATGCGAACCGTATGTGTGTATTTACAAATAGTACATACTTCGACTGTGGTATTAAGCATTAAGGTTATATAATTACTGAGACGAGACGAATGGAGGGACACAGGACCAGGATACGGACAAGAGACGACGGACGTCGGACGACCATGACGGAGGACTTGCAGAAGAACTTGGAACCGAGTCTTCGGATTTTCACGCTAAACAAACCATTGAGTATATATGGAGGATGGAGGCAGAAGGACGATTAATGATTTAAATAATGTTGATACACATGTACCTCATTGTGCTTACGACAACAAACACATCTAATTTTCAAGAACTCGTACATATACGTATTGTATAACTTTGTACCTCGTCGATGGAAAGGATAAACTACAATAAGAAACACACCTATAAGCTAATCTCTTCCTAGTTGAACTTTTTAGATATGCAAATTGTTAATTTTGGGCAAGCTAGTGGTAGTCAAGTAAGCTCCAATCTGTGCATAGTTGTGAACTCTAATCGGAGCGGATCGAATCTAAACTAAAATCACTCACTTGCTGCGGTTGTGGATGCCAGTGGTCTAGGATGCTCAGGGTGCTGGTAGTTAGGGTCACCCAGGTGGTTCTGGAACTGGCGCTACTGCAACGAATCACGTACATACATACGTAGTGAAGGCTATATATAGTTCGATATGAATTCGGTTTATATCATTTATGTCAATTGATTGCGCAATATTAACCTCAAGTATTTATTGAGCTCCTCGAGCATTGAATATACGGATTAGAACCACAATGTTTATTAACGAGTACCCTAGGTGTTAAGCATGAATTAGGCAGGTATACAAAACTAATAAGAGCCCAACCCCAAGATAACTACATATACGATAGCGATATGCCTTCAAAAAGTCGATCTATTTTATCCCTTTTCGTAGTGTCAATAATTTACACCACCCCTTCCTGGAGTGACAAACTAAATCAAAGCAATAACCCAGGCCAACATGGATTTTTCGATATAGGACCTATACCTTACGGATTTCAGTCTTCAAAACATAGTCTGAATAGTCTTAAAAGACTCAAATCCATAAAGAACTAGTCCTTAATTCATGAAAATATCCAGGTCTCTATAATAAATAGAAAGACTCGATGCTTTAAGTTGAAACTTTAAAATTGCTGCTAGTCTTAAGTAACAATTATACGAATAATGTAAAGAATTTTCAGAGAAATAATAAAACAGAAATTAAACAGCCGAAAAATAAAACATCTTACTCTTGTTTATACTTTATTAAATTCTTTAGTAAATTCTTACACTTGCGCCATGCATTTATAGACCATATGTATTTTTGCTTGCTTTAATAATATTAATTTATTCGAGTTGGTGACTAGTTTAGTTAATGATTACTTTAAATATGATTTAAACGCTTTTGATTGATGCGCGTTGTAAATAATATTCCGATATATATGTATATATGTCTATTCATATATGCAGACTCATTATAAATATATATATTTTTTTAAAATGTACAAATATGAAAAACCTATATGACTTTTATGAAGCTAGTAGCACTTTAAAATTCCTAATAAATATGTAGTAGTCGTGTATATATGCATTCATTCATTTATATTTTTTTTAAAGTTTTTTAAAGTAAGATTTGCATTGCACTTTCTGTCGGCTTGATGATGTCTTTAGGTTTCTGTATATATTTTTGCGTTGTTTCTCATTTTGATTAGCGTTGTGGTTTTGGTTTTAGTATTTGATTTCCCATTTTCTATAATACTCTCATCTTTATTCTCTTAGCTTATTGATTTGCTTAGTAACTTTAGCGACAATTCCCCGTATAATTGTATAATTTTAATAAAATAATATGTAAACTAATGTGTAAAATAATTATTAGCAACCTATTTAATTACAACGTTTGTTTCATATATTGCGCTTTGGACTTGCTGCAAAAATTTGGCACCAAAAAATATTCGATTAAAAATACATAGTTCGTACAAAACATAGTTAAAAAATTGAATAAAAAACGCGGCGAACTTTAATCTCACTCTCTGTGGGTCAACCGGAACAACCTTCGACTCTAGCGCTGGGCGTAGGAGAAATCCGTCTGCGCATGTGCATCCTGACTGGTCTGGTGGTGATGGTGGTGGTGGTGCTGGCAGCTAGACACCTGCTCCTCTATCTGATACCGCTCCAGCGTGGACAGCCTCGAAGATATTAGGCTCTGGCCCGAGAGCTCCTCCTGTCCCTGGACCACAGAAAAGCTCAGGCCGCAGGAACAGTGCTCGATGTGGGGCTGGGGCGTGGAGAGTCCTGGTGTAGCATGCACCTGCGCCTGCTCGGTGATGACGGTGCTGGGCGGCGGCGACGGCGACGACAAGCAGTCCTGGCAGTAGTGGGGCGTCGCTGGCTGCTGGAACTGATGGTACTGGCTGAACGATGGCGGCGGCGGCGGAGGCGGTGGTGGAGTCATTGAGGTCGTGGACGAACTGGAATCCGTGGACTCGGTACCCGTTTCGGTGGCCGTGCTGGCCGACGTCGATGTGGATGAGGATGGCTTGTGTGGCTGGTGAGGCTGATCGGGTGGATGATGGCAGCGACATATTGTAACTCAAAAAGTGCCGCCATCGTGCTGGTGACTAGATGAGGATGCAACGGCGGATGTGGATGATGCGGCCTCGACAGCAGCAGGCTGAGGCGGAAGAGTGGCCAGCCCATTGACCGGGTGCTGGAGCAAGCTGTAGCCATCTTCTACGCCGTTTTGCTGCTCCTGGCCCAAATGATTGTTTATGGAATGATTCTGGGTTTGATTCTGACTGTGGTTGAACTGTGTGCTGGTTGGATTGGGTGAGTGTGCTTCGTCGATTCCAGCAAAGCTGACACCGTTGCTCGTCACGGCCAGGGACTTGGGCGGAATGGGCGGCGGCGGCACCGGCAGATCCTCCACGTCAAAGGAACTCGTCGAGCTCTCCCGCTGGGTGATGTTCATCGAGACGCCGACGTGCATGTCCAGGCTGCCGTTGCTGCTGATGCGACAGTGCTCCCGATGGTGCACCGAAATCGTCGATTGATCGTCTCCCAGGTTATTGAGATTCATGTGGTTCAGCTCCCTGGAGCTGGTCGTGGAAATTCCCGAGTCGCGAAAATCGTTGGGGGCAAAGCAGACGCTCAAGTGCCCACCGCTGGCATCCTGGAAGTTCGGAGGCAACGAATGCGGCTGCTGATCCGCCTCCGGATCATCATAGCTAATGTCCACCACTGAGTATTTCTGACCGTGTTGCTGCTGCTGGGACGAGTGGCGGCGGCCAACGGCATCTCCATTGCCAAAGTCATTGAAGATCATTGGGTTCGAGGCTCGCTTATCGGGCGTTATTCCCCTGGGGGGCAATGGAGGAGCATTTGGAGAGTTCGCCGCAGGCTGACGCTTGGGAGGAACTTCTGGACTGTCCATGGACCCGTTGGCGATGAAGTTCTGGGACCGCGGACGGTTCGGCACTGGAGGGGCGGCACTCTCCTCCAGAGGAATTGTGAGGCTCTCCTTGCTTAGTGTCTGATATGAGCTGAGAGGATCCACGGGACGCACGGTGTCTCCTGGTTTCGTATAGATCTCGTCCAGGTCGTAGACATAGTTGCCAATGGGTTGCGCATTCACGCTGGAGGATGTGCTGGCCTGAGCCACTCGCTGCTCTGTGGGCAGCGGAGGCAGTGGTGTGTTCACAATGCTCTCCGAGTGCTGGCGCTTAAGCCTGCCCGACAGACTCTGCTTCAGCTGCGAGAAGCGCTCCAAAAGTCGGTTGTGCAGTGGCTGGACACCCGTGGGCGCCAGCTGGCCATGCAGCTCCAGGGCCTGCTCCAGGATCTGTATCTGCTCCAGTATCAGGGTCTTCAGGCGCTGCACGTTTGCCTGCTGGCCAGCACCTTGCGGCGATTTCAGGAACTGCTCCGAGAAGAAGGCCTCCTGGTACTTGCTAATGCCACCCATTACATTCGCATCGATGGTGCCCTGCAGGCGCATGGAAAACGGATTAATGTTGCGCTTGGGATCACGCTTATATTGGACAATGAGCTCGGCCAGCTCCTTGCCCGCGTTGCTGATGATCTCGCAGGCATACTCCACCGGCGTCAGCTCCAGCATGGACTTGTGCTTGACCTCGAACCAGCGGAGAATGCCGGGCAGTGGGCTGGCTATGTCCAGAATGGTGCGCTCTATCCACAGCGACTTAAACTCATTGTCCTTGTCGACGGGTCCCTTGTACATGGGCCGATCGTAGATGAACCGCGTAACGTCATTGACATCGTAGAACCTAGCGATTTTCTCAGGCACTGGCACCATTGCCGTTTTCAGAGCCTGAGCATCGCCCACCGGTCTCACATTGCTGATCTGTATGTACTGATCGGGGGCGTTGAGGATGGCACTATCCGGGGGACTGTTGTTGCTCAGGATCTGGGCGCTGGGAAACTCTGTCTGCAGCCGCTGCGTAAAAGCTCCTATTCGCTCGTACTCCAGTCCCCGATAAACGAATTGCTTGTTCTGTTATGGGAGTGGTTAGTTTAAGTATGGTCTTCACCAACTTTACTGAAAGACTTACCCTCACAAAGAGCGGCAAACCCATCCCATAGAATCCTACCCGGAAGTATTCTGGCTCTGGGCGCAACTGCGTCAGGATATTCTGGAAGAACTTGGCTTCTTGAATGAGAATCTCACTTAACTTGTTGTAGTCGAAGCGACGGGTTTCATAGAGCTGGGCCAGTTCCTTGCACAGGGGTATGCCCTTTTCCCAGCACTTTCCCTTGTCGAAGTATTTGAGGATCTTGAAACGAAACAGAAACTTAAGTCTTGCTTTCTATGGCTAGTATGAAGTACTAGACTAACCTCGTGATAGAGTTGCTCTTTGCGTTGCCACTCGGGTTGGCCGCTGCTGTCGAAAGGAACAATGCTTTGGGTCTCCCGATCCCAACTCAGCATGGAGGCATATAGCTTGAGGGTGAAGCCCGCCTCTGTGTAGTTCTCGGCTTGAAGGTGTAGATCGTGCAGCTTGTAGATGTATCTGAAAGGGAAGAAGTATTTTAAATAAAAACCTTATCCATTTCTAACTAAGGGGGCAGACCCACCTAAGATACATCTCCTTGCGATTGATTTCGTTTTTGTAAAAGTTGAGGAGGTTGACTGTGCAGGTCATGCGTTTATCCCGGTTCTCCTCGCCCTGCATCACACTGCGATAGTCCAGCAGTCGTTCCAGCAGCCGGGTGACAGAACCAATGAAGGCAATGCCCGCCTCCTTCCAATTGGGGTTCTCAACCTTTACCTTCTCCAGCAAGCTGACAACACAAAAGATTGGATTAATAAAAGCCCTAAATAGTTTTAATGGATAAGTGAGGCTACAAAATGATTATAAGAACAACAGAAGCTAACAAAGACGACAAACTACGTTTAAGGGAAAGAATAATATTGCACAGAGTTAAACTTACACCAAGCTCAGATGCTCCCTTTTATTATGGATGGCGATTGCAATGAATGTGAAGTGATGTTTATATTTACAGACATTTACAAAACATTTATGTACATATTTTGGCATTAAACATAAGCGTTTGAAAGCAACTTACATGGTGCTGAACAGCTCCCTGTACTCGTCGTCGCCCTTGTTCCCGCTGATCAGCAGATCCAGCTTGTCGATCAGTTCGCTCTCCACCAGCCGGAAGGAGCCTCGAGCGGCCTGCATGAAGCAATCATTAAGAAGGAGTCATCAACATGATAGCTCAAAGGGAAACCCACCTGCTCGCACTGCATCATGTCGTAGAACACAGAGAGAGTCGCCTTCCTCAAGGCGGGCTCTGGCACCAACGTAACCTCCAGGAAGGGTCCCACCATCGACGGTATAAAGTGCAGCTTCTGCTCGCCCAGCTGCGACCACATGCTGAGTATTTGGAAGCCCATTAGCACCCGCATATCGCCATGCGAATGGAGTATCTTGAGCCGCTTGGGCTCCCTGTACTGCTCCAGCTGGAGGGACGGCTGGGTGAGGAAGGAGACCGCCAGGCTGAAGTAGCACCACCACAGCTGAGAGTCGAAGGCCTGTGGACCCAGAAACCGATAGACCAGCGGCTTGGCAAACTCCTCCAGCGACATGCGCAGCACATCGTTGGCGGCCAGCTTCATGACCAGCCAGTCGTTGGGGAAGACATGCCAGTCCTGGGCCAGCAGGTCTTCATACACCTGCAGGGACTTGCTGAGGAACTCCTTCAGATCGCGCGGGTCCTTGTTGGGACTCAGCTCGTCCCAATAGCGCTTGTAGTGGGTCTCGTCGAGGAGCTGCAGCAGTCCCAGCAGGCAGGCCACCAGCTGCGGCAGCACGGCATTGGAGCCCTCCATAATAATACTGATCGTACGGATCAAGATGCCCAGGATGTTCTTGCACAGCGAGTCAAGATCGTGCTGCAGGGTATTGGTTACCTTGTCGCGCTGTTCCTTCTGCAGTTCGTGAAGCTGGCTGAGAATCTCCGAAAGAATTTCGGCGCACAAGCGCAGCTCATCGCGTCGTCCCAGATGCATGCGCAAGTGCTTGCACGCCACCGACAGCACCACAGTCCGGGAATCTGTAAGGATATGCACCAAATTAGGATATGTTGGAATAAACCATCTTCAAAGCCACCTACCGTCTTCGTGGAATAGCTCCCCAGACACCAAATCCTTGACTGCGTGCAGCTTGGCCTGAATCAAACGAATGGGTGCTCCTCTCGGAATGGCATCCAGCATGTTGCGGGCCAACATTCCCAGCTCCGGCGCCGGCAGGGTGTCCTTCAGCTGCTCCAAGACCACACCCGTGGAGTTCAACAACGCCTCCTGGGTGGGAATGATGACATCGTAGGAGGGAACGGCCAGCATTCCATTGAGGGCAGTGAACAGGGAGTGGAGATCGCGCCGGAACGAGTCCTCGTACTGCCCACCAGTGGCTCGGGCAAAGAGCTTCCTGGACTGGATCAGCAGCTTAAAGATGTATTCCAGCGAACCGAAGCACTTTTGAAAAGGGTCCGGGTGCTCTGCCTTGGTCATGAAGACAGCCATGTGCTCCACGGAGGTGATGAGTCCCTTGTAAACCAACGCGGCCGCGAAGTGATTCTCGATGTACTCGTTCATCACCGGCCGGAAGTGCTGGAACTTGTTGCTCTGCAGCAGACTAAAGATGCTGACCAGGACGTGGAAGACCAGACCCGAGTGCTGGGTGCTGTTGCCCTCCTCGTTCGAGAACATGGCGAACAGGGCGTCCAGCACGTCCTGCAGGAACTTGACCAGCTCCTCGTCGTTCAGCCGCAGCACTCCCGTGAGGGAGTCCTGTATCGTTTCCGGGTGTGTCCTCCATTGGAGCAGCGAGAGCAGATCGGCGTTCTGAGTGAGCTTTGTGGAGCACAGCAGGGAGCGTAGGACGAACACCTCCTTGGAGCTGCGACTGAAACAGCCGCCGCAGTCCATCTTCGCCTGGGCATCCCGCGGGCGGCACTGTAACCGCAGGTAGTTGGCTGCCTGTAGCTTGGCGGGATCCTCGCACTTGTACACATACAGCTCGTGCTGGCCATCACTCAGTGTGGCGCCTCCCATGTCCATCAGCCGGGCAAAGCTGAAGGCGAACAGTTTCGGCTCCGTTTTGTCCCTCGTGGAGCAGTGCCGGAACTCGAATCGCACATGGGCCGTGGCAAACTTCTCAATGGGAACGCTCAGGCGCAGCATCTCGTTCCAGCTGGGAGCATTCTGGTGGTAGAGGATCATGGAGCGGTATTGCGACTGCGATTCCATTCCCGAGGCGCCCCACAGACAGTCGGAGAGAACGTTGCCCGCCACATCCAAGACCACAACGGTCACCAGGATGTTCTTTCCGGTGTTCTTTCCTCCGCGCTCAAACTCCCCGCGTTCCAGGGTTAAGAAGAGATCGTTGCGGACATCGCCGGGCATGATAACGTCGGGGAAGCCCATCTTCCGGGTGATCGTGGAGCCCTGGAAGAGCAGAGGTTGCTCCTGTCGCGCCTGCCCCAGCCCGCCGTGCAGCAGCTTCAGTGACACCACAATGCCCTGGGTACCCTGAGTCGTCTGGATGGGTGAGTACTTGCCGCTGGACTTCTTAATGATCAGCTCGGGCAGCAGATGGAAGTCCTTCTCCTCGCTCTGGAACAGCTTGAAGTTGTACTCCCGTTCGTCGGAGGACTGCTCCAAGCTGCTGTCAAAGTGGGCGATGTCTGCCAGCGAAAGCACTCCCACTCCAAAGGGTCGCCGGAAAGTCGGACCATGTCCGAGCGTGCCGCTCTTCTCGATCTTCTTGATGGAGTCCGATTGGATAATCTTGCCCACGCGCATCACCACGGCCACCAGATGCAGATCCTCGTTGAGATCGGCGGCACCCAAGTCTGTGAACACCGTGCAATTGCTGTGCAACTTTTCGATGTAGTTGGAGAAACCATCTTTGGAGATCTTGACCAGAAACCGTTCCGACAGCGGTCGCATGTGCGTGCCATCGTAGAGAAAGAAGTAGACCTCTGCATCATCGCCACCGATCCGATGGCCAAAGTCCCGCATGCAAAAGTACAGATGATGGGAGAGGATCTTCCGCTGGGTCTTCCTCCGGAGCGTCCCTCGACTCTGCAAAGTCATAAATTTAAACTTAAATCAGGCATCATTTAAAGAAATAGATCATCACTCACCGAGGAGGCCTTGGCGTTGTCGGCACTGCTCACGTGCACATTGTAGAGCTTGACAATCCCAATGCTGTGCGGATCCACCGCCAATGGGCCCTCCCTGGGCACCAGATCCAGACCCAGTTTACTGCAAAGATTGAAAAGCATTCGCTGGTTGAGTTATGGAGCGATAATAGGGCAGAAATCACAAAGAACTTGCAGCTAAAACAACAACTTGGGCACTTTGTCACGTTTCGATAGGAGAATTTAATGGATCGTGGGAGCAACAAATGTAGGGGGAACCCTATGGGCAGGTGGGGGTTTTCGGTTTGTTTGGAAAACCATCTGAGCTTTAATGAAACTGACGGATTCGTAATTAATTGTCGCTTGACGGAGGAGTCGTGTGGAGCGCCAAGAATTAAATACAAATTTGGTCAGTCATCAGGGATGATCATCATTAATCACAGAATCCCATTCCCATAAATAGAACCGAATTTAGAGACTTTATAGGGGGATTTATTTTAAGAATACAAATAGTATATATATTCTATAAGAAAACATACTTAAATATCTGTTAAGAAAGTTAAAAATAATTAAACAATACCCAAGTACATTGTTCTCTTCCCTTTTTAGTCTCCATAGTATAAAGGTTTCATATGATTACCTACTATAGGTACTACGCTTTTTAAATGGAACAACAATAGGTATAGTATATCATGTTCCAACGTACCGTACCACTCATGCAAATCGCCTTTGAATGAATCAGAATCAGAGTCAAGGGTGCCGGTGTCTGAGAACCTGTCACGAACTCGATTGGGTATTGGGTGGACAAGTTTTGGAAAGTCGATCGAGTTCTATGGCCAGAGATCGGTATCTAAATGACTCGGGTCGATCATTAACTTCACACTATCTATGGCCAGTACGTGCCTGCTGTGACCGATGCTTCGAACAGTGGCAACAGAGTGGAATTTACATGTCCATGATGGTGATGATGATGATGATGATCATCGCATGGCCCGTATGACGCATAAATTTTGGGGCTTCTTACAACACCAAACCAGCCAAAACCCAGTATCCAGTACCCAATACAGCTAATGGGTTCACGGCATTCCGGTGGCGCATGCGAGAAGAAGAAAGCCAAAGAAAAGAAGAAGAACAACAAGTAGAAGAAGAAGAAAAACGCTTGGCCAGGCCAAGAGTTCCATAGCCATAGCCATGGCCCAGGTTCAGGTCGTCCAACGTCATCAGCAATATGTTGCTGCTGTTCTGTGGCCCGACGTCGCGACGTCGTTGACGATGTTGCTACCTCGGCTACGCTGGAACTTCTACCTGGCTTACGCAGAGAGCGAGACAGAGATCTACAGGTGAGAGAAAGAGAGGGAGACAGAAAGAGAGAGCGAGAGGTTACAAGCATAAGCATCTCCAGCATAAGGCGAAGAAGCCGTTTTGCTGTTAACGAGGCCTAAACGGCTTCGCTCTGGCTCCGGCTCAGGTGAAACTCAGGTGAGAGAGAGAAGAGAGAGAGAGCGGGTCTTAAAAGAGAGTGATCTTTTTTTGGAACTGGAACCAGTAGAGCCTAACTGGCTGAGAGCAAGAGCAAACAGAGAGAGAGAGAGTATCTCTGAAAGATCTTCGAAGAATTTTCAACTCTCTCCATCAACCATCCTCCTCCAACTCCTCCTCTACTCCCCCCCCCCCCAATCCAGGTCAATTTAAGCCACCTCTGTTACGCCTGGCTCCGGCAGCCACAACTGCGAGTTGACGTGACCAAATGTATCTCAGGGAATATTGTATCTCGTGGATACAAATATGAGCGAAGCGCGTGCGCCCGCGAAACAGTAGCCCTGCTGGTAATAAACACTTTAAGTCGTTTTTAATTAAGTGACTGACCCGAAGCTCTCGGGCAGGTGGACATCCTGCCACCAACACCACAACCAAGACCAAATGTGTAGGTAGCTCTGCGTTTATCTGAGCCAAACAAATACTTTTTTAATTAAGCCCGGTCCGAAAGTGTTAAGAATCTATGAAGATGTGACACAACAGAACGGCGGAAAAAAAGGGCTGGAAAAGAACTGAACGAGAAGACGCAACAAGATACAGAAAAATTTAATTATTTACACTTCGATAAGCAGAGCTGTCAACCACAAACAAAAGCAATAACACCAACAACACGTTCGATGGCATTGTATCTATGGGTCGACTCGCATCGCAAGACCGAGGCCCAGATACACGGCCCAGTATCACAATCACACATGCCATATATTTTGTATTTAATGTCTTTATAAAAGGTGTAGCTCGCAGATACATTTCTTGGGCAAGAGGCCACAGGCAACCGGCAACAGGCAACGGGCCACGACTGACAATAAACAAACACAGTGCAACATGGTGAAGGATGGGGGGGGAGAGCGATGTGGAGAGCGGAGTGGCAGTTCAGGACATGGAAACAGCAGCAGCTAAACCAAACCACCGCGAAACAGCAGCAGCAGCAGCAGCCATTTCGAAATGCCATTTCATTATGGCCAAGACTAAAGAACCAGCCAGCCAGCCAGCCAGCCAAAGACACTGAGCTGAGTCATTCCAACAGCCAAGGAGCTGGCTTTGGGATATGGATGAGGGAGCTGGAGGCCAGGGACTGACTACTTGGAGGAATGCTTGGTAACAAGTTTTGCGTTGCTTGTCTAGCTCTCAGCATGCAAATGGATCTTCATTTTGGACCCTAAGCCAGTGGTATTCGTGAACTTGAGTATGTGCAGGACATGGTATGGGTGCAGGGATCGACAGATCAGCGACACATTTAACCCTGGAATACAGATAGATCCAGTGGACCCACTTGGAAGCAGGCACTTCAGAGCGGAGGCTCCTCTTCCATCGAAATAACGATAAATTAAATGGACAGTCAGCTCAAGTTCTTGGGAATTGATTGGAAAATGTTTTTATAATGAGTTGCTAAGGGATATTGCCAAGACACCTCATAGATATCTTATAGATAATTGAAATAATATAATAAGAGGTAGAGATAGGTTTATGAACTACATATGAGATCTGTCTCTGTCAGAAACCCTCACTCAATAGTTCTTCCAAAGCTTAAAGACCCAACCCTACTACAACTCTGTTTCTCATCCAAGATCTAGATATGATATAGATAGAGTTGTAGAACCGATAATAGATTCCTCCTTTCCTCCGATCTAACTAATCAATGGATTTACCAATTTCCATTTCCCAAGAACTCAAGTCGGCTCAAGAACGTGAGCGAAGCAGGTCTACCTGGAGGCCTACCTTGATAGAGGCCCAGGTAAAAGATACTCTCAGGTACTGCGAGCGAATGCAAATGCAGTTTTGAGCGTAATTTCGAAAACCCCGAATTGGAACCAGCTGCGATCACTGGTTCAGAGAGCACCGGGGGAGGGAAAACCACCACGACGAAGAGCGAGATTCGGAGCCAGAGAGAGAGCCCGACTCGGACTCGGACTGGGCCTGGGTGTCTCTGGGTTGTGGGTACTGGCGTCAGTAGGTTTTTGAACGCCGCTGAGAGCAGCTGCACCATTTTCGAGATACGAACCGGGTATGCTACTGACCAATAATGAAGCCACTGATCAAAATCACAGCTCAGCACCACTGAGTAGCAGCAGCAGCAACCACCAAGCAGCAGCAGCACGCACACCACCGTGCTGCAGTTATGGATGCAATTCCAGCTGTCTGTGTGCGAGTGTATCTGTGGGTGCGAGTGTTTGTACTTGTGTATAATAGAAATCTCCAACAATGCAGCTAACACTGCCAACAAAATCTGAAACATTGTGAACAAGTCTTAAAAAAAAAGTTAGTCTCGCAAAAATAATAAATACAAGCTGTTTGGCTGGCAAATTAATGGCCCGAAACGGAGTAGCAGCAACAGCAGCAGATACAAAAACTCGTTTCCAAAGTGTCAAAGTGGCAGCAATAAATTTAAATGCGAGTGGAGAACACGGCATATATCTCACCACTCGGCAGGAGCAAAGAAATCACTTAAGTGTGCGAAAGGGGTCGGTACGCCTTTGGTACGGTGGTTCTGGCTTTTGGTTCTGGCCAACTTGCAGGTTGCCAGCAGTTGCCAATCTTTGGTAGCACCAACACATCGAAAGCCAGAGCTGGAGCTGAAGAAACAGTGGCAGTCTCAAGATCTCTCAGTTCTCTCCCCAAAAAAAAAAAGAAAATACCTTAAAACCAGTTTCTTTTTTTTGTCTTTTTTCGAAAAAGTTTATTGAAAGAAAAGGTCGAAAATTGAAGTAAAGTGTCTGCTCTCTTCCAGTATCTGTGTATCTGTGTGTGTGTGTCAGAGTGTGTGAGTGTGTGTGCGTGGTAAGATTGAATGTTCAGTGCAGAAGCTGAGATGCATTTAAAAGGAGTAGCTGCCGCTGCCGCTGCGCAGATACAGATACAGATACTTTTCGAAATGCGCATGTTCGAAAAAAAGTATGTTCGAAAATCGGAAGAGAGAGAGAGCGTGAGTGTGTGTGTGTGTGGCTGACTCTGGAGTTATACGATCTGTCGTGCCGAAATGAAATACAGCCAAAACACACAATGGCCCAAGACTCTGCTGGCCATTCCAACAAACAAAAAAAAAATCAGAAGATGAAAAAAAATTTGCATATAAACAAAAGAGCCGAAGAAGAAAGCCAACCAGAACCTGATCCAAACTCCAAAAAAATCTCAAAAAAAAGCACCGAAATGATGAAAGATTTGGAAAGGGTTTGGGGGGATGGGGGAGTCTATATAGTCGTATGGTATGGGGACAAAGTGAAATTTATGCGTGGGTTGACAAAAAAAAGCTGTACCGTACCGGTTCTGAGAGCTGAGACTTCTTGAGATGAACTTGTTAGCGATGGGCGGAGGAGTGGGCAGGGCATTCAACCTATTAGACGACGGGGCTTAACGGAGATTAGATTAGATTGCACAACACACACAGAGAGGGGAGAGGAGGAGGAGGCTCCTCCAAACAAACAGTTCCGGCACTGCCCAAGCAGCACTTACTTAATTGTAAGTGCGGCTTGTCGACGATAACGCTCCGAATTCCCAACCAGACGAGACCAGAAAGGCGGTACATAGATTGGGAGTGGGAGAGGGTATATGTATGTATGTACGAGTGCCTGGGGCCTGGGGCTTGGTACTGGGGACTGGGCCTGGTAGTGGTGGTGAAATAATTTGGAATATGTCATGTCTGTCCTAGATAACGCACAAGGCAAACATACTACACAATTATGTATAAAGAACACTGAGAAAAACAATGGGGGTTTAAAAGGAATTCTTATATAATAGTTTCTCTCTTATTTTTTATCGCATCTTTCAGTTAGCTTCGTTGCAGCAGTTGCACCAACCAGCACCAACCAACCAACAACATCATGGCGGTCTTTGGCATGGTCTCGGCCGTGTCCGGCTTTGTCAAGATACGATATCTGCTAGACAAGGCGGTCATCGACAATATGGTTTTCCGGTGCCACTACAGGATCACGACCGCCATTCTCTTCACCTGTTGCATTATTGTAACAGCAAACAATCTGATTGGTAAGTTAGCACCTCCCACCCACTAACTATATTAGAAAAATTTAGTTAAAAATTAGTGCATCCATTTAGGCATGATTAGCATATGGATACTTAACCCAGTTTTGGGTTATTTGTGCCGGCAATTGCAACATTGTTGCTAATGCAGCTTGAAAACCGAGCTGGCTTTCACAATTTTAATTCTCATGTTGATCAGATTTCGCTGAAACCCATATATGAGTCATGTGCTCGCCCCGGGAGGGCACCTCCAGTGCGTGAAAATCAATGTATTTCTGACTCAAGCTGGGCCTGGAGTGAAGTGTTTTGAAATAAGATACAATTAATAAACTCTTTTTGCTTCCCACGCTCTCAATTGAGCTTCGAAAGTGGCTCATTTTCATTTAAATTGTATCGTTCGAGTAAATAAACAAAAATAAACTGATTAACTTTCGACTGATCTTGACACTTTGCCCTATTATTTGTCATTAAGGCTTTTAATCAGCAAATGTTAGAAAACTGCCTGAATTTCTAGCTTTAACTCTCTAGACTTAGTGTGCTTCGAGACAAATATTTGTGCATTAAAAGAAGTGCTCTAAAAGCGAACAACTGACGAAAACCTTGGTTAAATATTGACGGTTTGGTATTCTGGGTATTCTGGGTATTCCCCCGCCCACCAGAACCTCCCTGCCTCCCTGCAGGTCTGTTTGTATCTATTTTGTTTGCCCCCCCCCCCCCCCCCCCCCCACCTCAAAGTCTAGCTCGAAGTTGGGGGGGCACACCCTAAAAAGCATGTTGCAGGTCTACCTGAGAGCACGTAACAGTAACCGTAACCGCACCTACAACGCCGTTGGTTGTGGAGCGGGGGAATCAAGAGATTGCCTCTAATGGCACTTGACGTTGACGGACGGCATGCGAGGTTGCCCGGAATGCACTTGGATTTCTTTAGATTTAAATTACATAAATGGGAATGAATGCATATATATGCTATATACATGTATCTTACAAATGCATCTTTATCTCTGGCTCTTCCATAGGCGATCCCATAAGTTGCATCAACGACGGCTCCATACCGATGCACGTCATCAACACCTTCTGCTGGATTACGTACACGTTCACGATACCCGGGCAGCAGCACCGGCAGATAGGAACAGATGTGGCTGCCCCGGGATTGGGCAACGAGTATGGTCAGGAGAAGCGCTATCATAGCTACTATCAGTGGGTGCCATTTGTGCTATTTTTCCAGGTAAGGTTTCCTACTAAGTCCCTACAAGATCCTATAATTATATAACTATATTTTCCAGGGTCTTATGTTCTATGTTCCTCACTGGATCTGGAAGAACATGGAGGATGGCAAGATCCGGATGATCACCGATGGCCTGCGTGGAATGGTCAGTGTGCCGGATGATTATCGTCGGGAGCGCCAGGATCGCATCCTCAAGTACTTCGTCAATAGCCTGAACACCCACAATGGGTACTCCTTCGCCTACTTCCTCTGCGAGCTGCTCAACTTTGTCAATGTGATTGTCAATATTTTCATGGTGGATAAGTTCCTGGGCGGTGCTTTCATGTCCTACGGCACGGATGTGGTCAAGTTCTCGAACATGGACCAGGACAAACGCTACGATCCCATGATCGAGATCTTTCCCAGACTAACCAAGTGCACCTTCCACAAGTTCGGTCCCAGCGGATCCATTCAGAAGCATGACACACTCTGTGTCCTGGCCTTGAATATCCTTAACGAGAAGATCTACATCTTCCTGTGGTAGGTTGGCTCTAAGATGGTTCTAGGACCGGCCACTAATGACTATCTTTCAGGTTCTGGTTTATTATCTTGGCCACCATCTCTGGTGGTGCTGTGCTCTACTCACTGGTGACTATTATGATGCCCACAACCCGGGAGACGATCATCAAGCGCTCCTACCGCTCCGGCCAGCGCAAGGAGATCGCCGGACTGGTCAGGCGCCTGGAGGTTAGTACTCTGGTCCTCTAATATCTGGTTCCTGGTTCTAATGGTTCTATTATCTCCTTTAGATTGGTGACTTCCTCATCTTGCACTTCCTTAGCCAGAACCTGAGCACAAGATCGTACAGCGATATGTTGCAGCAACTGTGTGGATTGCTGGGCGCCTCTCGGACCCCCTCGGCTCCCTCGACCCTCGAAATGAATCCCATCAGCCATCCGATCTATCCGCCCGTCGAGAGCTTCGGCGGCGGCAAGGAGACCGAGACATAAGCCCACATCCCCACCGGCGGAGTGGCATCATTTCAATGATTTCTCAATAATATTTGTAGGGCGATGATAGGAAGGAGGAGATATATAGGAGAGAGTTGGAGTTTTGTGTCATGAAGTTAGGTATTTCCATGTCTGCCACCAAGAATGATCCTCGAACATTACCCTTTCGGAGATAACTCGATAACGTTCTAATGCAAAAATATATATTTAGCAAAATTATAAGGAAAAACTATAGTCTTTGAATATTTGGTCCCCAGCCAGCCAGACAGCCAGGAGACAGGAGAGACAGGTGCAGTTTGTCAGTGACACAGAAAACTTAAGGAGCTAATGAGTGAGAGGAGCAGCTACGGAGGAGGAGAAGGAGAAGGTGGGGGACACAGCAGACCGTGCAATTTGTAGGTTGAGACCAAGTGGGAGGATGAAGGATCAGGATCCCATATACCGATCGATTATCACTCCGATCGTTGACCATGATGCGCCATTTTAAAATATACAATTAAGTTTAAAAAGTTAGCTCGATAGCTCCATAGTGGGTTAAAGATACAGATACGGATAATAACCATGCAGATATAGATATACCTGCTCACCGCTCACGAAACGTTGATCTATATACAATTGTAGTAATCATAAGATTGCGATTATTTAAACGAGTATGCTCTCGCTATTTTGTCCTAACATTTAGTCTACAGATATACATATATCGTAATTTTAAGGGAATTTTGTTTATAACAAAATTATTGTGATTATTGCTAGAAAAGAACACATTTTACATAAAAAGCAAAAGCAAAAGAGAACCCAAGCTATCTAAGTTCAAAGTTGTAATAAATATTCTATATACAATTTCTGCTAAATTTTGGAATTTTTCTTTTAAGTATCTAAACCGGATTTCAGCGAGGTCGTGGTTGTGATATCTATAACAATAATACTAATAATACTTACCGATTTCCCCAATCGATTTTTGAAACCACAACCATTTGAAGCTCTAAAGTCTGATCCTGAGTCATGGTGGCACTTAGGAGCTCTCGGCGACTCTCCAATATGGAAAACATGACCTTTCGCAGGGTTTGGAACTTGTACGTCTCCCGATCCTTAAAAAAAATAATAAATATTAGCTACAAATTTTTACAAAATATTTAATAGCTAACTTACCACAAAGAGACGCTTCCAGATCTCTGACCATTCGCGCAGGACTTGGGTGCATTCGGCCACAACTGGATCGATTTTGGTCAGGTCCTTGATGTTGACATAGGTCTTGGGAAAGATGCCAACGGTACGGGATTTTCGGGGACAGGAGCCGCGATACCAGTGGCTGCATTCCTCCACAATGTCCACGGAATCGCCCACATCGAGGGCCAGGCCAAAGCGGACATCGCCATGCCAGTTGTGGACGGCTAGAAAGCAGAAGAAAGTTATTAGTATCCTTTTGGATTACAACCAGTTGCGTTGCCTTTTCTTGGCCATGACATTGCCATCCATCTGTGGCGTGGCAATTAAAGTGCTTCCCCGAGTGGCCACTTGAGCATGCCACGAGTGGCGGAGCAACAATAAATACTTCAACTATAAATAGGCAAATGGCTATGAAAAGAAAATATGTTTCTATATGGAGGTGCATGTCTGCCCGGCCGGGGAAAACAATGAGCCATCGAACACTTTGGCTCTCAACTCCGAGCCAGAACTGAGGCTCAGAGTCGGGGCGGCAGGAGCTGCGCTGCTGGGATATATCCGCAATGCTGGGCTATGGTGGCCATAGCAACGTCTACACTGGAAGTCAAGCATTCTAAAGATTCTCTAAGAAAATAGAGCCATCTGGACCATGACGCATAACCCAAATAATTCGATTTCCCTCGGCATGATTCATAGTCGATGTATTGGCCAAGTTAATACGAATTCCCGGAAACCATCTCCAAACCTTTGGAAAATTTCTCCACGTGTATGAATTACAAATGCAAGGCACACTCTGGTAGTCTGGGAGGCGCCGCAAGAGGAGGAGCACCCGGGGCCCAGCTAGGGTGGTGGTGGTGCTTCTGGATGTGTATGTGGATGTGTATGTGGATGTGGATGTGGGCTCCCTTGTTGAAAGACAAACGAGCGAGCACGGCATGAGCATATCAACGAAAGGAGCTAATAAAACGCACGCCCAGGCAGACAGACAAACAGAGTGGGGCATGGCATGGTGGCGGGGGAGTGATGTAAAATGGAATGCTTCAATGCCATGAAAATGGGCAAACGGCTTCCTGTTGTTGCTTCCAGCGAGTCCGCGAGTGCTTTATGCTTCGACTTTATGCCAGCCAGCAGCCAGCTGCCTCTAACTGGCTTCAATATGGGGATAGGACTGATTTAAATTAATTCTGGAGATGCTAAATAGCAAGAATTTTATAATTTAAAATGCCAGTTGAAGATCTTGCTCTGGCCCCGCCATGCCACTTCAACTGGCGCAGCCAAACACACTCCAGCAAATGAGCACACACACACATATACACTTGGAGAAATACAGAAGACCCCCACTCCCCCCAAAGATCATAATAATATATATTCTAGAGAAGAAGATCAAAGGAAAACCACCTAAAATTAATAGCTTTTAAGTTATTTGTGTGGGGAGTGGGTCATATTTTCTCACTGTGTAGGGGGGGAGCCAGCCCAGGCAAAGTGCCAACCAAGCATTTCCACTATTTAGGTCAGTCACATTAGGCAGGCGTCGGTCTGGCAATCAACTAACGCCACCAGGAAAAGCCAACGCTTTCAAAGGAGGTTCTAAGCGAAAAGCTTAAGCTTTAAAAAGGGTATTTGATTAATTGTTATTATTTAAGAGATAAGAGGGTTAGACTATATTACTACTTTTAATATTACGAACTGCTTTTACACTCTACTATATCAACTAGTTAATGAGCCTCTTAGGCAAATATTAAATTTCATAAAAGTGCCTTAAAGTGCCTCTAGAAATTGGCAGGATCATCATCATCAGGGGGCCTCGAGTCCTTTAATTACTTTTACGATGAATGCAGTATCCCAAAGGGCTTGGCTTACATCATAAGGGCGATAAGGAAAAAAGGACAAAGCTGTTCGGAAGGGAGGGGAGACACAATGAACTCACTCTCCAACAAGTCCGCCGCAATGTCAACAAACGTATTTAAATAAAAAAGTCGTTAAGCCAAGTGCATGCCTGCTAAAAGAGGGGAGTGAGGGGAGCTAGGCGGAAAATAATTTTAAATTAAATGAAAGAGCTGCCTGGGTTGCACAACTATATGTATATATATATGAACTCGAACCACAGCCACTGCAGCAGAAGCTCGTCTGCAAATGGATTAAATGAGGGGGCTGGCGAGGAGTGGGGTCTTGGGGGAGCCACAAAGGGGAGTCCCCTGCTTTACACTTAACCCCGCCACAAGTGCCACCGGGGAGGCTTAAGAATTTAATTAATTAATTGTGTTAAAACACACGACAATGCGAGGTCGGCAGCGGAAAGGGAAAATGCCGCCAAGTGGGTCAAGTGGATGGCCTAAAACGGTTCCAATTATCTTTGATCCTTTAAGGATGCATATTCTTAAAAAAAAATAAATTAGTAAAATAATATTAAATTATTAAAAAATACTGACTAATAGCAGAACAAGGTTTCGATCCTCGGACCTCTGGGTTATGGGCCCAGCACGCTTCCACTGCGCCACTCTGCTTGTTGGTAAGAGAGTGACTCAGTTTTTAGATACGATACGATATAGGAAATAGGTTTACGATAATACGGTAATACGGTATGGAGTGTTTTTAAGGAGTGGATATAGATATATCTTAGAAAGTAGTCTTAAAGTACAAAGAACTATAGAACTATATAGAACTACGATTAAACTGCGACTACTGGTACTCCTTATGAATCATTAATTAAGATCATAAGTATATGAGTAATATTATAGGGTATTTAAGGGTATAACTTAATCGGCACAAGACTATATCTCTTAACTTTGAGGAGATCTCTGGACGACAGGTTGTCCATAGCAGGAAGCCTGACCCAAATGTCAATCAGATGTCATTATCACAGCCATTGTCTGAATAATGGAGCTAGTTGAAATGGGATGCTGACACACATGCTCCACAAAGCTTCCTCCTGCCTTTATTATAATTGCGAGTTGAGGCTATTAAGCTGGAGAATAAATACATGCATGTGGATGTCAGTATGTATCTATTGACATGGCATATATACGTAGATATATACGTGATGTGCAATACTCGGAAATATTTGCTTACTATATGGATTTTGTGGCTCGTTATGGCACTGGCACTACCGTAATTAAATGCATTTTGTACACATAGTCATATATATACCGACTGGTTTGTTGGCTTTTTATATTTTTTGCATTTAGATGAACATTTTCCAGCCACATGGCGATGGCATTTGGAACTGACCATATTCCCCCAAATATCGAATCAATAGCCAACAACTGTTAGGGCCAATTCCCCCTGCGGAAGTACTTGATAATTATTTTTAGAATACTTATTCTTGATTTAGGAACTCATTGCCGACGACAGGTAACAGTCAGTTACCTGTTATCTAGCCTGGCTTATCGATGGTCTACCTAGAAGGGGGTTCCACCACCTTCCTTGGCCTGGCCAGCATTTCCATAAATCAGCCAAACGGATGGGGACACTCGTCCATCCGGCCCTATGACCGATAATGCCACCAAATGCCAGCCTGATAGGTATATGCGTGTGTTTGGATTGTTAATCATACGCCGCGTGTCCACCCCCAGTGTGGCCCACAAAAGGCGATTCATAAATAAATCGTTAAAGACGAATTATGGAAGTAAAACTCACAACTTCCCCACTCATACACACTCATGAGAATATTAAACAATGGAAATGAATCAATTTTATGCTCAGTCATGGGTGCAAGAGTGTGTGTGTGTGTGTGTGGAAGGAAGGAAGACCAGCCAGCTCCATTGGCCAAATGCATAAAATGAATATTAAATTAAAGTTGAAACTGAAATTGCCGGCTGCGACAAACGGAATTCAGTGGAAAAAGGCACCCAGACAAGAGCTGCCACAGTAGCAGCAACTTCCGGTGCCGCAGGCTGT
This sequence comes from Drosophila bipectinata, assembly GCF_030179905.1. Taxonomy (NCBI): domain Eukaryota; kingdom Metazoa; phylum Arthropoda; class Insecta; order Diptera; family Drosophilidae; genus Drosophila; species Drosophila bipectinata. The sequence continues at coordinate 14,971,454 of NC_091739.1, forward strand.
GCCTCAAAACTCCAACTCTCCCCAAATTTATTTATTTTCGCCAAAAAAAAAAAGGGAATGCTGCGTAAACTTTTAGCTTAAAATCTAAGTTTGGCAACTCTGGCATGGGATGGAACTGACCCGCATGGCTGAGCCCCGAGGAGGGTTGCTCCGCAAATTGTCCTCCATTGTGCACTCGACTCGCTGAGCAATTGAGGGAAAATGGCAACCAAAGTTGAACTTGGAACTTAAAAAAAAATTAAATTGCGTTTTAAATGGTATATTTTATTATAATTTAAACAAAAAAAGCGATTAGATAGAGTTAGTTATAGTGTTGGAACTACTAACTTGGAACTGATAGTCTGCATTATCTTGGAAGTTGCATTATTTGCCAAGTTATGGATATTCCACAGTGTATACTTTAATAATTACATGGTAGATCCACTCAGGGAGTCGATCCAAGCAGACAATGAGTGCGAGATGGTAATGAAGTCATTGGCCCAGCACGTGGCTCTGGGCAGGATGGGCAGGGTATGGGCATTGTGCAAGGTTAGGGCGTTGGCTTGACAGCCGATTTTGAATCGCTAATGATGTTAGTGCAAGTGACTGACTGACTGACTGATTGACTGATTGATTTGTGTAAACTTTGACCGCTTCTCATGGCAATCTTGTGGGGTTAGATGTTAAATGTGGGGCAGGCATCAGTGAGCACAAAAGCCACAGAGAATGGAGAAACTGGAGCAGAAGAAGCATAAAAGAGAAGAAATTTTAATAAAGTATAAAGTAGAATAAAAAAACACCCTTTAAAAAAAAAAAGAATAATTATTATATTATAAAATTATCTTAAGAATAAGATCACCATCTCACTAAAAATAATAATAATATTATTTTTTTAAGCTTGATAACATAACAAATATGCTTTTAGGTAGGGCATCTCTACAACAATGAAAAAATTGGCGCTTATCTGGCCAACAAATAAAACCATTGAAGCGACACAGAATGAATTGAATAAACTTGGCACCGGCCGCTGTAGCCACTGAAGATGCTGCACCAGAAGACAGTCTTCCGCCCTGCCCTGCCCCCCCAGCCCCCTTAGCAATTTGTTAAGCACAGCTATTGAAGCGAAAAGTGTGACGAATGTGGAGATAATGCGGACATGCGGAGACTTCCATTGTTCTGGAGAGTAGTACTATAAGCTGTTATCAAAACAAGTCCATTCCTGTCGCAAAAGTGTGGCCTGACCACTCTGACTCGAAACTGTAATTACGAAAGCATTTAAATTGGCAACACCTGGTCTCGGTCTCAAAGGCCATTGGCAACAAGACGGCAGAAAAGCGCGACGAAGAAAAGCGTGCGGGAAACTCTCATCTCTCTCTGTATATAAACACATCAAATCGCAGCATGGCAGCAACAACAAACAGGAAAATCTCTTTGAATGAAAGGAGGTGACGAGGGGGGGTGGATGCTACATGCTGATGATGCTACAAACAGTTTTGTGTACAAAAATAAGTAGAAAAATCGCTTTTCCTCCCTCCGACGAGACTGTGGGGGTGGTTGGCGTATCCGGCGTTTCGCGGAAAAAACTGTGAATCGCCTCAAAAGGCAACAATAAAAACAAAGGCGACGCACGTGACGTACGCCGGGGGGAAGGAGGCGGGTGTTGGGGGTTGGACACGCTGATGGGTGGTTGGGTGGCAAGGGGATGCAAGTATTTTTCCTTTTTTTTAATTTTACTTCAACTCACCAACACCGTATTTGTTGTTCGATGGTATCCACATTTTTGTTTGCTGCTTGGTTTCCAATATACAATATTACCAACACGGCCACTCCCTCCTCCAGCGTGTGATGAAACCAAAAGTCTTACTGACTTGGGGACATTTTGGGGCAAATTTGCATTTATTACTGCTTATATTTTCATATCCACCATTTTTGCACACAAACGCACACTCGCGACACTGAAACTTTCGCTTTTGTTGTTGTTTTGGGGGGCTGCTGCTGCGACGCCTCCTGCTCTCGCTCTCCCTCTCCCTCTCTCGCTCTCACTTGATTAATAACTACAACTACACTAGCTAGCTAACTTGTCTACATTGTTGATACAAGCTGCTGCGATTGTTGATGATGATTATCGTCGCCCAGCAAGGTGGAGTGGCTGTCTCCAAAGTGGTTGATTCGCCTTTGTTGTTGCCCTTTCGCGCACACACCAAAAACACAAGAAAATCAATACGAATTTCGGTCCCCCAACTGCAGTCTTCGTGTCGTCACTCTCCTTTCTTTGCCGCCAGTCTGCTAATTTTCTCCTTTCTGGCGTGTTAATATCTTGTGGATTTTTTTCTATTTGCAGTGTGGGCTTTTCCGCGTCTTTCGCACTTTTCCGCACTTTTCGGGGGGCAACAACAAAAATCGCGATCAGCTGTTAGCCAGGGTTGCCGTTTTAAACGGGTTTCGAAATAAACAAAAAACAACTTTTTGCGAATTAAGTTTTTATTTTTTAAATGGTATTTGATTTATTTATTTTACGAAATATTTGGGTCTCAAACCAGTGCCCTAAAAGGGATATGATACTGGTTTCTTTGCGATTTTATTTAATTTGCGGCAGGACTTTTCGTGTAATATCCTTTGAAATATTATATTTTTTAAATAATCTATACGTTTTATATATTTTTTTAATTCTTTTGATTAAGCGGAAAGAATTGGTTTCGTCGGTTATTGCGATTTTAATTAAAACACTGGACCGCTTTAAGAAAATCGTAAACTTCCGGGGCCAACAACAAAGGTCCGGCGCACTCCGCTGTTAACATAAATCTGTAGGAATATCTGTTATTCCGTAGAAGTGGATCCCATTTGGATTAAACAGCAGTGTTGCCAGATCTGTTGCTTACATTGCTGTTAACTGGGGAATTATGTTCCAACAGTTGTGGTACTTTTTTTTATATCCGAATATATGTGAATTTATAAATGTTTTCAAATAAAAAAAATTATTGTGTTATTAATTTTAGAATTATATTCCTTCGGGCTATTATAAAAAGCTAAAAAATGCGACCCTCCATAGTATATTCACACAGGGTGTCTAGAGTACTTCTCTGGTTACACTGAATTATCAAAAAAAACACCTCTGTGCTTTCACCTCTAACAACAAAATATGTGGCCAGGTCTCTTCTTTTTCTATCAGCAAGACCGACTGGTTCAGCGCTGCTCAAAAAATAAAGATTTGAATACCTCGACCAGAGAGATTGCTAAATAATGGTAAGCATGGAAAGCCAAGATCACCGCGAGTCCCTGGAGACTGTTGACAAGAGGGTTTCCTGTGAAATTGCCAGAAAACCTCTGCACGTGGCGGCTTAAACACATAACCTCACTAATTGTTGGTACTCCATTCGCAGGCTGCTGCACCCAAGGACATTGAGAAGCCCCATGGCGGCGATTCTGCCTCTGTGCACCGCATCCGCATCACCCTGACCTCCAGGAATGTGCGCTCCCTGGAGAACGTGTGCCGTGACCTGATCAACGGTGCCAAGAACCAGAACCTGCGTGTCAAGGTGAGTAATCATCCAGCTCTCGATCCTGCCGTGGCATTTACCTGGAGGCTTCGCGTGCCTACAAGACGCCTAGCCTAGTCATTAATAAATGCTAGAGAAAAATGCCTGAATCGGACATTACTTTGCCACTGATTCTCCCCCAGTGTCAGAGTATATAAGGTTCAGTGTACAGATCTTCAAATACATTCCGAATTGTAAACTAATATATCATATGTCTCTTTTTCTTTTAGGGGCCCGTGCGCATGCCGACCAAGACCCTGCGTATCACCACCCGTAAGACTCCTTGCGGTGAGGGTTCCAAGACCTGGGATCGTTTCCAGGTGGGTACATCTTCCAACAACTGACGAGTACTTCTATTCGTGGACAGATCTGATATCGGGATTAGGCTCACACCAGCCTTTTCGCAGTATCTTTATGGTCTGCCCAGACTAAACGTGTTCTCATAGTCCACTTTGATGATATGCCTCACAATTTGGCTCTCCGAATTCGACAAATTAACAAATAATACTCTAGATTCTAACTAGTCTAGACCTCCAACTAATCTGTCTTCTTCATTTCTAGATGAGGATCCACAAGCGCATCATCGACTTGCACTCCCCCTCGGAGATCGTCAAGAAGATCACCTCTATCAACATCGAGCCTGGCGTAGAGGTCGAGGTCACCATTGCCAACTAAGAAGTTTTTACCTTTTTACAAGGCGGTGAAGTTTTGCCTTTCCAATAAAAACAGCAAAACTTTACCTAAATATTATTCTTTATTATTGTGCGGATTCTTGGGGCGTGCTGTGTACTGGAATGTATTGATCGGGATGTAGTACCATACCCGGATGTAGTCTAATAGTAGTCTGGAACTGGGGCACAAGCAATCTTAACAAAGTCTGCATATCGCACGGTGCTATTGTTGTTGACATTCGCCTCCCTGAATATGTTGTCCACCTCGCGCATGGATAGGCCCTCGCCCCAGTTCTGGAGGAGATTGCGCAGCTGCCGGGCCGATATGGTGCCCTTGTTCTGGGGATCAGCTGCCTTGAAGGCGGCAATCACCTCGTCCGGCAAGCTCTCCACCTTGGAATGCTGGTGCATAATGTCCAAAAAGTCAGCGAAACTCATCTTCCCATTCTTCTGCTTCAGATACGAAACCAGTTCTTGAATGGTAGGCGAGAGACCCAGGGAACGCATTATAACCTGAATGAAGAAGTAAACATTGTGTTAATTACTTTCGTTGGTATGTGTCCATAGGGTTGGGGAAAGAGACTTACAGTTAGTTCGTCCAAATTGTTGATTTGGCCCGAACGGGCGAATAGATAAAAGCACTCGCGGAATTCTGTAGGTTGTAGATAAGAAAGGTTTTTTAAATGAATCATCAATGAGTTTTAGGAATACACACCATCGATATCCTGTTCTTTGAAGTAGCGAGCCTATAGAAACATTTTTGGGCATAGAAAGTTGCATAAAAAATGGTTAATGGGGGCAGTCAAGTGGAAAGTTCAGTTAGAAAGAAAGCGTTCTATTTTCCACAAAAGTGCTTAAAGATTTAACTTTACACTATTATTTTAACTTACCATGATAAAGAAGTTTTTAAATTTGATAACAAAACGGAACAGAAAAGAACACAAACAACAAATACGGTAAACAGAAGTAACGAAAATAAATAAAATAATCAAAGAAATCAAACAGGTAGTAGGGAAGTGTGACCAAACGACAAAACGAACTGTAGTCACCAAAATATCTGATAAGAATAATCGATAACATCTCTGCCAATCGAATAGTTTTTTTTTAAAAACATTTTTAAACTTTTATACCTAATATTTTGTTAATGAAATAAAACTTCAGTTCTGTTTTAAAATGTATTTATCTTGCGACACAATTACACAAGTCAGAGCACACTGTTGTATTTAAATATTAAAACAACATCATTTAGTTATTGTACATTAAAAAATATCTGCTTCCCGTTTGCATACAAAATCTGAAACTGCACCTGATGATCTTAAAAACTAAGGTCCTCTTCAAAACAATTTATATAGTATATAGGATAATATGCGTGTGAGCCACAACAGCTACGCTCAAAAATGAAATTGTGAACATCAAAGACTAAGAAATATAACTTAAAGAAGCAATAAGCTAATAATTTGTGTCCAAATTTTGTAGATAGTCGAAATATTAGTTGATTCCTGTGGGTTAGGGCTGTATTATCTGTATCTGTGGTTGGATTAGTTAGTTATGCGCCGATCCGCAACTATGCATCTCCGGCTAAACGGGCTTTAAAGCGTTTCCGTCTCATATACACACATATATTGTAGGCATAAGTACGTCGGCACCTGGTTCTGGTTGGCTAATGCACATTGATGATGGACTCTCGGCCCTTGCCCACGCCCACCCAGCGTACGGGAACGCTCAGCTCGCTCTCTAGGAATCGGACGTAGTTCTGGGCATTCTCCGGCAACTCCTTGAAGTTGCGAATGTGTTCGGTGGACGTTTGCCATCCGGGAAGCACAGCGTACTCTACCTCGATGGCGCCGAGCTCAGCGATGGTTCCGGGGAAATGATCGAGCTTCTCACCATTGGGCTTCTTGTAGGCCACAGCCACCTTGATCTCTGGCAGCGTATCAAGGATGTCCAGTTTCGTTAAGCAGATACAGGTGTATCCGTTTACCAACGAGGTGTACTTCAACAGCGGTATATCCAGCCAGCCGCAGCGGCGCTTTCGCTTTGTGGTCACTCCAATTTCAAAGCCTCTTGTCTGGAGAAGGTCACCAATATCCTGAAATGGAAGGCATATGGTTAGAGGTTGTCCAATGGCTATGTGAGGCACTATTCTATACTCACATTCAACTGCTCGGTGGGGAAGGGGCCGTCACCCACTCGCGTCGTATAGGCCTTGACCACGCCAATCACCTCGCCAATCGTCTGCGGCGGCAAACCCAAGCCGGTCAGCACACCACCGATGCTGCAGTTGCTGCTCGTCACGTACGGATACGTGCCAAAGTCAATGTCCAGCATGGCGGCATTGGCGCCCTCGACCAGGATCGTCTTGCCATTCCGCAGGGCAGTGTGCAGGAAGCAGATGGTGTCCTTGACGTAGGGTCGAACCTTCTCCGCATAGTCCTTGTATCGGGCCAACTCCGCCTCCACATCCACGTTAATCGATGGGAACAGGCGCACGTGCGTGGCCACAATCGACTTGAACCTGCGGATAAGTACCCAGGATAAGTAATAGATTCTCTATATATTATGGTACCAACTCCTTACTTGTCGCTGAACAGATTAAAGTCGCCCAGAAGCTCGCCAACACGGATACCATTGCGGGTGGCTTTGCTGGAGTAGGCCGGGCCGATGCCCTTCTTGGTGGTGCCCAGGGACTTGCCACCCTTCTCGGCCTCCTGCATGCCATCCACATGCTGGTGGAAGTCGAAGACCAGGTGAGCGCGATCGGAGATGATCAGCCGGTTCTCCAGATGCTGCAGCCCCTTGGCCTCGTTCTTGAGCACCTCGTCGAAGAGCGAGGGCAGGTGGATCACGACACCATTGCCTGCAAGGCGAGACAAGCACAAAAGTTGTAGTAATAATTTCTAGTCTAGAGTCTAGACTATAGAGTCTAGAATAGTTCCCCCCATCTGCAGTGGCCTTGTTTATTTTAATGAGGAATATATATCTTGCCAAGTAATTACTTTGTATCTGCAGTGTGACTTACATGGAGTCTTGGAACTAGATAGGTATAGCCTTTGTTCTTGTTTTAATCTACTATTACGTCTTACTTTTTCCTAAGAACTAATACCTAGAATTCTATTGATGGTTTCCCTGAATTATGGCCTAATGCCGCTAATTTCTTAAGGGGCTGTTGTAAAAAAAGTCCTCAAGATAACATGCAACTTGGCTAAAGCCAGCCATATTCAAGAACCAGAATCAAGAGGCCTCAAATATGATATCTATATCGGGGGAATTTTGGGGGGGAATTGCATAACAAATAAAGTTGGCGAACCATAATACAGGGGCACGCGAGCCCGGGGTCGTTTGAATTGAGCCCTGAGCGGGTGGGGAATTAAAAATAATAAGTTAATTGCCTGATTAGAATAATTTTCCGCTATATGTGTGAGCTCTGAGTCTGTCCCTGTGTCATAAACGATATCTTTTTTTTTTTAAGGGGACTATGAGTGTGGTTGTGGGGTTCTGGTTCTGATTATCTCATAAATTAGTCTTGTGACAAACGATGACGGTGCGGGTTGGTTTGTTGCGCTTGGTAAACAATGTCACCCCCCATCCTTGACCCCCCCTCGGCAACATCGATTAAACTTTTGAAGCCAAAAGTAGCAGGACAAAGTTGCGAAATATTGACAAACACGACCTTGACGGTGACAGTCCGTGACATGACGTCATGTACTCGAGTACTGCCAGGCACTGCCCAGGGGGTAGAGGGGGTGGTACTCTGATTCAATTATCTCAATTGCCCATCTACACAAATAGAAAACCTTTCATTTTCATGGGCAGTCAGAAAAACAGGCCAACTGACCCACGAGCCAATGTCAATGATGCACTAAATCTTTGCCAGAAATTCCTACCATACATCTATCTGCCCGGGATACATTATATATACGTATATATACATATATATACCGCAGAACGAGGGAAAACTAAAAGCAAAACAAAACGTATATTTACGATCTATACTCTATACATTCGCTTGAAATTTATATTTAAATTTTAAATGAAAAAAAAAAAAACAAAAAACAAAAGTTGAAAGAAATCGGTTGCTTACTTTCATTGACAAAACTTTTCTTCTCTATATTCTTGAGTCTTGAGTCTTATCCTGGTATAGCCTAGGTCCTGGCTACCTGGCTACCTGGCTAGTGACTTACCGATCACTGAGACGCACTTCTCGTTCACAACGCCGCTGGGCAGGAGATGGAAGTCGAACTCCGTGCCATTGGCCACCACAGTGTGTCCAGCGTTATTGCCACCCTATAATGATAGAGAGGAGGAATTAGTCGAATTATTCCCAGATATATGTATAGTATATAGTGGTATGTATATGTAGCTGTTGATATACAAAATTAGCATTGTTTGTTTTTCTATAAGCCTGTACGACGGCGTAGCAGAAAAACAAAAAACAAGAATTGTGTGAAAAATAAATAAATATATATCCGACTAGAATGTAAATTGTGGGAATGGCTTATAGGCCCCACGTGCCCACCAATATCGGATGACAAATAAACGAAATGGAAATCATTCCACCCACCCATACAGCTAACTATCCCACAACCCAGTGTATCTCGCGGATACGTCAGCACTACATTTTAATGATAGTTTTCATTTCATTTTCATTTTCTTTTTTTTTTTGGCAACTGTACAAAATTTCATATATTTTGCTAATCTAAAATATTTTTTGTTTTCTTTTATTAGCGACGCAAAAAAAATAATAATAAAAAGCAGGGAAATTTGTGGACCTTCACAAATCATTGCTAAAAAAACCAAAAGCAAGATAATCATAATGTTTACGGAGTGCCAAGGAGAGAGGCCTCTGATAAGATACGAGGAAATAGAAAGATCGCAGTCTGGGCAGGGTTTCAGGCCTGGTTCCAGCTCCCGACCCTGGCCTATCACGACGCAATAGCGGAATCGCCCCTAAGGGGCGTGCCAGTCGTGTGACTCAGGGGGGTGCGATAATAGCTTGGGTATTATATAAGGGCACTGATAACAGGGCCCATTCAACTGAGTCACAATGTTGCATAGAGGCTCTCCTGGTTCTCCTCCCCCTCTAATCCATATCGTGCATTGAACCGCGTTTGGAGGGCTACGATGATCCGGTTACCTATAGCATAAATCAACAAGTAGTTGTTGGTCGGAATAAACAGTCCATTAAAGCCAGTAAAATGCACGCAATGTCTGATACCTAGAATGCTCTAAGTTCTTGGAATTCCCGCTTCCCAGGAGATCCACAAGGATTCTGCTGGGACGGTACTTCCCGGTAGTGGTTCTTGCTTCCATGGGTGAATGGATGATGTTGGCGGTTATGTAAACCTGGCAGCAGTACGCTGAGCAAGCAAAACAGATGTGGATGTGGATGTGGATGTGTGGATAGGAATTAACGTCAGCGGAGAGGGAGACGAAAAGCGTGTGAATGGCCAGTGGTGGGAAAGAGATAGTCTGGCCGAGTGACGAATTTTGCTGCGCCAGCATTGATGGCAGACTTTCCGACGGAATAATAGTGTTGATTACCCTTGGATTTTAAGAAAAGTAGCCAGAAGTAGTGAAAGAATCTTAAAAGAAGAATGTACCTTAATTTGTATCTCAAAGATACACTTAGTACTTCAGAGATACATTTTTATCTCTAAGATACTCTATTAGCATGGAGTATTTACAGTTGTTATCTATTACTTTTTTCAGATCCTCAAGAGATACTTTGTTTTAAAAAGATTATATATTTTTTTAAACATAAATTGAAGAGATATGATTACTCTCCATATACTATCTATATATGTAGTTCTCCCATGATCTTCCTCTCTGACCAAATCTGGCGGTAAATCCGCCATGTAGGCACCTCTGCGGCGTACACACAAACACACGTGAGACGGGCTGAGAACGAGAATGGAACTGGGGGACTGCCCCACACATGCGCCCCTCTCACAAACACTTGGACAAACACAGCTCACGGGCGGAACACAGACGCAGGCCACATGGCGGGCCCCAGAATTGATAAATACAAATGCCCCGAAAAAGAGCGATAATAGTTGGTAGTGAAGAAAATGTCGCGCCGCTGGTGAAATACGCAGATGCTGGGGATGCCCGCCTATTTGGCGGGAGATGTCCTTGAGCCAAGGATACAGCCCGAGGCACTAATTGCGAACCTTATCACTCGTAATGCTAGGCCAATTTTTTTTGGCGTTTTTCTTACCTGACACCTGCATACAATATCCACATCGGAGGCCAGCATGTCCACCACCTTGCCCTTGCCCTCGTCACCCCACTGGGCGCCCAGGACAACGGCCACCTTGGACTTGTACATCTTGGTGCGGCCCTGATGGAGCTGTTCGTAGTGATTGCCGTTAATGGCGCTGGATTCTGACATTTTTCCCGGAACGGAGCGGAACGGAAAAGCACGGTCGTCGGGTCGGTTGGAAACTCGGAGCACGCTGCGAATGTGTAATGTGTCTCGTTGGTGTCAGTGGGACCAGAGGTGCTAGGAAAGCGGCAGATACGGTTTTCCCTAACGCCTTTGTCAGCCTCGTTTTAAACTTTGTTAAATTTATGTTTTTCTGACAAAATAACTCTTACATTAAGACTTAATTTATATATATTCATTAATATGTAAAATTTCTTTGCTACCATATTAAATTAAATTCTTTTATATTCTGGTATTCTATACCCTTTGTAGAAAATGTCTTATAGACTAATGAAAATAATATACTTGTTTAAAATTAATGCAACTTTAAATCCAATTCTTATAGTATATAACTTAAGCATGTTTATTTTTTAAAACAAAAAAAAACCCCAATATATGAGCTTGGTATTTTTGTATCTACGGGCCACGGTCTCACCAACTCCAACAGCTGTTTAGGAAACCGCGTTTGTTTACATCGAGATACAAGCCATGTCGGAGGCCGAGGAAAAGTGTCACTTGTAAGTTCTTATTTTAAAGTTTAAAATAAAAGTCCTTAAAATTATAAAGTTACCTTAAATACCTACAGCTGCCGGACAGATGCCTTCAAGTACACCTGTCCAAAGTGCAACGCCCTGTACTGCAGCGTGGGATGCTACAAGTCAAAGGAGCATCTGAAATGCTCCGAAGAGTTCTACAAGTCCTGCATTCAGGACGAACTGGCGGGAGCTACAACTACTCCGGAAAGCCAGGAGGATATGCGAAAGATCTACGATATTCTTAGAAGAATGCGAGAAACAGATGCCGGCTTCAATCCCAAGGATTTTGATGCCGACGGTCTGGAAAACTCCATAGATTCGGATGATAACGAAGAACCGGAAGGAGAGGACGATGACGATGGGGAAGATCGTGTGCCTGGGGAACCTATTGAGGAGGAATTCGAAGAAGACATCGCCTCAAGACTCAAAGGCATCGATATCAACGACGCCGATGAAGTGTGGAGCAGGCTGACGGCAGAGGAGCAGGAGGAGTTTCAAAAACTGATCACCAATGGAGACATCATGAAGCTGATGCCCGATTACAAGCCTTGGTGGCTGAAACCGAAGAACTCCAAGATAGTTGTCATTCGCACGCCCGAAGAAGAGGCCAAGAAAGAAAATCCCATTCCTGAGATACACAAAAACATAGCCAAGTTTTCGGACATTTGCAAAAAAGAACCCTCGCCTTGCCTGCACTGCAATCTGTGGAATATCATTAGCGCCTATGCGTGTGTAGCACGGTTCTTTGGTGGCGAGCAGCGGACCAACGCCAGCGAGGCGGTGGCCCATCTGGTAAATCTCAGTGCCACTCTTAAGTATGGCACAAACTTCGAGGATGCCGAGGATGCGATTGTGTCCGTGGAAATGGAAGCCATCACCACGGGCAACAGTCCGGCAGGGGCTGCTGCTGTAGGAAGTGCCGGAGGTGGTTCAAATTTTTTGGTGGAGAGTAGGGAGCAGCTGCAGCAAGATGCCCGCCAGCTTATGGCCACAAAGACAAACAAACTCGCTGCCTTGAGCGATGTCCTTCACCTATTGCAGCAGACAAAGGCGTTGATCAAACGAAAGAATCCACAGGAGGCCGAGTTTCAGAAGCTATTCGCCTTGGCCAGCGGTAGCGTGGAACTAGACCGCACAAAGCTGTCGCAGCTGGTGCGAAAGATTGAGTTTATGCTGTCTTATGTGGCGCGGGAGGAGGTCCTTTGAACTTTCTGTCAGAAAAATAAAAATTTTGTTTTTAATTACACCCCGTACTGTTTTGTCCTGTTGTGTTTGTTGGTTGGCAGGCTGGTCAGATGGACGCTATAATCGAGCCCATAAGTCTTATAATGCAATCATTTTGGCATGTAGTTGGTAGTAAGGTATAGTATATATTGTATTGTATTGTAGGATAAAGATATATAATGGTTTTTTAAAAAATATAACTAAAATGAAAGTTGAGCGCGAAAACTAAAACCGTTTAAACGAATAACCGTTTCGATAACTTTTTTTTTCAGAGAACTAGGTATTTTTTTATTTACAATTATATAGCTGCTATATGAGCTTAAATATAGATTATTATTTAACATAATGGAAGTTAAGATGCTAAATATATCTATTGAAATATATATGTCGAAATATTTGAACCGGTTAGAATGGTGAGGCAAAACAGAAACGTTAAAACCAGCTGACTGAAAAATACCAAAGAATACCGATGAAAACTATCTGCTCTGAAACTCCCATCTCTATTCCGCGACTTTTTTTTTAATTGGACGGATACGGATACGCGATATTTTTCTCAGACCCACTCGAGTGTAGTGCTTTTCGCTATTTTGTTACTTGGTAGGTGCTCCTCCGCCACCCAACGGTGGGCGTTACGGTCGCGTATACCTGTTTATCAAAACACCTTGGGAAGGTGAAGCAGCAGCAGCAACAACAAAAGGAGCCACGCTCCGAACGGACTTAGAACATTTCGTGTAAACGCTGGGGTGTAGCGGAATTTCTCCCTGAGCTAGTGTGCGTGTGGCAACAACAGACACCCAATCGGTCAGAAGGTGCTCTTCGTTCTCGAAAATTAGTGCAAAAAATATCTAAGCAGGCACTGCTGTTTAATAGCAATGCGACCTTATGTAAGGTCTACCTGGATAAGATGAAAATATTTACAGTAAACGGAACGAGAAGTTCAATCTTTGAGATAAAACTAGTTTGTGGACGATCGGGAGGGAGGGGGCAGGGGCAGGGCAGGTGGCTGCCGCTTATCGGCCCCACGGTGCCCGACGTGTGTGTTAGCCGAAAGTGTATATGTGCCTGTATGTGTGAAGATAGATGTATTGGAAGCGCCGTAAAGTTGCTGCTTATCTATCTTCTCAAATATGCGAAGTATGCGTCAACCTGTTTGTAAACTTTCTGTTGGAAATTTCTACTCGCGAAAAGCGCCAGAGCCCGCCATGCTAAATAAGTCTATGACAGCAACAGCAGTGGCCATAAAATATTTTCCAAGCTAGAAAAACCTGATGGCCAGACCAAGACAAGCATCGCGCATCGCATCGTAAGCGCATCGATGGCAATGAAAATGATGATGACAACAAATCGCTGACAAATCAAAGCACACCACAACACAAAATCTCAAGACTCGCCCACCCTGTCATCCATCAATCCAGCGGTTTGTGTTCGGTGTGTGGTGATTAAATTCCCCAATGACTACGATGCACAGTGGCCGCCAGTAACCGGTCGGGGAGGCAGTGAGTGAGTGGGTCTGCTGCTGATAGCAACCGTTATATGCGGCCAATGTGCATTGGGCATTGTTTACAAACAGCTGGGCGGGAGGGATTATGCAGGAAACTCCTCCAGTGAAGCAATCGCATGATAAGATATTGCTCCTCGCAGCTCCTCCTCCTTCAGTCTAGTCTAATGAGTCATCTGAATCTAAGCCACCCTCCGCGATAAGCCTTATCAATTGGGCACACTTTCGGAGCAAGCACAAACCTCCAAATTAAAGTTCTACCTGTTGCTTCAGTGCTTCAGGAATTTCTTAATCGAATACCAAAAAGCAAATTAGGCAAACAATCGTTCGGAGTACATTATTGTTCGGCAAGCTAAGATAAACACTACAAAAAAAAATACAAATTTGCTTATAAACAAAGCGTGCTATTGTTGTTGTTGTTGTTGCTCTTCTGTGGTTAAACGTTGTTTATCGCATCCGTCTATTTACGTAACATAATCTCATATATTTTATGAATAAACCCATTAGAGTTTATCTTTGATTCTAACATCGTCATTGGATCTGAACAGGAAATGTCCCACCACAGCGATGACCAGCTCCTGCAGGCTGGAAGCGAGTCCTTCTGGGAGCCCGGAAACTATAAACGCGCCACAAAGCGAATCGAAGATGGATACAAGTGAGTTTCCACCAAAACTATAAAAACCCAGAGAGAAAATCTAAGCTCAGAACTCAACTTTCTATCATGAATCTCACAAATGACCATTTTGTTAGTTTTTCTCTCTGTGTACTCTCTCAAACACTTGTCCCGCTGGGTCATTGCCAGCTGAATCCGTCGAAACCCATACTCATACCCATACCCATACCCATATCCGAACCAAAAAACCCAAACCGGTTTACATTATTTTGATTTTTGTCTCATTCCGTACGCAGACTCTGCAATGACCTACAGCAACTGGTGCAGGAGCGGGCCGACATCGAGAAGGGATACGCGAAAAGCTTGCGGGCCTGGTCCAAGAAATGGGCTGAACTCATTGAGAAAGGTAAGTGCGAATTGTGGGTGGTCTTGCCCAGAGACCCACTCTCAGTTATCATCATGTAACCCCTGGTCATGTGTTTACACATGTACTTTGTTCGCTTGGGAAGCTTGAGGGTGGAGGCAGGCGGCAGAAGGCGTGTCACCGGCCCAGTGGAGCAGCAACTGACCCGCTGGCAGTTGAGGCGTCAGCAGAAGCGTCACGTTGTCTTCCGCCCTGCCCGCTGGCTCTCTGTACATCATTCTGGCCCATCCATTGGTGTTGTTGTTCTTGCCGTTGTGCGATAAGTGGCTTAAGCTATTAATGGCATTTTTTTTTGTTGTTACCTCGTTTTTTTGTCGGTACAAAAAGCTTCGCACTGTGGTTCAAAAATGCCTGCCCAATTTATTAAAATATGTTAATGAGCCATGAATTACTTATGGGTTTGTTTATCCGCAAAAATGAGATTTCTACAGGAAGCAGAGTGCTTTTCACGGTTAGTTGGGGAAAAAGATAAAGATATCGAGGAAATCTATAGTTTGTTTTAACCAAAAACAAGGCCAAATAAAGTATCTTTTATGTCCAAAACAATGTCATAACAAGCTAGTTCGATTCTTGATAAGCTTCTTCCCATTATTTCCCTGCCAATAACTGAATTCCAGTAGCTTATCTGGCTAATTGGGGTCTCCCAGCCCTGTTTTTGGCGGATATCCGGGACAGTGTGCCGGGTTCTTCGTTGAAATGAAATTGAGTACAGAGCTTGCAAAGTTGGAAACCGCTTTGCCTCATTGCTGCTGTGACCGCCTCTGCACGGAATTCTCCGTGTCCACTTTCACAAGTAACCAGCAGTGGGCAATTGCAAAAGTGGCTGGTTACCTGCCTCCTCTACCGCTCATCCACCCCTCCCCATCCTAGAAGAGTATTTGTGCGGAATTTGCCTAGCTGCGTCTAGCCAAAGATACACTTACAGATACTACGCACACACACACACTATAGATACAGATACAGACACAGAGACAGATAGAAATACAGATACAGATAGTAGAAGCAGAAGCGCTTGACCAGTGGCCCATTACCCGGCCCACATCGGAGCACCAAACCGGCACCAAAGCCAAAGCGTCGCTTGAAATGGTTTCGAAAATCAATGCGACTGGGGAAAATAGAACGAGTTATTTCTGTGCTAAGCGTCTCAATTTCTATATATTGTGTCTCTGTGAGTGTGTCAGGCGGTGGGGGTACGGCAGGGGAGGCAGGTGGCTCATCCGATTGGGAATACTAGTGAGTCGTTAAGCAAACAAGTTTCGTGCATCGCCAATTATAAGTCCGACCATCATATAAATTTGATTGCGGTTGGGGCGCTCGCTCTTTGTTAGCGCCCAATAAAAAATTCCAAAAATGTTCCTCCACGGTGTTCCACGGCTCGATCGGCACACCCATACACGCTCAACATGATACGCTTCTCGATATTTGGTTTTGCGGCTACAGTTGCGGCGTCTGTGGCTGATTAGATAAGCCCATTTTACCTCAAGGGCCCCATGATGACGTCAGCTCGGTGACAAACTTGTAATCTATTAATAATTGCGAATAGATTTATTAATGGGAGATATTTTGCAGGACCGGAGTACGGCACCACTGAGGCGGCCTGGAAGGGCGTGCTGACGGAATCGGAGCGCATCTGCGACGTCCATATGAAGATCAAGGACAACCTCTGCAACGATGTCAATACCCAGATCAAAACCTGGCAGAAGGAGAACTACCACCACACGCTAATGCAGATCAAGGAGCGCAAAGACCTGGAGGATCTGTTCAAGAAGGCCCAGAAGCCCTGGGCCAAGCTCCTGGCCAAGGTGGAGAAGGCCAAGGCGGACTACCACTCGGCCTGCAAGACGGAGCGCAGTGCCACCAACCAGGAGCGTAATGCTAATGCCGACAGCTCACTATCGCAGGATCAGGTGAGACATATATATAACCAGTTTGAAACCTTTATTAATTTTCCTTAAATTTCGGCAGGTAAAGAAAATGCACGATCGAGTGCAGAAAACCAAAGATCAAGTGCAAAAGTGTCGGGAGAAGTACGAGCAAGCCATTGCCGAAATCACCAAATACAATTCTGTATACATCGAGGACATGACATCTGTGTTCGACAAGTGCCAAACTTTAGAAAAGACGCGGATGGAGTTCTTCAAAGAGATCCTGTTCAATGTGCACGCCTGTCTGGACCTAACCAAAGTGCAAAGGTATAGCTCATCCAACTTAATAACTTAAGATAATAATATTAATGGTTTTCATTAATTAATAGCCTGCCCCAAATCTACGAAGAATTCTACCACACCATCAACAATGCGGACCAGCAAAAAGACCTCAAGTTTTGGTCGAATAAATATGGTATTAACATGGCTATGAACTGGCCGGCATTTGTGGTGAGTTTATAGTGATGGCGAGCATAGATCCAAACTACCATATTTTAATATATATTCTTGTCATTTTAATAATAGGAATATACGGAGGAGTTCCGTGACATTGCCAAGGGCAACAAATCAAAAGAAGCACTGCCGGCAGCACCCATCACGCTCATCAATCAGCGACCTGTGGCTGAGGATGTGCACGTAAGCGTTGTCTACTTATCTAAGTATCTAACTAACTAGCGAAACTAACTGAGAATATTTTATACCAGCAGGAATACCCCCCAACCAATAGCCTGAAGAAGAACACCGCCAGCACCGTGGGCAGTGCCAGCAGCAGAGCTAGCATGAAGAGCGAAATATCGGCCACCCAGTCTTCAAGCACCACATCCGAAGCCAAAGCGTCGGCGGTAGCAGCTACAACTGCGACGACGGCAGCAGCAGCAGCAGCAACGGTGGCGGCTTCGAATCGGAATTCGAGCGTAACGTAAGTTGAAACAGTTTGTATTGTTTTGAATTACACTCGACTGCTTGCTGGGAGACACGTCGCGTTGAATGCGCTCATTTTCATTGAACTAATTGATTTCAATTTGTATATGTACATGCAGCAATGGCAACGGCAAAGTAGATACAAATCCGTTCGAGGAGGAGGAGGAGTGGGATGAGGCCGACAACGTGCTGGTGGACAACGGTGAGCCGGGCGTGCCGGTCAAAGCGCTCTACGATTACGAGGGCGCTGAGAGTGATGAGCTCACATTCAAACAAGGTGCGTGACACGGCTGGGGTTGGCGAGGCATAGCGCGATACTAATGCCGAAGCCTTCCATATGATGACGTTGCTAATCCCTCGTTGCTTTGCACTTTCAGGTGATGTTTTCGAGAAGCTTGAAGATGAAGACGAACAAGGCTGGTGCAAGGGACGTATGAATGGGCGCGTCGGCTTGTATCCGGCGAATTATGTAGAAAACATCAACGCGTAAGGCGGACTGGCGGACTGGCGGGCACTATAGGAAGTCGTTAAGCAAATATATATATATACATAAAAGCATATACGTATATGTATTTACATATATATAGATTAACAGCGAAGTTAGGAACAGGAACGCATCGCGGATTGCGTTTAAAGTAAAAACAGTCGTTGATGAAATTATTACCATACATATGTATTAGAATTGTTATATGAGCAATCGCCGATCTATGCGTTATTCGTTAATCGAATAGCGCGGCATCCAAGGTATTATGCATTGGATCTTATAAGCAATGGATATATACCGATCAACCAACCAACCTACCAATCAACTCACCAACAGTAGCAATACGGACCCCATCGGACCGGTATAGAATATGCAGACATGCCTACATACAGAATATGTAACAGAAAACTTAGTTAAAAGTCGTAAGAACAGAACAATAAGTGTAAACGTGAAAGGACATTACAAATTGAATGTACTATGTAATTTATGCTATGTATAACAAACTAAAACTAAAACCGAAATTGTGTACTTTTTGTCAAGATGCAACTGCATTTTTACTTCCCCAGGGGCTGGAAACTTTTTGGTTGCCAGTCGGGAGGATGAAACGAAACCTTTGGCATATTTGGATATTGTACATGCATAGCATTTGTAATGCGTTTCTTAAACATTTATTATTTATGAAGTTTTGTGTACATGTACATTTTTAAATGACTTAAATTATTGAAATAAAAACAAACAAAAAACCAGTTGTTCTTTGAGTGCTCTTTTGCAGGTTGATGTGCATCTACCTTTTAGTGGATATAAGGAAGGCTATATCTTTGTCTAATACTTGCAAATAATAATTACATTTTTGAAGTAAAAAATGCAAGCAATGTACATATTTTAAGTTAATTATATTTTTGCTGTCATCTTCTTGAAACCCGACTGGATAACTTATATAACTTCCAATTTTGATCCGATCCTTGAGCTGAATGTCTTAAATAATTTGTAGATCGATTTGCTACAATTCTGCATTAAAATCTCTGATACAAATTTTATTTAAATTTTTTGTCCATTTTTCCCATGGACTCCCTTCAAAATTGGGAAAAGCCTAAGAACTGCGTATAGGGCCCACGGCGATGTCTGTATCTTTGCCAATTTTGACCCGATCCTAGAGCGGAATACCTTAAATGATTTGTAGATCGATTTGCTACAGTTCTGCATTAAAATCTCTGATACAAATTTTATTTAAATTTTTTGTCAATTTTTCCCATGGACTCCCTCCAAAATTGGGAAAAGCGTATGAGCTGCTTATATGGCCCTCGGCGATGTCTGTATCTTTTCCAATTTCGACCCGATCCTAGAGCGGAATACCTTAAATGATTTGTGGATCGATTTGCTACAATTCTGCATTTAAATCTCTGATAGAAATTGTATTTCAATTTTTTGTCAATTTTTCCCATGGACTCCCTCCAAAATTGGGAAAAGCGGAAGAACTGCTTATATGGCCCACGGCGATGCCTCTATCTTTGCCAATTTTGATCCGATCCTTGAGCGGAATGTTTTAAATGATTTGTAGATCGATTTGCTACAATTCTGCATTAAAATCTCTGATAGAAATTTTATTTCAATTTTTTGTCAATTTTTCCCATGGAATCCCTTCAAAATTGGGAAAAGCCTAGGAACTGCTTATATGGCCCACGGCGATGTCTGTATCTTTGCCAATTTTGATACGATCCTAGAGCGGAATGTCTTAAATGATTTGTAGATCGATTTGCTACAATTCTGCATTAAAATCTCTGATAGAAATTTTTTTAAAATTTTTTGTCAATTTTTCCCATGGAATCCCTTCAAAATTGGGAAAAGCCTAAGAACTGCTTATATGGCCCACGGCGATGCCTCTATCTTTGCCAATTTTGATCCGATCTTTGAGAGGAATGTCTTAAATGATTTGTAGATCGATTTGCTACAATTCTGCATTAAAATCTCTGATAGAAATTTTATTTCAATTTTTTGTCAATTTTTCCCTCCAAAATTGGGAAAAGCGTGCAGCATGCAGAGTATATCTAGAATCTAGAATCTAGATTGATGTGGGAGGAAAATGTGGCTGTGGAGTAGGGATGAACCGCATGCTGATGGACAATCTATCTTTAGGGATGGAGGTACCTGACTAAAAAATAAGTAAAATACAAACAAAACATAAGACCCCTCCAATTGTAATGGTCTGCGAGGGAGAGGAAGGCAATAAGAGATGGCGATGAGCCACTAGAGCACCGGCGGGAGCAGAGATTAGTGGCTATGACCAGGAGAAAAGCAATAAACAAAATAAACAAAAAATGGAGAGCGGAAGCTGTGATAGTGGTGCAGCCCCGATAAGGCAGCTCAGTATGAAATCGAAGCTCCAACACAAAACACGATGGACTACGTCCGGGCTTCCACCTGCTGCCTCATAATCTTAATCGCATTAACTCAACAACCTTCCGGCGCCGCCGTTCATGGAAGCGTGTTCAAGGACCTGACCACACCCCAGGGGCAACAGATCATGCGGAGTGCCAAGTCGGCGCAAATGCTCTCCTTCATGGACTCCGCAGCCGATCCCTGTGACGATTTCTACGGGTATGCCTGTGGAAGCTTTGCGCGTATAAACGGCGCCACCAAGGAGAAGGACACTAGTGTTGGTCAGGACATGTTCGCCAGCTACTTGCGGAGGGTAAGGCATCTGCTAAACCAGCCCAGAATGAGCACAGATTGGCCCATGGAGACGCGTGTAAAATACTTCTACGAGTCCTGCCTGGACACGACGGCTCTGAGGATCCACCAGCGTAGCCGGATCATCAGTGTCTTGAGGGAGTTTGGAGGAATGCCCGCCGTGGAAGGCGATGCCTGGACTGGCATCGACTTTGATCCGCTGGAAACGATGGCCCAACTTTTGAGCCGATATGGAAAGCTAACTCTACTCGGTGTCTACGTCGCGCCGGATTACAAAAACTCGCAGATCAATCGATTATATTTGGGCCAAAGGAACGATCTTGTGCCGATCGACGAGTCATCAAAGTTGGCCAAAAAGCTGGAGATTCAGATGCGGTTGCAAAGTCTACTCGGACTGCCGGGTAGCCATGCACTCAAAACGGCTGAGGAGATCGTTGAACTGGAAGCGGAGCTGTCGCGTCATGTGCAGGACTGGAGCCAGGACCGCGATCCCAGGCTAAGGAATCGTCTGACCCTGCTAAGCAACATGACTGATACTTATGGAAGTGTTTTAAACATGACCCGGTTTGTGCAAACTTGGCTCGGTCACGACTACAATCTGCCCGTTTACGAAAGCGTGCGCAGCTATCTCTCCCAGCTAAAAAAGCTCCTCACCAGCACTCCCAAGAGGATACTGGCCAACTACATGCTCTCGAGCTTGCTGAGAGACTACGAAATCCTGGTGGATGAGAGGAATCAGAAGGCGATCTGTGCCGAGCGACTGACCCATCTAATGCCCGATGTGGTGGATCACCTGGTTTATAACTCGCTGGAGCAGCAGAGTCCGCATATACCCAACGATCTAAGCAATTTGTGGCGGGAGCTTAAGGCCACCTTTCAGGAGATACTGAGCTCTGACGACGTGAAATGGCTGAAACAACAGACGCAAGAAGATCTGCTGGAGAAACTCAAGGATATGACCTTCGAGATAACCGGCGGCAAGCCCATAAATTTTGAGGAGCAGTATGGTGCCTTGGTGATCAGTTCGGCGGACTTCTACGGCAACGTCCAACGACTGCTGGCCGTTCAGGCGGCCCACTTAAAGGCGGATCTGATGCGGAGTTCCAGGAGCGAAAACTACTACGATGGTATCATCGATTCGCCCTTCTATGTGACGGAGGCCAATCTGGTGGTGCTGCCAGCCATGTACATGCAACACCGCTACTTCTGGGACGACGCCTATCCCACGGCCCTCAGATACGGGACTTTGGGATTCTTCTTGGGCCATGAAATGGCCCATGGTTTCGACGATCTCAACCGGCTGTACGACAACCATGGCAACCTCCGCGATTCCTGGAGCCCCGATACGAAGCTGATCTTCGACCACGACAAGAACTGTTTGGCGGATCAGTTTGCCGATTTGCACTACAGTGGCTTGAAGCTGCCCAAAATGGAGGCCCAGGGTGAGAACATAGCCGACAATGTGGGCATCCGCCTAGCTTATGCCACATACACCAAGTGGCTGAAGCTGCAATCCAAAGTGCCGGACACGGAGACACTGCCCAATATGTCGCAGACACCACAGCAATTGTTCTACCTCAGTGTGGCACAGTCGATGTGCACCGATATACTCGAGGATCGGCGCCCAGCATTTGTCCGGAATAGCGTCCATCCGCCGAACGAGTCGCGGGTATTCGTCATGATGGCCAACAGCAAGTCCTTCGCCGAGGCCTTCCAATGCGGCAATCAGACTAAGCTAAGCCCCGCTCACCGATGTGCCATGTACTGAGATTACCGAGATTGCCCCGCCGTCTACAAACTTACGTCATATATGTCATAGAATCTTTAAATAAACTTGTGGTTCCGCATCCGAGCAGTGCTTTGGTTTTCCCTCTCCCAAAAACGGGGACCTGTATCGGGGCACCAGGCCGGGAAATAAAAGAGGGGCATGGCTGGGAAAGGCCAGGAAAATCGGAATGGGATTCAAAATATATATTTAAGAGAGGATTTACATGACATTGGGAGAATCATAAGAGTCGGCGGAAACATGAGGAGATAAGGAGTTGACCTACCCCAGCACTCTGGAGATTGTATAAGCAAAAGCCGCTGATAAGCCCTCACCCACCGACGACAGCGATGCAGAGAGCTCAGAGAATCAGTTGAATTTAGCGCGGAATTATGATCAGTCGTCTGTGGTTGCTCCTCATCCTACAAGTTCCGATATTGGCCTTGCCAACGGACACAGAGAACGTGTTTGCCGATGACCTAACCTCGGAGTACGCCAAAGGAATCATCCTCGCCGCCAAGGTGGCAGAGATGAAAGGCATGATGAACCCGGAGGCGGCGCCTTGCGACAACTTTTACGAGTATGCCTGCGGCAACTGGAATCGTCAGAATCCTGCCCTGCTGCTGGGTGAGGCGATGACTGGCAGTTTTCAGCTGCTTTTAGATGGCTTTAATCGAAGACTGTTGCGTATATTACGCTCCCAGTCACATCAATCAGAACTGGAAAAGAAAATGCAACGATTCTTTCTGTCTTGCGCCAACGTGAACCGATACGATGTTCTCTACAAGGTGGCTCTCGAGAATGTCTACCGAGAGTTTGGTGAAATGCCGGCAGTGGCCGGTGACCAATGGAACTCTTCCGCCTTCAATTGGTGGCGAACAGATGCCCGAATCCATCAGAAGTATGGCAAGAGCCTTATTCTCGGCGTGGGCATAATGCATGACAGAGTTTATCTCCGTCTTCCTTCTCGCTACGGGACCAAATTAAGGGGATCTCACTTAATGGATATTTTAGAGGAAGCCATTATTTCAAAGGATCTACAGGACTACCTCGGCGTGGAAGCGAAGGAAGCTATGGACATAGCCAAAAATCTTAATAGCTTTGACGAGAAGCTTTTCGAAAGGGTCAGGTCTAACACATTAGAGCATAGCGTTTCGCTCTATACAATGGCCGAGTTGGAGGAGAAGTACATCTCCTATCTGAACTTCACCGAGTACTTTGGTTTGATTTTCGGGGAGGAGAATATCCCTGACAAATTGTACGTCGTCGACGAGGAGTTTGTGAACAACATTTTAGCCTTAATGCAGAGCACTCCTTCTGCCACGCAGGCCAACTATATCCTGTGGCACCTTCTGGACCCCTACTTTGTGAAAGCCAACAAAAAGAGACCAAGTGGTGCGTCGACCAGACCAAGAAATACTTTGGCCAGCTTACTGAGAATCTGGTGTACAAACGGTACCGCAGTTCCAAAGCCGAGGCGGAAGTGTTTTCCGTTTGGGAAGAGATTCGGGGCATTTTCCGGGAGCACCTGAAGGGCGACAAGCTAGACTGGATAACAAACGATACCAGGCAGGTGGCTATCGAAAAACTAGACCGTATGGCATTGCACATCAACTCCTATGACTCGGAAGACTTCGAGAAGCTATTCGGGAAAGTGGAAATCGATAGATACAACTACGTTGCCAATATCCAGCATTTGCTTTCGGCCAAAGCTATGGGATCCGAGGAAAAGCTTAAGCTGCCAGGCGTCTCGGTAGATGCCAACGAGATTCTTAGCTTTGCGCCCACATACAATGTCCAAGAGAATAGAATCACCATTCCAGTGGCCCTTCTTCAGCCTCGCTATTTCTGGGGCGACGAATACCCAGAGGCGCTAAAGTACGCCACTTTGGGCTTCCAGCTAGCCCACGAGATGGTACATGGATTTGATGGCGAAGGTCGGAACTACGACGCATCCGGCAATTTGGCTCCCTTGTGGGACATTAAGTCCCGGTACGAATTTGAGGAGCGGAGGAAGTGCTTCCAAGCCCAGTACCATGCTTACAAGTATGCTGGATCTGAGCTGCCGGAGAGGGAGAACCAATCAGAGAACATAGCGGACAATGCCGGAGTCAAGTTTGCCTATATAGCCTACGAAAAATGGCTGAGAAACCAGACGGAGGAGCGGAAGCAGCGAGAGACCATGAAGGAACTGGACCTAAGCAGTCGCCAGTTATTCTTTCTGGGATACGCCCAACTTTTGTGCGACGATGTCCATTCACTTTTTCAGTCATTGGTGGCCAAAGATGGCAATCATGCTCCCAGTAAGTTCAGGGTCATTGGTTCACTGTCTAACTTTCAGGAATTCTCCTGGGCCTACAACTGTTCCCAAGAGGCCCCCATGGATCCGGAGTACAAGTGCGCCGTTTATTAGAAGCTTGGATAGAAAATATTAATGATTATATTGTTATTTTGTACTTGTCACTCCTAAAACAAAATTTAAAATAATTAAATAATAAATCTATCATAAGATAATGAGGAGTTGAGAAACTAATTCAAAATCCAATGGAAGCAGCGAACACGCCTTCGTGACCAGGGTGGAGTAGCCAACTCCAACAGGTGGCGGCGGGTAGATTGGGCGGCTCTTTGGATGATGATCGCTCCGGGCAATCGCAATCGGTAAATACTCTCCGAAAAAAAAAATCACAATCGGCTGTGGCCTAAAAAAACGTTCGATTATTAAAATTTTTTAATAGATAACTAAATAGCTTTCATTTAAGCTTTCATTTATTATTTGTAGTCTTCGAGTTTGGGATTTTGACAGAATTTGATTTATTATTTCTGTTCAAAGGAATGCATTGGTGCTTGGCTTGAAGAAAATAATAATGGAATTATTGCAATAGATTATTCAATTTCAATTCATATAGGATATATATATGTATGTATGTATATACATATGTGATGTAATGAAAATATCTACCAGACCATATTTTACATCTTAATCTATAGACACTTGAAGAAGCTTTGGAAGTATTTTTTTTAAACAATTTTTACAAAAATATAAATTTTCTTAATTGGATTTTGAAAATGTTTGCGATTGGGTATCATAGCTTAAGGGAGCTTAAGGCCACCTTTCAGGAGATACTGAGCTCTGACGGCGTGAAATGGCTGAAGCAACCGACGCAAGACGATCTGCTGGAGAAACTCAAGGATATGACCTTCGAGATAGCCGGCGGCAAGCCCACGAATTTTGAGGAGCAGTACGGTGCCTTGGTGATCAGTTCGGCTGATTTCTACGGCAATGTCCAACGATTGCTGGCCGTTCAGGCGGCCCACTTGAAGGCGGATCTGATGCGGAGTTCCCGGAGCGAAAACTACTACGATGGCTTCATCGATTCGCCTTTCTATGTGACGACGAGGCGAATCTGGTGGTGCTGCCAGCCATGTACATGCAACACCGCTACTTCTGGGACGACGCCTATCCCACGGCCCTCAGATACGGGACTTTGGGATTCTTCTTGGGCCATGAAATGGCCCATGGTTTCGACGATCTCAACCGGCTGTACGACAACCATGGCAACCTCCGCGATTCCAGGAGCCCCGATACGAAGCTGATCTTCGACCACGACAAGAACTGTTTGGCGGATCAGTTTGCCGATTTGCACTACAGTGGCTTGAAGCTGCCCAAAATGGAGGCCCAGGGTGAGAACATAGCCGACAATGTGGGCATCCGCCTAGCTTATGCCACATACACCAAGTGGCTGAAGCTGCAATCCAAAGTGCCGGACACGGAGACACTGCCCAATATGTCGCAGACACCACAGCAATTGTTCTACCTCAGTGTGGCACAGTCGATGTGCACCGATATACTCGAGGATCGGCGCCCAGCATTTGTCCGGAATAGCGTCCATCCGCCGAACGAGTCGCGGGTATTCGTCATGATGGCCAACAGCAAGTCCTTCGCCGAGGCCTTCCAATGCGGCAATCAGACTAAGCTAAGCCCCGCTCACCGATGTGCCATGTACTGAGATTACCGAGATTGCCCCGCCGTCTACAAACTTACGTCATATATGTCATAGAATCTTTAAATAAACTTGTGGTTCCGCATCCGAGCAGTGCTTTGGTTTTCCCTCTCCCAAAAACGGGGACCTGTATCGGGGCACCAGGCCGGGAAATAAAAGAGGGGCATGGCTGGGAAAGGCCAGGAAAATCGGAATGGGATTCAAAATATATATTTAAGAGAGGATTTACATGACATTGGGAGAATCATAAGAGTCGGCGGAAACATGAGGAGATAAGGAGTTGACCTACCCCAGCACTCTGGAGATTGTATAAGCAAAAGCCGCTGATAAGCCCGCACCCACCGACGACAGCGATGCAGAGAGCTCAGAGAATCAGTTGAATTTAGCGCGGAATTATGATCAGTCGTCTGTGGTTGCTCTTCATCCTACAAGTTCCGATATTGGCCTTGCCAACGGACACAGAGAACGTATTTGCCGATGACCTAACCTCGGAGTACGCCAAAGGAATCATCCTCGCCGCCAAGGTGGCAGAGATGAAAGGCATGATGAAGCCGGAGGCGGCGCCTTGCGACAACTTTTACGAGTATGCCTGCGGCAACTGGAATCGTCAGAATCCTGCCCTGCTGCTGGGTAAGGCGATGACTGACAGTTTTCAGCTGCTTTTAGATGGCTTTAATCGACGACTGTTGCGTATATTACGCTCCCAGTCACTTCAATCAGAACTGGAAAAGAAAATGCAACGATTCTTTCTGTCCTGCGCCAACGTGAACCGAGATGATGTTCTCTACAAGGTGGCTCTCGAGAATGTCTACCGGGAGTTTGGTGAAATGCCGGCAGTGGCCGGTGACCAATGGAACTCTTCCGCCTTCAATTGGTGGCGAACTGAGGCCCATATCCATCAGAAGTATGGCAAGAACCTTATTCTCGCCGTTGACATAATGCACGACATAAAAAATACGTCGCTAAACAGAGTCTATCTCAATCCTCCTGATCGGTCCAAATTCAGCGGCTCTCGCCTAATGGATATTTTAGAGGAAGCCAGAATATCGAAGGATCTGCAGGACTACCTCGGCGTGGAAGCGAAGGAAGCTAAGAACATTGCCAAAAATCTTAATAGCTTTGACGAAAAGCTTTTCGAAGGGGTCTCCTCTAACACATTAGAGGATAGTGTTTCGCTCTATACAATGGCCGAGTTGGAGGAGAAGTACATCTCCTATCTGAACTTCACCGAGTACTTTGGTTTGATTTTCGGCGAGGAGAATATCCCGGACCAACTGTACGTCACCGACGAGGAATTTGTGGACAACATTTTAGTCTTAATGAAGAACACTCCTTCTGCCACGCAGGCTAACTATATCCTGTGGCACCTTTTAGAGACCTACTTTGTGGACGCCAACGAAAAGGATCTCTCCAAGTGGTGCGTCGACCAGACCAAGAAATACTTTGGCCAGCTCACTGAGAATCTGGTGTACAAACGGTACCGCAGTTCCAAAGCCGAGGCGGAAGTGTTTTCCGTTTGGGAAGAGATTCGGGGCATTTTCCGGGAGCACCTGAAGGGCGACAAGCTCGACTGGATAACAAACGATACCAGGCAGGTGGCTATCGAAAAACTAGACCGTATGGCATTGCACATCAACTCCTATGACTCGGAAGACTTCGAGAAGCTATTCGGGAAAGTGGAAATCGATAGATACAACTACGTTGCCAATATCCAGCATTTGCTTTCGGCCAAAGCTATAGGATCCGCAGAAAAGCTAAAACTGCCTGGCAGTTCGTTGGATTTCAGTCAGACTCTCAGCTTCACGCCCGCATACAATATCCAAGAGAATATAATCACCATTCCAGTGGCCCTTCTTCA